>NW_027094087.1:6000000-6600000 GCF_029207755.1 Chamaea fasciata
GATGATTCATAATTTATAATGTGGGACACCATTCCAAGTCAAATTAAGTTGTATTATTGCAGCTTCAATTTAAAAATATGTTAATTTACAAGTGTGGATTTTTATGAGGGAAAAAATCCTGGGTTTTAGCTGATCTGTTAGTGACTTAAATCTCTCAAACCACTAAGCCCTGCATAATCTCAAGAGCAGTAGCTCTGCATTCAATTTGTTACTTCACAAGTCAGCATCTTCTCCGAGTATTTGAGGAGGAATTATTTTAATGTCAGCTAACATGGAATTGCTGCATGTGTAATCCCCAATCAGTAAAACTCACACATTTGCACACACGTGCCCAGCACACGTTCGGTAGGACAGAGCACAATTGCTGTGAAGTTCACAAGATTTTTCAGCAGTATTCTAACAGGTTGTCATCATCTTTGGATCATACTATTCTCACAATATCTATTAGATTGCCTAGTGCTCACCTTGTGATGCTCTATTAGTCAAAACATCTCTTTGCCCATATATTCAAATGAACTGTAGAGGTTATTAACTTGCCCTTGGCAAAAAGATTTAGCTTTCTAGGGCAAATGCTTTTATAAATTCTGTGTGTGACAGTTTTATTACATATTGTAAATAGAATACCCTGCCAGATTTTTATGACAGCCATCACTAAGTCATTCAGACCTTATTACTTTTCATCCCTTCACATACCTTGAATATCTTTTAATTTTTTTTTCTTTTTTTTTTTTTTTAATCTTTAACAGGCCTTGCTTTGGTCAAGGCACTCTTTCTACTTCAATAGCAAATTTTATTTACTAACATCACTGTTCAAAACATTTTGTATTAAGCCAAATATTTTATCTTGCAGAAAATCAAGGCTGTATTTTAATTTGGCTCAGAAACAAATTAATTTGCATATCCTGCATTTATAGTAAGAGACTCATTTAAGCTCGTACACTCTCTGCTAGCAGTTAATGTAATAGTTTTTGTGCTCAGCTGCATACCTATCCAGGGTCTCACTATTTCTAACTGAATGAATATTCTGCTGTTATTGGCTTCATTTTACGTTTTGTATTTCAAAACAACGTATGTGTTGTGAAAAGGAGAAGCACTTAATCCATGCTGGTGTGAGGACCTACTCAGACATATCTAGTTAATCCATGTTTTGTCAACTCATTTCTCTGATCAGAAGGATGCCGTCAGGGAAGGAAAAGGAGTTGTTGAAGAGGTTTTGTTTAAACATGTAGTTTGTTAGTGATGGAAATCTCACGTGTGACAGGCTTGGTGAGCACCGCCGATAAAAACAGCAGTTCCTGCCTCAGTTTTGCTTCCTGCTGAGAAGACAAACGTAACAGAAGGAGGAGTGAGGCTGCCCGTGGTAAAGATACCGTAGAAGTGAAGAGTAATGATTGTCAAAACGATGCAAGGAGCACAGAAGATTAGGTTCCTAAAATTAATAATCCTTTTGGAAGGCTGCCTTCAGCAGTAGTTTAAAAGACAGCAAAGCTGCTGGCCAGGGGGCTGAGCTGCCTGGGGAAGGACATCTCTCTGCCAGGGGAGGCAGCTGAGCTTCCCCCTCCTGCCATGGGCCTTGGGACAAGCCTGTTCTCCTGCGCCTTGGCAAACCAAGCCCCAGCTCTCCCTGGGGATGTCACATTAGGACAGGTTGAAGGTGGGGCTCATACAGTCGTTGGTTAGTCAAAAATGAAAATGCTGATGGAGCTTCCACTTGCTGAATTTGGTAGGAAGGTGGTGTGGTGGGCTGTGAAAGCAGGAAGGGTCTAACTCCCTCTTGGTTTTCTGCTGCTGCCTGATTGGGCATGTCCTCTTAAAACATGCAGTTCTGATGAATTAAAAAAAAAATTAAAAAAACCCAAAACCTTTTAATAGAGACCCTTGAATTGGCTATAATGAACCCTTATTTGAAAATCCACTGTAAGTCATTCCTATTTTCTTAATATTTCTGCAAGTGTATGAACTCAGATTCTTATAAAGGAAAGAATCAGGTGATTTGCAGCTTTAAAGTTGTATGTTTTGCTGTCTAGGCAACTTACAGTAGTTAGGTCACATTATGATAATTAGCCTATTTATAAGTTAGCTAACGGAGCTCTGTTTTAAGCACAATAAATTCTAAAATTAGTGAATAAAGCTAGAAGCCCATTTTCAGATCCATTTAGATGAAAGGTGCTATATAATTTTAAAGCTATTATAAATGATTGAAAGATGTTTTCACAACTGCTGCTAGATTGCATGGGAATGTGGAATAGCATTTCAAAAGATTTCAAAATTATGTGGCTCTGGGTGTGCTCTGGAGAACTGCTGAACCTTCACTACAGCTTCCTTTTTGCCTGCTGCTGACTATGGCAGTGTTTCAGTAATCAGGTACTTATTTTCATGCTAACTTCCTTCACTTTCAGTCCTGAGTCTCCCAGCCCTTCAAAAAAGTATTGCAATTTTTTTTAAAATATGTGTGTGTATATATATCTATATATATAGATATGAACACATACACATATTTTCACACCCCATTTAATAATGATTGATTCTGAGTAACCTGTATGATTAGGGGTGGGGATCCAGGTGTATCTTAGTCTCCACTGAGTGCAAGGTCTCCAGAATAAAGCTATTCTAAAACTTGAAAACAAACTGGATCTGTACATTATTGCATTTTTATTATGCTAGTTACATTGTCACGGTAAAGATTATTGTATTTTCTGTTGCATTAAAAGCAGTGATTCCGGCTCCTTATTTATGTACGAACAGCATGTTCTTCTGATAATGATGATATCTGATTTTTAAAAAACTGCTAAGGATGCATTTGCTGCTGAATCTCTTAATTATATTGACCTAACATTTACTTTTAAATAAGCACTTTAAGAGATTTTTTTCCATCTGTCAGACTTCTTGTTGGTTATGTTTTTTTTTTTTTTTTTTTTTTTTTTTTTTTTTTTTTTTAAGTTGTTTTTGAAGTGTTTTGCTAGTGGAGAGAGATGCAGTTCTTTAATGTCTCCTCACAATTAAAGCTAATGGAAATATCACATTTGTGCTTAATGTAAAGTAGTAGCTTTAAATAATTAACTCTCTTTGGACATTTTGTAGATGATAGGAATGGGTCTCTTCTGTCTAAAAAGTTGCTTCAAAGTTGCTATAAAAGGAAAATAAAACTTTTGAAAGATGTTCTAAGACTAGGGAACAGATTTCACCAATAATTCTCCTTATGATAACCCAGGAGTCTCATTCGCCAAAGAAATCTTATTTTTTAAAAAAAAGACTCTTGACAACAGTAGTTAGCGGTGAATTCCTAGATTTTCAAAAACTATCTTGTTAATCCTCCAGTTCTTGTTGGCTTTTTTTGGTGGAGTGTCTCTCCTTCTGTTGGGTCTCTCTGCATCATTTTTGTGCTAAGCAAAGAACAGGAGAATGAGATCAAAGAATAACAAACAAGAAAACTAAATTGATTATGTAACCTGCATTTTGAAAACTGGTTAACTGAAAGGTTTCTATTTTTCTCTTCTAATGAAAAGAGTTTCATTTCATTAACTCTTCCGCTGAGTATATTTTTATTTCCTTTACATTTCTAGCATTGTGAATACCTAGGGGTGAACTCAATAGAATTGTTACATCGTTTAATATAATAGGATGTGACATGATGCAACTTGATATAGTGCCTGAAAATAGCAAGATACAATGCATTGCAGAAGGCATTTGAAAATTCTGAGCACTGCAGGTAGAAAATAGCCAATTTGAAATCTGGCACATGCATATCTTCATTTTTACTCTCTAATTATGCCATAAACAAGCCTAATTCACTATATCACTTTGAAGTAGTTGGCAATTATTCTTTTCAGACTAAAACATTACCTTAGGCAGCAAGAACTTTCCTTCTTCATACATCAACTTGTTATTGTGTTAATGTGCTTATTATTGTACCATTTTGATTGAAAATGCTAATTATGATTGTTCTTGAACTTAATGTGATTTTTGTGGCTGACAGTGGCCATTTAATAAATGGGAACAACTTTTCACTACAAGAGCTATAAGTGTTTAAAAAGGAATTGCTCTTCTTTTTCAAAGAATCCAAACATTACTTCTCTGGAACAAAGTATTGCTTCATCATACTTTTAATGACGCTAGGAGGGTGTGTTATCCCCAAATAATCACACTGGTAGGGAATTAAAGGCAGTCTGTTCAAAGACTAATCAAGGAAATGAAGAAGTTCTTAAATAAGTCAAGGGACAAGGTTAGAATTCTTTTTTTTTTTTCCTTTTCTGAATCTGTTAAATGAAATGTAAAAAACTCTCTTGTTTAATTTTAAAGTTATATGTCTGCAAATTGGGAAAATTCATGCATAACTGCATCATCTTATTCTGCTGAGTAAAACTATTCACAAAAAAAAAAAAAAAAAAAGCAATTGAAAATCCAACTGACCTGGAAGCAAAACTAGCGAATGTCTGTGGAGAATCAGTGTAGACAAGTCATATTTTTGCAAAAGAAGGATTCTGATGTGTGAACTGATTTTTTTAATGGTATTCATACAGATGAATTTGTGCCTAGCCTATTGTTGAGAAGTTTGCCATTGACGTTTGTATTAATTATTTTATTATGGCAGATCAAATGATGGCATTTGACCTTTGTGAGGGCAGGAAGGGTCCTCTGGAGTTATGTTGTGCTCTTTGATATCAGAGAGGTACTACCCTAATTAAACGCACAGGAAGCCTCTTTCCAATCTCATTTAGCATTATTATTTCAGTGTCCCCCTTAACCCACAGTGTAATTAATTAGCATTAGGAGCCATATGCTCACATTGTGTGTTCAGTCCTCTGAACAGTGCCTGTGCTTCTGTAGGGCTTCCCAGTGTTCTGTCCCATCCAGGGGGCTGGAGGGGCACACAGAGGGGATGCTGCTGGAGGGGGGCATCTTTCTTCCAGGGGGAAATTAGTTTGGGGGAAATAGTAACAAGGAGAAATGCAGTTACAGCCCTTTGTGGGTAAAGTTGTCAGCAGATTCTGGACCTCTGCTCCCATCTGGTGAGATCCCACCTGGACTGTTGTGTCCAGCTTTGGAGTCTTCATCACAAGAAAGACATGGACCTTTTGGAGCCAGTCCAAAGAGGCCGCCAAGGTGATCAGAGGGATGGAGCAGCTCTGCTGGTAGGAAGGGCTGAGAAAATTGGGATTGTTCAGCCTGGAACAGAGAAGGCTTTGGGGTGACCTAATTGTGGCCTTTCCTGTACCTGAAGGGAGCCCATGGAAAAGATGGAGAGACACTGTTTACAAGGGCCTGGAGTGACAGGGCAAGTGGGAATGGCTTCAAATTGAGAGTAGGTTTAGGGTGGACATCAGGAAGAAATTCTTTCTGTGAGGGTGGTGAGGCCCTGGCACAGGTTGCCCAGAGAAACTGTGGCTGCCCCATCCCTGGAAGTGTCCAAGGCCAGGCTGGATGGAGCTCTGAGCAACCTGGTCTAGTGGAATATGTCTCTGCCCATGGCAGGGGTTTCCAACAAGATGATCTTGAAGGTCCCTTCCAACCTAGGCCATTCTATGATCAGCAGGGTAGAGGAAGAATAAATGGAAGAAAATAGATGCAAACTTTTATGCATGGACAAGACAGACTGGTGTTGATCTTGCATGGGAAAGGCGATGCTGAACAAGAAGTTCAGCAAGTTTTTTTGGTCAAAAGTCATCGCTGTGAGGCTAGAGGGAGTTTGGGGACAGAAGGAATTGCTATGAGCGTAGAGAAGATGAAAAATATGCTGCTTATCTAAAAAATAGTACAGGAGCTGCAGCTCCACGATCATAAAGACACTGAGAAGTTCAGGCTGCTGGAGATCTGAGTAGTGCCCCAGCAGGGTCCTCCTCTCAGCATTGATTACAAAAGGAGATTTGGGCTACCAGGGTCCTAATTTAGACCTCTCATGCAAATGTTGAAACCTGCCAGGGGTTGGGGGTGGAGTCTTGCTTTTTTTGGTTTTGTTCAGTCTTTGTGCAATATAGCAGCAGTCTGGGTTACTAAACTGTGATTACTGTCGTAAGTGTAAATAATAATAATGGTTCCTGCTGTAATTTAAGATACATTGAAAACAATTTAAGGGCTTCAGTTTCTCCTTGATAGGAAAATGTGCACCATAAAGTAATATGATGCATAGGACTAGAAAAGAAAATATATTGAAAAAATAAATTAATCCACATTTAAAATAAATTATGCTCGGCAATTTTTCAATAACTGCAGAAGCAAGATATCTGGGACACTTGTGGGATATTTTAGCTTTCCTTTATTACATATTTTTAGTTTAATGCTAGTTATTGATGCTTAATAAATGCACTGCCATTAGGTCTTGGGTGTGTCAATTATCAGCTGCATTTCTTGCTACTGGTGTTTTCAGATTTGATTGTGAGTGAGGACCTCCTGGGACAGATGGTGTGGTGATATCAGCTAGTGATCTCTAACTCCAGAGGAATTAAGGATTTCCAGGCCTCACTTGGTAAAAACCTTCTCTTTGCTTTGACTTGCTGAAATTCCCTGCTTGTTTTTTTTTTGCCTGGGATTCTTGCCACGAGCCTGTGGCTGGATCAGCAGCCAGCCCTCGCTGTCAGCACCTCCTCTGGTGGCCCCTGTGCTGTCGCATTTGGTTGTTTTCTGCTCCTGCTGCCCCTGAGCACAGCCCTGGTGGGGTCAAGCGGGAGCAGAGCCCAGCCTGGTACAGCTCATTGCTCTCAGTTCTGCTCAGATGGAAGGCAGGAAGGGATGGAGCAGGACAGCTGTTCCCTTCATGGTGTCACAGCATCCCCCTGAACCCTAGAGATCACAAACCCACTTCCTTCTCTTACCTTTTAACACCAAGTTTAGCATCAAGGCCTGGCATTCTTGTGGGCTTTTGGGGAATATTCGTTTTCAGACCCATAGTGAAGTCAAATATCCAGTGTGACACTGTACCTAAGTGCATTATGTTGCATTTTAGAGTGTTTCAAATGCTTTTATTCTACAAAAGTTCAATTCGTCTCCTCTCAGAAAAGGAAAGGAAAAAAAATAAAGGTAAAAGGTCTAGGCAAAGATGCATAGGATTACACTGTGTGTGCAATTTTGCTACAATTTATAAAAAGAAGTAAATTTAATCTTTGATACACAGGAATTTTTAATATCACAAAAATTCTGATATCCACTCCAAAATTCTTTACAAATAAATTTCATTATATATATGTGTCATTCTATAATAAATGCACAGTGTAGTATTTGTTCTAATTAGAATATAACAACATTTTAAAATTCCTTTAAATACAAAAAAACACCCCTCTTGATGGGTTAAAACAGTTGGCACATAACAATGTTTTATCTGATAGATCATATATAAGTCTGTTCCAAAATACAGCTTGTGATATTTTAGTCGTGGACCATTATTTAAAAGGGAGATGAAAGAGTCCAAGCACTGCGTTGTGATTTCCCTCTTTGGTTTTCTAGGGGCACATTAACAGTCATGTTCTCTTCTACCTGCCTATTTTGGAAAAACAGATTTATTAGGGGGAGGAGACATAGGGAAACCCACAGGTGCATGCTAATCTATGTCACAGGTGACTCATGATGGGATTACTCTGCCACGCTCATAATTTCCTTCTGACTGTAAAAGTGCCATCATATCCAATTTAAGACAATAAAATGGAATTGTACACAGGAGCATCTGGTTGCCAAAGTTAAGATTGTGGATGAAATATAAGTGTAGTACAATATGGCTTTCTACAGAGCCCCATACAACCTGTCTTTGCACACTTCCAGGGGTGAGGCATCCCCAGTTTTTCTGAACAGCCTGTGCTTCACAGGAAAGAATTTTTTCCTATTTTTTTAAATGGTAAGCCTGTCTCCTCCTGTGTTAATATCTTAAATTTTTGAATTTATACTAAAGCAAACCCTAAAGTGGAAAAATCTCTTAATTACCACTAAAATCAGTATTTTTGTGCCATTTTCTTGGAAACAGTTGAACCTGCACCAGTTACATTCTTTCTCATATGGCTGGCATTTCAAACAAGACCATCTACTCACAATTAACCACAAATGCTGTGAGGGATGATTCTAAAAGTCCCTTCTTGCCTTAAAATCTATTCTTTGGAATAATCAGCACATGGGCCCTTATAAGCCTTTAGGATTGCTGCAGCAATTTGCATACTTGAAAAATGCTGATAGTATGTGCTGTAGTGTGATGATACCAAAGACTCAGATTAACCATTTTAAAAGGTTTTGCATTGTTTGAACACTGCAGTCTGCTGTAAGTATTCCTGAAATTAGGGCACTCTGCTGTGTAGGATAAGGTGGCAACATCATTTTTATCTCAGGCTTTAGGATGAACTAAAACACGTATCCTAAAACAGGTCACCTCCAACAGTGAATATAAACTAACTCCTAAATTGTTCATTATTGAGCTGACAGTCTGATTTGCGTTTGTCATGCACTTGTTAATCTGTGTCCTTAAATGAAGGCCGTGTATGGCTTTGGGTAAAATGCTTTGCAGCTAATGGTGAGGATTGGTTTCTAAAAGCCCTCCTCTAAATCATGGGTTCAGCTACAAACTGCCCAAGTCTTTAGCTGAGTTTGCATCTCAGCTGCTTGTTTGTAAACTTCCCATTCTTCTTGCACATGTTGTGGGAATGAAACCTTAAGGGACTAAAAGTTGTGCAGGTACTTCGATGATAAAAGCTATATAAGTATGTAGATAGATTAACATATGAAGGAAAATGGCATCTGCTCCAACAGTGATAGGAGTTAAGAGTCAAAATCTGACAAGATTTTTGTGCTTATTGAAGTATTTCTACCATTACCTTACTGCAAGCTTACAGGAAACATCTGCTTACAGCTAACGTTTTTATTCAGCTTATATAATTCTCTGTTTTCTGAATCAGCCACATGGTAGTGTTATTTTATTTACATATAGGTTAAGCAGACTTTGCATCTGGAAGTCAGATGGATGAAGCATAAGAGTTTGTTCATAATTATCTCAGAATGGTATGTGGTCCACTCTGCAATATGATTTGTGTGGGTTTGTTGTGTTTGGTGGGGTTTTTCTCCCCCCATGGAAAGTGGCATCATTATTTTGAAAATTCAGCCATGTCATTTTAGAGTGCTGTCCCTACTCTGATATACAATAATAATCTCTTGTAAAGAATTATTGCTAATGCTGACAAATTAGCAGAATGCCATATTGTAACTATAAATTCTGCTTGACGGGGATATTGATCCAATGTTTCTGCTTATTTTACTTGTGCTTACTTCAGAAAGAAGGAGCCTAGGGATTTACCTAGGATTGCCTAACTGTTGCCTCATATTGGAAGAGAGAAATGCTCTTCCTCACAGAAAAAAACCAGGAGTTTTAAGGGGGTTTTATGCTTCATGAGGAGCACTGGAACAGAGACTGAAATCTCCTCTACACCATGAGACCATCCGCAGTGGTCAGACAGCTCAAGTAGGAACTTCACAGGTCCCACCCGTGGGTTTGTGAGGAACTTGCCAAACCATGGCTCTGAAAACTGGTTAAGGGGAACACTTTTGTGTCCTAGGTGTGAGAGCAACATGTGAACTAGACTCTGGACTTCAGATTCAGTGAGGATCCATCAGTGAGGGGGTTTAACTGAATGCTCAAAGCACTGCACCAAGAAACTCTGTGGAGTTGGGATCTACTCATGACCAGTCCATGGACTAGATGAAGTCCAGTTATCTGTTGCAGTTCATCTTCTAAACTCTATTAATCACAACCTAAATTTTGGCTTACAATTTACTAATCTGATTTGCTCTAGATTATTAGGGTTTGAAGGCCAAGTCAGATGCCATTTGAAAGCAGTTTCCCTTGATTTGCAATTGGATTTCTAAAATGACCTACAGCCTTGCTAACATGTTTATGAACCACACATGGCTTGCATAGAGAAAAATGAAAAAATAGAGGTTTTTACAATTTTGCTAGAATAAGGTTCTTATCTTTAATTCTTTTTGACATTTAAGTTTGATGAATCTTGCATATGTATACCTTTGGGGGAAATTACATCTCTTAATTTATAAATATCTCTAATCATGTAGCATCTCTCATTTGAGAAATGGATAAAATATCAGAGGAATAAGTAGGCAACTGAACCAGTGCAATACTGAGAAATGTTGCCTGTGTTTTCTTAGTCCTGTGCCAACTGTTTGAGGTACATGGCACTGGGTATCTGTTCTTTGGTGTCATTATGGTGAAGAAAGGTATTTTAGTGAAGAAGCACACTGTAATATCAAAAAGATTTAAGTGCTCTGTCTACTTCGTATAAATGCATTTAATAAATAGTTGCTTTAAAAAGATAAAAATAAATGTCCCTCATGGATAGGATAGGATCAATTATGAAATCAAAGAATTGGTCGATGAGCTATATAAAAGGAACAGAGGCTATTGAGGAATATCTGTTAGGGTTCAGACTTACTGCATGCAATCACAATGTAAATGCAAATTCTCCAAGTATATAAGGAATTATGGCAAATCTAGTAATTGTTTCCTATCATTCTTAAACTCTATTTTTGTGCTTTTTAAAATTACTTAAAGTTGCAGAAGATGTATTTAAAAAACCCCACCCTCTGCCAGCTGCACAAAGAGGTCAGAAATAGTATATAATTATTGCTGAGCTAATTGCTGGGTGCTAACATACATATAGACATACAGTATTCAACTCAGACATTATCACAATAGTGGACAATTAGGGCAAATTCACTGACAGATAAAATGCAAATAGAATTTTTAAACCTAGTACTCTACTAGATTTTTAATTTTTTAATAATCTTAGAATAATTGTCACTTCTATCTTTAGCCTTACAAATGCAATCTAAAAGGGTGGCTACATCAGAATAACAGTTGCAAAAATCTTTTTCAGAGGACTGTGCTTAAACTCAAAACTACTTACTGTAAAAATAGTTTTAGACACAGACAGTGTGTTTTCTTTTAATATTTCTATTTTTTGAAAGAAAGGTGAGGATTAGAAAGAAGCTGTTTTTTAGAGAATTTTCTGCTGTTTAATTCCTGACTTCAAACCATCTTCTTGAATATTTTGGTAAGATATGGAATCCTTTGAAATATGTCTTTTTGTATTTTGTAGAAATAGATTAATTTCAGAATTACTTATTTTTATGTTGAAATATCTTAAGCTGTAGGAGGGATAGATGAGAAGATAACATAATTAGAAGAAATCTATGGCAACAGTCTGTGCACTTCACGAAGCTTAAGGATATGATGTCCCTTCTCAAACTTTAAAAATGTACTGTTGCAGCATAGCAATGACATGAAAAGCCAACAGTCTCATTACCCTTTTTATTTATGAATGTTGTTTTAAAAAATGTCAGAAAATGAATTCTTCTGTGCATATTTAGATATGGGTTTCTCATGGTCTTGTGTTCCAAAGAGGCAAAAAAATGAAATCTCGTCTTTGGGGTTTTGATGCAGGGGGTGCATGGCTAAGTTATACTTAAGCTTGAAAGAAATTACTGCTCTACTGATATATTCCATTTGGGGATTAATTACACATATTGGAGTTTCCTTGGAGCTTTAAAAGTCAAAGAACTCACAGGCAGCTAAAATCACTTGACAACTATTTACATGGGGTGTGTATATTAAGGAGTAAGAAATAATTTTAATTTTTGTTTGTAGAGAAGCAGAAATGTCAGAAAAAATAAAAGCTGAGGCTATTTTTAAAAGCTGACAATAGGTAAGGACAGATTTTGCTCCCTCAGGACATGTCTGTACATGCATTTAAGAACAAGAACCTTAGAGGAACTTATTTAAGGAGCCCTTCGATTGCATCTAAAAACCCCAGCTCCTTCCCAACACCTGATTTCCCCTTGTCTTGCTAATCACAAGCAATATGTCTTCAAAGTCTTCTACAAACTTCTGTTTGTTTCTTCAAAGTTTATGATTTATTTTTCACTCAATACAGTGGCTGTGATTTATTGCCCATTTCACAGAGGGAATGAGACTTAAATTGCTAAAGGTAGATGTGGGCAAAGCTGGGAGTAAACGTGTGACGATTGATTTCAGAGATAAAGGGAAGTTTTATGGGGGCTGTGTCTGATCAGGCTAACTCTACTTGGACAAGAAAAACCTTTTCAGTATGAGCTCAGAAGGATGGGCTTTGTATTGCACAATTAGCAGTGGAAAAGACACTGTGAGTTTGAAGCTGAAGGTTGTGAGATCGATCTAAATTCCATGGAAGTTAGTGAGTGTATGCCACTTGCTTTCACAGATTTCATGTGGTTTTCAAGGCTATCAGCCAGGACAATGACTTGGGGTTCTTAGTAAAAAGGGGAAGGACAGGTTGATGAAACAGGATAAATAGGTGAAAATTACCCAGCCTCTCAGTGAAGAGCAGGACTTGCCTCAGCCTAAATCTGAGATCAGATCCATTGCCTGTATGATTGTCCCCATTAAATGCTCATGCAGGTAGGACCTGATGATTTTGACTGATCAGAAATTCTGGAAGAACCCCAACTCAGCATTTGTGACTTTTTACCACTGTTCACACTACAGTTTAAAAGGGAGAAGTGCACAGTATTGAAGTGTCCTGTGCTGAGTTGGAGAATCCTTTGCATCCCACTGCACAAAGGAGGGCTCGTACAGATGTCAGGATTCAGCATCAAGAATGATGCTTTTAGCTATTTATGTTGTTCCTGTTAAGACCTTGCATCCCTCACCTGAGTGTAGTTTTCTCCTGTAGGGGTATCTGTAGTGAGCTGTTTGAAGCCAGAGGAGCTGGCTCTGCACTGGGGCAGAATTTTCCATGCTGAGGGAAAGAGCAGAGTTATTAGCTGTTAAACATATAGACAATGACCTTATTAAAATCGGTGTACCAGGGAAAGCTACTGAAGTGCACTGCCTTATTCATACAATTTAGGTGCCTTAATGAAATATGTATATGTATGCAAATTCCCAGTTATTTCACTCAACCCTGAGCAAGGTGTGGAGAGCAGAGGTTTTATGCACGCTGTTGTCTGCGTGTGCAAATGCCTGCACACTTGTTTGAACACCTGGGCCTTGGAGGAGAACTTGTTCTGCCTCCTTGGGTGGTGGTCTGCTGCTGTGCTGGCTTGTCTTTGGAAGCTGCTGTGCCTTACAGTGCCATGATAAATTACAGCCCATGCTGATTATCTGCTGTCATCTGGCCTCTGGTCACTGAAGTGAAACCAATGAAAGATCACATTTCTTCCCACTGTGCTGCTATAACACATCCCTACGATGCTGTAGGCAAAACCCTTATTATAAATTGTTTTATTCAGTCATGCTTATAGTGCCACCTCTACTGAGCCTGCAGCACAGGACATCCAGGTAGAGAGGAATAGCCTAACTTTAATTTTGGTCCACATATTCAACCCTCTAATAGCAACAGAAATTCTTTGCCTCTTTGTTTGATTATTTTTTTAACCAGGCACTGGTTTTGTGCAACTTGTCTGAAAGCCACTATCAAGTCAAAGGTTTATGTAGTTGTTTAGTAATGCTAATTGTTTGAAGGGAAATTCATTCTTATGTGCTGAATGAGAGTGGAAAGCAGTTAACTATAATGACAAAAGCCATCGTAGGAAGAGATTATGCTTTTATTACAAAACCATGCTCGGAGTGTGGCCTGAGACCAACGTGGGATACTCTGACAATGGTTTGGCAGGGTGGGGTAGGGGATAAGCTTATCTCAGAAGAGGACTTACATATAAATTTTTCTCAATTCATGAATAATAAGTTGTATTTGCTAACGTCAGACTGAACAGACTGAGGCTAGGATTATAGCCTTGCTAAGATTTTTTGCCATGTGAATCACCACTGTTAATAAAGATTTCTGCATGGCAGATGATGCCTTCATTTATACCCAACCCCAGTGTGTGCACCCTCTGGCCTTGGTTATAGGCCAGTGGGGTCAGCCCTGGCATTGAAATGTAATTATCAAGCAGTACCTGATGGACGAGCTACTTTCCAAAGCAGTCTATTTTGTTTCTCTAGTGTGAGCTCTGTAGTGCTAATAGAAGTTTAAAAAAAAAAAAAAAAATTATCAGTGAAGGAATGACTGAATTCAGGATTGTCTGTGGTGGTTGTGGCAGGTGAGGTGTCTCACTGTAGCTGTCATCTGTTAGCATTTGACCTTGTCCTGCTGCCTGGTGCACAAGCTCCTTGCCTGATAGGCTGTCTCCCAAAAAAAAACCCAAGCAGATATAGCCTATAATTACTGAAGTGCAAATATCTTTTAACACCAGAACACTGTAAAATAAGGGGTTTGGTCTTATTTTTCAGAATAGATAAAGATATGTTTCTCAATCTCTGCACCTGCAATAAAAATGGGAAAGGAAAGAACGAATGTAGAACTTGAACATAGCCTTAATGAGCAATAGGTTTTGCACTGGTCTAAACAGAAACAGTTTGAATACATAAATTGCAATTGTGCAATTATTTTAAATGCAACAGCAGATACCTGCTTAGCAGGCATCTGTATTGTGTTTATCTCAGTATTTCAGACAAATGCTGATTATACAATACTTTCTGTCTCTCAAAACCACAGATCCTTAGAGTTAGAGAGATTCTCTTGTTTTCCTTTATATCCAGAAAATTTAGCAAATAATAGCTATATTTTAATAAGCACTAGGAAAAAATACTCTCTTTTTTTAAACCTCTTAAAAGTGCCATACATTTGCACTATGATTCTTGGGATTGTCTTGTGCGGGGCTCTGAGTTGGACTTGGATGATCCATGTGGGTCCCTTCCAAATCAGGATATTCTAGCATTCTACTATGGAAGCAGGTGTGTCACAGTGGCTGTCTTTTGCCATGTACACATTTATTCTTGAATGTGGTGAGCAAACAACCCAGCCAAAGCTGCCAAACTCTTCCATCTTTTGCAAACAGAGATTGCAGTCTGGGGCTTCAGAGGAAAATAATTCCAGCGTTAAAACTGCAGGTTTTATGAGCAGTGTGGCATATTGGCACAGCTTTCACACTGACGCATTGCACCCTTGTCTGGTAATGGTTGGTATTTTTGATTTTTTACATGGAATCCCAGCTGACTAATGAGTTTCTTCCCTTGAACACTGCAGAAATCATAGGTAGAGCTGGGAAGTCACTGCTACACCTTTTGTCTTGAATGTGTCCTTAGGGAAACTTCAATACACCATAAAAGGAAAGGCAAGTTAATATCTTTAATAACTGCAATTAGTCAGAGTTTCATCGTTTCAAATCACCTGAAATGTGACACCTTCAGCAGCACTGGAGGCATCCTGAGTGTAAAACCAACTGGATCAATATCTGTTCAGAGAAAGCAGATGTATCTCTTGTCACTGGCAGTATTTCCTGAATGATCTCTGTTGCATCTTGGTCCTCCTTTCTTTCTGATCTGAAGTTTCAGTTCCTGTATAATTCCATTTTCCAGCAGAGCTTGTCTTCTTCCCACATGTTTATTACATGGAGATACCATTATTCTATTACTTAGCTTGTCTTCTCCATGTTTGATTTCTGTCAATGACATCCGGAGACGTTTGATTGACTGGTGTTAGTCGATTCTTCCTAATGGGGCTACTGGGTATTGCAGAGCCAAAGCACTTCAAAAATTCATTGGAAGCAGGAGAGGAGGACCAGATTAGTGTTTTGTGGCTTCAGAGATTGAAATTTCATAATGAAATTTAAAGAGAATATGTCTACTGTGCTCCCAAACAAGTCAATAAAGTGGAAAACACAAAATATTGGAAGCTCTCAGATATAAAGACCTATTCTATAAATGAAATGTGAGCTGGACATATATTTTCCTGTGAATGATAACCTGGATTGGTTTATTGACAAATCAGAGCCCTTAAGTGTCATGGCAGGTGGGTTATGATTCCTGTATGTTTGAACTGGTACTTCCAGCTTTTTAGCTTTGCTCTCTCTTAATCGTGGCTGTTAGAAATAGGCCTGCCAAATTTTTTTTTTTTTAAATTTGTGTAAGAGTTGAAACTATTTTATTGAGTATTTTCCAAGTATAACTATTGCTTTACTTATAGTTTGTGAAAATAAATCTTGGCATCTTTTCTAGCTGCAAAGTTGCTTTGCCCTCAGTTAATCTCTTTTCCCCCCCTCCTGTTGGGCGGGTATCATGTGCCAATAATTTCATAGCTGTGTTTTGGATAAATGCTCTACTTCTTGGTAGGAAATAGAGCAAACTAGAATACAATAAGATAATATATAGTAGGATTTTTCAATATTAGAAAAGAGATGAATTAGACCAGAATTGTTCGCTTTTCCCATTTCCTCTTTGTCGAAACCAGAAATATATTTTCAGTCTGTAGCACAAAACACAGTAAAGTGTCTCATTAGTGGTGCTACCTCCTGTTGTGATTTATGACTTCATATGGTATTTTTCTTACCAAAGCAGCTCCTTGGGAAACAGCATGTGTACATTGTTTAACAATTTGTCTTATTTTAAGATAAATAATATTTCTTATGTATTGTTGCATTATGTATTGTAAATATAATTATATATATTAGTATATTGCAGTTAAACGGTATGTAAAATTTTTTAAATGTAGGCAGCATTTTTTCATACGTCATGTTTAGGAATTGCATTTCAAAATAACAGTATGGCATCTTGTCAGTGTTGAAAGAATTTAGAATCTTTGTGTTGGATGTAGTGGATAAGATTTTACAAGTCAATAATTTTATTAAAAATATTGATAAAGCTAAAAGTTGGTTTTTTCCCATTGTTTACCAAGTATTTAGGCAGTTTTTGGTTGCCTACAAGCTCCATCAAACAAATTTATACTTTTTGAACTGAAACTCCATGTGATTAAGACTGAAATAAGTGCCAGATTCAAAGTGAATTATTATGACTCCTCGTATACTTAAATGGAAACCACCTATAAATCCTGATTGATGAGTGCAGAATATTATGAAATAAATTTCATGCACTTCTTCATTCTACATATTATAATTTGCAGAGTATCAGAAAGACCTTAGACCTGTAAGCATAAACAAGAAATAACCCTCAATATAGAAACAGGAATCTTGGACTTACTTTTCTTGTTTTATTGGTGTGTTTCTTTTACTGCACTAAGGCGGTTATTATAGTGTATTGCTATACCTTGAGCCTTCACATTGTCTTATGCCAGAAACAAAGCCACTAGTTGGTTATGAAGAAGAGAGGCACTCTTTTGTGGGTGTTTATCACCAGCAAAAACCAAAATGAACATAGTATTTGGGGACTGGCATGCAGTGATAGTCAGAACATCTCATTTGGTTATATTTCTGAAGGGGGGATAGAAATAGTTTTTCACAATACCTGCAGTGGAAGTGCAGACTGTGCTCTGGGCAAGCACTGGTGTCTTAATCCCTGGAAATCATGTGAATTGGAAGGATTTTCAAATACGTTTTTTTGATTTAAGAAGGCTCTGTATTTATTTGGCATGGTATTATGCTACAAGTATCCTAAAATGTTGCTTCCATTGGTGTCCGTGGCTAACAGAAATCCCCAGGAGGTTTCCACAGATATTTAGAAAGCCCTAAGCTGAAAGTATTTAAAATCAAAACAATTTTCATGCCTAAAAAGAACTGAATTAATTATGGCCCACAGCATCTTGGACCTCTTTATATGGTGAGGGAGGCAGCAGAAAAATATTCTTCATGCCTTCAATGAAGGATGTGATATTTCCATCTTGTAGTGGTGTTGATTATATTCCTTTTGCAAAGTTCATTTAGTCATGGGCATTTTCATGCTGCCTGATGCTGGCTGTTTGGGATCTTTGGGATGATGGAAGAGGAGATTGGTAGGAAAAAAAGTAATATTGGTAACTTCTTAGGGGGAGGGAATGGATATTTCAGCTTCTGTCTCCATTCCTTCACATCTTAGTCATGACCATCTAAACAGCCTTTTCTGTCTATTTCTGAAAGCTCTGATTCTTTTTTATTTTGATAGTCCAGTGTTATGAAACTGGAAGAATGACGGCTGCTAATCTTTCTGAGCTTCTCCAAGTGTTAAGACAATTCTATAATTATAAAGTGCCAGGATATACAATGAAAAACGTCTGAATGCTGGGTTGGATTGGAGCGCTATTTCTTGCAGTTGCTGAGGGATCTTGAGGAAGTCCATAAACTTCCCTGTAGTGAAATGGAATCTGGAAGGCAAGTAAAGGGCCCAAGAACATGTCAGTAGGCAAGCAGCTGAGGCCTCTGCCTCCTACAGTCTAAAAGCAGCAGAGCTCTCCAAAATATAACCCTTACAAGACCTCTGATATTCAAGCTTCCGTGAAATTGTTGGTGCTATTTATTCAAGCCTGAGGGTTTTAACCAAGTTCTTATAAAAAGCATCCTTTTGTGCCTGATACTGATCAGTAAAATGAAGAAAAAGTAGGGAAAGGAAGAGTGACCAGATAGCTCATTATATCAACTACAGATTAAACTAACTTGGACATATTTTTTCCTGAGTTTCTCACTAGTGATTTGTCATTTAGGTTGCTGGTGTATACTGCCTCTGAGTAAACATCTTAACAATTCTGTTAATTACAAAGAACCTCTGCATTCATTAATGTTGTAGGCATTTATAAGCATAACTTCAGCTTAATCGTAGCTGCTGCCCTTTGGCTTCATGAGCAGAATGAGGGAGAAAATATACAACTGCTAATTCATCCTGAATGCTGCAGGCTTTTCTCTTGACTTCGTCTCATGAACACTAAATTAGAACTGTATATACATAAGGTGAAGGCAGCAAGGGCACTTGTAAGTGTGGGAATCTTTGGTCTGAGAAATTACTTTTTTTACTGGAGTAAGTTGTAGGAAGGGTATTTGGAAAACCATAATATAAGGAAAGGCGAAGAGGATTTTTTTAAATGAGGAAAACTCTAAATTATCTCAATAAATTTATCAAATATACTTTTCAGAGAAATAAGAGGAAGTAATTAAGCGTGTTGAACTCACTGCTAGGACCTATGGTTGTGGAGAAAAGCATAAATGAATCAAAAAAGGAACTAGACAGTCATCGGGGCATTTATTTCACATGGGATTGTTTTGCCTCTTGTACCTGTCAGAGGAGTTTTTGCTGTAATAGTAACAGAGATAAAGGTGGACTTTAGACTGGTTAATTTTCTGTTTCCATTACTGCACAGTCAAAGCATGAAAAAGAATTAAAAATCAGTCCTTTTACATCTCTAAAACAGGATGTTGACTTAAAAATCATGATACTCGAAAGAAAAATAAATGTTGGGTTTCTTTTATTTGTCTTTTTGACGTTTCATCCTACAAAGTTTATATAATCTTAAAACCGTATCTCTCCTCTGGAGCCATTTTAACTCTGGAAAATTGAAATTCTTATGAACCTGGAAATGAGGGAAATGAGTGGAAAAAAACCCACTAAATTTCATAAGAAGGGACAACACTTTCTCTGTGTTTCCTTGAAGGTCTGCCTGCTCGCTCCTAATATAATCCTAAGTGGATACAAAACCTTACCTTTGTAAAATAAGGCAGGAAACCATCATCAGAGTGGAAGTCTGGGCACTTCAGGCATTGGGCTGAACCAAGCACAGCCATGACCAGCAGCTGTGGTGGTTTTCCTTTTGCTCCAGGGTGGTCCTGCCTTTCTCCTGCTGTATCAGCTGAGCTGCTACTCAGGCAGTACCTGATTCTGCTGAGCTGCTGGAGGCTCACGTCAGGGCTGGCAGAAAGTTGACAGAAACTCATCATACCTTCCAAAAGCCACTGGTTTCATTAATGCTGAGAAGAAAAGGTATCTAGGCTGGGTTGAATTCTTCTGCAGTATAGGGAACAAGGGGATATTTTTAATGATGCCTGTCACCACTGGGAACAGTTTTCCCCATAGCAGCTGACTTACTCATGGGTGGGGGTAGAAGCCAGGATAGTGTGATAAACTTTCAGGGGATTATAAGATTTGAAAGCAAGACAAAGACTGAAGAAGGGATGTGGGAGGCTGCAGAGAGGGCCAAGACAATGATCTGTCAAAAGTTCTGAGGTGTGACTGATACTGTCACATGTTTTAGACATTGAAAGTGTTTGCTTTCTGATACAAAACTTTTAAGTTAGTGAATTTACTTTATGGCACCTGAGGAGAGTGGGGCTGGGGGTTGTTTAGTTTAAGGTTTTCTTATTGTCCGGAGGCAAAAATCGTGAAACCTCTGGGAACTCCTAAGATTTTCTGGTTCTTTAACACATTACATGGTGCTAGCAATCAAAACAAACATGAGTGTCTGCCCTGCCTCATTTCAGTAACATTTGGGAAAGAAATAGGAGAAATGGTGTTTTAGTTATTAGCAATGAGGTGGGTGATTGAGAATGGCTTGATGGAGAAATTTAACAGAAGCCACAGCTTAGTGACTCTATGTGACAGATACTGACCTAATTTTTTGGCAACTAAGAGCCATAAACATCATCCTTGATGTATCAGACTCAGCATCTGGTAGGCTGTCTTATAACTTTTAAAAATTAATGCAGAGAGGGATAAAGAACTGTACATCAGCATGTGTTTGTTTTCCGTCTAAATGCAAATGTTACATCCTCTAACAAGCCCATAAATATATTGTAGAACTTAAAAGATCTTTCGTCATTGATATGGTCGTGGTGAAATCCCAATATTTCCTGGTTTGTGATGTGACATACTGTTTGTTTAAAAAAAAAAAATCTCTGAACATATATCAGATGTTCATGATTGTCTCCACCAGTCAAAATATCATTCTTTATTCAGATGAACAAGCAAGGCTTTAGATTTATTAATACCATCCTTTTAATGTTCCACTGAAAAGGGCATCATGTCTGTGGTTGGAAATGTGATAACTTCAGGGAATTTGTGACCAACATTGCTTTGTCATTCTAAAGACATTGATTTTTTTATTTATTTATTTAAATCTACAGCACAAGGGTTTTTGGCTCACTGATTTGACTGCTGCATGCTTATATGGAAACAACAAAATGCCAGAGTGTAGATGAATTCAAGATTTTGGGCACACTAAAGCAGGCACTGGGCATCTCAAGATTGTTTGAGCAGTCTGAATGTCAAAAATCTTTCTCACTGTATCCTTCAAGAAAATCCAAAATTTTACACGGAAAGTCTTTTTTTTTTTTTTTTTTCTTTTTTCTGATCCGGTATCAGCAGAGTAATTTTGTATCTTAAATACAAACATTTGGAGATGTAGGTAGTAGCTCTATTATTTCTGTGGCAGTAACACCTATTACAGGAAAAATTGACTGCAATCTATTATTTTAGGAATGTGTGCATAACTGAATGCCCCCTTTCTCTTTCCTTCCCTCTCCACCTTGTAGTCCTGCCCCTTGGATTTTGGAGATTCTGAGGATAGGTAGTGTGAAAATATAAAATGCATAGCTGCTCTGTGCAGTGAAAAGATTGCTGCTACTGCTAAAGATTTGTTCTTCCTGTTTGCTACTTAAAAAGGAAAAAAAGAAAACAACATGCAGGGTTCTTCCCATGCAATAATTCAGAAACGCTGCAAGTAATTAGTGTGCTGAAGCTTGTATTTTAGTTTAAAATATGAAGTAAAGCCTGAAGAAAATGCAGTGCAAAGTCCTGAGCAGTGGCACAGTGCAGAGCAGGAAATCTCCTGCACACAATAGAGATTAAATGCTCCCTGTGCATACTGTATTCTGCTCAGCCCTCTGCGTTCGGAGCTGGGACCGTGGCAGTCGTTATCTCCAGCAGGTTCCTTGGTGATTTTCAAGCCCTGCACTACCTACCCAAGTGGCAGTGACACCAGCTTTCACTGAAGCCTTATTACTCTTAAAAGAGCAATTTGGTTGGTTGCACAGCTATTAGGATCAGACAGTCAGGCTTAAAGCTGTCAGTACAACTGCTTCTCATCTTTTTTCACAATCCTGACATCTTCTCTCTTTTCTGCTGGACACAAGCATTACTGTATTTATCATTTTCAATCAAGCTCACGCTGCAAGCTGAGGAATATATTCCCACAGAAACCAAAGTGAGGAGCAGAAATTATTTTATAGCTGCTGTAGTAGCAGCAGTGCTGGCTGCATGTTGTGTGGGAGAAATCGGATCAGTGAGAAATGTGGCTTTCCTCAGGGCTACATCATTGAAATATTACTTCAACGTCTGAGAGGAGCAAAGCTACTCCTTGCTCTAATTTTTCAATGATTAATCACTCTCCCCTAAGTAAACACAAAGTGGGGGAGAAGATGTGAGATTTTTAATTTTTTTTTTCTTTTTTTATATTTTTTTTAAAAATAACTTGTGGAAATGTTATCATCACTGAAACGGGGGAAAATCACTATGCTTGAACTTCTTTTCATTTTGATGTTGCTCTTCTCTGGACCAACCCTGAGCAAGCTTAGCAGGACCAAAGGCAAACACTGGAAGGGGGGTAAGTGGAAAGGAAAAGTTTTGTGATGGATGTTTGGGTAAGGTACTAAAAAGCTGTATTGAAAGTAATCTAAGGAGAATACCTCTGCTATTTTGAGTGACTCAGATTTCAGGTTGCTGTGTGGGCTTGCAGGAGGATGCTAAAAAGAGAGCATGGAGTTTAATTTGTTTTCTTGTTAGTTTGCTTGGCTGACTGTGTAAGGTATGTATCCCTTGCAGGAATTTTGCTTTGCATTGTACCATTAGCAGAATAATGTTTAGGGCCTTGATGCAAATAAATGCATGCCATTTATAATTTTTAGTGGTTTTTCTGGATTGTGAGAATTCAGCTTGTTCTTTTTATTATGGAGGCTCTGGGACTCTTGTGGCTTTATTGGAAGTGATGTTAACCCTGTCAAAGGGGGCTACCGTGTTGGAGAAGAAGAGAGAAAGAAAACAAGCAGCCTATTTTGAGTGCAGAATTGTTAGTATATGTGGTAAAAATGACTAGACAGACTTTTTTTTTAGAGTACATGGATGTTGTGAAATGCACTGCCAGCAGCACTAATTGGCTGACTGGCTATGTCAGTGTTGATGTGTTAATAAAGATAAATTGCATTAACTTTATCGAAAGAAATGCTGTGTTGAGAAAACACTTATGATTTTTGAAGGCAGCAATCCATTTTTCTCTTCTGTTAAAAACTGCTGAGAAGATTTACCCTGTGTGTGCTGTGAGCAGTTCACTAAATGTGCCTTTTCATAAAGTTCACTTTGTTTTGCTTCCTTGCATGACATTTGTTTATGGAAAACACAGGTTATTGAGGTCTCATAATCTAATATAGCTCAGTGAGCATAAATGGTATCTCATAAATATTTGGACTGAGGGACTGTGGATTGTAGATTGTTTGATATTTTCTCCCTGGTTGTTTCTTGATGTTGCTGATTGGAGGCACCCCCAGGATTTTTTTTACCTTTTTTTTTTTTTTCCCCCTTACAAGTGTTGCCACAGCATGGTGTGTTTATCACAGCTTTAATAGCACTTCCAGTTTTTCTCTGCTGTCAGTATTGTGATCTGAGGTTAAAGAGAAGCATCAACATTAAAAAGAAGTTTTAATAATTTATCACAACATCTCAGCAGGAGACTCCTCCCTCCCCCCCCTTTTGTTGCATTTAATCTTCCACCTTCTGTACCTTCAAGGGAAAAGTTGCAGCACACGCTTAACCTGGATTGTTAATGCAGCACATATGTCTGAAAATTATTTCCTGGTCCCGTAAATCACATTATCACATGTATCTCACAGTGCTGCTGCTGGGTATCCTCATTGTAAATTACAAGCTGTTATTTACTCTGGGCAGCATGACCTCTTCTCAGAGGTATGTGACTTAGGAATATATGTCACTGTCAAGTTCCTGGGATTTAAGGAATGCTGTTAACTTTTTTCCCTTTCTCCCATTTTCAATTAAATCTGGTAAATGAGGGCTGGACTGCTTTGGTCTCTTACCTACTCTCAGGCAGAGGTAAAGAGCTGAATTTTTATCAGGGGTAGAAAATAACCTATGAACCTGACTGCAGAAAATATCTTAATATGGGCTTTTGCTGTTCTACGAAATGTTTTTTTGCAGCTGAAACAAAACATAAGGAAGATACCTGTTTCAAGGAGGTTAAGAAGCAATTTGTCTTGTTTGCTTGGAGCTCTGAATCAGCAGAAACCTGGGCATACCTGCTGTCCTGTGGTATTGCTGTGAGTGCTGTGTGACTTGAAGAGGATGCCTGCTTTCTGGGGAAAGCTCCAAGTTCAGGATGTGTCAGAACACAGCTGTTGTAATGTTATGTAGTCCGAGTGTTTCTGACCTCCAAAACAGAACATGTGCACCTCCCCTTTCCATTAACCATTGAGGATCAGCTGTTGCTTTTATCTCAGTGACGAGATTAGTTTGTGTTGGTGTGCACGTGGAATTCATGGTGTCGCTTGGTGAGAGGTCAGCACTCAGACTTCTCCACTGCAGCTCACTGGGAAGTCCATCCCAAAATGGCAACAGAGATTTGGTTTTATTTTTATTTTTAAGAGATTCCAGACAGCCGGAGCCCTGCATACCAGCTTCCAGCTCTGTTGTTCAGCGGGGAAGGTTGAAGCTGGTTATGTGCAGCTGGAAAGGAATTGCATGACTCATTATGCTGAAGTGAGTTGCATGGTGGATAGCAACAGCTGATTTAGACCGTCCTCTAGCTCTTCCATACCACATTTTGTTTCAAAAGGGCTGCAAAGTATAGGCATCTTTGGAAAATGTTGGTATCTGTGTAGGCCTTGTGTCTATAGGCCTGGCCGTGATCAGTGCAAGTTAGTGAATCTGGAAAATTTTTTCGTAAAATAAATAAAAACTTCACTGCTGAATTTATAAGCTCTGAGAAGACACTTTCTGTGGTCTTTCTGTATAATTCTGTATTTATGACAAAACCAGCTCTTTTCCACCTGTATTTTTCTCCTCGGAATTCACTGGACACAAGAAAAATGGTCACCCACATAGAACTAACAGAATGGAATTATGGATGGAAAACTGCTCCTGATGTAGTTGCAAGGTTAGGTGTCAGGGAGTGAAATGAGTCCTGTGTGTGGGTCCAGAGAAATACAAAGACACCATTTTCTTTTCTAGCTGTTTATGTCTGCATGCCAGAAAACCTTTCAGAACGATCCATTGGAATGCAGTCTCTAAATGTGCTTTAAACTGGGATTTATAAACTAATGATCAAGATAAACTGGAGTCTAAAAGCACAACCTGGAAGTACAAATCAGCTGGAGTATCTTTTTCCCTTTAAGCTGAAATAACACACCATGGTTCAAGTTTAAGAAGGATTTGTAATAAGGACACCAAAAAACTGGGAAAAGGAAAATATTAAGTATTGTTTGAGTTTATCTTAAATAAGAAGGCAGATTTGAGGTGTTGCTAATGCCTGTCCCCTTCTGAATTCCTCTGTTGCATTTCTTCAACAGTGTTTTCCGTTTGTCATATATCTTGGTCATACGTAGGGGGGTGGGGGAAGGTTTGAGTGTACCCAGGTAAACAAATGCATGTGGATATGCTTTGTGTCTGTCCAGTGGCATCTGGGAGAATTTGTAGGCTGGGAAGTAAGCTGCCCATTTGTTTCTAACTGTGTGGAAGGCTGTGTGGCAGAGAAGTTCAGAGAGAGAGAGAGTGAGACCATTAGGATAGCCACCAGTCTTGGAGGACATAATAAAACCCTTACTCATCTTGGAAACAACTCATGCATTCCACTGGGGGGAAACTCTGCCCATTCAGGCTGCTGGGCAGCTTTGAAGAGTCTGACTCTTCACACAGTGGTCTCTGTGACAGGATCTGGTCCTTTTGCCAGGGCAGCACCCACCCCAGCTGAGAGGTGGCTCTGGGGTGGTCCTTGGGGTGAGCTGAGTCTCAGGAGGGCTACAGAGAGACTCTGTGCACACCCCAGGATGCCCTGGCATGAGAGTCCTCTGTCATCAGTGCTGGCAACGCCTCTCAAGCAAAGAAAAAACCTTCTGTATTGTATGGGAGAGGAGTTGGAGATGAAAAGACTTCAGAGGGAAAGGACCACATCTAGGGCTGGAAAATTCAGGTTAAAGAGTGCCTTCTCCCCAAAGCCTTGTTTGTTCACGTCTCCTTTGTGCTTCACCAAAAGAATTTCCATTTTGGGAACTCAGAGTGACGTGATTTACTTATGATCAAATTGTAGAAATAAAAATAAAATGCAACCACGGGGCATCACCCCACAGAACTATATGAGGTGGTGCCTGCCCTTACTGTCTACAGGGAAGTGAAGCAATAATCTCTTTAATGACTAAATCAAAGTTTATTATGCCAGTGGTCCAGCCTTATATTTCAGTTCCAATTTCAGCTCTGCTGCAGTTCAATCATTTTTATAGCAAAAGGTACCAGTGTTAGAAATCCTAAGTGTCTCTGGCAAGGACTTACTGGTGAGGGTGATACAAAGCTGTGTGCCTCAGATTCAGTCTCTCCACAGATTGATCAGCTCATGTATTATTTAGGGTGCATGTGGTACAACAACACTAGTTTAAATGTTAAATAAATGAAAGCAGATAGGAGGCGTTTACATGGACCCAGGTCGCCTGGATTTCAGTGTGACTAATTGTGAGGCATGAGGGGTCTGGTTGGATGTGGAGCTTTTGACGTGTGGTTGAGTTGCAGCACTTGTAGAGCAGATCCAGCTGTGCTGGGATGATTCACTGTTTACTTTATGTGATTTTAAGCATAACACTTTATATAGTTTGCCGTTTATCTAATTTAAGTAATTTATTTCATGTCATTTCAAGGATAAACTGCATGAATTATTTTTTAATATCATGCTGTATGACTAACAGTATTTCTTAAATAATGAAAGATTAAATATGCTGCCATGCTCTTTTCCATTGGAAAAGCTTATGAAATGCTGACCAAAAGTTTCAGATTCAGGGTCCTAAAAGTATCTCCCTGTGTTTCACATAAGCAACCTGATTTTGAGTAGTAAGAAATTCACAATTTTTTTAACTTCAGAGGAAGCTCGATAGATTTGAGGAGGTGGCTTGTGCATAGCTAAGGATCTAAAACTCTAATTTTAGAAACTGAGTACTGTAAGTGTGGATCTGCAGTTTTAGTTTGACTACAAGTATATAAAGCATATGACTACACACAGTATGTGATTTGATGTGCTAAAGGATGTTCTAATAGCTTTGCTTCGAATATTCTTGAAAGAAAAAAGGAGGTTTATTTGGATACAGAGTGACTGTGAAATTAACTGGGTTTTATTTAGTCTTCTGTTTTCTTTAAAGTCTAGATTCAACCTCTATCCTGTGATAACAAACAAGTTTTTGCACCTTCTTTTACACCACTTTCTTTAGAGTAGAATCTGAATTCAAAAGGGCTCTGGGGATGCATGAAGCTTCCTGCGCATATTTTGTTGGAATAAATGTAATATATATTTATTCCTTTTTCATCTCTTTGAAGACATTTGAAATACTTTATGGAAGTTTGGCAACCTGTATTTAGTCGCATACATGCAGAGGCAATGGAGATGGGGCCAATGGAAAACTGAGCTTGTGAGAGTTTTCTTCTCAGCTGCAGGGGAGGGAAAACGATATGGCTTTTTCAGTCACAAGGGGAACAGTGTGGGGGAAGTGCAACATCTGCTTAAGAGCAGACCAGTGCTGCCACAAAACTAACCAGAAGCAAACAAATCATGGGCTGGGAGAGTGTTTCCAGTCACCATTGAGAAGAGGTTGCCATCCTTTGCAGATGGACTCAGACTGAGCCAGGTTTTCAGTCTCCTTCAACTTCCAAGAGTCCTGTCTGCAGGATCTCCCTCTGAGTCTTCCACTGGCGCTGGTGCTCCTGCACATCTGCTGGCACCTCTGCTCAGGGAGCTGATCCAGGTTGGAACTGGACAGATAAGAGAGGATGGCACTCATTCAGCTGATGGCATTAATTATCTGATGTGACCCTCTTCGTTTGCACACTCTTGGGTCACAGGGGAGCTTGTTACAGAAGGGGGATATGGCCACAAAGGAAGAGATTGGGATCGTGGTTTGATTTAGGTTAGTTCAAGTTGACACATGACTTCACCCTGTAGCTCCAGACTATCCAGAAAAAAATATTAATAAGGTGGCACCTTCCTTTGAATCCTATGTCCACATCCCGTGCTTGGAGTATTGCTTGAAATGTTTGCTATCATATTAAAAAGTATGTTGATCAAACAGTTATGAACCAAAAGGAATATTTAAATAACACTTCATCCACCATGCATACAGGCTCCTCTCCTTTGGTTATTTGCCTTTTTTTTTTTTTTTTTTTTTTTTGGTGTTGAACAGATTTTGGAACAACCATAAAGCATCACTGACATTAGAAAACCAGCAAGCACAAGTATATTCTCTTTACTTTTGTCCACAAATAAAATGAATGTGTGTACATTGCCTTTAGGTGTTAAAAGAGCACAGATGAGATGTGCACTTTCAAACTGATGAACAGGCTTAAACACATACCAGAATGGCTGAGAAAATGTTATTTTGGCATTCCCTTTCTACAATTTTTCAAAGAAAATGTTGTTCATCAGTTAAACACCATTGATCTTTTACATCAAAGCATGATCTCAGGAATACTCAGAGCACATTACTTCTTTCAAGAGCCATTACTAATATGGCTCATGAAAATAATAATCTCATGAAAACTTCTTTCCTTAGTACATTCAGAACTGGGGGCAGGGATGTATGATGCTTTTACAGATTAGCTAGTTTTGGTAAATGTTGCTTGAACCACCCAAATGTAAAGCTCTTGTTTTAGAGCTTCTGTTCAACAGTGAGAGTATCTTCAAAAGAAATTACTTTTTCAGTCATTTATATTTGAATCCTAAAATCTTGTTCTTGGATGAGTTGTGTCATGTTAGCTTTCATCCTAGCACAGATTTCATCCTACTAGGTTTGAAACTGCATCAGCTTCACTAGATAAATAGTAAAACAACTTCATGGTTGCAGAACTATATTGCACAAAGAAGTGAAGTAATTTTTTTTTCTAAGGTTTTCCCTCAAAACCAGTGTTTTTCCATTACTGTGTTTCCTTGCATGACCAAACTTAAAATAAAGGAAAAAATGAGAGAGAGAGAGACAAAATTCAGTTTTGTTTCCAGAGATGCTGATCACTCAGCAGAAACTCCCAATGACAAGGACTCTCGGCCCACATAAAAACCAGTTTTCATATGCCTAAATGTAACCCTCCTCTTTACTCTGGGCTCCTACATCCTCTGAATGCCAACACCCCTCACACCGTTCCTGCTCCCTGTCAGCCTAAGACACAACCCTGTGGTTTCTGCACTCATATAATTTGTGAGGAGACATCACCAGGGAGATTCTTGCTGTGGTTCCAAGCATGGATGGGTCTGTGGTGGTCCATGAACAGAAAATGAACAGAAAATTCTTCACTGTTGTCTTGGTTTGGGAAGACAGGTATCTGTCAGGTAATAAAAAAACCCCAAACAACTGGAGTTTCTTTTGGAATGGAGAGTGTAACCCACCCCCCCCCCCCCTTTTTTTTTTCTTTTTCAATTATAAATTACAATCAGAGGCTCTTAGGCAAAGATTTGGGAAATAGGAATAGCAGTTCTTTACTAGTATGTATTACAAAGCAAACAAACACAAAAAAAACCCCACCAAACAACTACAGCATTAATAACAAACAAAAACAGTACCAAGAACCTTGAGGGCTTTGTTTCACAAAACCCAGGGCAGTTTGGTTTCGGTGTCCCTGCAGGATCCTCAGAGCACCAAGCTGAAACAGTGGAAAGTCTCGGGCTGGTAGCTGGGATGGCAGGATGTCCCGGCAGCGCAGGGGGTGCAGGGTCACACTGTAGCAAGAGGAGCAGCGCCAAAGAAGCCGAAGGCGAGGCAGGGCCAGCCCAACCTCCGCGGGTGGCAGAGAAAACTCCGGATTCAGGCCGAACCGGTGATAGTAGATTTCCCAGGACTGGATCCCTTTGGCCACAGTGAAACTCCTCCAGCCAGCAACAGCCGTTCTCTCCCTCCCCAAACGCCGAAAAAAGCTGAGCCCACAGCTGCCTCAAGCTCTGTCTTTTACCTGCGTTATCTCCCCCTTCCAACTTTGTCCACCTCTTTGTTTCGGTTAAGTACTCTCAAGTATCCCAACACTTGGTCTCCTTGGTAACTTATGGGGAAAAAATTCTTTAGAGAAAGAAGGAACAAACCTAACCCCCAACAACTGTCTTTCCTATGGAGGAAGCTGGATTAAGTGTTCTCGTTAGCACCACACATTGCTTTAATTAACAATTAACTTTCTACCTGCTGGACTTTGTGTGTTCATTAAAAGTACACTGGGAGATTTTGAAAGTTTAGAGAGAGAAAAGTCACAGATTTACCACACTGCCTGAGATTAGTGCCTCTGGTTTGGTAATTTAACCTAGTTGGTAGGTCCTTTGCACTGACAGTGGTAAAACAGAAAAAAAGGGATCCTTAGTTCTGTAAACAGGAGTAAAGCAGCAAATGGTTTACCCACTGCTTAGAACCTTATTGAGAGAAGAAATGGAAATCTATGTAAAGTTTGATACAGGAAAATAGAAATGAGAAAAAAAACCCCACAAACTTTTTCTGAAAATCAGAGAAAATGTTTTTGAGAGATATTGAGGGATTTTATTCTGTTTAATTATAGAAAATCTGGGAGACAACTTTGATGCTATTTGGACATGTCACCGACTTTCTTCTCCCATGAAGGCAAAGGTTCCTTAGAAATCTTACAGAAAGCTACTGCAGGACTGGATGAGTGAAAACCAGTGGCAGACACACCCAAATAAAAACAAGATCAAGTCTTAGGTTCTGTTTGTCAAAAAATGTTCTTTAGTTATATTTTTAAGTCTTCCTGACATATTAAAATTTTGAATTCCATTATCATCATTTTAGTGCAATTAGTGCTTACTTTGAGAAACCACAGATAATGTTCCTAATTTCTTTTATCTTAAGAAAAGAGGCAGGGAGAGCCTGTTTTTCACTCACTACATTTAGCATTTCTCTGGAAAGCAGTGGAGATACCAAATCTGCTGCTTCTGGCTTAAAATATTAGCATATTACACAGAAAATAGCCCTTGAGGGATACCCCTGCTTAAGTGTCGTCTGCAAATATAAGATTGTGTCTTTTTTCTTGTACTTGCTTGAGAAAAACTGTGGTGTTGTTCTGTATAGCAGGGTGTGTCTGTGGGATCTGAAATGTGCTCAGCATTTTTCTTAAGGCCAGGAGTAATTCTGAAATTTCTAGAATTATACCATTTCAAATGAGAGGAGAATCTGCATTTGAGTCTTAGCTGGTCATCATCTATTTGATAATCAATCATGACAGTTCTTACTGGGTGGGTAGTCCTTGTCTACAAACGGATCAGATCAGTTGGGGATGAACTGATCTGAATATGAGAGCATGGAGAAGTCCTGAGGCTGATGAAGACAGAGGAAAAATTTGTGACACTGCTGCAGTTCCCACTAGTTATGGTGATTTAATACTGCTGGTGATTGTGGTAAAGCTTGAGAATTTGTCTACAGTTCATACTTGCCATCCATCATTCCTCAATGGGTCTGACTGAGCTATTAATTATCTTTCTGATTATCCATAGACTTGAGATAAGTTTGTGCAGTAAGAGAGAACATGTTTTAATGAATTGCTGTTGCTTTGATGTCAAGAATCCCTTAATTCAATAATTTTCGATTTATGTATAAATTTCAATAAAACTTAGATTAATAATATGTGTTTTATAACAAAAGGAACAAATATATACTTAAAATAGTGGAAGACATAAAGTTCATTAAAAATCTGGACAAAAGATGGTTTTCAAATTTGCAATTTTGATTTTTTTCCCATCACTAGACTTTTTGGCTTCTGCTTTAAAAAAGTGACAGTCTTGAAATCTGGGTAATGTTCTAGTTGTTGGTAGTCACTGTGGGAAGAAAAAGAAGAACGACTCTATGCTTTGCTGAATTTTAATTTCCATTTTTATTTTTAAAGTTGCAATCTCCTGCTTTTGAGTGTTGAAGATCAGCAGAAGGGAAATGGGAGGAGAACTAAAGAAATCAGCTTTGTTTAGTCAGTTCCTTCATGCTGTTGAATATTGTTTGAAAGGAAAAATATATTTTTAAGACCAGGACTGTGGGAGTTTAAGAATGGAATTGCAGTAGAGTTGTTAAGGAACTTCTCTAAAGTCAGTGGTGGAGCCTCCTGATGCAGTATGGGGAGACAGAGACATTCTGCCGTGTATCAGGGCAAAGTCTCAGTTTTTGGTACTCTGAGAAAAAAGCTTCTTGGATAATGATGACATAATACTTAATTTCAATCTCTCAATTTTCTAGGGAGAACATCTACTCTTTCTACTTTCTTTTTTATTTTTCTTTTCCTAATTGACTGGTTAATGCATTGGCTCTATTGCCATGAAGAGGATAAATTCCGTTTAACATGGTTTCACCTCACTCTTTCTACAGCAGCCCCGCATAGGATATATTTTAAAATCCAACACTAATAGAATATCACTCTTAAGAGCTCATGCTGCTTTACAGCTCCTGGGCACCAGTGACTGACTGGAAGTTTTATATGTGTGTTGCTTAGGTTGTTTCTCATCTCCTTTGATCTTCACATTCAGTGCACAGTTTCTTCTGCTTATCAATTATTTTCTAATTTTTAGAAGACCTTTTACACATGGTTATTTATCAGAGTTACAATTTCAATCAGTTTTAATAGTTTTTTTCACTGTATTTAAATGGAAAAACTACTCGTAAGACATGTTACCTTGAATTAGTCCTACAGAGAGAGTTAGAGACAATATAACACATCATGAGGAACATGTAGACACATTTTTGTTCCTGATAATATGCCTTGGCTTAATATATATTCCTGGGAAAATATGGGTCAGTATCTTGACTAATTTCTTTTCTCGTGCTCTTTGATATGATGTTATTATTTGTCTTTAATCTGAAAGGAACACAGCAATTGGTAAGAGTTTTTGTACCATTCAAATTACAGAGGATGTGTTGTCTTTTATGAATTCTCCAACATTTATAGCTGCTTCATAAACTTGTTTAAAGCCTAGTTTAAACAAAAGCTGTGTTACAAAAGCTTGCATGTGCTCTCAAAAAGTGCACCTCATGTAGAGAAAGTAAGATGTGTTGAGAACACAGGATAATGTTATGTATTATGCATGTAAATTTACTTGATCTATATTGGTCTTTTCAATTCCCTTTCCAAACAAAGAACATGGTAATTTCATTTTACAGATAATGTAGTTTGAGGCCTTAAATCAGTTTAGCAGTACACATTTTTGATTCATGGCGGGGGCAGTCGCCAGCTCTGGATGTATCTGTTCATAATCTCCTCAGCAGAAATTCAGCAGTGACTGAATTAATGGCACTGGCATTGTCTTTGAGCACTGGGAGAGATCACGCGATGAGCTGTGTGATTCATCGATCACCGCGATACCTATAGACAGCCACCACAGGGGGAAATTTTGCTTTGCATTCTGAAAGGAAAATGATTTGAAGAATTCCTTACTGGCTTTCTGTGACCATCCTCTTCCGCAGATGTGGTTTGGGGTTACCTTAATTATATGTGTATTAATTTTTAGGTGGGCACATGCACTTGTATATATTATGTTGAGTTCCAATTTTGCTTTATGGCCTCAACAATGGCTGGAAGCAAAAACTTTCCTATGAAGATTCCTGATTTATTCCTCTTTTCTGCTGTACATGAAAGTTGAGCATAGACTGAAGACTAGCTTGAAGAGTGATTATTTTATGCTGCTTGGTCTACAGCATGAATATGTACCAGATAACACAACTGCTAATAAGCCACTTGTCATCCTTCCGTAAATTATCCTGTTAGTTTTCAAAAACCCTGTAGAACCAGTCTTTTGTTAACAACATTAAATGAGCACCAAGATGTGTCATTTAACTTGCACAAAATGCAAAGGAGATGCCATTTGTATTGATTGCTATAGATTTTTGTCTTGTGTAATGGGATTTATATTTTTTTCTATGTACTTGTGTTGAAAAAAGAAGTGAAAACAAATAATGGCCAGACGTAGAGAACATATTTTAAGTATAGAAATAACTCAAACCTTTAAATTTCTCGTGCATGCCATGGCATCCCTGGTTTCTAAGGCATCCAGTCCCATCTGTCTTTTTGCCAAGACAGTGATGCAAAAGTGCACTGGAAGCAGCCTCCTTTCACTTTGCATTAAAGCAGACAGACCAGCACTCAGCTTTGTGCATTTTGAGCTCACTGCAATAAAAGTTTTAAGAGATAAGAAGCTTTTTCTATTTCAGGGTTGCCATTAGCCTGAATAATATATAAACATGGGAAAAGGTCTGAAGTCCTTTTGAGGCTCACAGTATAGCTTCAATTAAATTATACATCATTATCACAGCTGCCAAGCCTGGTGTGGGATTTTAGCCCCCAATCTCACTAAGTGTTCTATGTAGCTGCCTTGTCCAATTCTTTTTTCTTCCTTTTCTTAAGCAGTAAGAGCACACTTTAAAAAACCAGGTTTAAGGAACAAAGTGGAGGATGAGGTTTGGTTAATCAAGAAAGAACATGGAGATGTCAACAGTCAAGCACCAAGGGAGGAAGGAGGTCAACTCTCTAGCCTTAAAAACCACTGGGGAGAAATCAAACACTATTAAGTCATGACATATTATGTTCCTTTTGAACCAGGGCTGTGTGTACTTCCTCTGTCTGCTGAGAGGTTTGCAGAGCAGCTCCCATGAGCTGCTCGTGAAACCCCTTGTGAAAGCAGAATTGCTGGGGATACCCACTGGGGATACTTTCAGTCCACAAAGCGGGCAGTGGCAGTGAAACACAACCTAAACAGGTAGATGTTTTGTCTCTTTGTCCGTTTATGGTTCTTTCAGACTTTATAACCCAAATTTTTCATGATGGTTTGTCATATTGCAGATGAGTGTTCTTTTGGATCTCGACATGATACAGAGCTATTCAGCCTTCATAATAGGTGCCAGCTAGTTAATACTTTGTGTTAGCTTTGGCATAAATCTAGGATATACAGACCTATCATCACGTACTTAGGAAGATCATATCTTGTCTTATCTATTCCTATAATATCCTCTAAAAGTGTTAGAAGTGTTTTGACTAATTACAATACTCACATCACTAATGCCACTGCACCTGCCATTAATTTTATCAGTTTTCTTGTCTTCTTTGTACAAGTATAACATTAATGAATATTTGGCTTGAGTAGCCATACATGAAAGACTGAAATCAAAGTGCCATCACAGAGTTTTGTGTTTAGAATACTTATTTAGGATTATACCAGACCATTGATTTTTTTTTTTACACTGAACAGGTTATTGATTTCAGTGGCTGCTTAACGTGCAGATCAATGACACATTATAGGGTTTAAATAGTAACTTTTGATACTTAAAAATAAATGAGACAGGGGTATCACTGCCTTCCAAGCAGGACTAAAAAATACCCGATAAAAATGCAAACTTCCTTAAAACTTCAGACAGTTACAAAGCTCAGTTCAGGAGAAGTATCAGGTTGATGCCTTAAGTTTTGGCTTTCATGTTTTTCAAATTCTGTGTTGCCTAGGGGTGTAGTTCTGAACTTCATATTAAGTGCTAGTAAACTCTCATCGCAGAGTAGGTAGACAAAACAAATCCTTTTCCTGCTGAAGACCAAGGACAATGAGTACAAGTTTCAGGCCCAGAAACATTAACAATGGTGGACTGAAGAGAGGAAACGAGAAGGATGGGACTTCACAACCTGGAGCTGTAATTGGACAATTAAACTCTAATGTGCAAATGGACCAAAACTTATAAAAGTGTGAGACCTTGTGACTGGTTGTCCATTTTGTGACCTTGGGTATAGCCCTGGTCAGGCTCCTGTCCTGCCCAAGGTGTATCCTAAAGGCCTTTCAATAAATACCCACTTTATTCTCTAGCTCTGTCCAGTCTCTGTTTCAGGTCAGCCTCCCAAGGCATCAAGGTAAAGAATGTGTGAGGAATTGTGTTTAAAATGCATAATTGAGAATCTGTTGGGAAGCATGTGAGTTGAAAGTTGTGTGCAGTAGGTTGCACCACAGCACTAGCACTGACCTGGCAGAGCTTTGCTTGTTTGCTCACAGCCCTGGGCAGCCTGTGCTGCTGCTCCATGTCCTGCCCAGCTCCTGTTGCCTCAGATGTGTTCTCTGTCTGGTACAGCAGCAGTTGGCAGAGCAGCAAAAGAGCATTTCACATACACTGGCGAGAAATCAGACCATGTAGCTCATTATCCCAGTGATCTGAATTTATGGGATGCAGCTGGAAATCCCTTTAGGTTGTTTACACCAAACTTTATGTGAGCTATACACTTTCCGGTCCTGTTTGAGAGACAAGAAGAGATGTTGGACTAGGAAATCCGGTACAGATTTTTGGAAATCTAATATACAAGACCTTTAATTGCTTAATCCTCCACTCAGCACAATTTGTTCTGACATAGGTTTCTTAAAAATTGGGTGAAATCCATGCTCTTAAATTTGCATTTGCAGCACTCAGGCGTTTTTCTGAAGCATGGCTTGCCATTTATACCTCTAAAAGTGCATTGAGATGGAGGATGAGGTGCTCATCTTTGGTGGTTTACACTGTTTGATTAATCCTCACACTGAAAAAAAATTTTTTTTTATATTAGTTATGCTTTAGCACAGACCTTAGATCTAAATGCAGAAGCTTTAAGCCTGTACAGGCTGTCAGACTAAACATATAATGAGCTAATTTTTTGCTTTTCTGTGGTAGAATTATTTTATAAGCATTTCTGCTGATATTGAAAGAGAAAAGTAGACACACCTTCCTTAATTACTTTTTCAAAATGAGTTGAAAAATGTGTTCTCCAGTATGTAACATATGCCCTTTAAAACTGCTACTGTGCTGCTGCCTGCTCTTATCAGTATGGGCCATAAATTTTGCATGGGTATAGAGGGAACTGCAGCTTGAGGACTTGAAATAGTTAGCAAGATGCTGCTAAAGTACACAAAGTACACTGGCAAATGGGTCTTTGTAGACAGGCATCATTACCAAGATCTGTGTGTGCAGAACTGTGCAAGCCTGGGGAGCATTAAAGGCCAGTGCTCGCAGGAACCTAATTTTGGGTGAATGGAGTCCTTAGATTCATTGTGATATCGCACATAAATGAAAATACCAAATGTCGTTGACTTGTCAGTGAAAAAGTAGCCCAGGCTTTGTAACAAATGGGTCAGTGATGTATATTTGGAAGCTGTGTGACATATTAAAGTAGTTTATGAGGCACAATTTGTTTTGGTGGTCTGCTCTGATTGATGGTCTGCTATCTGCCACTGCTTTAGATGTTGTGGTATGTTTGTAATAAATGTTTGTTGCGAGACAGTGCTAAATGTGTTCCATCTAAATCATTCATTACTTATAACAAGTTTCAGTGTATATGAATCAAAGCTTTTTTATACTTGCCTTCAAAAGAATTTATCATTTTGAAGCAGCTCTATCACCTGTGATGGGGCCAGCTGCACGCCTGAGTGCTCAGACCCTTTCAGCAGTGCCTGCTGGAAGCAGCATTAAGTTAAACTGCAAGCAATCTAATGTTACGCACTACATTTAAAAGTTTGTTGCCTTTTCTAATCTAGTACTCCTATTTGCTTCTTTTTTCAGTTTTGCAAACAGAATAACAGAAAATATCAGAAATAAGCACTGGGGGATGAGGAGGAAACATTGGTGGACCAACTGGACATCAGAGGAAGCACATCAGTGGGAGGGATTTTTGCTGATGTTTTATACCAGTGCATCACCCATTCATCAGAAAACTATAAAAAATGTATGCACTACTCCCAGGGGATTTCCTCTTTCTGGAAAGTGCAGAATGCATCATCTTTAAGCAGAGTGTACTTTGTTCCCTCTTGATTGGTAGGAGAAGGAACATTTTTTTTTTTCCCATGGGACTTGTCTGTGTCCTTCCTCCAAAATTCAGTTGAAAGTGGAGAAAACCTAAGGATGATCATTCCAGGATGATCAGTGTAGAAACACTACATAACTTTTTATTGTAAAAACATTGATTTTCATTTCTTTGTGGCATTTGAAGAGACCTGGGGTTTTTTTCCTCTTTCAATAGCCACTAGGAAGTATAGCAGTGTCACAGAATTCCAGAATGAGTCAGGTGGGAAGGGATCACGATTGGTCATCTGGTCTCACCGCCCAGCTCAAGCAGGGTCACTCCAGAGCACAGGCCACAGGATTGTGTCCAGATGGTTCTGGAATATCTCCAGAGAGGGAGGCTCCACACCCTCTCTGGGTGATCTTTTCCAGTGTTTGGTCACTGCACAGTGAAGAAATTCTTGCTCATGTTCAGAAGGAGCTTCCTGTGGATCAGTTCCTGCCCATGGCCTCTTGTCCCATTGCTGGATACCACCAAGCAGAGCCTGCTCCAGAACTGGACACAGCACTCCACAGTAACAGAGAGGTGCTTGAAGTAATCTTAAATTCTTAAGAGAACAAAAATTTGTGTAGCTATTAATTTAAAATTTGCATGCTGCTGTATTTTGACTACTCTTTAAAGGCAATTGTTTTCATACAATATAGATGTGTACACTAAAATGTAGATCAAGAAAATGAGATGTGGATTTTAAAAATTATTTTGGCTAGTAGAAATAACGCTTGAATCATAACAAATATGTAAATCTGTAGATAAGAGTCCTTGGTCTCTTGTAACACAAAAAAGAAGCAGACTGTTGCATTAAACAGTTTATAAAACAGAAACAAGTTTGGCAAAGAATGAAAAAGGAAAACAGTACAAAGACTTGCCCAAGCAGTCCAGACTTGATGCAAAAAAACTCTCCAATTCCGAATTTTCTTTTTTTTTTAAATCTTATTTTATGTGCAAGACAGTATAAAACACACAAATTGTGTGCTGGCATTTGGAAAGAAGCATGCAGGTGCCTTTTTTCATCATTTTGAGAAAGAAAGAATAAAAGGCATAGTGTTACAGAGTTAAAGGTGCTGTAATGATGGGTTGAGACTGTACAGCTGCAGCAACATCAAGCAGTGGAAAGCATCTGCATGGCATAAGTTAGTCTCTTCATTCCCCCAGAGGTGTGTATTCATACCTGTGCTAAATTATTGTGGGGGATTTTCAACATATAGACCGTATAGCTGTGAATTGATCCTCTTTTTCTGTTATTGTTCTCTTTCCAGAAGTTCTTAGCATGTTAATAGCGTCTTCTAAGCAGCACATTCAGGAGTGTTTATCAAAACCTGAAAAGTTATGTAAGTAGACCCAGAGGGAAAAAACAAGATGAAACTCAGAAAACATAACAGAAACTTGTGGCATCAGCAGCTCAAAAGACAAAATAGTTCAGCACTTGCGGCTTTCTGACGCTAACGAACAGATACTATGTGGCTGGCAATAGCTGGAAATGAAATCTGCACTTTAAGATCCATCTTGTCTACCTCTAACTGCTCTCTTGCAATTTTAATTGGAAACCTTTGCCTCTGCATATTCACATTTCTTTTTCCTCTCTGGATGTCTTTTTCTTTATCACGTCGTAAGCAACCAGTTGTTGCATTCTATAAAATCTCTTATATGGGTTTGGTGGAAGAAGTGGCTGCCTTGGGAATGTTTGTCTGTAAGACTGATTATCCCATCAGTTCGTAGAAGCTATGCCCATCCATGAGTAGAAAATGTTTTTTACAGATTTCCTGCTTGTTTCTCACTTTGGTTTATGGAAAGTCACATATGCTTAGGTGTGACATATATGGCATATATATGTGTGTATGTGATATAAATGATGTATACACAATGTCTAAAGGTTCTGAATAATTTTATAAGTCTTGCAACTCAAAAAATGACATATGCTCACCTCAAGGGGAAAAAAAATGAGCGGAGGCATTTCCATCAAACCATGGCTCAGATTTTAGCAACATAAGCTGCTGTTCTGGCTCCCGGCCAGCAGCTGTAAAATCTGGCTTCCATTTCTGCCTCCTTCTTTTCTGAGAGTATTTAAGGCCCAAGAGGAAGGCAAGGTGGAAACCCCAAGGTTGTCTTGGTGATTTTTGATGTGCTCTTTACCCTGCACTTAGAATGAGAAGGAAAAAGGAAGCCTTAGGAATTGCCATGGTTTGTCTGCGAGCGCAGAGCCACTCAGCTCAGGAGCAATCGCAAGACTCCTTCTTTATACTGGTGGCTGCAGGAGTCAGCAGTGGCTTAGCTATCGTATCTTCTCACCCTGCTTCTTCCTTACCTACTCTTTTCACTGTTTCTCAGTTACAGAAAGTGTTTTGAAGTACAGCTGATGCCCCTGTTGGCAAGCCCAGCTGACTTTCAAGGTTGCTGGCAATAGCAGGTGTTGCTGCATAACCAACCATTTTTTCTTTTATGTGGTAACTTTTCACTTAAGTTTTGCACTGAAGAATTTCATGAGAGTGGTACAGACACCAGGGGATTTATATACCAAGACAAGGTCTTTTATTCAGGCTTTTTGGCAGTGATGCATAATACTCACTGTGCCTGGGAGGAAGCAATACGTTTGTCTTTTTATTCGGTTCAATAACCTCTACTGCCTGTGCTTGCTGCTACAGAGGAATGACTAAGCTGGGAATCAGGGCTTTAATTTTTGACTCCCACCTGCTGGTGGAATCTGTTTGACCATGCCATTTATATGTCTAGCTTTGTTGAAAGGCAGGAAAAAACACCAGTCTGCAAACTTTTCTACCAGCTTTGATGGAACCTACTGTCCAGACTTGTCTCTGATATTTTTTGCTTTTCCTACTTACGGGGGTATCAGCCCTTCCAAGCAGCTACTAATGTAATTATTTTATTCCCCTCCTCTGCAAAAGTAAATTTAACCTCACAGTCCTCTTGCCTGGGGAGAGTTTTGTCTAGTAACTACACAGAGATTTGAGAAATACAGAGATTAGGTGATCTGCCAAATTGTGCTTCCTCTGTCTCTTACAGCCCAATAATAAAAAGATCTTTCCTGTAATGGCTCTTTATTGTCAATTCCCTAGACGTTCTTTACCAAAGTACAATTAATTGGTAAAGGGGCATACAGAAAATTGTTGATGGAGCATCTGAGGAAAAGCAGTAGATATAACCCTATGGAAACATACTATGAGGGGAATAAAAGAAAATGTACTTCCACCCCAGGCTATGCCCTTTGTGCCTCTGATTTGCATTCTGAGGTTTTTGGTGTTTGGGTTGTTGGGTCCTGTTGGCCCCCTCTTCTTAACTTGTCTCTGTCTTGATGCTTTGACTACTATCATTATCTTTATTTATAGGCAGGTTTAAAATGGTTCAGGAGTTGTCTGCAGGTTTTGCAGTGGGTCTGCAGTGATAGCTCCAGGCTCCCGCTGTCCCCTTTTGAAATGACAGCTCTCCCTCTTGAGTTTACACCAAAAGGCTGAATTTGAATGCTAATACAGATTTTTATTATTATTTTTATTGTGGTTCAATTCAGAGATTGAGGATAAAGTAAAGAGCTGGGTTTCTAACTGCTTAGGGACTGCTGAAAGTAGGACTGAAATGCTACTGTTCCCAATGGTTTATTAGGGAAAAGACATAGTTTGCCAATATTTCCTTTAAATATATGTGAACTCAATCTTGCAGTAGTTGTAAAAATCAATTTCACTAATAATTAGAATTATAGAATTTTCTGCCAGTAAATGTGCTATATATAATGAGGCATTGGACTCCACAAGGTCAATATACTTGCCTTCAAAATATATCCTAATATCTGTTAATGTAATCCACCAATTAAAAAGTCTATAAATAAGTATTTACTCAATAGATTATAATGTCTCCAAAGGGAAAGGGAGCAATTAGGCTTTTAAGGAGAAGTCTTAAACATTCCCATGAAGGTTTTAGTATTTTCTTTAACACTTACTTACACTAATGTGCACTTCAGAAATTATGTTTGAAAATCTATTAATTTATGGTAAACTTGTAATTTGCACCCCAATGGTAAATAGTGTTGATAATGTTAATAGTATAATAATAGTGTTAAAATAAGTGTTGATAATGTACATTAATATTTATTTCAGTCCATAAATGATAAAAATATGAAAGCAGGTTTTCTTTCCTGCTATGGTGCTGAATACCTTCCTATTCACTGCAACCTTTAGTGTAATTAGCAATCACATGAGAACAGTTTTTGTCCCAAATAGCTCTCTATGTATTTTACATACTGGAGATAAAGGGATTTCAAATACTGAGGCAGATTCTTGATGTAAATATCAGTGAGCTGAGCTGGTTTAAATTAGCTGAGCATCTGGCCCATTCTCTTTGAAAACAGATAATCTACTCCAGTAATTGACTGAGATTTGTGGGTTTCATTTCTTTCATTTTATATTTAATTGTATAAAATAGTGGCATGGAAATCTAGCCAAGATTATTAAAATTATTGATCGCCTATGCTGTCCAATCAGCTACAAACTATGCACAGTTCTAAACCATTAGTTTTAGGTTATATTAGAAATTCATCCAATTAGAAAAAATAATAATAATTAAAAGGATCAGGGATGTGTGTCAAAATATAATTGCACATTGCAGAGATAACAAATTGTAATAGTAGAACTAGCAGTCATTTTTAGGGGAGAGGACAAGGGCAAGTGGTGAAAAATTCAAATATGACTGAAATGCCAGTAAATGTCATACTAATAAGAGTACACATTATAACCTACTGTGATTTCTTTTCTCCCATGGGTCATCTTTTTTTTTTTTTCTTTTTCTTTCAAGGTTCCCTGACTGTGGAAGACAGCCCTTTCTCAAATCTCTGTCCCATTTCTTTTTTTTTTCTTTTTTTCTTTTCACCTAATTCATTAAATTAATAGCTTCTATAATTAATCTACAACCTTTTGCAATATAAGAGCTATGAATCAGACACATGCAAAACCAAAATAAACCCCCTGCTTTGAAATTACATTGTTTTTATGTAATTCCTTATTATGGTTTGCCCATAGCAGAACAAGATTCATTATGTTTTTTCTGCAAACTGAAAATAAAACTATACATGTTGTGCAGTTACCAGTACAGCAGACTGTAAATCATATTTAGATATTTAGTAAGCAATGGCAAAAGTGACAAAAAAGCAGCTTGCTTCAGTGATTACAAATATAAACCCAAGCTGATTAGCAAAGTGATTTCCTCTCAAGCTGCCTCTGAAAGAAAAGCAATATCATCCCTGATATTCCTCTGAAAACCGCAAGTTGTAACAGTCACAGCTTGATTTTCTAGCAGGGATCTTCTCATTCCTGTAGCAGAACGTTTTTCTCATCCTTGGGATGTGTGAGTATTTTGGGTATTTTAGGCAGTACTTCAGATAGGGAGTCTTCTCCTTGCTCATCAGTGCTTCATGCTCACCTGCCACAAAGGCAATCCCTGCCCAAAATTAAGTTTGTTTTGTGTTGTTGACATAGAGAAGTGCTGGAGTAATTTAGAATTTGTAGAAAATAATCTGCTGCATTACAGCTATGAAGTAAATAAAGATTTTCTTTGTGGCTGTTTTAAATAGGCAAGTGAAGATGGATCAGAAAATCACCTTCCTAAGGTAACTGAGCTGCAGCCTCTCCAGTTCTTCTCTGGACAAGGACCACAGTCATAACCAAAACCATTAGCAGAGCATTTGGAAGAATTATAACAGCCAAAGAATGCCTTTTAATGCTGAGTACTTTCAATGACTGAAATTACTGGAAAGCGTCCATTTCCCTTAAGTTATTTAAGTGCCCAAAATGGCAAATGGGTGCAATTTTCAAAAGTGTATAGATGAATAATTCTAATTGATCTGAATCACAGAGAAATGACCAGGCTCCTCTACAAAATCCCACTGTGTCTTCATCTGCATCTTGAGATGTCTGCATACTGCAAATATTTTCTTTGGGCACCAAATCAAGGAACCATCTTTGCTTAATTGCTCAGCTGTGAGTTCATGCTTAAATTAAGCATGTGGTTGTGTGCTTTTCTCAACAAAGAAAATTGAAGGATGGGAGGGTCAAGAATCATTTAGGTTGGAACAGACCTACGAGATCGTTGAGTCCAACCTTTGATTGATCATGACCTTGTCAAACAGTCCTTGGCACTGAGTGCCACATCCAGTTGGATTTTTTTTTTTGAACAATCCCAGGGATGGTAACTCCAACACATCCCTGGGCAGCCCTTTCCAAGGCTTGACAACCATTTCAGTGAAAAAATTCTTCCTAGTTTCCACCCTGAACCTCCTTGGTGCTATTTCCTCTGGTCCTGTTGCTGTTTGGGAGGAGAGAGGGGAGAAGAGATCCTCGTGATCCAAAGTACATGGCAGGGGTTGGGTGTAATTGCTAGTTAGCAGCTGCATTGCTTCCTTCTAACTTCTGTGGCTCTAAGACTTTGCCAGTCTGAATTGAGATGCAGGATCTTTTGTGTCCAGAGGGAATTTGAAATCTAATCTGTTAATGTGGAATGGAAAATAGATGGGGGTAGAGGCTGAGGGTGCTCACTGAAAGAAGAAAATGAAGACTTAGAAAAATAATCCTCATTTAAATACCTTAGGCAGCATTTTGAAAATCTCTGCCTCGAGTATCAGCTGTGCTAGGGATTGATATCAAACAATGGGGAAAGTACTTTGGATAGTCAGAAAGTATTTGGTTCTCAGATAAATAAAAAGGGCTATAGACTGTTCCTTTAGTAGCTTTGCATAATTTTTTTTTCTTTTTAAAAGATCTATTCATTGAATAATAGAGATAAAAGATGCCAGGCCTTCAAAAGGTTTTCGGTGACAGTGTACAACACTGAAGTCTTAATTCATGTAGTTAAAGAAGAATAAGAAATATATATTTCATATCCTTTCAAAAGGATTCAAGAGAAATTAGTGGACTGAGAATTGTCCCATCTATCATTTGTAACAAAGATCTTTAGTCTTGGTTGAAAAAACAAATAATTAAATCTCGTAACCTATAAAATATATAAGCACATAAGAGGGCAGAATTTGTTATTAAATAAGTGCTTTTTTAAGAGACATCTTTTTCTTTGCGGGGGAATGGGATGATAAATTTCCTAGTGTAGTTTTACTGCAAGTGAAACAGCAAATTAATTTAAAGACTGTGGAACTTGAAGAAGGCAGGAGTGGCCTCCAGGCACTGTCCTTGCTTCATTTCTGCCCCTCCTTCCCCAGCTGGGAAGCATCTAACTGGATCTCAGTGTTGCTGCCTGCTGGACTACTGGCTTAGGTATTAGGTCGTCTTGGATGGTCTAAATCAGGACTATATTGCCAAAACGTTTCTGAGGGCAGGAAGGTGATACAGGCTGGAGGTTCAGGTTGATTGAATTTTGGAGGGGGAAGGGAGCAATGGGGCTGAGGGGTGGAGGGAGGAGACAGCTTAGAGAGCAGAGCTGCTCTTGGGCAGATTTTGTCAGACAAATTACAGAGGAACTGAGATTTTCAGTCCCCATTCCTAGTGAGCTGGTCCTATTTGCCCCTAATGTAGCCCCACATGCAGAGGGTTTTCTATCTTTCTTTTGAAGGCTTGTGAGACAGAATAAAGAGTAGAATTAAGGTAGGGGAAAGCAGGCTTTCCACCAGGGAACAGGTGGAGTAGGGTGGAGACCCAATGTCCTTGCAGGGTGAGATTCCCTCTGGCTTTTTTTTTTTTTTTTCTCATGGTGGGAAGAATCAGATGTATTCAGAATTGAACCTTACAGTTAGGCCAAATATTATTTAATTTGAAATATTCATTGTGAACTGGGGTGGCACTGGCCTGTAAGTGCATCCACTTGTGTGGTTGTTAACTGGACACACTAGACCCACTGTGAGTTTTAAATCCCTTCCCACATCTTTACTTGGCCTAAATTTCTTAACCCACAAATTCTGGTATTTTTAGCGGAAATCACCGTAGAATGTTTTAAACTATTCTAACATAGCATCCAAACTGCTGCAGTCCAGAGGCTCGTATTTTGGCATGATTCCTGAAGAGTTATTATGTCTTAGTATACTTTTACACTGTAAAGGAATGTCTATACACAGCAGTTACCTCTTCCAGAGAGGAAGGAAGCACAGGTATTGCAAATTCAAGTGGTAGGATAAGCTGAAAATGCTTCTAATGAAAGAAGAAACAGGAGTGTGCTTTTGTTGAAGGGTGGATGACCTCATACTGAAGACTTCTGTGCTCACTCAAGCAAAAGATTTCGTGCCTGAAAGCAAGCTGTACTATCAGATATGTACTTTTTGTTACTTTAGGAGAAAAAAAAATTAAATGGTAAAGAACACCACCAGTATTACATCACAATTCTTTGCAAATATTTACCACTGCTTACACATTTGTTGTTGTTGTTTTTGTGTTGGGGGGATTTCTTGTGATATTCCAGGTACTTCACATTTACAAATAGGAAAGAATTTGTTAAGCAAATTGTTAAATATTTTTATATACTTATGTGACTAGGTTGTATGTGAATATTTCTTATTGGTGATTGAAAGTTTGTGTCATTTCTTAACTTTTAAAAGTGTAACAACCCTCCTCAGGGTAGTTAGTGAGAGAGTAAAAATACAGTATATTCCATGTCTTATTTGGAAGTGGTGCAATTTACCTAACTTCTCATGCTAAGGCTTATCAATCCAAATTAGCAGTTTAACAAGGCCAAGTCCAAGGTTCTGCAGCTGGGTCAGGGCAAACCCTGGTAGCAATCCAGGCTGGGGGTGAGCAGACCCAGAGCAGCCCTGGGAGAAGGACTTGGGGGTGCTGGTGGGCGAGAGACTGGACATGCCCCAGAAACACCCCTGGGTGCTGGCTGTGGATGCCCCATCCCTGGAACTGTTCAAGGCCACACTGGATGAGGCTTTGAGCAACTTGATTTTTGAGGAAGGTGTCCCTGCCCACAACAGGGGCATTGGAATGAGATGGTCTTTAAGGTCCTTTCCAACCCAGGCCATTTTAAGATTTTGTGGCGTTACAGAACTTGAATCCAATAGTCTCAGGTTTTGAAACTTTTCTCAGGCTGGTTAAAAAACAGTTGGTGAAGTCTGGTAATGATAATTTTCAACTGAAATTTTAATAGTATAAGAATGTGTAATGTAAATAAAAACCATCATGTACAGGTTCTATACTTCAAGGAAAAAATCTTCCTTGCCCTGTATTTAGTCCTCTAAAAAGAAGTGACAACCTGACTTTTTTACTGTTCTACCTGCACATCATTGTTCTGGAGAAGTTATGTCAACTTCAGCATAGGTTTTCAGAGTAAGAAACCAAACTCTACTTAATCAATCAACTGGAGCAGGATTTGTTTTCTTTCAGTAGCTTTGCTTTGCTTTTACATTGTTTTGCTATGGGGTAGCATATTTCTTAATGAAATGCCTTTTATATATATTTTATACCTTATTTGATTCCACCACTCATGGCACAGTCAAGGACATTATCCAGATCTGGAACAAGCCCCAAATGATTTTCATCCCTTAAATAACAAGATTTTGTCAGTTTTCTCCATATATAATCTTGCTTCCTTAAATTAAGAGGCATTCAGTAGGAAACTTTCCAGAACTCTCCATCATTCTAAGTTTTAAAAGAGCACCTACCAATCTAAGTACAGAAATCTGAGATACCTCTTGATATAAATAGTCTAGTGTGCAATTTGTGATGTGCCTGATTATTTTCAGTCTGTGTATTACGGTAGTTAATATAGGGTAAATTTGTTTTCACAGTTGATTGTTGTGTTTCAGTAATGGAAAAGCAATCCAGCTGAACAGTTTCCTTAAAAGTCCTCTCACTAAATAAATGGCAAGTCTATTATAAATTCCATAATTTTTAGCTAGGCTGTAAATTTATGATCTCTTGGGGTCTCTCTGTGTAAGTTTTTCCTGCAGAGAGATTGACTTAGTCCATATCAGCAGGATTTTTTTTTACCAGTAGATCGAGGTGGTTATTCTACAGCTCTGCTTACTGTGTACTGTCTTGCTGCTGTAAGATTAGAAGGCTGGCAGCAAAGAAGATGAAGTGAAAGCTTAATTTATTTGTTTTAGGTTCAGTTTTACAGAGCACACTAGTAACGGGAAGTCTGATATTCATGAAAATGGTGCAGCTGGAAATAACGTGAAACTCAATGGGAATTAAAAATTCTAATCCAATAAAAAATAGACTAAGAAAAGTTTGCAGTTCCCTCTGTTACCAGACCTTTAAAGGTTTCTAAGGCATGAAAATCAGACGAAAAAAGAGTGAGCTATCAGTAGTGGTCTTGTGCATAAACATTTTTACCTCTGAAGCTCCAGATAGGGGCTGGAATTAGAGCCACTGCTTCTCTGGGTATGTGGGATGCAGCCTTCCCTTGGTCATAAGAGCAGGTTAATAGTGTACATGTGATTCTGTCTGCCTTCCAGTGTTCATGTGTATGGGACAGAGCCAACAATTTTCTTTCTGGAAGAGTGCAGAAATGGTGCAGGCTGGAAAGAGAATTTTTTCTCCTTTTCGCACAGTGCAATGAGTTTTACATAATTTGTATCAGAATTTTGGTTTGGGATGGAAGATCCTCAAGGGAAAGGTTGAAATATAGACATCCTGAGAACCTTTGTGGTCTGTTTCTGCTACATGTAACTGAATTGTAATTAAATCTGCTGCAGTCCTACGTCCCAAATGCTGAGTGACAGCAAAACAAAGTGTCTTTTGCAAGGAGCTTTCTGGGGACTGCTCTTGGGTCTTCCATTCCAGGTTTTGTTGTGGCATCGCCCCAGGACCTTTGCTTGAGCACCTTCTCTTGCCCTATTTTCCATCCATCAGTCCTTCAATTTTCCAAAAAGGATAGATTGATTGTTATATTTTTGCAGTTAGAACTTAGGTCTGTCTTGCTTGATAGTAAAGCAAGTCTCTGTCCTGTGGGCTAAGCCCTCAAGGAGCTGGCTAGACTCTTGGACTGACTCCTTGAGGGAGCCAAAAAAATGCAATGTTGGTACGTTCACCACAGGCTGGTCAGGGCACAGTTTGCATCTTTTAGCTTGTGTGAAGGACCTGTCCCTATAATATGGAAATGATTTTTTTTTTCTGAAATAATAAAATAAATTGTTGCCTGTTTAGTCTCACTCATGTATACAAAAATTATTTAATAGATCTAGTGCTTCATCCTTAATGATGATGACGATGTGTTTAAGTTTCTGGTTCCATTAATAAGTTTGTGGCTTGCGTGAAATAAGATTAACTCTTTCCACATGCAATATCAGTAACAAGTTAAAGAACAAGATGAATTTTTTCTGTCTTAAAAAATTCAGCTGCATGCAATATAAAGTCTTTTAAAAATTTCTTTTTAGGGGTCCACAACTTTACTAATTTTTATAAATCATTGATTAAATGAAAATGTCTTCTAGAAGTATCTATAGCAATTATTGCATAACAGGAGTTTATATTTTGATTTATGGTGATTTATTTTTACAAAATTATTGTATGTTCAAGACTGAATAGATTTATATACACACACATATTAAATTTCCCATAGAGTGATTTACATTTTAGGTAGCAAGAGAATAACTAATGCTAGTTGAAAATACGTGTTCATTCTTCAAAAAGTAATTGTAACTTCTTGCCTAAACAGTAGTGTTTCAAGTTTCTTGAGCAAGTGTTTATATGGATGAAAAAAAAATTAAAAAATATGAACAAGTTAATCTTAGAGCACCTTTCTGTAGATTTCAGTAGGTTGTTTATGTGAACTCATTTGGCTGTTATTTCTTTTGCTGAGGTGGTTTCTGTGGAGCAAGCCTGCATTTTCAGGTGAGTGAGCAACCCACTCCTGCATTTCTGTTGCTTTTTCACCTCAGCTGGCTCCTCTAGAGCCCCATTGCACGTTGCTGCGCAGCAAGCAAATAGCACAAATAGCACACGTAGATAAGGCAGTGACGGCGCAGAAAATCAGAAGGAGGCATTATGAGGTGTAATTATCCGTGTAAAACTCTGAGGGTTTGTGCCGGCAGACCCAGAGTGGTTCTGTGAAGGTGCTCAGCCCTTCCTCAACCAGTCCGGGAAAGAACTTCCTGGGAGAAAAGAGGAAAAAACTATTTATTTAACAAACAAAGTGCCCACAAGCGTAAAGAATGAGTAATATGAAACAATAAACCCCTTCATTGTTCTGAAATGAGATGGCAAGTTCAGAAGGTCCTTGCTGTGGGTAGCTCAGCTCACTCAGTCTCCTATCAGTCCCTCCAGAGGTCCAGGCCTCGGTGGGCTGCAGGTAGAAACTCCCGGTGCACCTTTGGGTTTTTTCAGTCCCAAGGTTTAAACAGTTCCAAGAAAAAGGAAAAAAAAAAAACACCAAAAAAAACCAAAAAACAGTCCAGGGAACTTCTGTGCTTCAGCTAAACGTGGCTAATTAAAAGCAAAGGAGATCTCCGTCCTACTGTCTGTCTCTGTTTCAGACGAACACAGTCCAGGAGCCGGAATGTGTAGGAGCCAGGCAATTTTCTCAAAACGAATTGTGCACTTCTTTCCCTGCTTAGCTCTCAGAACTAGTCTTAAAGGCACAGAACTCAATATACAGCACAAACATAGCAGACAGCTGGGGATACAAGCATCATAAAGTCACCCTAGGATGCTAACTTTGATGAATTCCAGAGGGTTGTGACAAAAACGACTAAAGGTGGTTTTGCTGGAGCACACCGTGGCCTGAACTGTTCAAATACATTTTACAGTGTCCCACTGAACCTGCTCAGGGTAGAAAGCAGCAGCTCAATTTTATCTGCCTTACAGGCAGCAATATGGGTTTGATTTAAACTCAAGGGAGTGTTCAGGTCTTAGCGTTTGCCATCTTGCCGTGGTCTTTTTAAGTGGGAAAGATTTTAGCTGGACGAAATTCGGTGATATCTTGTTAACATTGGTAAGCTCTGTGGGAAATGGAAAGGTAAGAGACATGATAAAATTATAATTAAGTTCTGGTTAAATGATTTAGGTACATTTTAATTGTTATAAGGAGTGTACTTTTGTAATGCTTTAGAGGGACACGTGATCTGAATGCTCAGATATATCTGTGCTGCCTTCAGGGTGCAGGTTTCTTAATACTGTATTTGTCACTGGATCAGATTCTAAATCCCTTCACACAAAACAAAACTGTGAATCCTACTGGGGTCAGTTGGAGTATTTCCTTCATTAAGGTGCTACGCAACATAAGATGAGGTAATGGAATCTCATCCTCACAAGGATAAAAATGTAACAATTTGATACTGCAGCCCCAACATTTTCAGCATTGTGCTGAGGTGTGCACTGCAGTATTTACTGGCTAACTTACAAAGCTCTGTGGTGCAATTTTGGTAATCAGTGCTATTTACTTTTGATCAAAAGTGGCCATAAGGAAGGCTTATGTACTGGAAAAAACATGAAACAACTTGAGAAGTATGTTTCATTGTAAATAATAAGCCTTTTGTTTATGGATCTAGAATCTGTAGAAGCCTCCTCTGTGAAGAATAATGCCAGATAGTCTCATGTGAAAAATAGAATACAAAGTCGAATGTCTATTTCTAAGTTTTTTGTAACTTTGTCTGTCCTCCTGTCAACTTATATTTCTGTCTCTTTCTGCTTTTTTGAACTTGTTCTATCTTCTGAGAAGATGAACTCTCTCGAGTTCATTCTTTGCTAACAATTAAACTAACTTCTTATATTTTTTCACACTGTTTCCTCCCTTTTTTATATTTAGGAATGTATTTACAAGTATAATTTATGGTGATCTATCCTTTTCCATTTAATCCTCCACATAACTGCTTGGTATTGTTTTAATTCTAATACAGGTTGTTAAAATGTCTTGAAGTAGAGATGGTATAGCAGAGACTGAGAAAAAAGTTTAAGAAAATCAGTGCTATCTATAAAGACACATTCAGGTTTGGAGAATCTTTGATTGCAAAACTGTGAATTCTTGTGCTTGCTCCTACATTTCATGATAGTTGTTCTGAACATGAACACCTGTTTCTTCTTAACCACGCCACATCAATCTATCCTTTGAAAGAAACAATTGATTAAAAAAGTAAAAAAGAGAAGTTGAAGTCAGTATGTATCTCATAAACCATATACTTGCAGATTCTGAAGAAATATCATGTTAATAGGGTGTTCCTTTATAGGGTTTTTCAAAAAGCAATCAGACATGTGACTGGCCTAAGTATTTTTCAGCTTTTCCTACTCTGTGGTCCAAGAACCAAAGTTTAGGCAGTGCCTGACAGACCAGTTTGCTCTGAGCAGCAGGCCTCGTTTTCCAGGGATAAAAGCATCTAACTTCCAGACAGTTTTAAAACCTGCTGCAAGCTGCTAGTTTACTTTTATGAGTTTTATCTATAAGAAAACTCCCTAGATGGGAACTTGCAAGTTTATTGGTCAAATTAATTCCCTAATTCCAATCAGGAGACAGGTTGTTCATTGAAGAAAAACTCAATAACTTTATGACTCATATTTCTACGTTGTGCTTCTGCAAGGAAAACACAGAGGTCCAAAAAAGACCGTTTCAAAAGACATCAAAAGATGTATCTCTGTATGAGGGGCTTTTGAAAGCTTCAAAATTTCTCAAATATTGCAATTTCCACTATTGGTCTGTGATTATCTCTAAAATTTCTGCTATTGATTTCTAATTTAAGAAGTGTCAATGTCTTTATTCTAAACCATGTGTAGACAGTGGTTGTATAAGGTTCCTTAATTTTTAATATTTGTCTAAACAGTTTTCACAACACCTTTCAATACTTGACTGGGCTACCCACTTGAAGATGCTGCAGCACCTAAAGGATTTCTAAAAGTTTTGAAAATTGCTTCCTGCCACTTTTAATAACTTCCTAGTGTGCCATATTAATTCAGTGAGAAAATCTTTGTTCTGGGGCCAAATATATTGGTTATTTTCATCTGCGTGTATTTTTCAGCTGCATTGTTTTCTGGTATATGTAGTGTCAAATACCTTAGGTAAAAATCTTGGTGAAATAAAAGAATAGGTTTGAGTTCATATTTATTCAAAAGATTGTAGTTGCTGAATAGAATCTAGAAATGTCAATAAAAGACATCATCTCCTCATTCTTTCTTGTCTAATGGAGAAAAACACTTTTGCTCTTAGTTAAAGGCACATCGCGTAACATGTTTCATACTGTAATCCATCCTCTTTATTTGTAAAGACAAATTTACACACCAAAATTTTGACATGTGAGATTAGATTTATCTTTCCTACCTTTAGTACCTCCAGCAGAGATGTCAACAACCTGGAGTCCCTTTTCCAGTCAGTAGGAAGCAGAAAGCTTTTTTAGCACATTTGACTAAACAGGTAGATGAACTGCTACCCAAAATGCCTGTCCACCTCTGATATCTAAGCCTAGGTGAAATAAAGCTCTACTGCAATTTTTGAAAACCTTAATATACTTAGTAATATAGACAGATAATTCAATTATTTGAAATCCACCCGAATATTCAGGTTGAGCACAGGGCTCAGGGTGAGAATTGGCCGATTTGGACATTGGATTTTAGGAAGCTCAAGAGAAACATCATAACATTCTGAGAAGGCAGAGGACAGAGGATAAATCTCACTCCAAGTTTTGTTTCTGCAGTATTTTGTAGCTGTCAGTTTGCTTCTTCACGTATTGAGTCTGGAGTTCATGGTAGCCGAAAACAACATAATAGGGGTTGCTAGCATGGCTTTTATTTTTTTAATTTTTGTTAATTTGAAGGCCTTTTATTTCAGGTAAAAAACAATCCCTTTTATTTTCTTTGTGTTGATGCTTGAATAAAAATTTGGAATAGAGGAAAATCATGAATGAAAAGATAAATTGGCATAGTGTCTTAAAATACCTTATGGCACCCGCTCATACTTCCTAATCCATAGTCATCCAAACCATTTGTGTGAAGATTCCAACACTGATAATGAAGAGCTTCTCTTGAAGTTGATGGAATTTTGTGTGTAGGAGGATGCAGGTAGCACAGGCCTCCCTTCATCTGGATGACAATTTTTCTGATCCCAGAATGGCTGAACTTCCCTGAGCCTGGTGGTGTTTTGCATTTACCAGACTGGTGGCTTTCCCTGGCCACTGGCTAACCCTGCCCACCACTTTGTTCAGGGTGCAGGTGACAGGAGAAAAACCAGCACATGGTGTTATTGCCAGAGATCCTTAAAATTTCTCTCATCCTTGAAATGCATGGATGCATGAAGTAACACTAAGCAGTATGAAAATTACCTTCTTTTTTTCCCCTCTTTCTTTCTCTTTTGGTGTGCAATCTTCTCTTTACGGGGGTTTGAAAAGGAAATCCTGAATCTGTTCTTTAACATATAATTTTGGTATCTAAAAACAGCACTTGGGATTAGCAGGCTTGTCAGAAAAACAAGAATTTAGATGTTCAAAAAAACTCAACAATCCACCCCCAGCTTTTCAACTGTGTCAGGCATTATTGGCTGTACACAGCTGCTGTAAGATGAAGAGAGGGGAAATGCACTGAAAAGCAAAGGTATTATTTTAAGGACATGATGAAAATAATGGAATCACCCAATCTGCTTTGTATAAAGTGGTTTACGTGTTCTGCAAAGAGATGAAAATACATGCTGATCTCATATTTGGGCAAGCGTTAATTGCAGACTCACTGACAAGATCAAGCCTCTCAGAACTTGTTTCTTTCTTTTGGTTTTCTCTAAAAGCCAGAGAAACTGTGACTTGATTAATCCTCTTCTTCCTCTCCTATCTGCACACAGATACCAGTCTGCTTTGTAAATCAGGAATGAAATGAGATATGGCCATCTGACACTAATAAATGATTTTTATGAAGGCATGGAGACTGCAGTAATTATTCCTGACAATAGATAAAAAGTTTCTTCTTCATGATTCTATTCTCTCAAAAGTGTTACTGTCTGCCCGTATTTGCTATTTATGGCAGATGTAATTATTGGGTCAGTATTTTTTCTGTTCTCATGGTCTGTTTTCTTTTCAACTTCTGTCCACTTTTAGATTGTGTGAAGCTACAAACAAAAGATTAAGTTGTTATAATTCAAAATGTTTTATCATGGTGTATAGATTTATTTCAAGTGCTTTGGTTGTGAGTGCCTAATAATGTCTTTTATTAATGCTGGCAGGTTTTTTAGTACCTGCTGATCATGAAAGCTTAATTTTAAAACTTCTAAAGAAAAATAACCTGCATAATTACAAATTGCAAAACTGACTTCTAGGTTTTGACAAAGTCTGAATTTCTACTTTAGCGTTTCAAACAAAATTTGCTCTTTCTTCTGCTTCTCCTCTTCTTTTGGCATTAACAGTAGAAAGTTTACGTCATTTCCCACTGAGCTTTTATTGCAGGTTCCACAGAAGACTTTCCTTGGTCTCCCTCAGCCCCAGCCAGCTTGGATACCTCCATCCCCTAGTTCAGGTTCAACCAGCAAGCATGGGTTATCTCCCTACTGTAGGACATCTCCTGCAATCCCCTCAATGACAAATTATCTTCATGTACCGGTAGCCACCAGCCCAGGCCCAAGAACAATAAATTACTCTTTTACATCTCCTAAACTCTCTTCTCATTTCCTTTGTGGGAGCTATTTTTAATATTTCCTGCCTTATTGGTTTGTCTGATGTACAACACCACACACTACTGTTCCCTTTTTTCTTCATATCTTGGTGTGCATCTGGCTATGAGTGCACATAAAGATACACAAACATTAATTGGAATGCTGGGGAGAATTACAGGAATAGCAAGCAAAAGAACACTAGCTTCTGAACTGTATTTAAGTTTCAAAACAGAACACTCAGCAACTGATTTAAAATTCAGTGTTGTACATATATAATAATTAAAAGCTTTATTTTCCTACACTGCGTGTGACTTTGGTTACATTTGAGGTGTGATTCCTGCCCAGAAACCCAAGGCACAGAGCTCATCCTTTCTTCTTTCCTCTTCTCCTGCTCAGAGAAATATTATGAACATGGTGAGAAAGTAGAGCCTTCTGTGATCACTCAACTGAAAACTTTGAAGCTTTCATATATAAGAGGAAAATATTTTAATTTGTCAGGATTTCAAGTATGCGTGTTTGCCAAGAGAATCTGGCACTCCCTTTTGTCGACGTGCTGTGATACAACCTCCAGTGTGACCCATCTCTCTATACCAGAAAGCTTCCCAGCCAGGAAATGGTTCAGCTAATGAATGACAGATTGTGGGGAGAGTAAAGCACTGGAATACCCAGGAAAGTGGGGCTTCCTGCTGCAGGCCTGTACCGTGTGAGGTGATACTGAGGTGAGCAAATTAAATCTCTGCAGGCATCGCTAATTATGTCACGTCCGCGGTTTCTCTGGAATCCCCACTGTTTCTGTTGCATTGCATGTCACACATATCAGGTGGGAATTCACAAGGACGTCTGCATTTGTGAGGTACCACACCATGCAGCAGGGCCTCTCATCTCTGCTGAAGTACTCACAAGACAGCAGAGGAAAAATAAAATTACTGAGGAGGCTGTCTCTGGACCTCCAAGGGAAAATGTCCTTGTGAAATGTGCTCCTTGTGCTGAAGCAGTGATGAGGGAGAGGCTGAGGAGGAGGCAGAAACCTCCCCAAGTCATGTACCACAGTATACATCAGCCTTCTAGGTAGTCCCCAACAGAGTTGCTGTGAATTGGCTTTTTAATGTTTAGTTGTTTCCCGTTAAGCAATAAAATATTATTCTAAGTGGCTTAAATATTGGTTATAACTTCTCATCTTTTTCGTTTTTATTTTAATGGAGCCTATAGGCTATTCATGAGCCCATAGGCTATTATGCCTACTATTCTAGGAGTAGGATCTAAATAAAATATTTATACTGAATATTTACATGTGATACAAAAACCCTGGTGATAGGAATTTAAAAACTATGCTACATAAACGGAGCAAAATCTAATATTCTAATCTTGTCTCCCAAAATTTCAGATTTGTTACTGAAACATTTAGTTAAAGCTTAAAAGAAAAGCAGTTTCTAATCCCCTGCTATTTGATATATAAATATCGTTTTCATGAAAGCGATCCTTCTCCTCAGTTCTTTTTCTACTTTTATTTTTGTGAGTTTGGGTAATGTAACAACTCTATGATACTGAAAATAATCATGCACAGTTCAGCAGTAACAGGCCAGACTTTTTTTCTTCTACAAGAAAAGAACAAGTGTACAAGTATTTAAAAAACAATTCACTCCAAAATTGAGAATTCCTTCCACTCCTTTTCCAAATAGCAAAAACAAATGCATGCTTGCAGTGTCTTGTTTGTGAAAATGGGAAATACGAAAAACATGAAAGCAACAAAAGGAAATAATGTGGTTTGATATATTTCCATTGCATTTTTCTGCATGAAAGTGCAAAATGCCTCCCGCTTCTGCCTTAACCACTTATAGCTGGTTTCCATCTGTTTAAAAAGTTGTGAAATATGTATGGGAAGTCTGCAAGTTTCTGATGTTCACGTTTTGATTAGTTCATCTTTTGGAATTCATCTGTGTCTAATCTTCTTTGAGTATTATAGTGGTGCCAAATACTACCTCCCAACCCTACATATTTCAGCATTTATGTAGGAAGTAATAGCTAGTAAATTGCAGGTCTTTCTACTCCTTGGAAACATTGTGGGTTTTGCTCCCTTGAATATTAAAAGTTCTCCTTGTATCTGCAGTTTTGCTGAGATAAGTGTGTGCCATAAGAGCACTGTGTATTAGATTAGAGGTGTATTTATATAAACTGCAGCAATACAGATGGATGTAGACATTTGTGAAATATGGAGTGGGGCAGACAAATCTGATAAAATTTATAGTTTAAAAAAATATGAGCTGGTATTTATCTTGGGAAACTATCAAATGCTATGTTCCTTTATTTCTGGAATTGGGAGAAATTGAAACATCCAACTGCTACCTTAGCATTTCCACTTCAAAGTCTGGAATTAAATTTCTGGGGGAATCTAAGCAAAGGCATGTAGTAACAAAAAACCCTGAAATATAGACATAGAAACTGTCCTGATAAAGGAGTTTAAAAAAAAAAAAAAAGGGACTTAGAAAATAAGTTATGATAAAGGAAGTGTATAAAAGAAGGAAACTTATGGGGTTGGATATTGAAATATTCTATATGCTCTTTCTTATCAGAAACTATCAGTGGACTTTATTATTCTTTAACGCGTTGAGTATGATGGGTACATAGTAGCTGTGCTCTGACAGGTCTGTTCATCATTGTTCATTTCACAGTTTGTGAACACCATTTGTTTCTCCTTCTATCATTAGATGAAGCTGCTGACATACAGTGCAGGTATTATTTCAGGACAACGGCAGGTGAAGCCATCCCAAGCATTATCTGATGCTAAAAGCCGAGCTAATCCTAAAGCAGGTTTTCTATCTGCTTAGTTTTTATGTGGGCTTGTTTTATTTGAAAGCTGCCAGTGCTGGTGTAGGCTAGCTCAGAGAAAATGTAAGTACTGAGGAAACTTTTATAAGTGCGGTAGGATTATGTTAAGGACGGTGCAGATGAGGCAGCAGAGAAAGGTGCAGCTGTCCCAACTTCACCCTCCCTTAGATATGGACTAGCCCTCACCTGGGAATCTCATTTCCAGCTGTGAATTTTATTTATTTATTATTTTGTGTTGTAGACCTTGCAGGACCTCAGCTGTATGGAAAAGACTGCGACTCCAGGCAAAATCTTGTTCTAACTTTGGAAGTGTTTGTTACAGTTTGGAAATAGAGCATTTTATGACTATTCTGAAAATTTTAGTAGCATAAGCTGTTCCAAATCTTGCCAGATCTGAAAGCAATTGGTATATTTGTTCTTTCTATTTTTGTCCTTTTCTTTATTTTTTCTTTTCAGTGTTTTAGTCTAGCATCTAAAATGCATGCAACAATAAGAAAGGTGATTGGTTATCTCTGTGAGTATAGAAATCCTCAATGCAGGCAAGACTACAAAAAAGAGAAAGGAAATACAGGTGATGAAATTTGAATAGTCTCAAGAACAATGTTTTAATATTTGGGTGATTGGAGATTATGTACTACCTGAGGAAAATCAATTAATTAATTAATTTTAAAAAAAGAAAAGAGGGGAAATATAACTGTGCAGTTATTTCATTTTGCTTAAAATGCTGCTATACTACCTCTGCCATCAGAGGAGTTATGTTTCCTAAAATTCTTATCAGTGCAGCACTGCAAATAAAGAAATATAATAGGGGCATTTGGAGTGTTTTAATGTCTGGATATGTTTTCAGATTGGGAATTGCTGCAGAATTTTTTTGTGAGCCCTCTAGGGGAGTTTCCAGAGGTACGTTTAGTGTAGCACATAGACATTGCATGGCAGACAATGGAAAACTCAGTGAGCAGAGCAATCTGCAATGGAGTTTTGGACATGAGGTAAACCATGCAGTTATGAATGTCAGGTTGGCCTTTCCATTTCTTGCAAGACAGCAAAAAAATAGTTATCATAAAACATTCTCAAAAACACTTCTCCATAAAGGAGAAAAATCTTTAAGGCATGTTGCTATGTGTTTATCCTTGAAATGGATAAGAACTCCGGGGAAGAGAATCTTCACAGCAATCCTCAGTAACTTCCTGTTAATCAAACAGCCACACGAGTGGTTTCAAGTGCAGAAGTTTCCTTCCTTGAAGCGTTTTTCCTTCTTGCTATTAATACTGGTGCTGTAACAATTAAGTTTATTTCTGACAAGTATTGCTTTCAGAGCTGGAGTGCTGCAGACATGAGGAGAGCATTAAGCATCAAATGTATCAAATGACTATTGAGCACTATCTTGGGAAATTTGGCACAGCCTAAGAGGGATAATGAGCTAAACGGAATAATTTATTTTTGTAAGAGAACAAGTTAATTTTGTTTTTGTAATCCCCTCTCTTCTCATTCTGTTGCTTTTTTTTGAAAGCATTTTTTTGAAGTTATTTTTATTTTTACACTGAATTTTGTTCTCCTTGACTGCAGCTGGGAACAGATCAGCAAAGTAAACGTTTCTATTCACGTTAGTGGGATTTGGGTTAGGATTTGTGTTTATTGTTAGTAAAGAATCCCACTAGGATGAACAAATATCTGTCCAAATTCAAATTATGCGACCCAGTGTGTCTGTAATTTACTTATGTATCATCTTCAAGGGAGAATTTGTTTTTGCACACCTTCCTGGGGATGTCCAAATGTACTGATTCACCGCTGGTTTTTATTTGTTGACCACACATGTTTTAAGATCCAGCTGATGAATTTCTCCAAGCCTCCACCTCTGAACTAAATAGATTTTATTTCAAATCTGCTTTTGCTTTTATTTAGCTACGCTGGAAATGCAGCAGAGGTAGAACAATGAGCCTGGTATAAGTGACATCATACAAATGTGCAAAGGAGCCAAGATCATTCATGGAAGATGGAAAGAACACGTACTAGAGAGAGATATATAAATTTCTCATATATAGGACAGCTTAATATGCCTGCTTTATTTATTCAAAAGAATTCAAAATCCTAGCTATAAAAAAATAAATATTGTTTTACTCTGTTGAGAAATTCTCCTTAATTTTTCATGCAAATTGGCATAGAAGCTTCAGTTCAAGATAGCCGAGTGCCCATGGTCAGGAGTAGCACAGAGCTGATTTTGGGAATCACACAGTCACTATGGTATGGCCCTCTGTGAGCAGTGGGCTGCAATGTGTGTTCTAGAGAATGGTCCTTGGTGCACCTTAGGGTGTGCATCCTTCTCTTTGGTCTTTCAGGGTTGCATTTTCACAGAATCACAGAATGTGTGGGTTGGAAAAGACCTTCAAGATCATGGAGTCCAACCCAGCCCTAACACCTCGACTAGATCATGGCATCGAGTGCCACATCCAGTCTTTTTTTAAACACATCCAGGGATGGTGACTCCACCACCTCCCCCGGCAGGCCATTCCAGTATTTAATCACTCTTTCTGTGATTTTCCAAATGAGTTACATATTAAAAGTTCCTGAAGTGTCAAAAGTCTTTCCTTTCAAACTTGTGAAAATTCCAAAAAGAAGGTATTTATTTGGTTATACAAGCAAATCAATGGAATGTTAGATGTGACAGCAGGCATTATGCACATGGAATTTACAAGTGTTCCAAATGAAAGAAAAAAAATCTTAGACATTTGCATTTAAAGCAGAAAACTGAACATGAAAATTAAACTATCTTTTAATTACTGTCTCTTAATTTTTAATAGATAATTTTAATGCTTCAGGAATTTTGTAATTTTGCTTTAATATTTCATTCCAAATTTAAGAGGTGATTTCAATTATGCTGATAATTTAGAAACATAGAAGTATCGTTGTGTCTTGAAGTCAGTAGTATCTATCTGTGCTGATGAGAGTTATATTCAACAAAATCTGCACTAAAATCACTCAAAAAAAGAGGGATGACTCAAAATATTATAGCAAAAAAGATGCATTAAAAAGTCATTGTATAAAGTTTTTGTTTGTTTGATGTTTTGTTCATCTATAACAAGTCAAACAGTTGCAGTTTTATTTTAAAAAGCTAAATTTTTAATGGAAAGTGATGTAAATATGAAAATGTCCCCCAGGATTTATGATTCAATGCAATCACGATTTGGGAGAAAATCCTATTTTTTTTCACCAAAAACCAAAAAAAAAATCTCATCATTATTTTCAAAACCAGCAGATATTCATTCCTTCCTAGCCATGAATGTGGAAGATTTTAGGGGACACAGATATGACTATTTATAAATCTGTGATTTATGCAGACCAAAAGATCTCAAGCTAGATTATTCTACCTTAGTCCATATTCATGGGTTCTTTCAGTAGGCCAGACTATTGTTTACTGCTCCTTAAAAAGTTTATTAGTTGTTTCAGCTGGGAAAAGTTCTTGGAGAGCTTTGGTCATTATTACTCTCTGAAGAATCATGTAAAAAAACTCTGTTGGTGTAAGAGGTTTAGTCATATTTATTTTGGCATTTTGCATGAAAGATGGATAAGAGGTCTTCCTGTCTATCTCTAGTAATTCTACATTAATAGCTCCATGGGGAGTTGAATAACATTTCTGCCTGCATTTCAGTCGTGCTAATTCCTGAAGGCTTATCTGTGTAGTACAGCATCATATAACTTCAAATATCAGTAAATTTTCTTTTTAGCTTTTAAACTACAAGATATTATCTTTTACCTCAGTTCAACCTACTGTTCCCAGTAGAAAAGTCTACTACTGATTTAAATTTTAGAAGCTTATCATCTTGCTGATTCCCTCCTTTCAGCTATTTGGCTGTTCTGTTCCCAGGAAAGTTAAAGCAAAGCACCAACACAATCCAGATCTGGTGTGACCTTAAAAAACCTTTGCGCAACCAATATTTCTGTTTGGAACTCACCTTTAATCAGTAAATGAGTCTTCTAGGTGAGATGTGAGTGCTTTCTACATATTTATGGCTTTATCAAACCCTGTGTTATTTCGATTTTATTTCCTTTTTAAGTTTTAGACGATCATTTTTAATTTTGGCATGTTTGAAGTTAAGCACTTAAATCCTTGTTCAGGGATGTGTGAGTTGATTACATTCCAGAACACCTGAGGACTTGCAGCTATTTTAGTGCATTTGAAAGTGACTTTTCAGTCTGAAATGCCTGCTCACTTCTCATGGCTAAAAATAGCAATAACTGCCTAAATTTAGGTAGCTGAATTTGCACAGGTGATCTTTTCTAGATTTGTATGACATTAGAGTTACTCTGGATAAAAATTCCCCAAATGGGGTGTGTACATGGAAGCCTAAACATAAATTATGTTGATCTGTCAATACACTTCTCCTAATTTGCACAATTTATTGATACAGGTGTGCACTAATTGCTGTTTTGTAGGTGAGGATTTGAGGGACACAGCACTGAAGATCTAATTTTGACAGGACTCTGTTCTGTGAGCAGTCAAAAAGACTAGTTCATTCTGCAATTAGCCCTTAAATGATTTGGTCAGAGCTATGTGGGAATTCTCTGTGCTGTCTCCCAAATCCAGGCTGGACCCATTTTCTTTCTCTCACTAATGCAATAAAGAAATCAGAACTGCCCCCTGCTCCTCAACCACCAACCTCTGAAAGTGTGGGTTCAGCTTGGATTAATCACCACAGGTAATTCCCTTGAGTCTACCACTCCTTTTGTGTGAACAACCACAGCATAAAATGTGCCACAACTGTGAAGACCATTACTTTTAATAACTAATTTGTTTTATTGACCTGAGAAGAGCTGTATTAAGTAGCCTTGGCCATTCTCTTGCACTGGAGAACTGATTTAGGTCCTGAAGGGCTTTTCCCTGCATTTTTATTGAACCCCACAGAGCAAGAGGTGGCCAGTGAACACAACATACCTCAGTAAGTTCATGGCTATGGCCATGTCCACAGGCTTTTGTGGACCTGCTGTTGCAGCCATGGGAAGGGAACTGTTGCTGCCACATCTTTCCTTCTGGGAGAAAAATACAGTTCATGTCAAAGGCAGCAGTGTGCTAAATCCTGCACCAAATCTATCTATGATGGTGTTACTCCAACATAACTAATCCTCATTAAAGAAGAAAACTCTTTTCCCTTATCAGGACACTGAAAAAATAATAATTTTCCTTTTGAAGTAAACTGAATTTCAATGCCTAATGTATGAAATATTAAAAAGATAATTTTAAGGACCAGTTTTATCCTAGGCCTTTTTGCCTTGGTCATTTGGCTTTAATTTTAAACACGCCCAGTAATTGTGGATTATTGATGTTTGGTTCATTGTTGGTGTTTTGTGAATAATTTCTTAGCTTTCTGATCTTTAGTTTAGTAGACAGGTGCCCCTTCTTTCTTCACTTTTGACAAAGAAAATCCTTTAGTGGCGGAAAAGTTTCTCTTTGCAACCATGTTCTCCTGTGCTGTGGTGCACACCCCATCATGCTCTACAATTTATCATGGTTTAGACATCACTTCTATGAAAATCATATATGAAAACACTGATAGCATAATGCTTTTTCTGCTTCTGTGAAATTTCACACCGCCTAAGTATATAATTTAATTCAAAATATAAATCACTACATGTAAGTTACTACTGCACGCTTAGAAATTCTGATTTAAATTGAAATTCTGATGTAAAAAAATTTGTAGGGTTTTTTTTCCACTTTTTTGTTTGTCTGTGAGTCCAGGCATTTGCTGAGTTAATGATGTTTGAAATCTAAGTTGTTAGGGGAAGCAAACTGTAGGAATTAGAGGAATGCATTTGTTATAATGTGAGTTAGCCACGTTTACTGAAATAATGATTCCAGACAGAAAATACCAAGAAAGCAATATTCCAGTATACGAATATTGCTAAAACAGAGGTGTCATAAATGAGAATAGTTTATCCCTAAACTGTTTCATGTAGTCCCTGTATACATTGTGAATGGAGGAAATGATTTTTCAGAGCTTGAAGGATTTTTATCCTTTGGGCTGTTCCCAGAAGAGACAGGGATTTAAACTTACATTTCATGGTAGTATTGACCACAGCAGACCTGGCACGTTCAAGCACGTGATGGGCCAGTCAAGGCTGAATGGCACATGAGCACCAGTTTTAAGACACAGAACACCACTGATTTGTCTGTTGAGTGGTTCAAATGGATTTTTTCATAAATCCACGTACATGCTTTCTCTGTTTAGTGCATGCAGCCTTACATTCAGATGCATTCAAAGTAAAAAATGTTTTCCATTTTCCCATCCATGACTGTTAATAAAGTAAAATAGAGGGTTAATAAAACCTAAAAGAGCAAAATCCCCCCCCCCCCCCCCCCCCCCCCCAGTTCAGCAGATACCTCATTATTTTGCTTCTGGAAAGCTACCTGATCTATGCACAGTACTTTGTTTGCCACTCAGGAAATTGGTATCTGCTCCCTGATTTACAGGGAGTGCGTTAGACCCTGCGCAGCCCGGGGAAAACCACATGTGCAAACCCTCAGGGAGCATCATGATGGCAGAACATACTTCCAGGCTGAAAGGACTGAAAAGGCAAGCAAATATGAAGTGTATGATATATAATTGATGAAGAATAAATCTCTAAATGTATGAGTTTCGTTCAGTCATAATAAAGTAGTTGAGGGTGTGCAGACGCTGGAATTAAAGATACATGTACTCCATTCAGCAGACCAATATTTATTCTTCAGTCCAAGGCAGCAAGCATAAATATTATATTTTTGCCTAAAAGCAAGAAATTTACTTAAATCTCACAAATGTTTAAAAAAAAAATGTGCTGACCAGATTTCTGACTAGGGTTTTTCACCTTTGTAACATGAGCAAGTTTCTAAAAGATTGGGAACAATTGTTCCAATTATAAATTGATGGCATCAATCCCTTGGAAGATCTAAAAGGAAAGGAAATGTGCAATGCATGTAAACCTTTACGACAAAAAGAAGGGTAATTGTTTTTCCCTGAGGTATTCTGGAATTTGTTGAGAGTAGGTTGTGACAAAAATTGCAGTGCACCCTCTTAAATTCATAGTGTCTGGAAGAGTTATGGATTTGCAAACTTCTCTGGGACCAGAGCTGAAAGGTCTGAGAGGGAGGGGTTGTGCAGAGAAATATAAAATAAATAAATACCTGGTATAAAATGGGTGTGGGGTTGAAGGAAGGCTGCAATGTGTGTGATGTCCAAACGGCGCTCTCCATGTGCCTATGTTTAGGCAGCTAAACCCACCTTGGGTTTTTAGATTGTTCTCATATAGAGATGTGTGGGGTGTGGTTTTTGTTTTTTTTTTTTTAATTTCACCTGCAGGGTGAAAAACAGGGTTTGAAGAGCTCAGTGGTGCTCTTTCAGCCCAGCAGTGCAAGGAACCTCTGTATGATCCTTGGGTTTGTCAGGCTCAGCTTGGTGGCCATGGGAAGAGAAGGAAGTAGACCTAAGAGGGATGGTAAAAAGAATATTCAGGTTTTGTACTTCTTACTCAGGTATGGTCTGCTGCAGTTTGGAAGGTTATTGGAGGGCTGGAGAGCTTCTTGCAAAACGTGTGATCTTTTCAGAGAGACAGCATTTATTTAATGACTTGCTGCTTGGGTTTCTGATGTGTGTGATGTGACTGTCATTGTGGCACGGCCAGGGAAAATATCCTCTTTATAATGCACTGTATTCGTTCATGACAGAGCTTGTTCTGCCTAAGGTGAAACTATTTCTTGAATGGGTGCCCTCATTAGATGAAAGTCTTCAGACTAGTGAAAAAAACTGCTTAACACTCTTAAAGAACAGTATTATCTGAGGCTCTTCTGTAACACAAACTCCTCAAGTATTTGGAGTAAGTTGCTGTATGTAGATGTGTTGCATAATGGTGCTCAGTAATGTGCAGTTTTTCTGATGAATGTGGGATTAATTGGTACAAATGCAGTGCTTTTCCAAAGAGAATGTAGTGAAGGATGGTGGATGTTAATTTTGTGGGAAAGCAGAGAGGTATTTCAAGTTGTGAATATGAAGTGTGTGATGACTGTGTATCTCCGCAATGTATGGACCTGGAGTGGAGTTTCTTCTCTATTTTACCTCATGGTATTGCTGATATTTTGCCAGGCTAACATGGTACCTACACCTGTGTCTGTGATATGGCAGAAATAGAGGTTAATTGGGGTGCTAAGGATGCTTCTCTCTCAAACCAATTACCAACCAGTAATTGCCAGTCAGTATTTTTCTTCACTTGCTACATTTATTTCTCATCAGAGGAAGGTCTATGCAAACAGAAAAGATGTTCTGGGTTTTTTTGCCATTCTAACATGAAGTATATTATTTGATTACCTATAAAATGATATTTCATGTACTAAAGCATTATTTCTGTGTATAAACTATTTGTAACAATCCAAAGACCCCAAAAGTGTCTTTGCCCCTGCAAAAAACCACCAAGATGGGTGCAGTGAGCTCAGTTAATGCAACTGGGGTGTTCTTATGGATAAGAAATACCCTTGTGGCTATGATGACTTCATTCATTACTGGGCAATAATCAAAGCTGGAATTTCCAAGTTGGGGATCATGATCCTTTAGGACTTGATTAATTGTGTTAGCGAGAAGGAGATTTTGCTGTCCTCTGTAGAAAGTAGCTGCAATGAGACCTGATAAAACGACTGTGATAAAAGATGTAAATTCTTACTAGCTTTGAGATAAAGAGGTGGGGATCAAAAGTTTGTTTTTTCAATCATGACATTTCCATTGTCTTTTTTTCCAGGTTTCATTCAACTAGCAAACACAATGATTAACTGGGAATGTATCAAATTGTGTAGCTTTCAATGACATTTCCTTTCAACAGTGATAAAATGGGGTATTTTCTGCTTAGAAATGGATATTAATATTACTGCAAAAAGATAGTATCACAGGGAACACTTACGCATTTATTAAGATAATTTTTATTACTTTGATGTTTTATACTATCTGTGCCATACATCCAGTGTATTTGCTTTTGCTTCTTCATTTTATGTTACTGTAGATAAAATATTAGCCAATATCTATTTGATTGTCTTTTTATTAATCTTATTTACCAAAGTGATAAATTATTTTTTAAGTCAGGGCACTTTCTGATTTGAAGGCTCTGAAGACATGTACAAATAGAAATGTTAGAGCATTTTTTCAGAGGGAAGCCTGGTCATTAATCTCTTCTTCCTTTCATCTCTGTCACTATACATTTGTATTAAAATCGATGTACATAGACTGTATCAGGAGACTAAGCAAGTGCATGCAAAATCTACTCTCATTTTGCATGGGTTTAAAGGTTGGAGGAAATTGTCCCCTATGCTTCAAATTGTTGTTTAAAGGATGCTGAGCGACACTTGAGTTTTTGTAGTACTTCTCTTAGTTTATAGCAAATACTTCATTGCAGAGTGGCTGCGGCCTGGAAAGGCCACCTGCTTACTTCGGATCCTTGCACCTCAGGGGAGAGCCTGTCTGTCAGGAGGGAGGATGGTCAGTGGTCTAGAAAATGGCTAAGATGGACCACCGTATTCCGTCTGATTACCAAAGAAACAAGCTAATTACCCACACACATCTGTGCATGCTCAGCCATTGTGTAGCTGTGAAGGTTCAAGGCCATTTGCCTTGGAATTCTTCTCTCAAGCTCAGCAACCAGTTAAACTGGTCTTTAGACAAGCAAAAAGCTGTATGAAGATTTCTGTGTTCTCTCAGTACTCTTTCATGGGGGTTTATTCTATCAATTGAATGCAAAAGGTTGGATAGATTTTTAAATCCCTTGCACGCTGAAATAATTACCTACAATCTTGCCTTCCTTTGCTCACTTTCATTCAGTTTTGAGGGACAAAGCATATATGACACTGTTAAAATTCTTGTGATTTAAACTGCCTTAAATTAACTTTCCCATGGATGGCAAACCCAATGCTCCCCGTGTTTGTGTCCGTGCACATCCTTTGTAAAATTAGTGAGAGATGTGATAAATTGGGAGGCAGGAGGGGAACTACATTTTCCAGGCATGCAAAAGCTTTCCTTTCACCTAAACAAGGTTAAAGTTTCCCATGTTTGGGCCCCTTTCAGTATCACTGGTAGATTTAAGAGCTTGTTTGTTGTTTTTTTTTTTTTTTTAGCTCAGCAATTTGGTATCTAGCTTAAGTAGGTCAAAGTGGGGAAATGCCAGACTGAGTCGAAGGTGGGTAAACTCTGCTTTCATTTGCTATCGACTGAGGGTGACATGAACCGTTCCTAATTTGTTTAGACCGATAACATGGTGAGGCAGATTATGTTCCAGAAGTGACTTCAACACAGTTTGGTTTTTAATGGACTAGACTGTGCTTCATCTGAGAGATACATTGTATTGAGCACGGGGTGGAAATTAATCGCCCCAGTTCTACAAAACCTTCTGCAGCTGCATTCAATTTATAAGTGCTAATGATTAAAATTTACCAAGATGGTGAGCTCAGCATTGCTCTTATCTATGGTTTTATTAGAAAGACTTAAAAAAGACAGCACTGTCATTAAATGTTGTGGGATTTCTTTTTTAATTTTTTTTTTCAAATCTGCATATATTTAGACATAATTTGTCAGAATATCCGTTGCATTAATAATGCAAATCCTAATTACTTGTTAGGAAATTGATGTTACCCCTCCAAGCTACATTATTGCACAGGCTTTCTCCAGAGTAAGATTATTTGGAATACAGTCTCCCGAGGATCTCAGGTTTTGTGTTGTGTCAAATTTTTTTGCAGCTCTGTGGCTTACAAGCTCATTTTTTTTACACAGCAAGGGTGAATAATAATAATCTTGACTGGCTTATAAGTAACCCTGTTTAGACACCTGTACAAATCTAATAGTTTGGAAGAGTGATTGAGTTTATGTGTATTAATAAGGTTGAAAATACATTTCTTAACTATTATACATTGGTGATCATTTCAGTCTCCCTCTCCTTTTCTCCCTAAAAGTATAAAAAACATGCTTGCATATAAATTAACTGAGCATAAGAACCATGAAAACCTTGCTGGCATTTTTAGAATTTTTTACTCTGACTTCTCTTACAGCATTCTCTCTTCAAAAGCATAAAAAACTGTGAGAAACACAAGAAATAACTGTTGACATTATTAATGGTCTTTTTGATGTGTTTAGCACAACATTATCGTGGTGTTTCAGTTAGTAGTCTAAAACATCCTTCATATTGAAAATGCAATGGTAAACACCATCAGCTTATCCATTTTTTTGAGTCACTGGGTCTGTCAACCTTCAATCCTTTTGTTCTTAAAAGCTGAGGTATTCTCCAACTTTCACTACTCCTAAGTGCATACAACACTATAAAGTGATTTAGATGTTTTAAAACAACAGCAATATCATATCTTTTCAGGATATCGTTAGAGTCCATCTCCATTAGCAGAATTTCACACAGTTCTTGGTTAGCAAAGTGGCCTTTAGTGGTGCCAGGAGTATACAGTCAGGAATGTTTTGCTGCAAACTGGAAATGGACCTCTCTGAGTTGTGAAGGTGTGTCAGCTTGTTGAAGAATTTCTGACTAATTTTGAAAAATGCTTTCTGTGAGGAAATACCATGAAGTATCCCTAAAGAATGAGATGAAAACAAGCCTGAATTGGTCGAGTTTCCTGTCAGAACACACAGACCATGTTTCTACCACCTCTGTGGACTTACTCTTTGGCAGTTGATTACATAGTTCAGTTCATGTTCTCTCCAAAGTTTTCTGTTAAAAAAAAAACCAACCAACCAACAACAACAAAACAAACAACAAAAAAACCACAAAAAAACCCCAACAAAAACCCCAGCCAACCAAAAAAACTCTCAAACCCCAAGGTTTTTGTTTATCTCAGTCATGATTCCAGATATCTTGCCAAACACATAATTTAAAAAACCAAAACTCATGTAGTATATTTCTATAGCCCAATTATTCATGATTGATGTTTGTATTTCAGAGTATTGTTAATTTCTAATGGAATGTAGGATATTCATTATGTCTTTCTCATAGGTTAGTGAAACAAAAAATGATGGGTTTTTTCCATGGAAACCAATTTTGTGAAGTTTACAGTTATTTTTCTTTCAACATCCATAAATTTGTGTAATATTAATTTCCATGCAACGACTCTCATCAAATATGTTTTCTGATCATTGCTCAGCCTTTATTTCACAACTACCTCCACAGGAATACATAGCTATTATCTGCCCATTACAGAAATCCGGAAAAATACAGTAGTTTTTTTATACTTTCAGAAGGAACGTGCGGTATGGTGTACGAGGAGCTACTAATCTTCTTTATGTATGCACGGAGGAACTGCAAGAGTTTTATCTAAATTTTTGTACATCCTCACTGTATTTATCCTCACAACAACTCTTTCATGCTGTCAGTGGTTGTGATGTTTTGTTGAGCTGGAATAGGGAGACAGAATGTTTGGCCTGTGGTCATACTGGAAGGATACCCACTTCAGTCTTTCCTGTCCTCAGCTGCTCCAACTTCCCTTGGCATTGTCGTGGCAGGAATTTTCTTCCTTGTTTTCTTGGCAGCAAAACTTCCCTGTGCATGGAGCTGCTGGAGCTCAGAGACAAGATGGTTTCCAGGATGGTGCCCTGTATCTCTTACAGCAAAAACAAGGGGCAGCCTCAGGTGGCAGAATGAGGCCTCAACAATAATTTAAATCAGGCTTTTGGAAGAGGTCCTTATGCTGCCCTTCAAAGTTCACTTGCAACACAATTAGTGCAATACTGAGCTGGGTCAAAAATTCAGTGTAAATGCAAAAAAAAAGATGGTAATTGTTTACCGATAAAGCAAAATAAAGTAGAAATGAATAAGCTGTGTTTGAGAAATTCCACTTTAAGGAGCAGTAAATATCTGCAGTTTATTTTTGGTGTGATGAAAACTTTTCTCCCATTTTTCTGTCTCATCTTTAAAAGCACCAGACACATTATATCATTGCACTGAGGTAATATGAGATAATCATGATTTTCCTACTAGTGATTTAATGAAACTTTCTCTGGCAAAATGTCAAATATCCATTTAACATGAACTACTGAAATATGTAAAGCTTAGAAATTTAAAACTACAAAGAATTCTTATTAGGAGAATATTGATTTAACTTAATCCAGTTTAATTCCTTTGTAATGTTTCAAAACTTAAAAGTGATGAGTTTAGAAGACTGCACAGTATTTCTTAGTAGTAAAATTGCCAATTTTTTAAGGTAGAACTACTAATGTCGCTCACAATTCATGACCTTAAGATTCTCTTTTACTGTGCTGTGTTTATAAGGCTTTTATTTTTACTTCTAATGTTATAGATTTTTGGAGTGCGGGAGTATATTATGACAGACTTTTTCCAAAGCACTGAAAGGAAATTACGTGGCAACAAGCTGTTTAACGCTGTTATAGTCAGGGATCTAATAGTGATAGAAATGATGTGACTGGAAGACTAAACCGTTCTAAATAAAATTATGCCTCAGCTTCTCTACAGACAGTGTGGAAAGACACAGTGAAGGCTTGAATACGGACTTAGTCATGCATGGTCCGTTGTAATGTCCTCAGATGGATTTTACAGGTGTCACAATCAGCGCTCAGAACTTCCTTTTGTCTTTCATGTGAGGAGGGTGTTAACTTAGGAAGGCCAGCAATTAATGCATTAATAATTAAATGCTGAGAAATACACATAATTACTTCACCAGCTGATTAGAAAAAGGAGTGGGGGAGGGGTTTGAAGTCTGATGCATGTTTTGGTTGCATGTTTGCATGACTTTGTTGTGTTTGTTTTACCAATCATGGAAATGCACATTTAGATGAGCAGATGGAGTGCCCCTGGGTAGGAAAAAGTATCCTCAAAGAGCAATGGGAAACTTTATCTTGAAATATCTGATCTTTTTGGTGATCAAACATGTATCATTCAGATTTAAACTGGTTTTATCTTTTTTTCATTTTAAAATTTGTGACTGTAGAAAACTACAGAATCAGATTATTTTAATAGTTTAGATGGTGTATTGGAAATCTCTACACAGCTTGGGGGACCCAGTAAAAACCTTCAGTTTTGGTATGTTGGGATAGTTTGGTATGTTGGGTATATTGTGCATAGGAGTTATTCAGTGCCTGATTATAGAAATTTGAATGCAGCTCTATTTAGATGGCTCTAGAAAATGTTGACTGTCACTTGAGAAGGTGAAGCGAAATGTGGCTTTACAAAAGTGTTGAGCTTTTTGGTTTAATTCCTTCCACTTGTGTTTGAGCAGGGCCCCAGAGCTGTGTCTGAGAGGGCTCTGGCTGAGTAACAAACCTGGTTATCTCAGCCCCCTGCTTTCCTGCCCTCTGCAAATGAGCAGGCATGCTTGTTCATCCCCTGCAGGAGCTGCGGAATGAGCAGCCAGCCTCTCCCCAACTGGGTTCCCAGACAAGCTCAGCTGCCTGCAGTGCTGAGCTAGATTCAAAAATGTGCTCAAGCAAATTCTATGGAGATCTGGGGCTGTGTAGGGAGATCTCTGTAGCAGATGTGTCAGAGCCTTAGCAGCTCAGAACTGCCATTTGCAGTTTGACATGGTGCCTTTTCAGCAGAGATTTTCATGAAGGAGGACTTTGGTTTTAAATCAGTGCCTTTAGATCATCTGGAAGAAAATGGCAATTTTTTTCTCTTTTCTCTTTCTTCTTCTTCCTTTTTTTTTGGAAAATAGATTTCATCCAAACACTACAATTCAACTTTTACGTAGATGAATCTCCCTCTCTAGAGAAGACCTGAGGGCAGAAGAATTACCTACAGAAATCACTTTGAGGTCAAAGTCCTGGAACTACAGTTGCCTTTTCCATAAGAAGTGAAAATGTATAACCTCCCACTGGGCATCCTGGCAGCCTGAGGAGGTATAGATAAATTAATTGCTCAATAGTGATATGCACAGAGCTTCACTCCTTGCATTATGCCTCTGGTAGTCCCAGGCACCTCCGTTTGCAACTGGGGAGGACTTGGAAGAGCCAGAATATGATTTTTTTTAGAGCCTGGCAGATGGCTGTGCTGGCAGTAGCTTTTTTTGTTGCAAAGGGCAATGGGTGCCCTTGTACCAGAGCTCTGCATCAGGCCCTGTTCTTTCACTTTGATGTAGATAGATGAAACAGTGTGTGATGGTTCCACTGAACCTACTTCTCCTTTTGTAGCCAGTCTCTGCTAAACCAGAATATCTTGGCCAGGGTTCTGGGGGCAGAGACAAGAAGGGACACGAAACAATAGCTGTACATCAAACCTCCCACATCTCTGCCCAGCCAAAACTGCATCAGTTGTTCGCTCTAATGGTGGTGTTGAATGATCACATCATTTATACATAAAGTTTTGGCAGTGTGTGTGCAAGTCAGTAGATAAAATTGCATTAAAAATGGACTCACCCTGAAAAATATTAGTCTTTTACTTACAGTTACATCCATAAAATGTATTCCAGCTAAAATCTGTGAAGAAGCTTTCAAAAAAAATCCCCCAAACTGAGGTTATTGCATCAGGCTAAATCCTAAACATCAAAACAATTAAAATGTTGACTGCAAGTAAAATGTACTGTGGCAAATAAAAATTTCTATATATAGATATCACTTGGAAGTGGTGAGCTCTCTCTAATAAATTAAAAACTCTGTGGTTTATGTATTACATTTTCTTTTCCACTGACTTAAAATATATATAGCCCAGTGACTTCAATTAGTTTTATACTTGCTTCTTGCAAGGCTAAATTGGGCTAGAGTCTGGCTTGCCATGTATTTTTCTTTCATCCTACAGTAAACAACAGTATTGAAAAGCAGTTGTGCTTAATTTTATCTTTTTTTTTACAGGGAAGCAGTGAGGAAGTTGACAGAAACTGTAGAACTGTTGTGATACAGGGCTTCCACCTTTGAGGTTTCTTGACTTTCTTCTGAACACTGTAGAATAGGGAATACCAGAAACCAAGTGATGCAGTAAGTTGGAGGAAAAAAAAAAAACACAAACAAATTCAAACTCGTCTCCTAGTCAGCTGAGCTCATCTCAGGGGATTGTCTTGAGGTGTTTACTCACTCATCAATTCTGTGCTCCACAGGGTGTTTCCTAGTATGATCAATGTAAACATTTTGCTCTGTGTTCAGCTGCAGTCTTTGTTTGGGAGACACTTGAAGGATGCTCTTCCTTATCCCTGGCAATTATCTTCTGAAAAGCACCAGGTTTCTTTCCTCCTCGGCTGCAGATATTTTAAACCCTCTTCCATTGCAGAGGATATCTTTCTCTCCTTAAATCCTTTATGCAAAATCTTTTTTATGCTTGAGAAAGAAGTTCAGTTTGATATAAAATGTGTTCAGGCTTCCTGAACAGATGTTTTAGCAATTCATAGCCTTTAAAAGGATAGCTTCACAGAAAGTATTCTGTTTTTCTTCCCTGTTTTGGGGAGACCTTCATCTCAGTCCTATTGTTCTGCAAGGTAATAGAAGTAATTTGTTTTCCACTGCACAGGAAAAGAAACAAAACACAGTGATGTGAAGATGGGAGGAAGTGTCATAATACAGATTTGTGTGTAAAATAATAGCATCTCCTCTTCCAGTTTGATTTCAAATAGAACCACCTGCTGATAGCTCAGATTGTGTCCTAAATCACTTGGCTTTTGGTTCATAAAAATGTCAAGGATGAATATATTCATCCTGCTCTGTTCTTAAAATGTTTTATTAGTGAGAATAGTGAGTTTCACAGAATTTGGAAAAGATTACTTTATAACCATGATAAGGTCTAGAGATGTCTAATCCAAGTCAGGTGACTTTCAGGACTAGAGGATGGTCGATACCAGCCTACAATTAGTAGCACATAATTGTTTTTTTTTAATTTTGAAACATGCTAGTGACATACTTTTTCAAGGTGTTTCATCCTGTACTACTGAAAGCCTGGGATTCATTGTGCTTTTTTTAAGCTGAAGAATAAAAAAAATATATAGCTCTGTGCATTAAACAGAGTTGACAATGATAGATGTTGGTGTGGCACATGGAAAAAATATTTTATTGGAAGCTTTTCTGAGTCACTGACTGCATCTCTGGTGAATGACTGGCACCAGGGACATTTGCCAAGAGGGGAGGGGGCTTGTGGTACTTTGAGCATTCACCTTTTGTCTGACAGTTTGCAGCTAGTAATGCAGCCGGTGCTAATGCCAGCCCCGTGGGCTTTATTGGATCTAGGGGTTATAATTTGGGATTGTTTCCTGTTATGTTAAGCACCACATGAAAAATGATCTATGCCAACACTATTCAGTGAAGTGTGTGGCATACAGCATGCACATGTAATGTGACACGTGCAGATTTCCCTTCTGAGTGGTGGGGAGGAAGGGTGGTCTTCAGAAAAATGAATTCCTCACTTTCACATTTGCCTGCTGAAAGTGGAAATGTGGGAAACAATACTGCAAGTGATACTGGTGGCTCAGAATTTAGGAGGAAATGGAGCTTCTATACCTGACATAAGTTTCTTTGCAGGGAAATGAAACAACTCTTGGGAAAACTGCTGCAAATGCTGGAGCCCTGAAACTGTAGCAGGCAAGTCTTGTGTGGCACCTGTGGAACTAGATGTGCTAGCTCCAGGTCCTTATCAAGTGATAGATTTCTTTAGAGGTCATTAAGACAATGTCCAGTGGCTGTTGTGGCCAGGCGAGTGTCAGCCTCTATTCCCAGACAAGCAGTGACAGGACAAGAGGACAAAGGCTCAAGCTGCAAAAGGAGAGGTTCAGGCTGGACATCAGGAGGGATTTTTTCACAGAAAAGGCTGCTAAACCTTGGAATGGACTTCCCAGGGAAGAAGCAATGTCAGCCTCCCTGGAGATGTTGGAGAAACAACTGGATGTAGAACTCAATGCTATGGTCTGGTTGATAAGGTGGAGAACAGCCAAAGGTGGGACTCTGATCTCACAGGTCCTCCCAAACCTTAGTGATTCTGGGATTCTTCGAGACTGTGTTGGTGGTAGTGAAGCAGCTCAGGTGTACCTCCCTTCCTTCCTAAGGGCAGGAGCTGCTGGTGTGTGCTGCCTTGGCAGATGCACAGAGGACTGTGGCTAAGGAGAGTGTGTTTGGGAGATATAGATATGGCCATGGGCTCTTCTTGTGGGCACTTATTGCAGGCTGCTTTCCCAAAAGAAAGTGCTGTGTGACACAGGTATTTGTCTTTGCCACTGCAGCCTAATTTTATATTCCTTTTTTTTTTTAATATTTTATTTTTATGGTGGAGTTTTGTAGCAGTATTTGATGGGAAGAAGATAAAAAAGGGCTGAATCCTTTACCAAGATATCACAGCTTTGGAAATGTAGACATTTCTGTGGTTTTAGGTGCAGGGTTAACACATCACAGTTCTTACTGCTTGTGTTTCCAGGGTAAGGAGCAAAAATTACAAGCTCTGGCTCAATTTTGGCATTCTTGTTTTCTAAATAACCTAAGGATTTACAAAGCTACAGAGACAAGTAAGGTGGAGCATCTTTGCTAAGCAATGTAACTTCAACACAGGCTTTTTTCAGCATGAAGTATTTCACCAAGGGAGGAACAGGTTTGTATTCAATCAAGAAAGATATAACTGAATTGTAAAATAAAAAACTGTTCCAGGCAATGTCAGTATTTTTTGAGCTTGCAATCCCAGAATCACCACTAAATTGTAGTTATGCTGTGGTAATACATAATGCTTAAAATACATCTCATCTTATTGTGTTAGTAAACATTTTTGGACATAGAAGTTTTCAAGGTCATCTTTGGGTAGTCATGAACAATCATTATAACCGTTCTCGATTGTTTATGTTCGCTAGCAAATGAAATATAGGAATTAATTAGAAATCACGCTTACTTTACTGCATAGTGAAGTAAGGATATGAAGTGGATATAATGATATAATTTAACAGTTTCTTGGCAATTACCAGGAATTAATTTGTCTTCTGATTTCACAATTAAGTTTATGGGTTTCTTTTGCAGAAAGGGGTGCTTTATTTCTCCCAAAAAGTATATATTTGTATTTGTCTCTTGTGGTAGGAGTTATAGGAGTATAATTGAAACACTCCAAGTATCAGTTTTATCTAATCCAGTGAAGTGGTGAACTTTTACAAACAACTTCAGGGTGTCATGTAATGGTTTTTAGAGATGGGCTTGTATACCTGAGGTGCTTGTGCAAATAATTTGGCAATGATCTTGCGATGTTTTTACCCAGTGCAGGATTTTATTTTAATCTGAAGTATTTTATTGCTACAGAAGGTGAACAAACCTGTGCACAAAGATCCAGAACAGGCATTGAGAGGAACTCCATTCTGCCTTGCATAGAACTGCCCTTCAAACAATTTCCTTTCATGAGGGGATACAATGCTATGAATGTACACGCCCTGGAAAGTATGTTTGATTTGTATGTGTTTTATAACCACAAGCCTTTGATACTGCACTGTAAGGATGAAGTCTGCTATTCTCATCTATAGAATACTTCAAGTTAGAAGGGACTTTTAAAGGTCATCTAGTCCAACCCTTCTAGAATGAGCATGGACATTTTCAGCTAGATCGGGTTGCTCAGAGTCCTGTCCAACTTGACCCAGAATGCTCCCAGGAATGGGGCATCTACCCCTTCTCCAGGAGCTTGTTCCAGTGTTTCACCCCCCTCACAGTAAAGTGTCATGCTAACATTTGATATAAACCTCCCCTCTTTCAGTTTGAAGCCTTTACCACTTGTCCTGTCCTTGTATGCCCTTGCCAAAAGTCCTTCTCCAGCTTCCTTGGAGGCTCTCTTCAGGTACTGGAAGGCTGAAAATAGTAACTGGTGTAGTTTGCCCCTCTGTGAGTACATAAGAATGATGACCATCCCTTGCAGAGTCTGAGGTCCCAGCATTCCTGAAAATGGGGATAAACCTTGGGAGCATCCCCTGGGAATAACCAGGCAGTGCTGATATTTTGGTTTCACAAGTCACTGAGCCTACTCCCGCTTTCCCATCTATAACACGTATTTTTTAGCCATATGTTGTTCTTCTTTTTTTAAAAAGGCAGCCAGAGAAAGATTAGGGTCTGCAGTTATTTCTGTTAGGAGGGAACATGTGACAAGATGTGTGTTTGATGCCAGCATTTTATTTTTAAGGAGGTACAAATCTGTGATGAAGCTATCTTTGAGTGGGGGAGGGGCTGCATTGAAGGGTAGGTTTCTGGCTTGTAGCCCTCTTGTTTTTTAAATAAAACCTCGTCAGAGTGCTGCCCCCTCCCTGATCACTTACTAGTGATTCTAGCTCAGCCTGAAGCCTCTCCAGCCACCTGAGTGTGCTTCCAACTCCAGGAGCAGTAGGGCTTCTCCCTGGCACAGTCACACCCTCTCCCCTCCAACCTGTCAGCATTTCTTAGTAGCCTTCCAGGCACTTCTGTTTGAAATTCTTTCCTAATTTATTTCATGTTGTTATTTTGTCTAATTGTCAGCTTTTTGCTGAAAATTTTCCCAGCCTGTTTGTAGAAATATTTTAACACTGTGAATTTTTTTAATGTTGCCCTTTTTTACTTCCAGAGGCAGCAGGATGTGTTATACTATTTTTCTACACAAATTAGTTCAGGTTTTTTTTGTTGCCCTGAATTTCCAACATTAAAATCTCATATAAAAAGAAAAAAAGCATCTTCTATGTGCCACAAGTCCAGGAGACCAGCAATCCACGTTCTTTCCCTGCTATTTATTATTTAACACCTTTGTATTTTGTCTGCACTTTAGATGTAACTCCTTTCTGTGTAGTTATCCCAGCCTGGTCGTTTATTCCTTGAAGGAGAGTTCATGCATGCCCTGGACTATTCTCATTGCCTGCTCTCAGACATTCTCTGTCTGAGTCAGGCATTGGCAGGGCATGCTTTGCTCCAGTGAAATTTCACCTGCTGGTGGCATCCTGCAGTGTTGTCTTTGGTGTTCACAACACGGATTTTCATGCAACTTTTTCAAATTCACATTTAGCAGACACTGTCCTCGTGCTCACCAGCTCAAAGATACTTTACTTTCCTTCCCAGCTATGTTAAACTTCTCTAAGGTGAATGAGGGTTTCAGGCTTCAACCTCCAAATGCACGTTGTTTTCTTTGTGTGACCTTTTTAGCCTTTGAGGTTTACCACATGTTTCCAATAATCTTTCTTCTTGATAAAGCTTTGTAATTTCTCTAAATGTTTCTACTGTTCATCAGCAGTTCTCCATTATTAGCTTGCGTTTATAATTATTTATATTTATGGCCGGATGATATAATTGTCATTTGATATATAAGCAGAGACTTCAACAGCCAGTGACTTTTCACAAAATAGCAAAGAACAAATCCAAGTCATGAGTGTTTGCATATCACTCAGATTTCCCTTTGTAATTTGCATTAAAATGGAGGGAAATTTCCATGAAGCTGTAGTGAGTGAAGACATTCTTTTAATGCCAGACAAATAAATTCTAAATAAGAGCTTTTATTTTCCAAACTGATTTGTGTGTTTTTCTTATAATAAAATTGTAGTAAACATTAAAAGATTGTGAAACTTGGTGAAATGCAATATGTTTATGTAGTGAAAATAAAAATAGCTTTAAATAGTAAAAGAGTGTTTCCTCTAAATGGTAATAGTAAAGTATCTTCATATATTAAATGTTTTTTAAATGCAATGTTTTCCTTTCTGTCTGCTAAGCAGATTTTGATAATTTCAAATAATTTGCTCTGTTCTCCAGCTACTTAAATTTTCAGTGGTTTTCTATGTGACACTTTTTTCAAAGAGGATTTGGAAGTCCAAATAAATTATGTCAACTGGTTCTCTTTTATCCATTTTATCCATTATTATGCTTGTAGAGTATGACCCACTTTGAGAAGTTTATCAGATGAGAGAGAGTTACACAGCGGTATAATACAGACCAAGCTACTGTCTAAATGTATCTTCAAGCACCATAATGGAAAGTGGGACTCTTCAGATCACTGTAAATTAAATTGATTAATAATACATCATGATAAAATGAATTTTTCATGGTTTGGGAGCTAATGTCCTCAATTATTCAGCAATGCAAAATGTAAGAAACTTGCATATAAACAGCATGCAAGAGTTGATCCATGAAATCTTTATTTAGAATACAATTTTTTTTTAAATATGCTACAACTATTTTACTAAAAATATCTTTTTGCTTTTGGTGGCAAAAATTAAGTCAGAAATTAAACTGGCCACGTATAGACAGTGAAAATTTCCTGTCTGTTACAGCAACAGCACACACACTTTAATCATTGTATATTCAAAATTTTCCCATTTTTTGCTTCTTCAATGCTATGAAATTAAAAAAAAAAAAAATCCACACGGTTAATGTTGCAGTTCCTGGAATGCATTTGCAATGCTGGTACAGGAAGTTCTCTTGTCTTTTGAAAATGTCTTTGTCAGAGAAATTTTTAGGCCATTCAATTTATAAACATTGATGTTTTTGATGTGTGTTTTTCCTGGGCCCTGATTCCAAGTCATAATCCTGTGTGCTTAAACCTTGAAGTGTTTTAGTGGAACTGAATTTTGAGAATCCAGAAATTATCTTCAAAAAAATATTTCTGAAATGGATAAATGTTTAAGAGGCCTCTTTGTTTGGTTGTTTTTAACAAGTAGCTTCAATCAGGATTATTTTTTGTTCATGAATATTGTGAATGTGACCAGTTATATTGGAAAACAATTTGCTCCCAGCCTATGTACTAATCTCAGCAGTAAGTACATAATTTTGTAGTATCCTACCATGAAATATTAGCAGTATAAACTTCTGTATTGTCCTTTTGGACATTGTTTACTGTCAGTTTTCATCACTGAACACATGTAAGAGCACTAATAATCCTGAGCACTCGTAACAAATTGCAGATGCATGGGTAGGTGAGGACCCAGGTGTCTGGGCTGCAGTAGCCCCATTCCACACAGGAGTCTGTTCAGAACCAGCATTTAAACCACAGCATCTGGGGCTTAAATCCAGACACCAGGTTGTTTTCTACCTTGCTGTCATCAATCCTTCTATCATGCTTCCCCATCAAATCCTTCTCCCTCAATGTATTCCATTGCTGTACTGTTACCAAAGCTGACTCTTGAGCGCAGATTTAGAATTGAGATTGCGTGAGCGAGAACTAGCCACAGCATTCACTGATACCTATTTATCTTGGGCAAGATCTTTTAGCTGTGCAACATTTGTCAAAGCTCTGTTGGCAATGTAATCTAGAGCAATCATTTCTCTTCAGTCACTGCAAATTCTGCCAGGGAAACTGCAAACCTGAAACAGACTTCTTGGAGAGCCGTGCCGAGTGAAAACTGAAAGACTGGGAACTGCTGAATGTCAGCAAAGGTTATGCAGTCATTCCTCATGTCACTTTGACAGGCGTGCCACTCACACCAGAGCCCAGGAGCAAGGGAGAACTGCAGGATGGGGATCCAAGGGTGCAGGGGAGAGATGGGAAATGGGCCATTAATCAAGGGCAGAATATGGGAAAGCTCCGTCTTTCAAAGTGGGGTGACCTTTAGGAAATATCTAGTTAAGCGCTATGATTAATGTTCTGTGTTTATTTCTTAATCAGTTGCATTATTTACTGTGAAAGTGGGTGAAAATAAACAAAAACACAGTTAAAAGGAACAGCTTTTTAAAGACAACACTGGAGTGGTTCTGTTCAGTTGCTAGTTTTTTCGTTAGATTTGGTACAATTAATATCCACGCTGCAGATCTTTAGAGAACACTTTTTGATGGTGCTGATAGGCACTGTATACACAGCAAGATTATATTAAATTGCTCAAAGAGACACTGATACATATTACTGCCCTATTGATTGATGATGTTTTATTGTATGAAGTGTAAAATCACTGAACCTAAGGTTACATATTCAGTGTGATTTGGGGTCTTTTAGTCATAGAAATCCTATTAAAGGAGAAAGAGTTCATACAGCTAAACTGCTGTGAATGGCACTGAACAGTTACCTCTAGTGTCCTGTAATGATCTTAATAATGGAGAAGTCATTTGATATTCATTGTCGAGCCATTGATCATAATGGATTCATTCATTATTAATGTGGCTGTAGCACAGTGATGAAAGACCTGTTGCAAAGTGAGCACGAAGATTAGTTTTGCAGAGGAAATCTTGAGGTAGCTTGAGATCAATATTCTTACCTGCTGTGGTAGCAGGATCACTGCAGAGGATGTTAAAGGATATCAGTGGTTGGTTGACTCTTCAAGAAGCTCAAAGAGTAAGAAATAAATTGCTAGGAGGAGATAGTGAAGCTGTATCAGGAACCTAAATTTCCTAGGCTCAAATAATGCCACCATAAATTGACACAGGTTGTTACCCATCATCATCACTGGTTTTAAGATTATATGCCATCCCTGGCTACACAGTCTGGAGGCAGCTAGGCCAGGAGATAAAAGGATTTTGGGGACAAAAAATGACCCCTGGACCAGTTCTGCAGATGCATTTGTCACCCACTGTGATGCAAAGAAGCTTTCTTTCTAATCCAAAAGACCATTGCTAATTGAAAGCTCTACCTATATATTACAGCTGATTGTCCTGTATCCCAATCACTAATTAAATCTGTTTTTCAAGTATCTTTGCTCTACTATATCTTCATAATTGTTCTTGCTTTCCTTTATCATCTCCAATAGGCATGAAGAAATACTCAACCATGCTACTTCTTAGAGTAACCAACCTAAAGTATTTCCAAAAGACTTGAAAGACATCATGTCAATAGCCCCTTTCTGCATTGCTCCTTGCTCTGCCAGGCAACAAAAAGACAGGTTTGGGTTATTGAGGTGGGTGGTTAACCAGTCATGGTTTTTACCCCTCATGTTTTTCTGTGAAGTATTAAGAGCTTTGAAAAGGCTCTAAACAACAATTTTTTGTGGTATCAGTTAACTAAGTAAAACAGTAATCCTGTTATTAGTAGCTTATGTCTGCCCTTTTTATATTTTCTGGTGATTATTTACATATTTATAGCTATTGGGAACAACTAGACCTACCTTAAAAATACCTATGGAAGATTATTTTCCAATTCTGATTTGGAAGGCCATTAGGAAGTTCCTCTGAAGTCCTTTGCCCAGCAGTCCTTTAGGTGCTTTCAGAGTTACTTTTGCCTTTGTTAGTCATTGTGATGTGTGGGAATGTTACCTGTGCCACATCTTTGACTGGTATGAGCTAGATAGAGGCTGAACATATGACTTTTATTTTCTTATTTTATGAAAACCATATATACCAGGGATTGCACTGATATTTTGTGGTTTTTTTTTCTCTAAATATCTTTATTTTACCCTATATCTCTACCTACTTCTCAAGTAGGTGGACTGTGATAACTTTAAACTGGATATGAAACTGGCATGTAGGGTTTTAGGACATGATCCTCGAGAGAAAATGTAACTTTATTTCATTTTTGTGATCAGAAGAAAGCATTGTTCCTTTCTATACTATCCTTTCTCTTCTATTCCCCTTCAAATGTTAATGAGTCAGGATTTATAAGTCACTTCCAACCTTTGAGACAACTGAACTCCATTTTCTCAGCTCCAGCCTTTGTGTTTCTGCCTGTGTTGTTGTAGGATCACATTGCCTTTACATACTGCTCATCCTAATGTTAAGGTCTATCTTCAGCCTTGTAATTTTTAGGGTATCCTGACTTTGAAGGGACTCATAGGAATCATCAAAGTCCAGCTCCTGGCCCTAGTCAGGACAGCCCAAAAATCCCATCATGTGCCTAACAACATTGTCCAAACACTTTGTCAGCCTTGGTGCTTTGACCACCGCCCCAAGGAGCCTGTTCCAGACTAATTGTGTGGTTCAACAATGCAATAATTTAATATTATTTAATAGAAAGTGTTTATGTCAGTCTTCATGGCTCAAACTTCATGTAGATGTAGTTCTTCAGGAAGTCAAGCAAAGTTCATAGGAAGTGGTGCCTGCTCAGCTGAACTCAAACACACCCCACAGTGGAGATGCTGTAAGGGCTTTACAGAGGAGTGGGAACACATTTCAGAGAATTTTAGGTGGTTTTATTTTTTTTCCCTTTTTATGAGTAGAAAGACTGTTTTATCAATGCAATAAAACACCTGTCTAGCAACATTTTAAGGCTGCCGACCAGTAAAGCAGTGGACTAAAGATATTTTTAAGTGCATTTCTTATCTTAAATATTAAAAATTAAAGTTTGCTTCATACTTTGATAAAGTGTGAACTGATGGAGTGGCTGTCTTAATGAAGGTGTACTGGGTAGGAGACAAAAAAATCATCTCTTGATTTTTCCCCTTATGTTTTTCAAGAGTATGCAGCAACAGGTTATGGCCAAGCACAAATAGATAGAATATGATGATTTTTAAATAGTGCAGAGCTCCAAAGTGCCTTAAAAAACAGTCCAAACTCATTGATACCTACGTAAATTAGCCCTGTATATGGGTAAAAACCTAATGTATGGTGTTCAGATATAGATATCTTAAAATAATAAATATCAAAAATATTAATTTAACAGCAAAGCACAACTTCTCTTTCATTCAAATGAACATTCGTACGTGAAATGTTTGAGTGGTTATCAAAATAACTGAAAGCAAAAGTGTCTTTCAAGATATAACATGTATATCCATTTGAAGCAAGCTTGAAGCTATGCTGATAATGACAAGGTTCTGTAAATTTAGGGGTTGAAATAGCTGTCCAAAAGCTGCTGTTTCAACATTCCTGGACAGAAAACATGCCCATGCGTCAATTCATAAACTTGTTCTTTTGCATGCCTGCACTTCTGCCATCTGTTAGTGTGGCATTTTGCCCACTCTAGGAAGTGGTGTTTCATTTTCTGCCATGTACAAATATCAACCTTCTTCCTAGAGAAACCCTGAAAAAATACAGCTGTTCTTTCTGGCTTTTTTCTTGCCATACGTTTCCTCTTTCCAAGCTTTCTCACTGTGTACTTTCATTGGAGGGATGATGGAGAGTTCAGCTCACTCTGTTTCTCATTTGTCAAGGTCTTTTCTGAGCATCCAATGTTCAGCTGCCCCTACATGACCAAGAACTCCACCACTGTTCAGATGGTGTTTTTAGAGTTTAAACATAAGCTTGGCTTATCTTTACCTGGCCACAAATGGATGAGGCACAGCCACTGTCCCTGTGCTCCCTGAAAGTCACCTGACACTCTGTCCCTGCTAATGCACCCATCAGTGTATTTGAAACAAAAAACCAAAAACCCTATGAGCTTTCTCTTGTGGAAACTCCCAGACAGATTTCTTCATCTTGAAGTGATAATGAGAAATATTCATGGTGCTTTGTTGAGATTCCAAGCCTTGCTCTCAGTGTCCTGATTCGAATTTCTCATGTTGTGTAGCCTGGGAAAGCTACACAAAGCAAATTGTTTTGTTCTCAACTTGAAAGGTATTCCTGCATCCACTAAGTCACTGACCCCACATTTGGTAGTAAATGGCGTGACTTCATGTGAAGTAATTTCTAAAGCACTCATATGAAATTAAAAAAATGCAACAGCAAGATAGAAAGATAGCTGGAAAATGGCTCACATGAGGTCTCTTTATCAGTGTGCTGAACTTGCACTTGAAAAAAGAAATGCAGGGAGGGACAGTAATTCCCCTATAGAAAACTGACATATACAGGAATAATTGCAGGATTACAATCACATGGGGCACTCAGATGGAGGTTTCACAAGTGCCTGAGAGATCTGTGAGTGCAAGGGAAGCTGAGGCCCGAACAGGAATGGCCTCACAGGGAAATATCAGTCAGCTATAGAGAAGCTTTTGTTGTGAATTTAAATCTCAGTGGCATAATTTTCTTGTTTATCACGGAGGATCAGATATGACTGATGACTTGTGGAGATTTCCTTGAGATCACTGACAGGTATGCTTAATTAGAGGCAAAGATTCAGTGGAGGCTGAGTGAGGAATGACTCCCTCTGTGTCAGTGAAATTCCTTTCTTTACACCAGCTGCATTTCACAAAGGAACTGGGAGGGAAATTGCATTAAGGCACAGTGGTTGCACTGGAAGTTTCAGACTCTTAGTTTTCATGTCCATTTCCAGGTAAATATAGCAAGAATACTGTCAAATAACGTGGACTGAAAATGTGGTCTTTATTTTAAAATATTATGTGAGAGTGTTGTGGCTTAAGCCCAGAATGGTTGCAGACCAAGGAGTGGTTGACACATGTTCCAGACTAGCAAGAAGATGAGTCAGTTTTTGAGACTGGCTAGAGTAAAAGTTTATGCTTGAGGAAAGGGGGCTGCTAGCAGAGGAAACTAAGTGTCCTGGGACTGTGACCATCTTGCAAGGTCTTCTCTCCCCTGCATGTCCTTCCCTGCTTCTTTCCCACATAAAAGCTGCATGCCCATCCACCTGCCATCAGTCATCCTGCTACTCAGGCCTGCTCTTGCCTTTTCCAGCTCCAGACTCATTCTTTCTGCCTGTCATTCCCACACCAATTCACCAGAGGTACAGAGTTTCCACATAGGGGAATTCTTATTTGCAGTTATTAATACAAAGTGTAGAAAGAGCAGTTGGGTCAATAATATGTAACAGAAAAGCCCTTTTAAACTGGCTGGTTGCTGTAGCTATTTATATTAGCTGTGAGAAAGCTCAATAATCAATATATACCTCATAAAAAGTTTGGTAGAGAAGTGCAGACACTGTATATTTATTACAGGTGCACCTGATAAACCCTTAGCATCATCACAGTACAGTATATTTTTGCATTTGAAGTTGAATTATATATATTTATATGGATATATATGTTTGTATGTAAACATACACTTAGAAAGGGCTTTGTGTTTACTAAAGGTACATAAACAATTTACAGAGGATCTGATTTGATCAGCTGATGCTGTGTTGTGGCCTTTTAAAATAATTGTTTCCTGTACTTGGAACAGCTTTTGGAAGCCCATTTCATGTAGAACACAATCTAAATAATTCTTATTCTGTAAATAAAAAATATTTGGTATGTACGCATGTGTTTACACATCTGCATATACATATGCACATGCATATAAATGCATAATTAATTCCATCTACCCTTCCAAAGAAGTTTTCCAGAACCAGGCTCTAAAATCCCTGTTAGTTCCCTTCTGCCATTTGGCTGGAGAGCACATTCATCCACAACATCTGTGGCCATTGCTTATATGAAGGCAGGAAAGAATGCTTGTGAAAATGGCAAGAAAAAATTCTCCAGAGTGCAGGGACAGACTTTCTTGTGGAAACCAGGTACTGCTGATCAATTTCCAGAGGTCATTTTTGTGGAGGTGACTGGAAGTAGCCATTCCAAACTGCCAGCCCCCTGACTTCCCCTTGTGCACAGCTGAAATGGGAACTTGACTGAGTGATGAGCAACTCTAAAAATACATCTAGTGGTCTAAACATATTGTAGTGTTTTTCATATGCTTGCACAGCATGCAGTGTCAGGCATGAAATAGTATCAGTGTTTTGTTCTTCCTTCTCTGACTATATTTCATTTATATGGAAAAAAACCCCTCAAGCAACCTGACAAAGAACACTGAGATCAAAGAAAAGGCCTTTATGGGATTCACATGCTTCTCTCATTTTCATTTGTGTCCCATCCACTGAGGTCGTCAGTATTTAAAATTTAATCCTTACTTCCTTGTCAGTTAAATGTCACACTGCTGAGTGTTATGTGAGTAACAATAATGGTAATAAAGTGATTAAGTTCATGTACTGAGAAGACCATGAACTGGAAAATGACAACTTGAGATGGAACGACTAGATAGAAGAGAAACGTGAGGTGGACTGTGATCAGACTATCAGTCTACCACTAGTGCAGCTAAGGAAGATGAAGGATCATATTTATGAAGCAGGTGGAAGTCTATAGATATGTCAAATGTGTTCTTTGAATAGTTGCTGTGTGGAAAAAAAGGGATTTCTTAAATGGTCTGTAGTAGAGATAGAAGTAATTTTAAGTGTGGATGACAATAGCTTTTGGTACAATCTGGTTTAATTGTTCAGGGATGATCACAATATAGAATTTCTTCAGATAAGTTTTTTATAATTTTAAGGTGCAGAGCAAGTGTAAAGTTGTCCTCATCCAAGTGAGGGTGACTACACGTGTCTGCATATTGTTGTCCTGGCAACAGTGAGAGTTACAAACCTCTGATCTAGTTAAGGGCTGTAATTTTGTTTCTGCTGCAGAAGTTTTTATTCTGTTGTTTGAGATGGAAATATAAGGGCTTCCACATTCTGCTTCCAGTTGCAATGGTGCTATGATAAATCAATATAACTCTGAAAACCAAGAGAAAACTATACCTAGAAATATTTAGCAAGGACTTATTGAGTAACTTCTTAAAGTAATTTTTCTGACACAATTAAAAAAAAATCGGATCATGTTAAAGTACTTTGGCTTTTTCTAAGAAAATTTTTCAGATTGCATTTTTCAGACATGTTTTCTGTTTATGGATATGATGGGAAGAGATAATCAGTGGATTATAACATATTTACGTGGGTTTTCTTTTGGAAGGGAACTTGTGCTACTGTTACTTGTTATATGTGGTTTTGCAAAAGCAAGACAGATCATTACTGAGAATTTTTTCAATGTGCTCCTTTTAAAGTATACCTATATTATTGATTTTACATAATCTGAGTATTTTTAATGTCTAAAGAACAATAAACAGGAGTGTGTTACTGGTGTGCGTTGTGCACTGGTACCTGGTAGGCTTTAGAAAGTGAACACAAAAATTTTCATATTTGAATAGTCAAGAACACTGTGCAAAGTACTCACTAAAATATCTAAATTAGATCATTCTTCTAAAATCCAGTGTATTCTTCCACACAGAATCATTCCCTCTTTCATTAACCTAACATTAATGATTTCATTATGTCCAGAATGTTGAAACCTTACAGAAGACAACAGAAGAAGACATTTTCTGAAGATTATTTGGATAGAAAGTCCAAAGATCTGCCCAAAGAAGGGTTGTTATCTATTGCTAGAAAAATAATTGGCTATTAGTATAGAATCTCATGACAGCTAAAAATATTCCAGTCACTATTTCAGTGATAAAAACTCACCAATTTCATTTCATTTGGTTTAAGTTTGTTAGGCATTCTGTAAGAGTTTCCTGGATTTTAATGTAGAGAGAACTATCCCTTGAGGGTGTAGAGGGTACCTTTACAGACCTTCATTTGCTGGTCTAAGGGGTCGTTTGGTTGATTTGAAGAAAACCTGGGGCCAGTGGGAAATTTTCCACCAGCAGACATGGTGAGGCATCCTTTTCATCAGAAGCCTTGCCTGTAGAATGGGAACCTGCCTTCTCTTCCCAGGAGTGTGTGGAAAAATGTGTTGGAAAGGGTGTATCTATTTCTCATTTTCTTCTGGGTGGCTCATGGTCCTCCTTAAAACAAGGTTTTGTTTAGGTAATATAAAATAATGTTTCTGGTTATATTCTTTTATACAGATTATTGTATCTTTTAAGACAAGTATTTTCAGGATTATTATTGTTATTATTATTGACAGTGTCCTTCCTGAGTACTTAAGTGGCAATAAACCCTTGAATTTTTCTGTACTAGGAATGACCATTTAAAATTTATTCCAACTTTTTTTGGTAGACCCGATTTGACCTCAGACAATTTATCTGTAAAATACTGCTAAATCTTTTTAGTTGAGGGAGTAGGACCATAAGATTAAAACAAAAGAAGACTGGCTTGCTTTCAGCAGCAACAATTTTTTTCTCCTATAAACAGGAAATATTTTCAAAGTTCCACTCTTCCAGGTTTCAGAGTCACCAAATAACATAAAAAGGTTTCACTCGGACCTTGAATGTTGCAAATCTTTTGCTGTTCGGATTTCATGGGCTCAAGCTTAGATGTCAGCAGGTATTAAAGTGTCTGTCAACATAAGTACATGAACATTTTAAAGGTTACTGTGTCCATATATAATTCTGATGCTTTTTTTTTTCCCCTGGACAATGTTAACAGCACATTATAACATAAGAAGTTCAAATACTATACTTTTTAAAACCATATGTGGCATATCTAACATTGAACACCACTTTGTGGGTTTTACTCAAGTGGTAACGCAGTTGTGAGTTAATCCACGTTAAAGGTGTAGATGAGGTGTTTTTCCTTTAATGTACTCCTTTACCACCAATGCATTGGAATAAAACTTAGCCACACACTGTTGAATGGTAACTCCTGGAAAATGACTGAGCCTTTGGAAAATTAAGAATAACTTTTGTTTGCATTTTTACTGCAGGGGTTTCTTTATAAATTTTTAAGGCAATGTATATCTTAAATTGACAGTATCTACATAGCAACAGTTTTCAAGCCATGATAACACTGCAAGACACGAGCATCACTGTCCCCTAGGGCTTGTGGGGGGGACAGGATAATCCTTCCGCTTAATGCTTGTTGGTTTTATTTTTAGAAGTACAGCACAATCTTTATTGTTTCTTTTTCATTTTGTTCTCAGTCTTACCTGAAAGGCCGTTTTTCAATGGACGAGATGTCCATATCCCCAGTGTCTATTAACTACAAAAACAAGTTCCTCTGTTCGCATACCTGAACTGGATGACCCCAAAGAAAAAGTTGGGTATAGATGGAATTCTATGGACATTTATTTTGAACTGAATTCTGAAATCACCATTTTTCCAGTAAATCACTGTTGATTAGATTGATATAAGTTTAATTATATTAAAAATGTATATAATTAAAAATCATAGTCAAGATAATAATCTGTAATTAATCTCTCAATAGCACACTGAGAATTCACACAATTCTGACACGGAATAGCTGTAGACTTACGAAGTTCATGGATTAGACTTTAGGCATTCACTGTGTACCAAAACTTAAATATTTTACATATTTCTATGTGCTGAGAGAATCACTGCAGATTTTTTTCCCCCCATCTTCTTTATTTCCCAAATGATGCTACTGTTGGAATCTGCTACTGTATTCCTGTGGAAATTTTGAGGCTTAATGCTGTTGTATACAACCACAAATAAATAAGAATCTTTGTAAAGGTAAGGGGAAGTACTGTGATGAGGAGTTATGTTCTTTGTAGAATAAAAAGGCAGGCTGAAAACACTCTGAAGAGAATAACTGGTACAACTCAGCACATTGCAGGTGAAGGCTGGTGCTCTGTAGAACGTGGGATGTGACAGCCAGGTTGGATCCAAACACTGCAATGCTCATACCCTGGCTCTGACTCTCAATGCTCTCAGTGAGGGCAGTATTATGAATAATTTAATATTCAATATAAGGTACAAATATAGGTGCTGTTCTACGAGCATCCATAAGAGATAAGCTTGAAATAACATAGCTTCTAAATATACTTTGGTTGTAGACCTAGAAAGGTGGAGAGAGGTTTTACGAGTGCAAGTAGTGACAGGACAAGGGGGAATGGATTCAAAATGAAACCTTCAAAGAGAAGGTTTAGATTAGATATTACAAAAAAATTCTTTACTGGTAGGGTGATGAGGCACTGGCACAGGTTGCCCAGAGAAGTTGTGGCTGCCCCGTCCCTGTTCAAAGCCAGGTTGGATGGGGCTCTGAGCAACCAGGGATAGTGCAAAGCGTCCCCTGCCCATGGCAGGGGGTTGGAATGAGGTGGTCTTTAAGGTCCCTTCCAGTCCAAACCATTCGATTACCCTGTGATCTGTTTGTAGAGCTTAGTGATGCTACTGACACTTCATAGTCCAGATGCTGTAGTGACTCATTGCTTTTCATCCCCCCAGAGAACACCCACCCTAAGTTAGTTGAAACCTCCCTACCCTGAAAGACAATGATGCATCCATGTGCACACTTTCTTTACAGAGATCAGCTGAACTATAGCTGTGTCCAGCTGCAAAGAAAACTTATCATTAAAACTTGGGAAAATTGTACATTTCCAATGAGTAGGGAACATTGTTTTATATTATTCTAGCACCAAGGGAACTTCAGACCCATGTTTTCCTCCATAGACTTCACACTGAATATCAATTCAGGACAGAGTATTCAATGTGTTGTGTCCATGCCAAACATTTTTTGAAACTCCCTGGTAAACACCAGCCCGCACTTGTGGGGTGCCAGACAGTGTCCATGGTAAGAGCAGGAGAATGTGGGCACAGAGTCTGCATACTTTAGTATGGCAGATAGACTGAAAACATGCAAGCTGCCCGTGCCTGACAGAAATGTAAACTCATATGAAAACAAAACCAAATATTGTCTTTAATGTGGGGAGGGTAAAAAACCCTCCAGCTCTTAGTACTGGGTGTTTACAAGTGCTGCTTTAATTGCCCTCAAAAGGTTTTTGGGTCTTATATTAAGGAGCATAAACACATCTATCCAAAACTGTTAGCAATTCCCTGTAATTTCTGAGACACTTCAGGCAAATGATTTCCAAGTACTTGTTTCTATAGCATACACACAAATGGGATTATACCTAACACTAATTTTCCTTTCGTTATCTTCATTACACTTTGTATTTTGAAAGACCTGCCGACGGTGCTTTGGTATTTATGGTTTTTTATTCACAAATAGAACAAAATTGTTCTGTTTTCCTAGTGCTTTAAGTGCTGTTAAGTGGCTTTTTAGGAGTGGTTTTCAAGCATTTTCCAAAATACCATAAAACTAAAGAACATTCAAGGGGTATAGGTAAACATAAGGCTTAAGTAACCCATTCCATTCCTAATGAATGTCACAACTCTCTCAAAATTTCAAAAACTCTAAAATGAGTTGAGGATTTATCTTAAGGAGAAATAAAAAATAAAAAGAAATAAAAATTTGCTAACCCCTTTAAATCACAGGTTCCGCTTTAGCATTATTTGAAAATGCAATTATATATGACAGTCTTAGAGAAGACAAAGCTATCTGAGTGAATAATTCCTCAGGTATTTTATTTAGCAGTTTCCTTCTATCACTCAAGTGTGGAAGAAAGGTTCAAAGAATGAAAGGTAATGCATTTAAAAGTTTAATGAAACTTTTTATTTGAAGTATAAACAAAGCAAGCTTTAAAACTTAGGCACTATTGATTGCCAAAATGTTAATTTATATTACAGTAGGCTGAAAGCAAACTGATAATTTTACAATCTTGCTTAAAAAGGCCTTCAGAGCAAGAGGTGGTCTTGGATGTTTTTATGAAGGATCAAATAATTCATTTGGAGAGTTGCATATACATGTGGAGCACTGAGAAAGCTGTATCTGTCCTTTAAGTTCACTGATACATTTTTCCAGGAAAGACTGAAACCCTGGAAAAAGTTTAGAAATTAGATTTTCATCCTTCCTGGATTAAAAACCCCATAATAGTCAATTATAACAAGCGGGTGTCTCTGGATTTTTACCTCCAGTGTCCTGCATTTCTGGTGTTTTGAAATTCCCTGTTTTGTTTTGATTTCAGGCTCTTTTTTTTCTTGTTTCCTTGTCAAACTTTCCCTTCCACCTGCCTGGTTGGAGGGACACCATCAAGCTCTCTCATTCTGACCCCATTTCCACATTCCTCAGTTATTGTCAAAAGTCCAGCCTAGTTAAAGGGTTAAAAAAACCTGCTCAAACTAGAATATCTGAATTGGACCCTTTTTCACATGCACACATGCAAAAACTTGCAAAACCAAAACCCAAAAAAACCCCCAAAACTACCACGCCCAAAAAGAAAACTCAGCCAAGCAACAAAACAACAATCCACAGTCCTTCCTTTTCCTTTAATGAAGTTTCTAGGGTTTAAAGCCACATTGCCATCTGTCTGGGACTGAACTTGGGAACTTTCTGTAGCATTTATTCCATGCTTCACAGGCCAGGCATTGTTTCAGTGACACAAATCTTGGGTATGTAAGCAACTCTGATACCTTAAAGGAGTAGCAGTGAAGCCGTATTTTATATATATATATATATGTGTATATATGTATATATGTATGTATATATAGTTTTCAGAATTGGATTTTGAATCTATTATTTTTCTATAGACTTTCTGTGCCGTGTTTTTTCCTTGCAATCCTACTGGGATGGATTTGAGGACCACGGACTCTCACCAAGTGGTTGCGGTTGCTTGCTTCTGGCCCTTGGGAAGCTCTCACTGGAAGACACAGGGAATTCTTTCCTTCTACACATCATCAGTGGACAAAGACCACTGGTGGCCATAGTTCTTGGGAAGGATTTCTAAGAAAGGAGCATGTTACAAGCACATTGTTAATTATTGATATATTAATGGCATAGCATGTAAACCAAAGCATTGCTCAGTTTCTGCTATGATTTCAGTTCTGCTTCCAGGTAGTGTAGAAGACACAAAAAAAGAAGCTTTCAGTATATTAAGACTGGTTCTTTTTGTTCCATAAATAGGAATTTACAGTTATGAGCCAGAGAAATTACACCATCATATGGATTGGAAACCTGAAAAGAAATCCAATAAAATACCATGTCTATCCTGCTGTTTGATAAATTAGAAGTTTACATTTCCACACATGAATATAATCTGCCAAGTAAAATTACTTTACCTGCTGTCAGATATTTTGCTTATCTGTAAATACTGAGTTTTTCCATATATAACTTGCTGAATCTGGCTTCTCTCAAGCTATTAAATATGTTTATTTTAGGCCAATACTTGCCACGAAAAAACATAATCTGGCTCAACTCAAATTTTGGTAGCTACTTGCTGAGGAAAAAATATGATGTAGTAACTCATATTGAGTGTAAAACTCTAAAATGTAGTTAAACCAATTTTTTCTTAAGAAAGTAATTCTACCAAAAGTAAAGTTGTCTAATATTTTTTCCAGTTTGTGGATTTTTAAATGTTGGTTCCTTGGTAGCTCATTTGTTCTCATGGCAATATGAATGATATTCTTAATTATTTCTGCAGATCTCTAAATCCTAAGCCCCTTAGGAATGAAGACCACAGCATCCTATTTAGCCATGTACCTATTACTAATTTGTTGGTGGTTTTAATCACCTTCCTTTAGAAGTAGGGTATTTGATGAGATGACTGCTGTAGGTTTGGATATGCACGAAGCCTTTTTCAAACTGGCAGATTTCCCTCCTCATGCCAAGAGAACAGGCAGGTTCCTTGTGAGTGAACTCCTAACAGATTTATCACCACAGAAACGACTTGTTAAGAAACAGCATTTTAAAATAATATTTAACATCTGAATTACTTCTACACTAGGCTTTGTATCTGCTGTGAATTTTGTTTCTCTTTGTTTGGTTTTTTTAAAGGACACTACTTAGCTTTCCTAGTCACTGTTTTCTGGTATAGTGTTCTATACAGCCTGAGGATATATCACAAGCTCGTGGGGTGCCAGAGTAATATCACATGTTTGAATAAATCGAAAGAAGGACGCCTACTTGAGCTCAAATTAGAAATGTCTTCTTCAGGGTAAAGATTAAAAATATTCTGTAGTGAGCAGGTTGTGTTTCGTGCAGTGTGCACATGTGTTTGGGTGTGCAAGAAAAATCTATTCGCATTTTTACATCAGTATCAGTGCCCTTAAAAGTAGAACCAAAACCTCTAGGAACTTGTTAAACACAGAACAAATAGCATACCTTACATATCATTCTACAAAGGCACTCTTAACAGTAGCTGCTCTTATCCCCATGAATACTACTTCATCAACCTCCAAAAAACTATCACTTCTCTTTATTTATATTTATTTAGCATCTCAGGTGGTAGCTCCAAGTTATGCACACAGCAATTTGGTGTTTGTATTTGTACTAAAATATGTACATTTGGGATCTATTTGCTGTAGATCAAACTCTTTTAAAAATAAGTGTTCTAGATAAAAGTTGGTTTGTGTTTTCTCAATAAAAACTGAAGTATGTCTCAGCCAAAATCTAACAGGCAGCTTCAGAGTTTGACTAGTCCTGAATAATAACACACAGAATCATATGAATGTTAAGGGGTTGGAATGGATCTTAATGGTCATCCAGTCCTAAACCCCCTGCCATGGGCAGGGACACTTCCCATTAGACCAGGTTTTTAAGGATTTTCCCATTTTGGAGTCAACATGAAAATTAAGGTATGCAATCTCTCATGATGCACGAGGTAATTGTTGAATATTATTGAATTAAGTTGGCACCTGTGTGAAATAGCTGAGCTGGCAAGGCCACAAATAGCAGCTGTGTCATTTCCCTTTTGGATAGGTCTAGGCTCCTTTATTTACTTTTCATCTTTTTCTCCAGCAAAACATAGTTTTTAAGTTTTTAAAAACCTTTGGGGCACAGTGTGAAACCACTTACTCATGGGGTGAAAGGGCTTTTTTAATGGATAGCAAAAGCTCACGGTATGAGCATGGTGCTGGTCTGCCTTGTGAGTCATAAAAAAGCAAGAAACTGTAAATGATGCATAACTTTTTAATAAGTAAATCCTAAGAAAAAACTTCCAATATTTGAAAAGGAAGACCAAATTTCACTTTAAATCCTTTACGTGATTTATTTTATGGCCGTTGTTTTCAGTATAACAATTAAAGATGTTTCATAATTGCAAAGTGCAGTTATCTTATTAGTTTAATTGTGTATTTAGTCCATTCCAATGCTGTGCAGAATAAAACATTGAACATCTCCCCTAAGGAATGTTTATTGTAGCAGTATTTCCAACGAGATGTAACAGAGCAAGCTAGAAAGCCTGAAATTAGACCACAGGCCTCATTCAAGGGATTTTCCTAATTTAGTGCCATGTGCAATGTGCTCTTTTAAGGCAACATTATGAGCCAATTCCACTCAAGAAAATTGGAGACCTTTAATTCAGATGCTACATTTAAGAAAAATATGTTTTGAGTTCATAACAAGTACTTCTCTCATCTAAAAAAAGTCTTCCAGACCATTTCTGATACACAGGAGGAACACTATAATTACAATTTTGAAAAAAATCACATTGCTAATATCTACACAGTTGTTCAGTAAATATTATTGAAATTGTTGTTTATTTTGAGAAGTTTGTGTGTGACCACTCTCTAGGAGTACGCATTACTCAAGATTATACATTTACATGCATTTAGCTAAAGGCCGTGATACTAGGATATAGAAAGTAGATTTTGTGTTTCAAAACAAAACAAAACAAAACAAAACAAAACAAAACAAAAAAAACAGGAAAAAAGGGAACATGGATGCAAAACCATTTTGTGTACTTGCCACTACTTGCCACACTAACTGTCTTGGAAGGAAAATATTCAATGTAACATCTGATCAGTTGTAAAAAAGATAAAATGATGCGGCTTTTAAATGAATAGGTTAATTTTATTTCAATGTACTTACTAAAATGTTCTTAGAAAGCCAAGAAGTAATGGGTTTTTCTCTGACTTAGCTATGGATTCACCTGTAGTATTTCTAGAAAAGATGGACACAGCTTGAAACACAAGATGCTTTCTTGGAGTTGAGAGTTAATGATGAGTTAATGGGTGACTTCGGTAGAAGAGGTGGGATGTGGAAGTGGGGATTGTATCAGTACTAATGATCATTCCTTTTGAAATTAGAAACCTAGTGTTCATCACTGCCTCACTGATTCTTTGATTTCATCATCCTCAGGTATCCAAGCGAATGAAACTCAGAGCTTTATTTTCAGTGATGTGCTGGGAAATATTACTAGGAAGTGTACTGTGCTTTTTGCTGGGTGACTTCTGCAGCTCATTCATCATCCTTTGCAAAGGAAACATTAATGTAGCTGTATGAATTAACTAAGTGGACTCCTCTGTGCATCATGATTCCTTATGTTTGGGGAGAACAAGGAGTTGTGAAAGGACTTGCATCAAGTTTTTCAAACATAATTCGTGTGCTCTCCATTTTGCTGTGTGCATACAGCAGGGCTACCTCTCTGGCAGGTTTTTTAGGTTGCATCCTCTTTTAAATAAAGTATTCTGATGAATTAAAAAATATTGATTTCCACTTATGGGGAGAAAAGAGCTTGCTGATAATTAATAAATAATTTCTTCAGATGAAACATCTCTTACATAATTAAAAAAGCCCAAAATGTTAACTGATTGATATAAAAATGTTTGAATGTATTCACAGATTCAAAAATTTTATGTCTGCTTAAGGTGGGAATTCCTTTGTGTGATTTAAAAAAAATTACTTAGAAATCATTTATTTTAAAATAATTATCCTGACTGGTTTTTAATTAATTACCTTAAGTGGTGCAAGCAATCCAAGGAAGATTTACGGTGTGTGTAGCAGATGGCATCTGTTTTCTGTGTGTGCAGGATATGGTGGCGGCTCTTCATTTAGGGTGGCTGGCTGCAGAGCCTGGAGGATAACAGGTTGCTTCACTGGTCCTGACTGTTCCGTGTGTGTCACATCAGGTGAATCAGGTGCAGGGAAAGGGATTTCTCCTCTGTCCTGGGAGCCTCAAGGTGTGCAGAAAGAGCATTGAGGCATTTCAGGTTATGTCATATTGCTCCATTATTTAGCTGGGTTTCTAAGTTTGCCTTTTAAAATGTTTAGGGGAAAAAAAAAATAGAAGGAATGTTCCAGCAATGCTTTTAATGAAGGTAAAAGTACAAGAATATGCAGTGTTATAATAACACATGTTGTTATGTACTGCCATTTGACTGGAAACTTTGGGTCCCCTTTCTGGAAAAAGAAGTTCTGAGTGGCTCTGAAGTATTGGTTTAGCCTCATGCAAAGACTTCTTAATCCCTGAAGTGTCTTTCTTGTTCTTGTTAATCCACTGCCCTCCCCTCTAATGGACAATGTTGGCTGCTTGAGCTGAAGGAAGGAATCCTGCTGCTCCTGCTGCTCCTGCTGCCTTTTTCCTCTTTTTCTGTTTTTCCGAGAGCTTGTGGGCAGCATCCAAGTTCAAATGTCTCAGCACTACAGCTTGTTATCAAAAACTTATTGACAATCTGTAAGATCACAGCAGTGTGGCTGGTGGCAGAGCTAATGGGATTCCTTTGAAGGACAAAGGTTCAAAGAGCCTTTAGACAGACATATTTTGGCCAAGATGTGGCAAGGCTTGATAACAGAGGACGCCCACCTGAAGGGTGCAAACACAAGAAAGGAGAACAAATTTCATGTCAGAGAGACTAGTTAATGGTAATAATGACATGAGATTAAGCAATTATAACACCTGCCTGAATCTTAATGGACACTTTTGGATAATTAGATTTGGTGACTCGCAGAGCTCTCTCTGAAAAGGAGTGTGGATGGTGCTGCCAGGCTATTATCTGAAATTTGGTGGTGCTCTTGAAAGCTCTTTGCTCGCTGGGAGCTGGACAGGATGCCCCACTTTCTGCTCTCTAGCTCTGGCAACCTGTATCTTCCATCGTTTTGAAGATAAAAACTCCAGCCTGCGTAATTTATTAAGTAAATATGTTAAAAAAGTCTGGGATGTTGTATGAACAGAGGAGGAAAAAGGAGACAATTTCAAAGTTCAGCTTTGTCCCTTTGTAAATTCACTGATATTTATTTGTGTTTCTGTGCATATAATGGATATGTGAAGTACATTGTGCCAGTGGTCATTGGTCTGATGGATGACTGACATTATTGTTCATTGTGCACTTTATGCTAGGCTGCCAGACAGACTTTACCAATCCAAGAAATTTTACAAAGCTTTTCTTGGAATAATCACTCTACAAGTTTTATAAACCTGTTTATGGTACAAGGCCCTAGACTTGTAGACATCAATAGCTACAACCACAAAAATAACCAAAACCAACCAAATTTCTGCTTTCTCACAGTTCCCCATTCAGATTTCACAGGTTTTCGTGAAGGTTGCTGCATTCCACAGCAACATAATTAATTAATTAATTATTAATAATAAATAAAGTTCAGAGTCTTTGTATTAGTTTTTTTCTAGGCTGGTGGTAAATGTGAGGTTGTCTAGGTCTATTGAAAACAGGCTTGTCATATGGAGCCTGTTATTTGACTCTCAAAATTAAAGGCAATGGTTGAATTTGGCAATTACAGGTTGGATTTTGATTCCTCTTTCAAATGAAGTGATTTTCAGTATCCACATGTTAAAAGTGTATTTTCAGACTATAAATAAACCTATATAGCACTTCATTGAGGAGACAGGTTTTCCCTGAACAAAACCATATTCTTGAGTGTATTCTTGCCCATGTGCTGAAGAGGAAAAATTTCTCTCACTAAGTGTACAGTGCCAATTACAAATTACTGGAAACAGATGCATAAATTTTCCAAGTTAAACATTTCTCAAAAATGAGTGTAAGGTAGCTGTTAATTCACATTAGGAAAGTTAAATGTTTCTTGTCGAAGCATGCTTTTTTTTTCTTTTAAATAAATTAATTACATTACAAAAAAACCCGAACAAAAACAAACAAACAAGCAAACAAAAAACCCCAATAAAAATAAAACAGCATCCCTTCTTCCTCTAAAATAACAAAAAAACCCCAAAACCCTCTAGCAGTGGATGCACAATTAACCACATTTTTTGGTCTAGCAAAGATCAGGTCAAAGGTGTAAGTGACTGAAATGAAGACTCTAGAAAACTTCCAGTAAATCGTAAAAAGTGGTATATGTTCTTAATATTTTTGTAGAAGAAGTATATAGAATTAGGTCCTCTGGGGGTTTGAAACAGGGTGTATTCTTCAGAGCTTGAAGACATGTCGTTTCTGTAGGATTTCAACACAAGTTCAATATTGTGCTTGAGTACAACTACCACTAAACTGGCAGCATAAGAACAACATTAGATCTGAGTCAGATCCTTGACCTGGAGTGTGATACTACCAGTGGGGAGCTACAGATTCCTTAGTAGGCTTAAACAAGGGACAATCAACCACAGCTGCAACTTCTTCTCTGTTCAAATGTGTCCTCAGACTGCCAGAATTGTTTGGTTTGTCTTCATCTTTTCTGTTCTGCTGTGATGAAGATGTGTAGGACAATCATATAAAAGTAAGTTTCAAAATCGAAGCAGTTGCCTCTATTGATGCAACGCAGCAACTTCCCTTCCAGTGGAAATATTCCAATTTTAAGTAGTATTAACTGAACCAAAGAGAGAAGAAATGCCAAAACCAAGTCAAAATTGAAGGACTTCTGGTGTAAAACTAGTATTCACATACAGTGTTTTATTTATTGTTTCAGCCACTGCAAGGGCATGTCAAATCATGTGAGCAGATGAGAGAAGGTGAAGAAACCTAGTGCTGATTCCTTGGAAGCAGTGCAGGATAATCCAGGTCCCAATTTAATTGTGTCACATTGATGGCATAAAGTTATATTATTATTATATTATAAAGTTATATATACTCAGGGAAAACACATTATTCACAAAGGAGGCCCAATAATCAGAGAGGCATGTGCATTATGTTCAGGGGTGGTTTTTTAGATTGTTTTATAAAGAAATATAAAGTAGTCAAGAATATATCTGTCTTGTAACACACCTCTAAAATTTGATGATATTAGCTCCTCTTACAAGCTGGCTTTATCTAGCGTGTATTAGGACTACTGCTGGTTGTGGTCTTTGAGGTGTGGTTTGCCTGATGCTGTATGGCATAACCACCTAACTTTTGCTCTCTGCTCTGTTTCCTCAGATCAGAGGTGTTCTGGTTTGGAAAGACAGGTGTCTGCTAAGGAAAGCAGGAGCCTCCCTTGAAATGGAGAATGTAAACCCCCTCCCTCTGAATTATTATAATTTTGAAATTAAGGGGCTTTCAGGCAAAGATATAGGAATAGGAAGAACAGTTATTTATTAAGAAAATTTAAATAAAAAACAAAGTAGTACAAAAAAACTAACCAAATAAAAAGAAAACACTGACTGGGTCAGAATGCAACCTGACACCCTGTTGGTCAGGGTGTTGGTAGCAGTCCAATCAAGTCCTCCTGAAGTGACAGATGTGGTTCTATTGGAGCAATGATCCTGTAGAAGGGTGTAGTTTTCCTCTGAAGGTCCAGTGGTGGTGAGATGGGTCTGCTTTTCCTCTGGGAATCCAGTGGAAACAGGCTGTGCTGGTGTTCTGAATGTCAGGTTTTATCCAGGCAGGAATGCTTGGCTCCTCCCACTGGGTGGAGCATCTCACAATGGGATGATGTAATTGTATCAGTCATGCAGTGAGCCTCGATGGCCCATTAACAGCAGATATCCCCCGGAGGGAGGATGGGCCATGGAAGAGATAAAGAACACTGCCCCAGCTGGTTTTAACAGATGGTAATAAAATACATACTTTTGGTTACATCTTGCATTGCAACCTAAGACAAGAGGGAAGTTGATGTGCTTGAAAGTTTGTTTATTTACACCAGAAAAGGAATATTCAGAGGCCAGCCTTTGCCATGTTTATCAGTTCAGCTTTATCTGGCATCTTATTAGTAACTTCAGCTGCTGTATAACATAGATTACCTTGCGTCTTTACAAGCATTATATAATAAAACAATTTTGACTCTCCAAAGGTTTTAATTTAGTCTGTGATGTGCTTGCATTCACTGTGAGACATCTGTGGGAATACTGAAAGTCTTATTTTTAAAGTGCTTTTTCCATCCCAGCCTTGTGGACCACTCTAACTGGTAAAAAAATGTGATGAACTAAATAGAGCATGGCAAGAAGTGGGTCTACTTTGTCACTTCACCTCATTTTGAAAGCTGAAAATGAATTATTTAAGCAATGAGATAGTATGGACTTTGCATCAGTGCTGATCAACGCCCATTCTGGATGTTTGCCTTGTTTCCCACCCCGTGTGGACAGTACAATAATTAGCACTAATTGACAAGCTAATGTTACTTATAAAGATTTGACATTGCTCTTTCTCTTGATGTTTTTTGAGAGTTTCTTCCACTAAAAGTTATAGGTGATAGATATGCTGCACTCTTATTTCCAAGATGTGCAATGATCAAATGAATTCAAAACCAGATGTTATTTGCTGGGCTTTTGTAAGAATTTCTTTTTTTTTTTTTTTTTTTCTTGATAATTACATACTTAAAGCACTTGGAATTTGTATGTTTGCAATTTGAAATTTCTTTTTCTTGTTGTTTTTTCTTTTCTTTTACTGGTATATAACTTGCCAGGTTTTGGTTTGCATTGTGCAGTTGACTCCAGGGTGGGTAAACTAACATTCCTTTGGATGGGAATGACACAGTCCTGGAGCACATGCTCCTTGATTACTTCAGTGACTGGGGGCACTTTGTGTGACCAGGCTGGAGCCAGTCTCACCACGTCCAGCTGTCAGCACTGCCCTGCAAATCTGCTCCCTTGGATTGCATCCCTTGTTGTTGCGGGCAAAGGCTGGGATGCTCTGACAAGGCTGTCAGGTGGACTCACCTGTATAGTTTTTATTTTAACAGAAGCATTCCAAAAACACCCAAGAAGCTTTTTTTAAAACTCTTGTTAAGATTTTACTTAAAAAGAAAATGAAACTGTGGATGTTTCAAACACAGAAATACAGATCTAGATGAAACAGAATAAATTAAAATCCAAGATTTAGCAAAAAATTCTCTCCCTGCTTGCTGTTCCTTACAGGGAAAATCCCTTCCTTCAGCTTCACTTTCAGTCCTGTAATTTTTAGCAGCTTTTTAGGTTGTAAAAGCCTATGTGGTGTCTTCTGAAACCCTCAGAAAAGCCTATATTTTCATTGTCTCTGCAACATATCTTTGTGTCTGTTTCTCCATTCCCCAGACAGGTCAGTACCTTCTAGGAAGGAGGAATTTTCCTAGGCAGACTGTAAAGGGAATTACATAGTCCAATATGCTAGAACATGAAAAGAAGTCTCTCAGTAAGACAATGCATGTGCAATAAAATGTTGTTATACAGATTTTTAAGTTGTGTAACTTTCCGTATTTGGGGGGGTGGGAGAGGAATGAACTAAATCTATTGTATTTCATACATTAAAAACAATTGGTTAAAAAAAAAAAAAAAAAAAAAAAAAAGGCTGTTTCAGTCTATAGAAGATCAGAAATGGCTTTGCTTTTATGGCTTCTCAATTTATTCCTGGAGGTGCTTGGGGAGGAAGAAGGGGAAGGGTCTGTGTCAAGGGCACAGCACTCACTGATTTTATGTCATTTACGCTGTGTTTTGCACATCATTTGTAAACAACCCAAGCACACTGAATGGTTTGGAAACATCAGCTCTTTTATGCATTGGCCTTTGGGCTTACTTAATGGAGTGTTTTAGAATGTCTTCATGTTATTACCATCAAATGTGGGCTAAGCCACCAAAAAGTTAGGTTTTACTTGGAGGGAAGCATAGGGAACAAAGAATCATACGCATTGCCCTAGGATGACTGTAATCTGTAAGTGATGCAGCTCTCAGGTGTTGGTACACAAAAGATCCATTCTCTTATTTCTGGTCTCTGAAAACTAGTTATGGATACTTCATGCCTCCTTTTTATACAGAAAAATGCACAGTTTTTGTTTAAGGAAAAATTTGTCCTTTCTTAGTGCAGAATCAGTGATGAACTAAAGCTCAGTAATCTCATGACTACTGCTCACTTGTAACTTCAGCTAAAACCTCAGGTTGTTCTGCTTATTCTATCACAACCTCCTGTCATTTTCCCTCTCTGTTATTCTTTAATCTTTGCTGCTGAAATCTCAGCATTTTTTTCAGTACTTTTTAATTTCATCTTCACTACTTCAAACATTCTCCCTTTCTGCACATCCAAAATGTTGACATCATTATCAACTGCATTGCTCTGATCACAGTTCCCTCTTTCCTGAATTATTGATCAGGATTTCCTTTTTCACATACAGTTCATGTTTCTCCTTATGCTCCATGTATTTATTCTAAACTGCTTTCTGACTGTTTCTCTCCACACTGCTCTCTTCTCTCCCCACTTTCTTTTCCCTGTGGCACCTGAAATATATTTGTCTCTGTTGACCTTGTAAAGCACAGCCATCCTTCTCTTTGTAAGCACTTTTGATAATCTGTATGTTTGGCAAAGCCTGTAAGTGTAGGCACCCCTTGAAGAACCCATTTACAGCGTAAGATGAGGTTTTACTCTGGTTCCCTTCAGCACCTGATGACAAAAGCACTTCTGTCATCTCTCCATGGTAGATACCTTAGGGGAATGGAGCTGATGGGACTCTGAGCTCTGGGCACTGTGTGTAGATTCCTTTGAACTTTTAATGTCATACTCTGCCTCAATTTCAGCTGATGGTCAAAGAAAAAGGAGAAAGGGAAAAAAAAAAAAAAAAAAGGAAGCAAGCTCATTCTACCTATCTCTTAATACTGTATTTACAACATTATGGGATATTTTCTTTTGTGAAACCCCAGATGAAGTTCCTAGGTTTGTGTTACATCTTTGAAGGGTTTGCTTTGTTGTTTTGTTTTGGGTTTTTTTATTACATTAAATTTTAAAATCTAAAATTCATCTGAATGTTTCCTCAATTGATTTCTCAGCCAGCATTAGCACTCAACTGGCCTTTGGGCCACTTGCAGATGATTAATAATATGAATGTTGAACTAGAATTGTAGAACCCTGCAGGTCTGTTTGGAATTTACTCCTGCTTCTGTGTCCAGCAGCAGCAATGCTTCTCTTTGCAGCTGCCCACAAACATCCCTGCTTAAAAATATGTACTTCTGCAGTGGGATGTTTTGAGTAATGTGGGTTTCTTTTCCCCCAAGACCAACAGCTAATGCACTTTCTAGTAAATGACAATGATAATTTGTCTTGGCATTTGGTTAATAGTCAAAAATCTTGATTTTTTTAGTAAAAGATGTTTCAATCCTGTTTGATTCATACATTCAAGTTTGAACCTTCACCTGAATTTCCATAAGAGGAAGAGCAGAGTCTTTAAAGATTTAATGTAAGAGTTTATCAGCCAACAGGTAAAATGGAGTTTTATTGTAGAAATTAGACAAAATGTTACCCTGAGAAAGCCTCTGCATTTGGAGAGCCTAATTTCATTTTGATATATTTAGAAGAATGTAATTACATATTCAGGAGGAGGACAAAGAGTCTGTCATTTCTCAGTTACATATGTGGAGACCTCTTGTGAAAGTGGAGATGCACTGGAATAGACAAACCCATGGGGTTTCTTACAACATTGCCCCACGAAGGCTCCTTGAAGCTTCTCGAAAATACCTGGGCTTCTTTGCAGAAAATGTTAGCCTTAGGGGAGCAAAATACTTCTATAATTGCTAATTGATCTTAAAATATTTCCGATTCCATTAAGTACAGAAAAACTGTGCAGAGGTTGAGATTTCAATTAAGATTATGTTGCAGCAATATTTTGTCATTTCAGTATTAGAAGTTTTATCGGCTAATAGCATTTTTATTTAGAAAGACAATCTTACAGTGAAACTTTTTTGACACAGGCTTTTTTGTTGCTGTTGTTGTTGTTGTTTACGAGTTGTGCTTGAACTACTGCATCATTCCCAGTGCAAGAATTCAGATTATTCTTCTTATGGGTTCTTGTCTAAGCAGAGCCTACAAGTGAGCTATAGCCAAGTACCCAAACAGAATAATATCCACATGAGTGTGTGTGCAGAGGTCTACAGCAGTTTTCAAGACAATCTATAGATAGATGTTTCTAATTTTAATGGTGCCTTTGAGCAAGTAACATTCCCACTCTTCATCAGATTGAAGGGCCATAATTTTAATATAGTCTTCTGTACACTATCACATTCTTTCCAATCCATTTCACAGGGAAATTGTCCATTGTTAGAAAGATATTCTTTGCATGGTTTGGTCCATCATTGTCACACTATTAACCTTCAAGTACTATACACACAATTGACATAAACTAAAAGAAGCAAACCAAGATGTTTTCCCTTACTTTTGCCGTCTAGATGACAGACATTTAATAACATGCTCTTAATTTGACTGACAACAGACGACCAACATGATACTTGTATATTACAGAGATTAGCTACAGGAGGAATTTTGAAGAGGTCATTGTTAGAAGTGTGTTTGTTTTCCCCTTTAAGTACCATGACAAATGACTGCCTAGACTTAAGCACTGACCTGTGGGCCAGCCAGCCTTCCATGGGGAGGAAAAGTGTGTTCAGGTCTGCTGGCTGTGGCACTAACCCATATCCAAGAAGATCATTGTTTGCTTTGATAATCTCCACGGGCTAGGCTTTGTTATTTCCTTCTCATACTTTTACAATCAAAATCAAGAAAAAATTGAAGTGCTGTGAATACTGTGCTGGAAAGATGTTCAATATATTTAAAAATAGTGGCTATTTTTGTCAAGCTCAGCAAACCTTTGAAGTGTATGTAGGTATGCTTTAAGATAGAGGCTTTGTAAATCCCAGCTTAAATAAGGAATAATTGAGCCAATTGCTATTTTGCCTGTTTTAAGATCTCTGAAGTTGTTGGAGGAGAAATTTTGTATTGGTGAAATGAAAATACGCGTGAGAACCTAATATTTTCTTCCTGGGTGATTTCCAAGAATTTGGTCATCTTGAAATTAAAAATGGCTTTTTCTCTTAGTTTTACAGTTATTTCGAAGGTTATCTACATATTGGAGAGCTAAATTTGACATACAGTCTTCGTAGTCCTGTGGGTGACTTATTCCTTAATTCTTGCAGTGGTACCGTGAAAATGGTTCTCCTCTTTAAAACTACATTCCACTCTTTCCTCCTAACAAAACAACCTTCCTGGAAATACCCAACTCCCATGGACTTCTGCTAGTTCTCTTAAGTCTTCTGTCACAACAAGAAAGGTTCTGCTACTCTGCCAAATTGGCATGGGGAAAAAGCTCCTCCTTCCTGTTGCTAGTAAAGAGTGTTGGCTCCCTGTTTTATCACCCAGGCAGTTCCGTGCTGTGCTCCACTCTGAGTGTGGCTTAGGGCCAGGGGAATGGGAGATGGGAAGAAACAGGTCTGAAAGGAAGCAGGTCCAGAGTGTTTCTTCTACCCATTCATTCCCACCCTGTAAATCTCAGGCCATTCTCAAAAGAATGCTTTTTCAAGGACTGCCTAACACTAGTCATTTTCCTAGTGATTGAAGAAAACTGCTGGTTTTCTCTTCACAAAGTGAGGAAAATTTCTGGCTGGAAAGTCACATCTCAACACTAGATACAGCTCTTTCATAGGCATGTCTAAGGGATCCTGAATGTCAGGGTGTTTTTTGGAAAAAAAAAAAAAAATTGGTGAATGTGTTTTGTGCTCATATACAGTTTCAAAGCAAGTCCTAAACTAATGTTTCCTTTAAAAAGTTTGTGGATTTGTATGCATGCTTATCAGCAGGTGGAGATCTGGGAAGGTTGGCAGTGTTTCTACAGTAAGTGTTTTTGCTGGTTTTCATTAAACCATAAAATGTAAGGATGTGCTCTAAATTTGGTTTTTGGTTGTGCTAAACTACTAAACTTTTGCCATAATGTGAAGTTACCAATTCTAATTGTCACCACCTTATTGCAATTAGTCTTACCTCTGGTACCTCAAAGAAAAAAAAAAAAATCACTGTGTTTGCTTTCTAGATTTTGTTATAAAGACTTAGCAGTGAGAGAAGTGTTTCTTTTATTTCAGAAATTCATAACAACTGTTTGTCAATATTTTGAAAGAGGAACAGAGAAAGACATGAAATATTAAAAGTGTGCCAAATCCCATCCTTCCTGCAAGCATGCCTTTGATTTCAGTAGTTCTGTTTAGTCTGGGTTATTTATACTTTTCCAAGAAGAATAATTTAAACATTCATATTCCTAGAGCTCAGTTAAATATTTATCTAAGTTTATAAAGCTGTTTCTACTAATTAGTGAGCTACCTGTTATGGGAGAACAAAGAAACTCAAAAGGCAGCAAATTAAGGTCACAGGTCAGTGTTCAGGCAAAATAGAGCTGGGCTACCAAATGATTTTCAGTTATTAAGCCAATAAATCAGGCAGATGTTGATAGATGCAAGCTCTGGGGCAGTGTGTCCGCCTCATGAAAAAATTGTTTAACAGATTCAGGTGATCAATGCTGTCAGAATCTTGCATGTGGAAAAATAAGATGACAAATTAAGCTGTAAGGCTGTGACACCAGATATTATTATGCGCCCCTTCTTCCCACTCCCCATCACTGCCACCATTGTTTTACATCCGGCCTAAAAGCAGAAGCACACAAATAAATAAATAAAATTATGTACCTATCCATTTATGTCCCTTGGAAAGCCCACAAGTGAGGCAGAAGGCTAATGGATTTTCAGAGCAAATGCAACCTGCTGCATAAGCCCTGATTGAAGAGCTCTGAAGGGGAAGGGAATAGATGAAGGGGGTATTGAATTATTAATGGACTCTATGATAGTGGTCTAATTAGAGCTAAAGAGTTATCACTTTTTATTAATGGCACAATGAAAATAAAAATAACCCATCCAAAGTCATTAGGATAGAAATGATCCTAAAATTTAATAGGTTTTCATGGCAAAAAGCATTGCATTATATTTGTTTATGGGAATTTTTGGGGTTTGCCTATTGTAAGACATGTAGTCAAAAAATATGCCTTTTTTTTTTTTTTTTTTTTTTTTTTCTTTTTTGTGACACCAGTAGAGAAATCCAGTAATTGCTGTTGAAGGCTTGGGCCTTACTGTTTTTTCCAAGTGAAGACACTTAAGGCTAACAACAAAAAGAAAGTGGTCTGTAATAAAAATATTTTCTTTCCATTCTGTGTATCTGCTTTCATGAGACACTGAAGGCTGAGTGCCATGTTTTTTCATGTTGTATTGATTTGGGGTTTTTTTAAGATAAAGGTGGTTACTTTAAGGTGATAAAGGTGAAAATATGTGCTTTTTGGAAACTTGAAAACTAGATCCAAGAGAAGCTCGGTGTGATTTTCCTGGGAAGATCACTGTTGGAAGGCATTGATTCCCATCTGGTCATGGCAAGTACTGGGCTCACCAGCCTCCACCACTGCAATCCCTGGTACCAGAGATCCAAACTGTGGGTGTGGTGGGGTGTGAGTGACTCTGTTTTCCTCCAGGGACAAGCAGGAGCTGTCTCCTGATTTCCCTGATGCTGTGCCATTGTCTTTGCAGCAGTGCTGGAAAAGCATGTGTGCAACCTGACAGTACAAATTGTCCAGCATTCAGCTAATTTGCAAATATCAAAATGTAAATATCACAAGGCTGCAGGAATGATGACTTTATAGGGAAAAATTAGCTGAGGGAGACAACAAAAAGCATTCATGTCTATCTTAGGAGATACCTGAAAGCCAGCCTGAACTGTCATCGGGGCATTTAAGATGTTTTCAGCAGTTACTCTGTCAGAGGTTTCAGATTACTGCTGTTACCTGTCTCATAGATGGACAGGAAAGAGCTGTGTGTGTGAGTTTTTTGCCGACAAACTCTTCCAGAGAAAAAGACATTCTTCTTTGAAAGACACCAATTCCCTGCTTGTTTATCTGTCCCTGTTTTTTTTTTTTTCTTTAATGGTCTGTCCTATGACCTGGGCTTGGCACACTCAGATGGTGGATGGAATTTCTTTGTAGAAGCCTGGAGACAGTGCCTTTCTCAAAATGAAACTTAGTTGTTGAATAGGTAATGTACATATGCCAAAATATGGTTTTTTCCCTAAATTCTCCCACAGGTCTTCAGTTCATAGTGCCAAAGTCATGGTAGATAATAATTGCTAATGATTTGAGAGAAATGAATGACTGGAATATTCTAGTTTAACTCAGATTTTTTACAAGAAAATATAAAGCCTACCTTACTCAAGGTGTCTTTCTTTTCTGTATTTAGCACAGGCCAAAACAGCTGCAGCCCTTGAGTCCAAGCCACCCCAGCTGAATTCAGATTGGCAGTGCACACCTTACTGTGGGGTGTCAGGGGTGAGAACAAAACTCTTACTGACAAACAGGAACACAAACGCCTCTGCTTGTCACCCACGTGCACAACCACACAGAACATTTTGCTGTCAAAAAAATAACGCTGCTATTCAGGAGTGTCTGGGTGGCACAGCTGCCTTGGGGGCAGTATTTTCTGCAGCTGATTACAGATGTTCTCCCCCAAACACCACCTTTTTTTTTTCCTTGGGTAAGCCACAAAAGGGTGCTCTGCAGCATTGTTCACACAAGGGTTGTGGCAAAAGTGTTGGAACTGTCAACAACACTCTTCTGGCCCGTGATATACCAGCTGCTCTATCACACAGCTGTCACACAACTGTCTCTTGGATCTCCTGGATGATGGCTTTTGGCTGTTTCAGACAGTCCTATTTCTTCTTGTTTTGTATAGGGGGGAAAAAGGCAATAAGAAGGAGTAGAAAACAATAATTTATTAATATCATACAAACTTGTGAAATATTGCTTTCTCTGAGATCCTGCAGTAATGTATGAGCAACATAGATCAGTTTGTGAAGTTAATTTCTTTCAAGAATTCTGTGTGTTGCAGGAAACTGCATAAATACTCCATAACAGTGCCAACTGCTACACTGAAGCAATAACCATTTATTTTGGTGAGTTCCAGAGTTAAAGTCTTTTACTATTAACCCCAGTGTTCCCTGGTTAGATTTCTTCCATCTTTGTGGAAACCTGGAAAACCTGCTTTTAGCAACTTTTAATTTTCCTACATGGAGGGAATTGAAAAGAACCAGGTGGGTACCCTAGGGACCAAGACATCACAGGTGATGCATGTTGTCATTTTAACGGAGGCACATTAACAGTTTCTGAATACACAGTGTACTTACTGCGTGTGCCAGTAAAAACTGCCTTGAAATTTGGGCTGAAAAAGAAAGATGTAAGTCCTTGGTTTATCATGTGTACAGCAAACTGTCAGAAGACTGCATGTGGTTTCATAATTAAAGGCCACTGTACTTCTACAACAGTGTTATTAATGAGTCTTCTCTATTGAGGGTCTCTTCTCAGGTAGAACTTAGGGTGCTGTACACGATCATTTTAAAACAGCATGAGTACAGTGGCAATTTATTAAAATATTGTTAATTCTCTCAATACAACCATGAGGCTAATTAAATATAACAAGTTTCCTTCTGGGATTGGTTCCACAGTCTGCAGGCTGTTCTTTCACCAGATCCTTTGGGGTTTTCCATCTGTGTGGGAGACCAAGAGCAGCCCCGTGAAACACAATTTTCTGCACTTGGAGAGATTTGTAATTCCCTGCCTGAGAGGTGAAAATTACATTTAGCTCTTGACTGCCTCCAAGAATGAGGGGCAAAAATTCGTAATCTAAAAGTTTGTCTTAACGCTGTTGAAGTTTTTTTTTTCTCTTAGTATTGGGGCTCTGCTTATACTGGTAAGTTAAACACAGCTGCAAAAACATGATGGTTCAATTCCTGAGGCCAGCTGATGAGAAACTGCTCCTATCCCTCCCTGGTTTAACTCTCTTTAGCTGCTCTACCCCCGTGGTCAGTTGGGCTCAGCTGTCCCAGCTGCGTCCCCTCCCAACTCCCAGTGCACCTCCAGTCTCACTTGCTGGTGGGGTGGTGTGAGAGGCAGAAAAGGTCTTAGCTCTGTGCAGATTCTGCTCAGTGGTAGCAAAATCATCCCTGTGTCATCAGCACAAATCCTAAGCACAGGTGCTATGGAGAAATTTAACTGTAGCCAGCCCAAATGAGCATAGATATTAGCACCTGGCCTGGAACAAAGTCACACGAATGGATATTATACCAGTGAAAGGGTGTAAAGAGTCTTGTCCCAGATCCTGAGTTTCATGAGGTGCTGTTTAATTTCTGGGTAACGCGTGAATAGCACCACAGGTTAAAACTGCTCAGTTAACATCCTTTCAATCAGATCAGTACCAAAGCAGTTTATTGACTTACTAATGACACATGTTTAACCAGCAATCATGAAACTTCAAGTGTCAATGTCACCAATTCAGCCAATGCACCTTAATATTAAATGTTCAGGCAATGTTAAGTAGCACCTAGAAATTTCTGGGCATCCTTTTTGTAGCTAATCCCCAAAAGTTCTCAACATACCCACACCAAGTTAGGGGCTCCCCACACTGCACCTGCTTGAAATTCTGGGTGTTGAAGTCTCTCACACTCCTTTCACTGTCTGGCCATTCTTGCCCTCTGTTATCTAAGCCATTTTGCTGGCAGGGGCCGGTGGGAGCCATTCCCACAGAGTGACTCCATCTCTGGCAGACAGATGAATGTGTGTTCAACTCGACTACACAGCATGAAATGTATACAGCTCTAACCTTTCTTTAAAAAACAAACAGTAGCAATAACACCAATATGACAGGCTTGCATTTTAAATATTTTTCTTCTGAGTAACGATGAAACCCCTCTCTTTAAAACGCTCTATCATAAACACTTTTTTAGCAAAAAGCTTGAGAGCCTTTCCTTCAACTATTCTCTGTAAGAATTGAAATTGTTCATCAAAAGGAGTGAATGCAGGCCATACTCACAGGATTTGATTCGCACAAATGAGATTGTGGTCAGAGAAAGGCATATTGTTTTTATTTCAATATGTGTATTCTGCAGATTGTTTTCAGCAAAGTCATTGGAGTTGATGGCTTTTTATTTTTTTCACCTTTTTCTTTTTTAGCTCCTTATCTCATATTTTCAAAGGCAGGAAGTAATCACTTTTCTCTTTTGTTAACATAAGAGAAATTTCTAAATAATTTAGCTAAAACTCTCAGGACAGCCTTGACTAATGCTCCTTTTTTATTACTCATTCCAGTGCTCATGTAGGTATTTTTTGTAGGCTAAACCTGTGTGCATCTTCTTTGATATTTCTGCTCCAGAGCTGAAATGTCTGTCCCTCTGTAATGCCAGCTCTGGCAAGTGTTCCAGGTAGATGCCAACTACCAACCCATGGTTCCATTTCCTCACACATCCCATCATGTTTTCTCATGGGAGTCGAGCTGGTGGACCACGTTACAAAGCACACACATTCATGTCTACAGATAGGTAGGGTGGGTTTCCTGGACTTAAAAGTTTATAAGATTTGCTTTAAGTCAGCAAATTCTTTTTTTTTATACTGCTGTCCAGAGCACTTTTATAGTTGAGGCGATGCACTTAATCTAACACTTTTGAAAATTAAAGAAATAGGTTGAGACCTCAAGATATCTCTTGGACTGTTTTCCTCTATTTCTAAATGTAATAAAGGTGTGCCACACTTTCTTGAATATTTTAATCTTTGATCAAAGCATATGGATAGCAAATAACCAGTAAATTTGGTGCACTAGAATAAATTGCCTAACTTCCTTTCAGATTACCCCATAATCTCCAGGCAGTGTTTCTTGCTTTGAGTACTAATTATCCTGCAACTTAATTGAGCCACGAATTACCCATAATTATCTATTTTCCATGGTTAAACAAAACCTGTAATTATGCTTTTTTCCATGCCTTGAATTTATACATGGTGTGAACTGAAATTAGGCCAATGTGTACTGAGCTAACAACAAGAGTGAGATTATTCTTTTAGCCCCGAACTTCTTCATGGCTGTGTAATTTGATTTTAAGAAAGGCAGAGATGTCCCCCAGAGAAGAACCAATCTGCTTCAGGGTGTGAATTGTGGAGGTGTAGTCTGAAGTGTGTGTTTAATTATTCTTCTCCTTACACTTAAGCTTGGGTTAAGGTGTGTGGTCATAGTTCACTGTAATACTGCTCTTTCCCTCACACTGTGGCTCTTGGAGATAATATGAAAAGCTTTTCACTGCATTTGTTTACAGCAGGCAGACAGGGCCTTGAACAGCTCCAGGATGAAGTGACCTTTGAAGGTGCTTAAAGTTATCCATCTCTGTCTGAAGCATAGCAATTGAGACTCAGCCTCAGTTTTGCCTGAATCAAATCATTATTTCAACCAAAAACAAACCTAAGAGGATATTCCTTGGAGTAGAATAGATACAAATCTTTAGGATAATGCAGTCCTAAACATTATATCCTGAGATTTGGCGTCTCATTTTACAAAGGCCAGTAGATGACAGGCTCTAAAACAACTAAAACGTGGGAAAGTGAGAAACCAGATAAAAGGTTTTGAATCATGTAATTCTGTGGTGTGTATCTCTGTTGTGTGTCCCATGATGGAGCACCTGCACCAAGGCTTTCTAGAAATGACATATCACAAAAAGGTCTGATATCATGCAATTCCTCTGCTGAGGCATCTGTCAAGTCATGTTTGCTGTCAAAACAAGGTGATGTCCTGAAAGGAAGCAGCATGTTTTGCAACCCTCTGCAGCATATGGCACTGGAAATGCATGTCAGTGAAGGAAAAGTCATGCCTCGTACCTGCTTTTCAGCTGCAACATGTTATTTGTCATAAAAAGCTTCAGCTGTTTAATTTTTCATTAAGAGTTTTCATGTCTTCATATACTGCTTCATGCACTGGATTAAAAGCAAAAGGCAAGAAGCCTCTTTGTTCAGCATGGAAATGTACAATGTCAGAAGGCAATGTGCAATAAACACATCATTACACAAAATATGAGGCTGATTGTCATTTACACAAAGGCCCACAGACACTGGTTCAGCAGTGCACAGCAATGTTACTTTAAATAATCCACAGGAAGCTGTGAATTCGGCCCAAATACTTGAATTTAATTCTAAGTAACTAGGAGTCTTCTTTTGAAAATCCTTTGTGTAAATCTCAAATAAGCTCTTTCAAAGACGTGCAATGTCCTTGAATGCTAATATTTTTAGTGGGGAATGTACATGATGAAATGAGATTTAAAATCTCCATGGGTACCACAGTGCTGGTAGCACCAGAAATGAATATATTGGATGAAAGATGAAAGGCTCAAATTCCTCTTTATTGGCTTGACACAAAAAGAGTCACCGAATTCCAGTGAAATAGAGGCTAAAGCACCTTCTTCCTTTACCTGTTTTAGACATTTGCCAGCTGGAAGGAATTTAATGTCTTATTTTATCTTCTCACAGTACAGAAGTTATGTGTCTTGTTTTATAGGTCAGTGCACCCAAAACTTGGCTAGGTCTTGCAGAGGCTGTTAAAGGTAATAGGTAGGTGCAATTTCTAGTGAGGATGGCCTTTAAACACTGACTGCCTTGATTTGGGAAGATAGCAATTTATAATTGCTCCATATCATGTACATTTAAATGCCTTGAGCAACTACTGCTTTAAAAAAGAAGTTGCATTGTATGGAACATTAGTTCCTGTCATTTTGTTTCTTTTTTCTTGTTTGGGAAAAAAAATAATTTGTTGCATAGAAATAAAGTCATAAAGCTGTGGTGTTTGAAAACTTCTCTCCTTGCTTTTTGCCAGTTCATTGCTATTCAGGATTATATTGGTATTATTGCAGTGTATTATGAAGAGATTTGTGTCTGGTAGAAATCAGAACAGCCTGGCTTCTGTGCTACACTCATGGTTTTAATCAAAGTACGATTACAGTCACTGTTGTGAATATGTAAATCAGGAAATATACAGTGAGATTACTCAGCACTTTATGACAGCAGAAGCTGGAGGTTCTGTGTTCCCATCCAGGAATAAAGGCTGGTAATCATTAGGGCTGAATGTTGAATCTGCAAACTTTGTGAAAGGTGCAGCCTTGCTGTGTGTACATGTCAGAAATAGCATAACTTTCTTTGCAAAGTGCTGCAGTACATCAGATCCGTGAACTCAGAAAATCTGTCCTATACTTAGGATCTGCTTTAAAAATTAGCAAACTTCCCAACCCCAAAGCCCTAGGAGTAAATTGAAGAAAGTTGCTATAGGAAATTATAGCTTATACAGGAAAAAAAGAAAAAAAAGATAATTTCACTTAGCTAGTCTAGAAAGTGTATTAAACAGCAGCTGTCTTCTTAGTTAAGAGGATTTTGTTTGGCTGGTCCTTCAAAGATGGCAAGAGCATTTAAAATGAACTGCTGACAATGGTAAAATCCCAATGAATTATGAATGCAGTGAGAAATCCATGTACCTATTTACTTGGATAAATCAAGACAGAGCATTTACTTTTGAGTCCTCACTTCTTTAGCTGAAAATTGGGGCACTCCAAACTTTACTTTGGTTCAAGTTCCCTCTGGAGTACAATAACAGGCTTGTGGTTTACACAACAGCCTACCCTACCTCATACAAACATGGATCTCCTCACATTTGAGTTCTTCAAAATTTACATTCCCGAGCCAGGAATTCTTTATCATTTGGATTGTTCTTTCACTCATGTCTCAAGATTTTATAGTCTTTTAAGCTTTTAAGACTTCTATCTCTAAAATGCTTGATTCAGCAGTCTTTTAAACATGCTTAATCATAGGTAACACAAGGCAATGGAAAATCAGCCATGCTCTTCAAAACATAATGTATTACACTGCAAGGAGTATTTCCAAGACTCTTCATGTGGCAGTGTGAAAAAGACTGATCAATACACAGGCTGAGCATGTATGATGTGTTCACTCGTGTGTGCTGCCTGCTCAGATCCAGCACAGAAGAACTTTGGCAGCAGGGCCATGTCTGTCTTTGATAGGATTTGCTCAGGATTGGAACAGTTTTTTGCTCAAATTGGCATCTGTGTGAGGCTCACTCTTCTGACCCTCTTCTTGTCCCTCTGTCTCTGCTTGTTTCTGTCACCTGCTGTGGTCTCAGCACCCCTTGAGGTCTCAGCCCTCTCTCCTTGTGAGATCAATTCCCCAGTGGCACATGCCAGCCCTGCCTCGCATGGAACCATCATCCCTCATTGTCTTGGCATGAAGGGCAAGAGGCTGAGGCACCTTCAGGACGCTCAGTGCTCCACCAAGTCCAGCCAGGACTCCTTGTGCAGGGGAATGCTGTTGGGAAAAGCAGCTCCAGGTGCAGAAGCACATCCATCCTTTGTACATGAAGGGTACAGGCACCATGACCCACTGTGGCTGAGACCTGCTTCCATCGGCTGACCTGAGGCCTGAAGTTTTGCATTTTGGACACCGGGCTCTTATAACTGGTCTGAAAGTTTACCTATTATTGTAATTATGCCACAGAGAACAAGACTAGATTTTATGTTTCTCATCAGTGTTACCTCTGGAATTGGTGAAAGTCTTCTACTTTTAGTCCTTATTCATCAACTCCTGAAAGAATTAAACAAGCAGAAATCCTATGTTTCTCCTAATGGTGTCTGCACTTTTAGAGTTGACTGTTTCTGTTTATTTTTCCTTCTTAATTTCTCCGTATCTTCTCACAATTGCAGAGAAATGCAGTGATACAAAATAAATGTACCTTGTCTTTCACTGCTAGCTCATATTTTGAAATACTTGATGTGAGGCGGAAAACATGTCCTTTAAACTCACTACTTTTTTCTCTCCCTGATTTTGCATCTTGAATCTAAGAGGATGAAAACTAAATTTCCTCATCAGCAAAGAATTATTAATGAGATGAATTGTTTCTGCACCTTTTCATGATTTAATACTCAAAACCTTCAGAATTACCTGCTCTACAGGGATATGAAAAATATATATATTAAACAGCTGTTTTTCTTAATTTTTGGTCTTGAGAACATTTGCAGATGCCAAAAGTATTCTGGGTACGATGTCTTGCATGACAAAAATCTGGTCTACAGTATTTTCATTAATTTTATTCTGTATATCTGTTTGACTGTAGGATTCCTTTTAACACATTTTAGTATCAAAAAAACACCCAACAAGGTCCGAATCAGGTCATCCAGTGAAGCTAAGATCTGGGAAAGTACTATTAGGTGGGTAAAAGAATAACTTCTTAATAACTTCTTAATAACTTCTATTTTGTTGCTTGTCTGGTGTTAACCTATAAAGTTTATTGATGATAATAAAGAATCAGTGATTCAGTAGTGGTAACAGGTCTCTTTCAAAATTAAAAATGTATTTTAAAGGTTGCAAAAGGAACGAATGGAATTTTTTTAAGCAGAGGGAGTAGGTCAGGAAGACATCTTAAACGTGCACAGACATACCTTTACATTGCATTTTAATCACTGAAGGGGAAACTGAAGCTTGGATAAAGTAACTTGTATGTGCAGGCAGAAATATGGTTTGTTTCTGCAGCCAATTTAGATGTGATTAAACAGCTTTATATTTTGGTACACATGAAAATATCAAAATGTAAACTTTTTTCCTGTAAATAACTATTATTAACTTGCTGAACCTGTAATGGGCAGATACGATTTTCTGCTGCTCTCCCTAGTGTTTCATGGGTTTCTAATTGTTCTGCAGTGCACATGGTAGGATAAATTCAGCCCTTAATTCTTTCCAGTGGTCACTAAACTCTCTTCTGTCTTGCTTTTTTGCCAGAACAAGGGCGAACTCTGTGTTCTCTGGAGACTTCTCTGGTGGTCTGTGAATCTGCCTAGTGGTATATTTCTGATTCTTAAATTCCCAGCTTTAAATTTGATTAAAAAGACAGCTTAAAGTACTTTAAATTCCCTCCTGTTACCTGTTTGCCAGATAATGAATTGCTGTGGTTGGTCCTGTAATCAGTCACCAGTGGGAAGAGAGGTGATCTGTGCAGAAAAGTACTTTGTTTCCCGTAATAGCGTCTGAAAATGGTGACTTGCACTCTCAAGGCTCTAATTGTTTTGGCTAGGCTAGGAAGTAGCTTTTCTGGGGTAATAATTTCATTCTTCATCTGGCATTACTGTTCCTTACTGCAGAGGCACTGAAGTGTGATGGCACTGAACCTAGATGTGTTTGGTGACATCACCACAGGATATCCTGGGACAAAGTGAAAAAGCTGGTCATAAAATCTCCACAAAATCATAGAATAGCTCGGGATGGAAGGGGCCTTAAAGATCATCTAGTTCCAAGACTCTGCTATGGGCAGGGACACCTACCAGTAGACCAGGTTGCTCAGTAGAACAATCTCAGTCTCACAGGCAATCGTTTTCTCTGTGTGTAGCTGTTTGGTGTTACTTTGCATTTCTGAGTTGCACAGGAGTCAGCAAATCATTAAAACTGGTGGTAAAACATCCTCCCATTCTGTGTTTTTGTAAATATTTATCATTTGATTTTGTAGAACATTTTGTAGTCTATGATTCTTTTCTTCTCTTAAGCTGAAGAACAGTATTCTGTAGTGCTGTTATACACTATTGCAGCTATTAAATCACTAGATTGTGAGATCTACTCTGGTGATGACTCTGGATAGAATATGCAGGAAATCATCTCTAAGATGCCTACTTCACTTCTTAGAAGCTTTTAGGAAAAGCCTTTTCATTTTCTCTTTTTTACCTCTTCCCCTTTATGTACTTTTACAGTTCAGCCTGATCTGAAATATTGCTTCATGTGGGATTGATGGATTTCTGTCTTATTTTATTTGTTGCAGTCAAGAGCAACCAGTCTGGGAGGTGTGGGGATGTCTTTCTAAAGGGGACCAAAGAGCTGTGCAGAATATGTTGAGTAGGCATTCCATACAAATGCATTTTAGAGAATTGCACAGTGCACATTCTAATCCTAAGGGGCCAAGGAAATGATACAATCATCACACAGGCTTTTGATAGTTTAGTCAGTGGAAGAAAAATATCTGTAAACATGCTATCAAATTTAAAGCTCATTGAAAGTGACAGAGAGATAAAAGAGTGGCTAAAATGATATAAATAGAATATGGAACATTGCAGGAATGTATAGTGTTTAATCTTGTATACACAAAAGCATGAAACATTTCTGCTCAGTTAATGATCCAGTGCCTAAGCCTGAGCCATAATGCGTCACTGCCAGACACAGCTATGAATGTAAAAGATAACATTGTCTAATTAGTTTGGAAGAGGCTTGATTTTTTTTTTTTTTATGTTGTTATTGGTGATGGAAATCTTCTCTACATCTTACTCTTTTTTACAGATGCTGTTTTCATGAAATTACACGCTTCTAAATTTTTATTGCTATTACATATAACATTCTGCTTTTTGCTGCTTTTATCTAGTTTCGTAAATGTAATGGGTATTTCTCTTCTCTTATCCCTTTTATTCCCCTTCCCCCTAAGAAAAAGAAGAAGGGAGCTGAAAGTATTGTGAAATTGACTTGGAAGTTAAAATCTTTCAAATAACTGGTCCTGTCATTGACAAATCTTTTTCTTCCACTCTGGTGCTTTTCATGGTAATATAAGACAAGTTTCAGAAATTTTACAATAATAAATACACTTCTGTTGAAAGCATACATTATTTGAGCAATAATTTAAAACTGCTCATGACATCAATTATATTTTGTCATGGTGAAATATATAAGACATTACATTTTATCAGCACAATGAAGAGGTACATTCTAGAATCATAAAGGTGGAAATCAAAATGGTCTTTCCTTTGCCTAATGGCTTTAATTGCAGGATACAGCAGAATAAGGTTGCTCCTTTATTTAAAATTTCATTTTATCAACTGTCTGTAACCTGTCACAGTCTGCCCAGTGCCTGACGGTTATACCATTCCCTTCAGTTCCACCTCAACAGACTTATGACAAAATGCCACTGGATTGTTTTCTTCTCTTCCTTCAGGAAGGGGCAGGTTCTGCATGCTATGGATTTATTAAAATGCTATCTAAGCTCCATTACGGATGAGTATTATCCATTAGACACTAGCTGTCCAACTATAGACTTATCATCCATCCATCCATCCATCCATCCATCCATCCATCCATCCATTCTCCACCATAACTGTAATTTTTTTAGCAGAGTTCATAGAGCAAACAGAGTTGTTGGAATGTAAGAACGACTGCAGTGCTGTTTGCGTGGTCTGGCAGTCGCCATGTGTTTTACTGTCTTGGCTCTGTGCCCATACAGATAAGCTTTACAAAAGTTGTTTCGAGAACCAATGCCTTTGGCAAAGCTTCTTTTCCTGCATAAAGGCTGTTTTACTATAGGAACATGTAGAATCTTAGAGTATTCTGAGTGGGAAGGGACCCACAAGGGTCATGAAAGTCCAACTCCTGGCCCTGCAGAGGACAACACAAGAGTCCCACCGTGCTCCTGAGATCATTGCCCAAAAGCTTTTTGAGCTGTGTCAGGCTTCGACTGTGGCCATTCCCCTGAGGAGCCTGTGATTTGCAATTACTTCTGTAGTCATGCCTGATGTATATAAATAAACTGTATATATAGAAATCTAACTTAATTCAGTAGTTGGCCAAACTGTCCAATAGCCATACTTCCCAGAGGTGACCTGAATTAGGAAGCAAAAAAACCTGGTTTTCCTCTTGCACATGCAATTAAAAATAAAGGGAAAAAACCCTATCCATAGTATTGAATGCAAGGTACCAGTGTGCAAATTATTTAAAAAAAAAATATGTCAGGGTTTCCATTTAATTTGCAAATATTTCTTAATCACTTAGGAGCAAAAATGCCTTTTTTTTTTTTCTTTTTTTTTCTTTTTTTTTTTTTTCTTCTTTTTTCTTCAGTGAGAGACCACTCAGGAATTTAAGTGGATCAGCAATGCTTTAGATGATGTGACCTACATATAGATTTTTGGACGGGATTTCCCATAACACAGACTGGGGGCAGCTATACCCTCCTAGTGCCTTCAGAGGTCAAATATTCTCCCCAGTGCAAATACAGCCTCCTCATTTTAACTTGCTCTGCTTTGGTGAGCAGAGAACCTGTTAAAACTATAAAACAAGGAAAAGCTTTGCTATATTAAATATCCTTCCTATCACAGAAATGCCTTGAATCTATTCAATTTACCAGTGTGGCTATTTCAACACAGCTTTAGAGAAAAACACCCTAGGGAGGAAAAAGAATGTTAAAATATAAAAAAGGAAAAGATATAGATGCGTTTCAGTCAGGGAGCTGGCATTAAAAAAATGCTTATTTTCATTTTCCTGAAAAGGCTGTCTGTGTTTAATGATAATTATGAGCATTTAGTTAAGACCAGTATCTTCTCTCTCACATGCTCCTCATAACCAAAATTCAGAGTATCTTGTTCTTGTGGTACATCCATTTGTCAGCTTTAGCCTTGAGGATCTCAATAGCTCCATCACTTTGAGCTCAGGGGATTGTCAGGATTTTCAGTGAGACACAACATTGCAAAATTTAATGAAACAGAGGAAAACCAGAACCAAAACCACAAAAAACATACAGGAAATAGTAAATAGTTACCTACCATGGAATTAAACAGTCACTTCCCTTGAGGGACACATGATGAGACTAGACAAAAAAAGGAAATTCATTAACTATGTAGCTCTGAATGAATAAACAGTATAGCACTTCAAGCTTATCATCTATGATCTTATAAAATACAAATATCAGAAATATTAGAGTGTTGAAAGGGTAATTGAGCAAATCTTTGAAAGCTGGTGTTGCACTTTGGACACAGCGGTGTTTCCTTGCATAAACTGATGCCAACAGAGAAAAATTCAATCAGCTTAGTTGTAACACAGAAAGTGTATTAGACAATGTAAGTTTATGCTTCTGATCTCTCTCAGACACAAGATTGTCCACATTCCACTTTTAAAACTATAAAAAGAGAAAAAAAACACCCTAGCAATTTCCATTTATATGAATAGAAATAACAATTAATCATCAGGCCTCGCCTTGCAATTATCTTTTTGAGTAAGAAGGAGCAGGTCCAATAGCTTGTAAAGAATGGCTTTATTACGGCTTCATCCTTGTAAACAAATTTGTCCATCAGCCAGTTCCGTGTAGTCCAGATGGAAATTTGAATAGGCAAGGCTGTTCTGCTTTCCATAGGCTTGGATTTAAGGACTGGAGTATCTCCCTCCTCTGAGGAAGGGGTGGGAGCTGGGACTGCTCAGCCTGGAGTGGAGATGTATCAGGGTAGATCCTATTCTTGTGTATAAATATGTGAAGGGAATGTGTAAAAGGGATGGAGCCAGGATCTGTCCAGTGGCAGGACCAGAGCCAGTGGCACAAATTGAAGCACAGGAGGTTCCTTCTGAGCACAAGGAAAGACTTCTTCTCTGTGACCAAGAACTGGTACAGGTTGCCTAGACAGGCTGTGGTGTCTCCATCCTTGGAGATATTGGAAAAGCAGCTGGACAAGGTCCTGGGATGTAGGTGGCCCTGCTTGAGCAGGGGGGGCTGGATGAGATGACCTTCAGAGGTCCCATCCAGTATCAGCTTTTCTTTGATCCTGATTAATGGTTATAAAAGTTTGCAATGATAAATCAATATTCCTTTTTTTCCCCTTTGCAACATTGAAAAGGTGGACATTTTGATTGATTTCACATATATGAGAATATTCCTCATTGATTTTTTTAAATGAATTTAATTTGTGGTCCCACTTCTGTACCTAATAGTTTCAAAATTTTGAATTTAGTGTATTTCAAAAGTGTAGTTAGTAATCAATCATTTTAAAGGTTTGGTAAAAATCTAAATGCATAATTTGATAAACTATTACTCAAGTATTCATATCATAGTCAAGCACACATTCAGTGCATTAACAATAGTGTATTGTACTAATGTGTAATATGTGCTAGTGTTGTCTGTCATATTCTTGTTATACCTATGAGAATCTTTTTATTTTTTATTTTAAAAAAAGAGCATTAGGTGTTAGGACATTTTGTGTCTTGGGTCCAGAATTCTGCCTTCATGTGCCATATTTGGGAACCTGAATTTGGTGTAGACACAGTAATATTTTGATATAAGGTATCTCAAAGGTGTTTAAGGTTAGGCCACCAAAGTTAGAGAATAGTGCCTTTAATAATCAGAAGTGCCAAAACTTCTGTACCAATTAATTGTAAACACAAAAGACCAACCCTGTTGGGAAACCTGCTGGCTGGAAAAGTATAAACCCACGAAAATATGGGCTTCACACTTTTGTCTTGGCACTGCGTTTCAGGACAAGAGGCTCTCTGGCACATTTCTCTGATAACCACAAGAGAAAATCTGTAGTGATCTACAGTAGCCTAGAATAAAAAGCAGATATTTAAAAGGTGCCTTAACATGAGCCCTTCAGAGGAAGGTTGTTTATTATTAATAAGGTAATTTTTTAATAAATTATTTTTTATTTGTTACTGCCTTTTCCAGTAGCCATTTATTAATTAGGGGACATAGCCTACCTTTTTCTTTTTATTTCATGGCTCTTAAAAAATAATGATGTCATTGACTCTGAGGTTCACTGATTACATTCCAGCAGAACTATGTGCATCCTAGGCATGAAAAAAGACACAATTTAGAATAAAATCTGAGTCTGAAATGGAGATAGAGAGGTTTTCATTTTGTTGAATGTTTGCGTGCCACATTATAATTCCTGCTAGGATTTTCATTTAGGTATAATTTGCAAATTCTCAAACTGACTTCTCTGATATTTCAAATACTGAGCACAAGAGTGTCATTGGTCAGGAGAAGAGGAGGGGGATAAGTGATGCTCTGTGTGTTTGGGGAAGACTTTAGCTTGAGATTTGTTTGTACAGGATGAATATCCTAAGATGCTGTGAAATTCTTGCATAGTACTCAATGCCAGAATCTGCTATTGACTCAAACGGATGAAGACACTGAGAGCACTGAACACCTCATAGGTGTTATTATGCTTTTATCACAGAAGTTTTACTAGCCGAAAGATGACTCTGTCCATCATTTTCATGAAATTGTGAAGTAAATGCAATCCTTGCGAGATTGATGGCACTGAGGAGTGAAGTCCTCTATTGACCTGCTGGGTGGGTACATCCCTTCAGAAACTCCATCCCAAGCTATAAATGCTCCACCATTTCAGCAGAGGAATTGTCCTAGAAAAAAGATGCTGTGCCTGAAATTGGCCAACATAATTGAACTGCTTATATACAATTTCAGATCACATCTTTTATATTTCAAAGGAAATGGCTTCTTTGGGAAGGATGTGCCTGTAAGGTGCTAGCAATAGAACTTCCGGTGTATGGGAATAAGTGTTACCAAAACTCCAATATTGTGGTGTAATGACTGATAAGTATATGATGTAGGACAAAAGAAAGTGGATTTTTGTTCCTCCTGCCAGGATAGTGACACCAAAATCATGCAGTGGTGTAGATCAGGCCAAGATAACTATTATATTTCTACCTTTTTGAATGAGTTACTGTTAAGTAAGCTGCTACATGTTACTGTTTCTAAGCTGAGCTATCAAACAAAGCAAACTGAAACCAGAATAAGTTTTCAGTAAAACAGAAAGTAAAACAGAAGTTAGGAATAATTGTGACCCTTCTTCACTCCAAGAAGCTTGTAATGAGCCCTGTTTCTGTGATCTTAGTCTAAACAAGCAGTAGACAGAAGTCTTCTTTTTCAGAAACTTCGAGTCTGCCTTCTCCAGCATCTGCAGTGCTACAAGAAACTTTCTCTCTTCTTCCCTTAAGCCCCTGGTAGCTTCTGCCTCCCTCATTTTCTTGGCATCCTTCTGTGAAGGTACTGATTGCTTAGACATTTTCTCTAGTTTGAAAGCCAGTATCCTGTCCCTCTCTGTGTGCACTTCCAGACTAGACGGTTCACCCCTCCTTCAGTTGTGCCAATTCACAATCTGAAGTGATCTGTACAGAAATATTCCTCCAGAGTGCAATATGTGTGTGTATGTGCAAGTTAGAGTATAGATATTCATTATTCAGCTTAGTGTTCAGAACTGCAAATGGTTAGACACAAGTGAAGGATGATGAACTACTACCCTTGAGAACAAAACAAGAAAGACTTGGATAGCAGGAATATCCTAATTTAGGATTATGCCCAGAATAATCTTCAATCCAGCAGCTGTAACTTGGCATCACAGAATCACAGAATGGTTTGAGTTGGAAGGACCTTTAAAAGTCATCTGGTTCCAACACCCCTGCTGTGGACAGGGCCACCAGGTTATTCAGAATTTCATCCAGCCTGGCCTTGAACACTTCCAGGCATGGGGCATCCACAGATTCTCAGGCAGCCTGTGCCAGTGTCCCATCACCCTCATCATAAAGAATTTCTGTCTTATATCTAAAACTTCTGAAGGCACTCCATGTTTTGGTCTGTTACCGGCACTATTTGCACCTACCAACACCTACAGACAAAAGGATAAATCCAGGGGCCCTGGGCAACAGGGTCCAGCAAGCCCTGTTTTATAAAACCTTGGTTTATAACACAGCCCTGTTGAGCTAGGCAAGGATACAGGTGGGGGCTGGGACTGCCCCTGCTCCCTTGTCTCCTTGGACTCTGTTGGGATGAATTCTGTCTCTTATCAATGAAACAATTTACAGTACAGATCAGCTGGCACTCCAACTTGCAGGCAGCACCCTTGAGTGACATGAAAATGCAGTTACTTGGAGTGGTGCCCAGGTGGGCAGATATTATAGGAAGGTCTGTGACTCCCCACAGGTAATTTTCTGGCTGGCTCATTTCTGAATCATTGTCAAATCCAAATTCTGCATCGCTACTTCTGAAATATGATGGCACAGTAATGAGTTGTAATATAAATAGAGGAGCAAAATGGCAAGAGTAGCTTCATATGCTAATTATCCTGAATCCTGTGCATTCTGCAGCAGGCTCACTGAATATACTCTACACTGAGAATTGGTGATGCTAATTCTATTTAAATGTTATGGATTGTCAATGTCGATTTATGGAATGGACATATATTTTACATATTTATAAGAAGAGCTACCTAACCGTGGCAAAATAAATATTGACAGCCTTGTAGATGCAGTACCAAAGAAATTACTAGACCAGTAACAAGCTGCATGTCAAAAAGGTTTTACAAAAATAGTCCTCGATGGATTACAAATTATGAGAATGATTTCTGACATTTTATCAAGGCAGTGTGAAATATCAAATTTCAGTGGTCAAAACATTTTCACCTTTTTCTATGTTGTAGCTCAACCCATAAAAGAAAATATGTTACTATCTGAACAGGAAGCTAGTACATTTAAAAAATAGTTCATAAAGATGGCAAGGGAAGAACAGCTTTTACGCTTTTGAAGCTTATGAAAGACTGATGTTTGAGCTGATAAGGATTCTTCAAAGGACACTTCTTTTGAATGTTCAGTGTGAAGAAATCTGCACGATGCTAAAAGGATGCAATGTTTTGCAGTTTTAAATCAAGGCTGATGCTATACAATCTTTGTAAGATATTGGAACATTACTATTTTTATTATTATTATTATGTACAATAAGAATATGTTTTAGCACTTTCTGTCTCCAACAGGCTCATTCAAACTGTACTCAAACTTTAAATGAAGACAGTAACACATCCCCTGTAAGGCTTCCGGTGCTTTACGCAGGAGGTCGGTATTGTGATTGACATCGTCGAGGTAGAGAACGAAAACATGTGTCTGTCTTGATTGTCTCTTTACCCTCCTCAGAGCTGCTGCTTTCTTGTTGCACGTTGTTTTACTGGCCTGTCATGACTCTCTGGCTGTGGGGGCTGCATTTGTGTCTTGCACCCTTGAACCCATCAGGTGTTACCTCAGCATGTGACCATCGTTCTCTTGGGCTCTGCCTGTGTTTCCTGTGGGAGACATTCCCATGGCTCTGAGATGGCAGAGTGGGAAGAGTAGGAGAAATAAAAATCTACAAAACAGGAAACCACAATCTATATCCACAGTAATTAGAGACCATCAGTTGCAGACACATTTTCATTGCTTTTGAAATTTGTTTTTAGTGCATGCTTATTTGAAGTTAAATTTAAGACTTCTTCAGTAATATACCCTCAAGCAAGTGCTGGCAATCTTGTAGATAAAGCATTTAGCTGTAGCCATAAAAACCTGACTGACCTAGCTTCAAGCAATACGGTTGCTTTCAGAAGATTATGTTATTCACTCTTTTAATTTTGAAGCCAAAGTCTCAGGTTATACTGGTGGCTGAGCTGCTCATAAATTCAGGAACCTTTTATAAAATGAGAACACTAACAGGGACTATTGAAAATAACTCTAAGTGCTGAGTATGGACATAGTAAACAAGACAGAACTCTTACCAAAAGTCTGAATAGAAGTGGAGCTCACAAAAACTGTTTTTGAGTGATAAAGAGGGGAGGACAGGTTAGGTTTTGCTAGTGTCCCAGTCAGGAATTCATTACTATGCTGTGAAGTCTCTTGTCACTTTCTCTCCTGGCTAATTTGCAAATTAATAAAGTAGCTGAAAGCACAGAGTACTTCAAGGATAAGTTTCTATGTGTTTATTGTGTTCTTTCTGATGTCACCTCTGTTCTCAACTGGCTGGAAATAAGTGTATTAAAACACTAAGTCATCAAACTGAACTTTGTGGAATTAAAAAACCAATACATTACAATCTTCTTTGAACATGTTCCTTTTCTGTGCATTCCTATTATTTCTGTTAGATGCCCATGACCTTCTGAGAGGGTTTATAATTTTCTCTGTATGGCTTTTTCATTTGCCATAAACAAAGACATGCAAAGACCAGTGGTATCATCCAGGCATTGTAATTTGAACAACATTAGTACTAGAGCTCAAGTCTGAAGTATTTGTGGACTTTATCTGAATTAATTTAACTTGCTTTTTAAGAGATTTTCTGATTTCGGCTCCCCCTCTGCCCCTGCTGAAATGCTTAAAAAAGTCAGAATGTGCAGTCCTTGACTTTTGTAAGCCAGTCAGTGAGAGGTTCTCTGTGTTTAAACACTCAGCTAAGATGTGAACACTTTTTTTTGCGAGCTGTTAGGCCCAATTAATCCCTTACCCGGTTTTAGGCATTTTATTGAGTTGTCTTAAGCGAAGCATAGTTATCTTAGATTTCTTCTGTGGAAATAAATAGTCATGGATACTGCTGCAGGAAAATCTGCATCATCCCTGGAAGTCTAGCCTAGCAACTTCCCTCTGAATTCAAGCACTTGAGTTAAACAGTTAGAGTGAGTGCAGACTTGTCTGTTCAGCCTGCCCTTCATCCCTGTTTTCTTCAAGTCTGAAGCCTGCTCTTTCCGATTAATGGCAGTGTTAATTCATGTTTATGCAGAGCCCAGCTGGCTCCAACAGGGCACAGATTAGCCCGGTACAGGCTCCATGACAGCCCAAGTCCAGAACAGAACAGAAGAACTTGTGCAAGCAGCTGTTTATATAAATGGTGTAAATAAGGATCAAGTCCTATGCTGGAAGGTGCTTCCAGTGCTTTTCCAGTCAATTAGTCCTTCCTGTCTCTGCTATTTTAGGAACTTGTTGAAAAGGAGCACTTGATTTTTCTTATCTCTTCTATACAGGTTATAATTAGGACTAGCAGAAGTGTTTTACTTAATGTTGCAGAGGTTCTTGTGTACAGCACTCATATCTTAAGTATAATTAACACTGGATAGCTCCCATTAGTGTTTTTAAGCATTTAAAATGCACTATAATGGCCACAGCTAAAGTTGTCATTAAAGGGCCATTGCTATTTATTATGCTCATAAAGTAGACACTTTGCTACAGAAAAAATATATCATTGGGTTCCATTTAGAAAGCAGTAACAGACAGCAGCATTAGTGATGGGACCCATGGGAATAAAGAACTGCTTTAAATTGATCCCATTCTTATTCTGTGCAGGAGTCAATAGGGAAATCTAAAAGCAGGTGACAAATCATTGTGTTGCACAGCATAACTGATTAGCTGAGTTATGCTGTGGGGCAGGCTTGCTGTTTTTTCATGAGCATTCCTTTCTGTAAATTCTTGACTTTCAGTTTTCAGTCTGTGTTTTCTTTATAAATTGCAAGTATATTCCACAGTTAATTTTTATTACATTCAGCTGACATTGTTTTAAGCAATTATAAAAAGGAAAAAAAATTATATTCTCTTCATTATATTTTGGGAAAGGGGCCAGGTGCATTATTAATGTGGATTTTGCAAAAACCTGTGCCTAGAACTCTTGATCAGATGCCCACAGCTGTGAGCAGGTCAGGTTTCTTATTGCCACTGCTTCATCTGGTCCTCTTGGTGATTGAATTACCAAGTTTTTACAAGTCATATTTTCTCATACACAGTCATAAAATGCTCCCTTACTTTCATAACTCCTTTTCTCTGAAGAAGTTAATCTTCTTTGCCAACACTGCTCTGAGGATACATTTTAGTCACAGTCCAACTGTTGGAACAAAACGTGAGGCATTTATAGCAGTAAACAATTATCACTGAAATGAGATAACAATTTAATGGTTTTGCATGATTAATGTCCTACATAAATTCTTTATGACATAGAATTGAGGGATGATGTTATGAATGTATAATAGAAAGTCAACAGAATGTGTCACCTTTTGCTTAGTTTCTAAGGAAACAGGCCATGCAATCAGTGTTTTCATAATAATCAAAAGTTCATAACAAAATCATCATCTATTGTCCTTACTGAATTCAATTTCCAAAGGTACAGTTGTTGGCTTTTTTGGCCTTAGTGCCAATTATGCACAGAAGAGGTCAATTCAGTTAATGGCATCCCTAGAGTCTTTTTCATGCTTGTGATCCAGGGCGGGCATTTTCCAGTGCTGGTACCTACATTTAATTTAAATTGCTGTCCATTTCTAGGCATATAAATTAGTGGTCTGCTCTTCATAAAAGCTTATTGCCCACTGCTGGTTCAGACTTCACCCTCTGTCTCTGAGGTGAGCAGACCTTGGAGTTTAGTGTTTAGTATCTTCGAAAATCAGGGCAACAAACTTTGGAAGCCCAAACACAATTGTCATGGAAAGGTTTTTTGAAATTGCAAGTCTAGTATTACACCCCTGAGTTATTTCCTGTAGCTTAAAGAATGTCTAATAATCAGCAAAATCTGTTAGGCTTGTAGCATTTTTAAGATCAAAGCCTTTTTTTTTTTTTTAAGCTTATATCAAGGCAAAATAAAATCAGCATCCAAAATCATTGGTTTTCCTTCATAATTTTGAATATCTCTCTTCTTCCTCCTTACATATGTATGTATACACATAGAAAACAAGCTGTTAATACAGTAACAATTTTTTGAAGAAGCGTTGGTGCGCACCACCTTGCATCTGACCTCTACTGAAGCAATGCAGAGCCCTCTGCTGTCTTCACTTGAGGCTTCCCTCTGTCATGCATGGCAGGAGCAAGGACATTTTGTCTTTCATTTCACTGAAAATTCTTATTTGGTCCAAAGGATGCACAGAGATGAGCAAAATCATGTGCTTGTCCTACCACCATGCTGCCCTTGGAAACAGGGAGGGGAAACTAGGATTTCCTCTCCTGATTTTTTTTCAGCTGTGGTACCTATAAATGTACAAAAATACCCTTCTATCAGCTTTCTGTGTATTTATTTATGAAATATATCCCACTGTTTCATCAGACTATTTTAAGGTGGCCTAAAGATTGGTTTAACTCACTTGTTGATTATTCCTTAGGTTGGTCCTTGGGGGAATGGACAAAAGGAGGCAGAGCAAGAGCAATATTGCAATACAGATATTCCCTGGATTTGGAGCAGGCATTTAGGGCCATGGCCAGAAAGGCAAATGTGGAGCTGCTACTCTGAAGCTAAGTAAGATGACTTTCAGTGTAACATGAATGAGAGAATGGTATCATCCTAATAAGAGCATAGATAATGGACACATAGAGTTACAAGGAAATGGAGGGGAAAAAAAATAAAAGGAAGAAAAATATGAAAATAAGGAAACACCTAATTTGTTCCCAGACCCAATGTGACTCTGTCTGGTAAAATATTTCATCATTTTACTGAGTTTAGTCCAGTAAGGTATGTTCCCAGAGCTAGACAGAGAGACCAAAGGTTATTTTCCTTTGGCATTTAGAGAGTTCATGTCCTAAATAAACAAAACAAATCACTATGATCAGTTTGATACTTTCATACTTTTACAGTCTTGTAGAGATTTGTAGTTCATGTACTGCATCTGAAAGTAGCCACAGTACTAGTGCAGGCAATAATTTATTTTTGCTGGTTCTGCTTGGGTATTTCCTAGTCATTTCTTAAACATAAGTTAGAAACCAGTAAAAAAAAAAAAAGGCTAATTGATCATTTTTAATCACAGACATGTGAAGCTGTGCTTCCTCAAAGAAAAGAAATAGTAATACCTATTGTTGTATTGATAATTCTTCTCTAGGATATAAAACTCATCAATAAACTTTGTTCTACAGTCCCACTAAAGATTAGGACTGCATAAAAGGTCAGTAGCACACATATCTGCTAGGATGCATATATATGTTTTATTTATTAGCAAAAGTAAAGCATAATATTTTACAGTTTTATTCATTAAGCCATTAGTAATTAGTAATTAGTAAAGCTGATCAGAACTTGTGTTTTCCTGCTGCAGATCTGTGGTTTCCTTTTAAAGTTGATAATTTCTGTGGTAAAATGTCAATTTTGACAAGACTGTTTTGTTTTCTTTTCTTTGAACCAAAGTTAAAAGTTCTGACTGAATAGTTTCACTCTCAATTTTTAGCTTGTTGGGGGTGCCAGAGTGTCTCCAGTGAGCTACACTCAAATCCATATGATTCTGCATGAGGTTCCTGGCTCTGCTACATCTGTCCTTTGAGAAAGGGAAATTAATCTGTTTTAAGATAATGCAGCATAGATGTCATTTGATCAAAGTGCCCAGCATATGAAGAAACATATGAGCACCAAACTCTGGATGTTCAGTCAGTGGTACTAAAATTATTGTGACATTCAACACTTCTGAATTTCTAATTTAAAAAAAAAAAAAAACAACCAAAAAAACCACAAAAAAACAAAAAAAAACCCTAAAAACAAAAACCAAAAAAAAACCAAAACAAAAACAAAAAAACCCCCTTTCTGTTTGGTCTTTTTGCCCCAAATTGGAAGTGTAAGAGAAAAATTTCTAGCCTTAGTCAGTCCTTCTGCAAGAGAAATCCAGGAAAGTCCAGTTATCTCTGAGATAAAGGATGAAAGTGAGCCTACATGACATTCAGTTTGCAATTTTTTTTTTTTTTTAGCTCTTTTTGACAAATAAGAAGATGATGTCTCAGAACTGCAGTCCACACAGTGTTGCAGTAAAGAAATGTGCAAGCAAACAGTGCATTTAGAGTTTTCTTAGATTCAGGAGGGGGTACATTGTAGATAACGTGTAGAAATTACTCAGTCCAACTCAACCCATTTTGTTTGGGAAAAAGTGTTGGGCTCCACCTGATGTGAAATGAGTTTAAGATATCAGGAGCCACTCTGTCTGTTGATTACTTTGTACTTTAAAAAAAAAAAAAGAAAGAAAAAAAGAGTTCTGAAAAGGCCCAGCTTTGCAGCAGCATCACTGCTTTCCTCTTCTGACAGTTGCTAGAAGCCTCTGTAGTTTTTAGGTGTAACTCCAGCCCTTCTAAAATCAGATGTTGCCCATCTTGTGGAATGCTGGTAGAAAACCTACTTTATGCAAACAAGTATTTATTTTTCAGTCAGTGACACATTACCACAGGATGATGAACTCTCTGGTATTAATGCCACCTCACACCTCCTGTTGCTGCCTGATGAGCTCCACAGGGTTGCATTTCTGGGATCATAGAGGTTGCCAGCCTGTCAGTGGGGTTGTCCACATGTCTTGACCTGTGGGAATTCCTTCTTTGCTTTACTTTACTGGATACCTTCTCCTGGATAGGCACGTCTGTCATGCCTGAACAGCAACAAGCAGAGCATCCCAGAGTTTCTTGAAGTCAAACAAACAATAGTAAAATATTCCTGACCTGTTCTTCATTATTCTTCTCATCACATCCTATATTGTGACAATTCTGTTTAGACAATGAATCTACCTGCAGTCCGTATTTGTTAGTAGGCCAGGGATGAAACAGTCTCTTAATCAACCATTCAAGCCTTTCTGCATCTATACGCTTTCCATTTGTGTAAAAAAATAAAACAACAGCAGCAAAAAAACCCAAACAAACAAACAAAAAAAACCCCAAACCATAAAACAACCAAAGAGGAATAATAAGTAGGAAAAAAAGGCTGCAATTCTGATTTCTTAAACAATTCCATTCAGTCTCCAATACATTTTGCCCTGATTTTCTGTCTCTCTTAAAGAGAGCAATGAGTAAGTAGAATAACTGGAGTTATTCAGTCACATTTTTGTGTCACATTTCCATAATGAGCATAAATTGACTATGATAAAAATCATTTTATCTCTGCTGATGTCAGTAGCAGAGATCCCACAGCATATGTAGAGCCAGGATTCCATTCCCCGTTTGTTGCTGGGAGAAGGTAAAAAAGGGTGCTGTAAGGTGTTTTTCTAAGGTTTGACCAAACAACCTTCTCCTGAAGTCACATGAAGCCTCCTGAAGTTGGATCCTTTTGAAAATGCTTTCCAAATAATGTTAGTTCTTTTTCACTTCTCTATTACTGTATGGAATGGAATTCTAATGAGAATTGTGTTTTCCATTCTCTCAAATATTCTTACAATGGCTGAATGTTAATATTGCTGGAAAATTAAAAATACGGTTCATCCAAGGCTAAGATTGATTTTTTAAATTTTTTTTTTCATACAGAGGTCCTGAGCATGTAGGAAACCATACTGGCCCTTCCTGTTTTGCCTTTAAATTCATATACATGTGTATACATTTAGTAAGGGTTGTTTAGGGATGGGTGGAGTCTATGAAGTCCTTGTGCTGTACTGTCTCTTTTCTGACAATATTCTCAAAAATGTAAGTCCACAGGTAATTCTTCAATTACACAAATATAAAAGAAAAAAAAAATCCCCAGAGTCAGAGAGAATGTATGTTCATAAAAGCACATATATCCTAAATACTATGGGTAAATACAGTGATATTAAGTACTCAGAAGCAACAGGGGTTTCATATGCCTTGTCCGATTCTGTTTGAAAATTGATTATTTTGTTTTCCTTTGCTTTTGTACATGAACTTTTATTTTGCTTTATTAAACTGCCTTTATCTTGACCTGTGAGTTGTTTTATGATCCATATTATTTTTCTCCACCCCCATCCTTCTGAGCAGGGGAGTGATAGAGAGGCTTGGTGGGTACCTGTTGCAGGGAGTCAGCCAAGACTCCATTTTCTGATGTGGGAAAGCCAAATCTTTATTGTATAGGTCATATTTTATAGGATTATCAGAAGGCACTGTGTCAGATTTTATTGGTGCACAATACATTCACATTTAGTCCATTGGTCAGTAGATGGCATTTTGCATATCCGTCAAACTTTTGTATTTATAGTTAGTTCACATATTTTTTTCTACTGATTCTTACAAGACAGATTTTATTGTTAATGTAGGTGCTAGTTGATTTTCACCCAAGAATAGGTTGGTGTGTTAAGGAGCTCTCATACCAAGATAGTTTTTGGATGGGAACTTGCAAATTACTTAGCTGCACCTAGAAGAAATTACTATTAATTTAACAGAGCAGGCCTGATTTTATGAGGCCTTTCTTTCATAATTCTTCTACCTGTCTGTGATGGGTACCTGACATTCAATCAAGGTCAGCCCACCAAAAAAACAAACCATAGAAAACATTTTGGGGATTTGGTTATCTAGTGTGATAACAAAGGATTTGATACATAAAACAAGCATTTTTTCAGTGAACAGCAGTACAAAATTGAAATTTATTCTTCTATGAATGGCCTGTAGTTTGCTGAATCACCCCATATAGCCTTGCTGGCATATCAAAGGGAAGCAATTCAAGCATTTTGGAGACCTAGTTATTTGTCCCTTTGATTATGGCCTTCCTGGTTTATTTCCTACATTAGTCTTAGACAGTGAGATTCTCTTTTGATCACTGTATCTGTAGAAGTGAAGTGAAGCTAAAGAAACGCATGTGCTGAGGCTCCCATTAGGAGTAAAATGAACATTTTGGCATGTACTTAGTATCTGCTGTCTGTTGTTATGGTGGGGGAGCCTGAGGAGCATAAGGATCTTGGGATCTGCTCTTCTCTTGACGCCAGCTCCAACATCTGCAGAATGCATTTTAGCAACAACTAGGAAAAGTGGGATAAATAATAGTAAAATTACACATATGGTGTGAAGGTGACACAGACAAATGTATTTTCAGCTCTAGCTGTGCTATTTCTGACCCACCCTTTGATGACTTAACTCCAGTGACAAGATACTGAGCAAGAGCATATGTGATTGTTATGCACCATGTAGAGTTCAGAGCAAAGCATAAATAATTGCCATGCAATATCAATTTGTTTGATCTGGGAATCAAATCTTAACCAGATTGTCTAGTGCCTGAGTATAACATTGAATGGTTTTATTAGTACATATTACTTGAAAAAGCCTCATCTCTCCGAGAGATCAGCCTTGGGTGCTGCACAGCTGATTCTGCAAGAAGGAGCAGCATGTAGAAATTATTTGGCTGTTATTTGTAAAGATGGACTTAGAGTGAGCCTATTCCTTTTTATTTCATCTCTCTTACTCTAATGGTCTGAAACTTCTGTCAGTGTGAATTAGTCCCATTTTAGGAAAGGGTTTGTACAATGCACTTAATTTGAAATGATTACCTCCCTGTATATAGAAGCTTCTGAGATTTATCTTCTGTTGTGTGTATTTATTGAAAATTGTGCTGTCTTGACAAATCATCTACTTTTGTTGCTGGATACTCCTGACAGATTTCTTTTCTACCCATTTTATCTGTATCAAGATCAACAATTTACTTTCATGGTGGTAAGAGAATCAGAACAAAAACATGAAAGAAAACCTGACTGGTGAATTTTCATCAGCAGTTATATCAGGACAATATTGATGTTTATGATTTCCTGTCCTATTTTTTTACCTGCATTTACTCCTGTCCTACTTTCTTCACCTGCATGTACTTTTCTTTCATTCATCAACACATATATTTTGTCCGACAGACCATCTTTTGCAAACATTAATGCTTTATAAATTATGGCTTGACAGCAATTCACTGACCATCCAGGAAAAAACAGTTCCAGAATCAGACTCACTCAGAATAAACAAACAACTTAGAGATGCATTTTCCCAAATTTATTTTTATTTATTAAATCACTACCATTTGTTTGGGACACAGACATCTTTTCCAGGACACACAGTCTCAGGAAGGACTCGCCAATAAGAACTCCACCAAAAGTTCAGAGTACTGCTTCATACAGCACTCACTTGAAATGCAAGAGTCTGCCTGAAGCCACAGTAAACACACAGTCACGTTCTCCTCACAAAATTTATTTACTTTGTCAGTCGGGGCAAATCTCTCATTCTTGTCAAATTACACAGTCCCTCTGGCAGGTCACAATAGCCATGGTGGCATTATCAATATTTTTAAAAGGTCATCTATCAGAGAAACTGTGTTGTAGGTAATGAAAAGGAGGGAAAGACAACTGCTTTGTATGCTCATAGAATTGAAAATGGTACAAAAGGATTGTATACCTTAACAACAAGAACTTGGTGTTTTTGCATTTTGCAAACCATATCAACATCCACATAATTCTAATTTTTTCAAATAAGACAGCTATTCTTTTTGCCACAGTCTTCTGTACAATTGGTATTGGTCTCCACACATAGAAAGAAGGGGTTCATATCATAGGAATCATTTTATTCAAGCAAAAAAGCAAACAAACTAACAGAAAACTGGTTTAATTTTTTTAAAAAAATATTATTTAAATGAGTGTGTGTTTTTGTGAGAGCTTGCACTTTGTTATCTGGAAGAAACTGAGTTTTTCGAGCATTCATTTGTCTTAAGCTGATAGGGAGGAAATCTAACAGAACAAAACCATCCTTGTTAAGTCCTCCAAAAGTTCCCACTGTTACTTTGCTGTTCATAGAAAACTGGGAAGTATGTCTGGTGCTTTACAGATAAATGTGATCAGTTCTTGGCTCCAAGGAGCTTACAAGTTAAACCTCAGAGCTTGGTTTTATATATCAACTATATAATCTTTTATTTGTATGTATTAAGGCTCAAAAATTGAACTTTGGAAAATTTTCTTTTAAGATTAGTAATTATTCTAGTAGATATAAAAAAGTGCTTGGACCTTTTTTTTTTTTTTTTTTAATTTTTCATGCCCAGGGAATGGAATCTAAGTTAAAAACTGTGATTTCCTTTTTGCACATGAAAACAGCAAAACCTTATCAAAATTTCAGTCCAGAAATTTTGGGACTTTTTAGGAAGTAAAAAAGGGTCTTGTCATTTCAATTGAGAAATCCACATCTGACATCAGCAGTTGTTATCAAGCACTGCATATCAACCGTGCCAAGGTGTTCCAAGTAGTGAAGAAAATGTGGGAGGCTTGCTAATTTCTTTATGATGGTTCAAAATCTCTCCATACGACCACCTTGATACACAAAAGATTCCTACCTTAGATATGTATGAATCAAAATCCCCTTACACTCTGGTGCTGCTGCTTTAATGGTGGGGAACTCAGTTTTTGAGACTCCCTGTATGACCCAGGAAGATTGGGAGCAGAGAAAGTGTTGAGTTTGGGGTGTGTTGCTGTGGCTGGGCAGCGAGGGCTTCAGCTGTATCAGCAGTCATTTGGCACAGCAGGAGGAAAGCACAATGGGGGCTTTGGCTGGCAGCTCAGCTTTACTCAGGCAGCAGCTCCGGGGCACTGCTGCTGATGGTGTAATTTCCCCACTGAAGTTTGTGTTTTAAGCTATAGAGAGAGTTCGTTAACAACAAGAAGCTCCAGCTCACACTGTGTCTCTTGCTTTCTCAACAGCCTGGCTATGAAAAGCCTTTGGCACTGCTTTCTTAGGCTGAGATTCCCTGCTGAGAGTCAAAATACTGCCGTCCCCATTTCCGTCATTGTCGCTGGTGCATATTTACCCGTTAACTCAATGTCCGCTAAAGTTTATGGACAGGCTCCACAGCGTTCCCTTGGCTTTGCATCAGGGAAAAGACAGGCAACCCTGAATCTTTGTGAGCTAAAAGAAAATCAATTTAAATTCCACAGGACGGAATTATTGGGGTAGAAAAGAGAAGTCATTAAATAGCCTCGCTTGCTCCAAGGCTAGTGGTATGGAAGAAGAACTGGAAAGAAAAATTTTATCATTGGATTGCTGTAATTGTTACAGGCACCCGCCTTATATTGCATTCCCTTGTTAACCTAACAGCTAGCTGGTCTTGGTAAGTATCTATATTTTCTCATGGAAAGCAGTATAACCATTATTCTGGTAGACTAATAATGCTGCTGATTTCCTTCCCTAATTTAAACTAGTCACCATAAAAGAAGGCAGTAGGATACCACAGCGTCATATTTTAAAGCTACTGTGAAATACAGGCCTGTAACCTTGATGTAGTAACAATAAATACATATAAAACAAACACTAACATTTAACTACAAGGCAGGAAAGAAAACTAAAAGCAGGGAAGGCAGCCCAGAAGCTGTGCTGGGGTTGGAGAAGGGGCCTTGTTTGGTAGCTGGGCTGCCTTCTATCTAGGCTTCTTCTCCAGGGTCTATAGGGTTGGCTGAGGTGCCTCACAGGATCCTCTCCACACCACCACCCCCAGCAAAGGGTGGCCAGCATGCTGGGGGTCCTTATTGCCTTCAGCCTGTGTGCATACTTTGGATTTTAGCATTCAAAATGGCTTTGGTTTGGGAATTTTGAACATTTAATTTCACTTGTCAGCTGCCTCCAGGAGCCCAAATATATTTCTGCTATGGGTGCCTTTGCCATACATGCAAATCTACAACTTCCAGCAGGCTCTTCAGAAACTTCTCATGTAAGGATGTATTCACGTGTGCAAAGACTTCTCATAAAATTTTCTGTGAAGTTCAAAAGTCTTCAACTCAAGCAGTAACAAGCACCATGTGAAAAGACCTGTTCATGCTCTGCTCTTCTAAGCTGAAAACTTCCCACCAGAGAAGCTCAGCTCAAAATCTGAAGACTCTTTGTGTTGTACTGAAGTCCCACAGGCTGGTACCTTAGTACATGCAATGTCTGGATCTTACCAAAAGACTCTAGTGGACGTGTTCAGTCTTATTTTATTCTCATTTGAGAAGAGGTGAAGTATTAAAATATAAAGTTATGTTTTCAGATACCGTGTCAGGTTTGTGCCTTTTAAGTTGTTTGGTTTGTGTGCACACTCTAAATTAACCACAGTGGGTTATGAGAGGGCAGTAATCAATAAGATAGCTCGTTATCTATGATACTCATAATTATCCTGATGCTGGTACTAATGCATTGGTTTAACTAAAGCATATTAAAACAAATGTCCTAACAGGACATGTCATTATCACTCCTATTTTTGCTCTGAAGTTTTATTAGAAAATCGTGCTACTTGTGTGAACTACCACACAACAGCATTATCCCTAGGGTGTTTTTTTCATATCAAGGTTAATTTAAAGTGATTAGCATGAGTGCTACAGATGTTGCTATGGGAATAGGAACCTCACATCTACTATGCTGGACATCACATGATTTCTGTTACAGCTCCAGTATGATTGGATTATTTGTTTTAATGTCATGCAAAATAAGTCACGTGATGAAGATCAGAATCTCCTTAATAGCATTTCATATTCTGGAAATCAATCACCTTTTTCTCCATTTCTAAGTGTATAAAGTGCCTGAAGAGCACATAAAACAGATGTCATGTTTACTGCTGCTTGTATCTGACTGTTTGTCTGGTAAAATCTACCACTGGTGACTCAAGTGTTCACCTATTTGAAAAATGAAAAAAACAAGTAATTATATTTTACCGTAATAAGAAGTATTTTTTTAATAAGCTGGATTAAGATTTTAGCATCAACATAATTAAACATGTTATAAGAAATATAACATATAAACATGTTATAAGAAATCCTTTCTCTGAATATGTGCAAAGTCTTGTAGGATGGATGATCCCTCTGCCATTAGTCAAGGAGAAACACCTCAGTAGGTGCCTCTGGATTCTCTTCTCTCAATTCAGCCGCAGGTATTTTTATATATATCTAGTATTACAGTAAGGAGAAAGATAAAAATGTTTTCTAGGGACTCCATAAGGACAATAATTAACACATAGAAACATGGCATGGTCAAAATATTAATTTTAATGTATTACTTAATAACACTTTCACAAATGTGGGCAAAAGACTGGGATTAATAGAGTCTTTATCATTATCACTGATGAAATGGGATAGCTTTGTCATCTACAAGGGGGATGCTTTATGGGCTGCTGTGTGATGCCACTTGGAGGCACTTTTCTCTTACTGGTGACTGCGCAGACAGTGAAAGCTCCTAAATTGGGTCTCCTAAATTACATCTAGAACACACTCTAAAGGAAATTCGAGTACAGCTTATTAACCTTTCATTCACATTCCTCTCTTGTGATTATTGCTATGAGTAACGTTTGGATTTTATATCTGCAATTTTCTTATTTCCAATAAAATAGAAGCAGTTAATTGGGAAACGGCTCTGAATGCCGGCTTTACTTTCCAGATAATGTTATGTCTTTGTTATGTGATGTGGTTTTAAGCATGCTAATGGTATTCTATACAAGGTGATGCTATATAGAAAATCTGTAAGTAAAAGGAAAAAGTAAAGAAGATTTTTGAACATACTGAGGATAACAAAGAGTAGCTCATACTTCATTTGCTTGAACACTGACTTACAGAACTCTCACTTCTGCTTTTAAGGTGGAATAAATTTGTGATTCAGATAGCACCTTTCATCCCTCAGAGAGTGTCAAAATTAATTAGAGATTGATATTATCATCTCATGATGGGTGATAGGTAATCATGACAGCAGGTCTTGGAGCCCAAGCTATCAAGAATACTAGTTCATGAAAATGGATTTGTTTGTCATGGTAGCTGCAATTCTTTTGTTTTACTGCCCTCTCTTCACGGGAAATATTCTGCTCTTTAATTGTCAAAGAATAGTTTCCTAGGAGGGAAAAGGATATGGTTCTGTGATCACTGGAAGGGCACAAAATTCAGTAGCTCAGTACTCAGAACCACGCTCAGCAAATAGAACACAACTGAAATAGAGGAGAGTATTTCAGTTGGAAATAGTGGATTACAAACTCATCTCACTGCAAAAGCTTTGTGTCAGCTGAGCAGTTCTGCTCCCATTTGAGTAAGCCACACAATATTTGGCTATTCAGGAGGTAAGTAGACTATTAAAAAAAGACAAATTGAGGGGTTTCTTCATGCTGCTGGTGCTTTCCATTCACTCACCACCTGTGTCAGGAGACATAGTACTCAGTTCTTCATTCAGATTGATATCACTATTAGGGTTTAAGTATAAATAAATAAAATATACAGTGCCCTTCTTCAGAGATGAGGAAGTTGTGGCTTGCTCAAAGCAAACCAGTTATTCCTGACTGGAATCTGAAACAATTTCTATTCTATCTGCAAAACAGAGGAATGACTTTGGGCCTCTTTATCCACCTATCCACACAGAATCCAATTCCTCTGCAGGCAAGTGATAAGGGCTTGGATCCAAGCTTTTCTCCATTGGTAAACAATGGTGTAGTATTTGAAGTAGCTGGAAACAACCAAAAAATGACGTTCAAGCCATTTTGGATGCCGCATGAATGCTCCAGCCTTACACTCGTATAAACCAGCCCCGTGTCCTTATTTCTCCTTACAAATTTGTAAATCCTCAATAAGCAGGACTCTTAAACACTGGATTCCTTATGTGGTGATAGGTATTACTGCATTAATACCTCTACACTAGAACTAAACCATGCACAAAGGCTTCTTTCTGTTCAGTTCATTTCCAAGTTGTTCATTCTGACAATAGTATAATAATATAGAAAGTAAGACAAGATTTTCAAGCACTTTTAATGATAACCATGATTTTTTTTTAAATGAAAAATACTTTCAGAATAGTTTGCCATGATGGTATTATCAATGGCAATGATGACATAGTGGTGTAAAACCCTAATTAATAAAATATCACTCAAAGTGTTTTTGATTAAAAATCACAAATTATTTTAAAAACATAATCTCATCTCTTGAAGCAAGAATTGACACTTAGGATGCTGGTTTCATTTATACCAAAGGCATTTTCAGAAAATTTCTAAAGACAGAATTTGAAGAGCTTCAAAGATATCATCCAGTAGTCAAAGGCTATTAACAGTTTCATCATTGAAATGTTTAGTGAATAAAACATGAGCCCAACTTTTTTATTTCAAAAAATTATTAATTTTCCCTATTTTGAATGTTTCTATACTTCCAGCTGCATACAGAGAATATGTATTTTATGAAAAATTATTTGTTAGAGGACTGTTAATGAATCATCTCACAGTCTCCAGGTTAAGCAGAAGAGGAAATTGTATAAGAATTTCTACCCCTTGTGCAGACAAAAGACTTTGGGAAATGCGTTACAATCTCTGACTTTTCGATTTACTGCATATTCCAGCCAAGCTTCCAGAAATTCACCTGTCACTAGTTAGAGTTACAGTATATGTTGACAATAGATCTTAAAATCGCTCTCTCTCCTGCAGTTCAATTTGCTATGTTCCACTTTGCTGCCCTACATACATTCTGTGTCTAAGAACAAGTGCTTTTTTTTTTTTTCAATATAGATATCTGTGTGCAGGATTTTTCCCCCACACTTTCTATGCAAATGCTTTGATTTTTTTTTTGCTTATACTTATGTAGCAACCTACTAAATTAAGACTCGTTATCCTCCCGTGTTAACAAAAGCAACATTTTTAAAGGTTAACAGTTGGTTCATAACAAAAAGGAACATTTTGCTGAGAATACAACAAGTCCCTAAAATGAGACAGTTTATTGTTGGTAATTTCTTTTGTTAAAAGTTCTTTTTAATCATTTAATTGTACCTTAGGTTCATTAAGGATCTTCAGAAAATTTTGTAATATTGGCACATTAAGTGTCATTCTGGCACATTTTAAAGCATTTTTATAGCATTGTGAACTTGCAAATGTAAGGTCAATACTTTCCCAGAGCTCGTATGTGGTCCCACTTTCATTTTATCACAACCAGCGAGATGCAGTTGTCTTTACCAGAGATCTCCCTGTGTATCTCTTAAAACCAGCAAGTGCCAGTGCCCCAGCTGTTGTGAATCATCATAGCTCTGATGAGGTCAGAACTTTAAATATGTGCCAGGAAGGGTTAGGAACTGGCATTCGGCACTTCCTTAGCACCACCCCTCTCAAATGAGGGCTTGCAGCTTCAGCTGATTTTAGGGTGGTTGAGTTTACAAGGGTGATGTGACTGTAGCCTCTCAGAACACAGCTTCACAAAATTATTGTGTTGAGCACCCAGAATTAAATTGTGAATGGGTTTTGTAAAAACCCTCAGAGCTGGACTGTGTTCATGTTATTAAAGAGATGGGAACCAGAGTATTAATGCCAGTTGGAGGAGACTTAGTGTTCTGCTCAGGCCCACTCTCAACAAAAAAAATTGTCATTCAATAAGCTCACAAAGGGCAACATCTCCTTGTGAGAAGTCTTCACTGTCATGTACATAATCTATGACCGTGATGTGCACCAGCTACTCAGGAGTCTGAAGTTCAAACTGTAATAATAACAAGATTCTAAGGATACAAGCCTCTGATAGCTTCTACGTTAAGTATTGAGGGGTGGAGGTTATGGAAATGATTACAGATTTTGTCAATCAAAGGATATGTAGTTTTTCAAAGGTGGAGGAAGGAAAGGGAAGATCTGTAGGGCTTATACTCCAAGGATGTGTGGACAGATAGAACTCTTCCGTTATGCTTTGTAGTGGGATCCTGCCTTTCTTGCTGTAGGTTTGATTCCTCTATACAGTTTTCCTCATTAAGTGTTGTCCAGGCTTGTGAGAAAACAAAGAATTAATTCCTCACACTCGCTACCGTTAACATGAGAAGACAGGGCAAGGTTAGGGCAGCAGTTCAGACTGGGGTTTCTTATTCATCATCTATAAGAGCTTTTCGGACAGAATGGGAGCATCTACAAGAGAAGAGGAGAGGTCTTTTACTTCTATGAAGAGAGGGAAAGGATGGTGATGCAGTGAAATGTCGGAAGTGGACAACTGAGCATATACACTCCTCTTCCCCAGATTCCTGTGAATGGTCAAACTGTTTCAGGATTTGTGAACTAAAGGCTTTTTTTTTTTTTTTTTTTTTTTTTTTTTTTTTTTTTTTTTTTTTTTTTTTACTTTTTAAGGTCACAGTTCTGCTTGTTAATATTAACCTCCCAAATGAAGCTTTTAGTGGCCTATTTCATCCCATTTGTGAAAAAGACGAGAATTTATTAAGAGCTCTCTCTCTCTCTAAATTTCCCATTACTAAATTAAGCATGGAAGTGTGGTTTTCTTTTTCCTCAGATACCATTTGTTTCCCAAAAGTAATTACAATATCAGCTTGATAAAGGCTGCTAGTAATTTTGTTAAGAAATTTTCTGAAAAAGAGCAGGAAAACTTAACAACCTAAGGGGATTGCCTGTGGAATGGAGTGGTCTCGGGAGACCCCCCCCCTCCTACCCATTAGGAATTCTAACCACTGTAATTAGCAGCAAATTTCCCTATCTCTGTATGTTAAACAGGGAATTCATCTTGGGTTTGTTTCTGCCTGGGGCAGAGAGAGACTGAAGGAAGGGAAATGTAGGGATGTGCCTGCCTGGGTTAAGCAGCCTTAGCTGCACTGGAAAGAAGCAAATCCACAAATTACACCAGTCTCTGATTTATAACCTGTGCAGTCCTGTCACAGTCACAGGCCTTACTTTGGTCATAATCCAAGGGAAAATGCAAGTGCACAGGTAGATAGGAAACACCCAAGTAGAGAAATTATGGGGTTATGGATGAGGTTGTTTAAAAACTAATGAATAAAAGATGAACATTTGCATTGTAGAATTACTGTGCTGAGGAAACCAGTAACTTTTTGTGAGCTCTTTTACTGCCTCTGCAGTAGCAAACCTTATCTGAGTAAATATTTTCTGTGTCAGAAACGGTGAGGAATTGGGAAGGTGATTACTGCATAAGAAGACTGAAAATATCTTATATTGTCTGACAGCCATCCTCTGAGGCTCTTGATGAGCTTCTTCTTGCTGAACAGTAATCCTGCCAGGAAAAGAGACTGAAAAAATAAAAGATATATTCATTGCTGTAATGAATAGCAAAACTAGATGCTAATAAAACCCAACAAATTGCCTTGCCTTATGCATTATGTTTCATTATTTGTTTATCTATCCACTTTATGAGCAATCCTACAATTGCTGGTTTAGATGCTAACCTTGTGCATCCCCACAAATGGTACTTAAGTAAATGGTCACTAATCTGTGCTCATAATACTCCTGAAGTGTGCACAAAAGCCACTAGAAAGAATTTCCTGTGTTCTCCTAGAGACTTTGATGTATTTTATGTAATTATTTCCAGTGCATTGAGAAAGCAGATGATAAAGTTAGTTGTTTTCTTGCATTAACAAAAAGTTGCATTATAAATATTTGCACAATCTGACGCCACAATATGACCTATATTTGAAACTGGACCTAAATTCATGATTATGTTTATATTAGTTTCCCTGATTGTCATAAGCTAATTGTGACCTTGGAGTCTTAAGTATAAAGAATGAGTGATGGGGTTTAGATTCCTTTCTATTTTTCTGCTTCAACCACTACTAAAGATAAAAAGTGAGCTAAATGGTGTTCTGAAATGTCTAAAAATATTATTAATTTCAGTCTTTTTTTCTTTCCTCTGTGATGCTGGCTGGAATGACAGAATACAGAATGAAGAGTGACCAGTAAATTACAGAGCAAACTCTCATATGTGCCACTTAAAGCACCTTTTTTTTTAAAATCTGAGGTAAACAAAACTACTTTACATTTGGCTTTGCAATTGCACATTAAAAAAAAATAAATTAATTACTTTGGTGTCAAAAGCTTTCCTCATACAAACTAATTTGCATATTTTCTGTTGTTCACTAAGGTAATTTTGCTGTATGTTGAAACACTAATCTAAAAAGAGCTTGAATGTCTTTAGAGAAAAGAACAGATTAGAAAAACATAATCTAGCCTTTTTGCTGAATTCACAAAAGGAAAACTGAGCTATCTGATCTTCAGAAGATTATATCCTAGGTGTCAGTTTCCCAGATGACCTTTAATTTAAAATTGTTTATGCTGCTTATACATTTTAAAACGAAACTTCAGTCCAGCCATCAAGCCATAGCTAAAACCCAGGGATAAGCTGATTGTAATTCAGAGAAATAGGATAACTTATGGAAAAAAAAGATGGTAAATAGAGTGCTTTGAAAAATACTGTTAGAAGAATATAATTACTATTATATACTGAGATTTTTATGCATTTTCCCCAATCATCTGGACATTATCAAAGGCAATTCTTCCAATGCAAGTATTATCACAAATACTACGTTTTTGGCTGAGATCTATTTGTTTCATTTGTGGAAGTGGTGAGTACCTGGTGAAGCTGGATGGAATTTGTTGCATGGGTTTTTTACCTTTGCTTTGCTCTTGGGATCTACTGGCAATCTGACTGCTTTGGGGGAAGCCAGACCTCATCTGCAGTGCACTTTTTGTGCCATTAATAGATCATACTAATTACATGCCTCAGAGGCTACTTTTGGTCACCTCTAGAAGCCAGAAAGAAATTTCTTTTCCCTTACTGCAAAAGAGTGGTGAGGGGAGAATGAAATGGGAAGGAAGTGAAGAGTTGAAACATCAGAGATGCAACTGGAGCTGGGGACAGCACGTGTCACTGCTAAAAATCCTCATCTACTTTGTTGGCATGTTTTTGTTAGACAGAGTTAAACTTAATGATAACAAATTATATTTATCCATTAATAATTGGGCATAATGGCACTTATCCTCCCCTGCTTATGTTAACAGTTTTCAAATCTCTGCCCTGTACACGTATGCCATTTGTGTTTTGAAGCCACAGCAGTCCATGCCAGACCATCCTACAGGAGACTGAGACAGGGCCTGCCCATCCCAGGAGGATCCCACTGGGGGATTGCTCAGGGATGTCCCCAGTGAAGGTGACATCAGCGATGGGCTAAATGCTCACCCTTGGAAAGGCAAAGGGACTAAAAATATTGACAGCACGGCGTGGGTGCTCAGTTTCTTATAAAATATCAGTGCTACGCATTTGTCTTGACACTGAGGGAAGGCCAAGAACAGGGGCTGTGTGACAGATGGTACAGAAAAATCTGGAATGTGCTTTTCAACTTTATGACTTTTTGGTACTGGCAGAAGAGAAATGTCTCCGAAGATTGTTAGCAGGGAAGAGAAATCGTGTTGAGGAAAGAAATATCTTCTACTTCTCTGGAAGAAACTAACTGCTAAGTCATTGTTCTCTGCTAAATCATTCAGGATGGGATATCTTCTTCCTACAGAATTTAAAACAAGTGCTTAAGAATATGACATTTGTATGTTTGCACACACACGTCTGGCATTATTTATTTCTTATAAATAAACGTGGCTGTCATAAAATCATTAAATAAAGAGAGTTTAGGCTATACTTGGAATCAGTCCATAATGTTTGCATGCCTGTATGTGAGTAATGTTTATCACTATCTGGTTTTGAGTATTTCATCATGATTATGCATGTTTTGTATAATTGCATCATTATTTGCCAAAAAAAAGTGGTGTTGACAGAAACAGGATGACTGAACACTGGTGATGCAGTTAATTGTTGCCAGACCTTGTACCTAAGACTGCATCCCAATTAATTTATGGTTTGGATCTCTAAGTAGCTATCATCCAGCTGTAAATGTATTCAAGTGTCTTAGACTTGGTTGGTGGAATAGGATCCAAACAAAGAATAACTTGAATTTTTATGATAAGACCCATGATTAAACTTTTTCCTATTTTTTTCCTCAGGAAAGTTTTCATTCTAGGGTTTGTCTATTAGACTCTTGGTACATAGTCTCATCTGATATTTTACATTGTCCTAAAATATTGAGGGAAAAGTGACAGAACTGAAATGGATACTCTTTTTTTTTTTTTTTTTTTTTTTTTTTTTCTTTTTTTTTTTTTTCTTTTTTTTTTCTTTTTTTCTTTTTTTTTTTTTTTCTTTTTTTTTTCTTTTTTTCTTTTTTTTTTTTTCTCTTACAGTTCTTCCTCAATTCCTTTGTCACAGATTTTAATTTTTAAATGCTGGTGGAGCATGGGTGCAGACTGCCAACATCTTTTATCTTATCACTAGGGTATCTTGTCTGTAGATCAGCCTGGGCATAAATATTATATACCTCAGCTCCCATACTACCTGTGTTTCCACATGAATGGCTTTATTTCCACCACAGAAAGAACTGTAATGAGGCCATTGACACAGGACACACTCCTGTTTGGTCAAAAGGAAGCACACAGCTCTGTGCTGCCTTTAGGTATTTTATTCTGGATGTGCACAAGTCTAAAGACTCAAGGTAAAAATGTCCAAGACCATAGCCTTTTCTCTTTCTCTGCTCTTCTACCAGTATTTTAAAAATACTTCTCCTATGTTACCTTACAAAGGTCATTAATTTCTGTGTGGGATACCTGTGGTACCCTTGCTTCTCTCTGCAGGACAAAAACTTGTGGAAGTTAAGTGTTTGGAGCCACATTAGAAGAAGCTGCCACTGTTTATCCCAGACTGGAATCTGACTTCTTCTACCTGTTTGGTTAATTGCCTTGTTACTGAAAACATTGCTTGCTCTGGGTATTTCTGAGTGGTGACTGAGCATGTGCCACATGGAGCTCCTTGACTAAGAGGTTTTGCTTGAACGCCTGGAAAGTTTTCAGACCTGAATTCCTCCCATGTAAATACCCACTGAAACAGGACTTAGATTTCTGTATACTTCTTTGTGTCAGGCTTTTACTGCTCTCGATGTACATAACACTCCAACAGGTAAAAACAGCAAAACCCTTACAAAAATTATAGCTAGACCTAGATACAGTTATTTTGAAATGAAAAGCTCTGTTTCTGAGAGGATGACTGTATTTCCCAGCTGAAATTTATTTCTAAGCTCTGAACAGTTTAGAATCAAAGCAATCAAAGCAATCAAACCAACCAGGCGACACTGCTGCGTTGTATTTTCAAGAAATAAATCCTTAGTGTGCCAAATATGTATCTTCAGGGCAGCAATATGAGGGGAAAAGAAATTGATTCCAGCACTTCTAAAAATGTTTGACTAAAGTACTTGGCATCTTCCACAGCAGGTAGAAAATCACAACACATTTAAACCAAACTATCTTAATACCAATTTATTAAAGTAGTTGTATCATCAGATGTATCAAAGGGAAAATTAAACCAACTACTCTTATAAAATGTATTAAACAAATTTATTTTACTGCACCTCAGCAGGAGGAAAAAAATAAAATGAGGACAAGCCTGCCATCAGTAATGAATGAAAAACTCTCCACAGCAGGAAGGAAAAGAAACAGAAGGAGAAAAAAAAAATTGAAGACAATTTGTCATAAAGAGTACCATGTGCAACATGACAGCTGAGGTCAAAATAGGTGCACCTTTGTAACTACATGCTGATGTTCACTCAGACATGACAATCTCATCGTATTATTAGCATTGCCTTACAAAATTGCTCTTTGTGTGCATTAAAAGAATCTGAAAAGGCATCCCACCAAGATAGCTTAGTCATGTTCAGTGTAACTCTCTTGATTTCCATGGAGCTGTAAGACAGGGAAAATACACCTCTATTGGAAACACTGTCCTCCAGGGCTCTGAGGGTGTTGCTGCCTCTCTGTGGATAATATCCCAGCTGTTTTCAGAAAGGGATTTGCCTTGCTGTGTTGCCAGTTTGAGCCTCTCTGTTTCAGCTAGAGCTTTCCCCAGTGGTCTGGCAAGTCAGTGTCCATTCAGAACAGAATAGTTCTCTATACAAACAACAGCCCATCAGCTTCTCGTTTCTGGAAAATATTTCTCCTTGAGAGATAAGAAAGAAAAGGAATGCCAGATAAGCACAATTATTAACAGAATGGTCTTTAAAATGTTGTGCGTGTTGTGTCTGGGGGCTGAGATCTTCTTTGCCATAAGTAGGAGATAAAGATGTTAAATGTGTATTTCACCTTTTTTTTTTCTGTAAACAAACTAATCTCATCCATTTCCATTTAATTTAGGTGTCTCTGTTGTGCCTAGAAGCATGTGTTTACTTCTGTACTAACTTCATTAAAGCAATTCTCGCTAAATTGTCTTCAGCTGCCTCAGTTTAATGTAACATTAAAGGTGTAGCTTGGACAACATGTGTGCAGACGTACCAGGGAGGCACTTACTCCTGTTCCACAGGGACACAGCTGGCACAGGACCCTACCAATAGCATGGCACTGACACTGGTGAAGAGAGAGCATCTGCACATGCATTGATGTAGACTACTGGTAGCACATTTAGCCTTGTTTGGGGAAGAAGAAAACTAACCTGAAAACCCTGGGGAATTGAGAGGAACAAGCCTGGATGGAAGCTTCCCTGAGAATTTTTTTTTTTTTTTTCATTATTTTGGCCATATGGGGTGAAACCATGAAGTCAGCCACAAAAGCAAAGTATTATGGGGTGAGCATTCCTCAGTGTCCAGGGAAGAGAGTGTGGGGGTTTCCTTGTTGTGGTACTTGTAACTGTCGAATAACCAATCAGTCTCATGTCATCCAGTTACCTGTGGATAGTTACAAATACTCTAACTTTTTATAGAACCGTAGAATGGTTTGGGTTTGAGGGACCTTAAAGATCATTTGGTTCCAACCCCCTGCCATGGGCAGGGACACCTCACACTAGACCAGGTTGCTCAGAGCCACATCCAACCTGGCCTTGAACACTTCCAGGGATGGGGCAGCCACAGCTTCTCTGGGCAACATGTGCCAGTGTCTCACCACCCTTAAAGTGAAGAATTTCTCCCTGATATCCAGTCTAAACCTACTCTCAGTTTGAATCAATTCCCCTTTGTCCTGTCAGTGCATACTCTTTCCATCTTTGATAACTTTCCTTCTGTCCTAGAACACAGCATGGGAACTGGTCCAGTTTTCCAACCTCCTGCTGTCTTCATGAGTGTTCAAATACTGCTTTCATTGCCATCAGTCCAACACATGAAAATGCCTAAGTTTGAGGGACTTTTGTGGCCAGCAAAGAAATGTTCACCAAGTGTGAGTAAAAAATTTAGGCGAGAGCTCAGCGTCATCTTCTAAAATACTGAAGTTTGAAATGTTCATTTGCTGTTAAGTGCAAAAAGAGGGAGCTGATTATAAAGCTTCAAGACTGCAAAGGGGAGGTGTAATGATAAAACTGTGTGAAATTCCTGCTGTTCCAAATAAATTCTGCCTAAATTAAGATAATTTTTAAAGATGGCTGAATTTATTTTTAACCTTGATAAGTAATTTTGCATTACCTGTCAGCTTTGCAATAATATTTTGTTGCAATATTACATTGCAATGTAATATTATTGATGCACTTTAAATTATTTGGGATGGAAGAGTCATAAAATGTGAGACTGTCAGTATTCCCACATGAAAAAACCTTCTTTTTTAATTTCCATTGTATTTCAGAATTTTCAGGTGAAAATATTTGTGTTTTCCCAATGAATCCTTAATAGTACTTAAAAGGAAGATGCAGGGAAGCCATTTTATGATTAAAGTGAGTAAAAAAGGAAACAAAGAAAAGGTCCTTGGAAAAAATTAATGAAATGTCCTTAAATAAGAGAAAACACTAATGGCTGAACTGCAAGGGTTATTTTTCAGGCTACAATCATTTCTTAAAAGTGACTCATAAGATGGGATGAAAATCAGAATATAAATTTGCTTATGTCACAAAATGCATTTAAGATCAAGCAATCCAAATGACATTGGTAGAATTCAATAGGATTTGTACAGATTAGAGAGTAAGGATATAAGGGGGAGAGAGACAAAAAAATTGCTACACAATGGAAATGTAATACATGACATTGATATATTTTATCACTTCAGGTCTAAATAGCATAGCTTATAAAGTGGTGTCATGGTCTTACACATAATCTATTTTTCCAATAAAATTTATATGTGTTTTTTAGCTCTATGAGCTTGCAAAGCTCGACTACATAACAACCAGGCTGTGTCTCTAATGGAGCCACTCCATAATGCAATGCTTAGTGGGTGGAATTTATGAAATGCATTGTGCTGGGAGAATTGTAGCATCCTACCCCATGTCATCCTTAATGTGTGCAAACAGGATTCTGCTCCCCAAAACCTGCCACCCATTAATGCTCTGCTGCTGAGGGGGATAAAAATTTAAACAGGTCTCACAGGGCTGACTTCACGTGAGACCAGTCAGCCATGGTGAGCGATATTAAAGTAATGCTGTGGAGGACCAGTGATTTTTGAGTTTAAGGAACTGGAAAGCAGGCCTGTTCCTCCTTTCTCGTTGTGTAGATGTTGTTAAAGTCTTCAAGAAGCATCTCATGGCAGGAGATGAAGAAGAATTTGTGATGTTTCCCTTCTCAAGGCAGCCTTCTCTATTAGGCACAACTTTGGCAGAAGGATTGATGTGTATTCCCCTTGCTCTGTTTTCATGGTAGAACATTTGCAGTGATGGCGGAAAAGCTATTCATGCTATTGCACAGTTTTGTGGTCTTCATCTTGTATTTATTTTTGAACTAGAGCAATTCTGGGTTGTAATAATTGCCTGTTATCTGCCAGAAAGTTCTTGGAAGTGGTTTAAAAGTGGAACGTGGTAAAGACCTGGTTCTACAAATACTTCCAAAATCAGTGTCCTCTGAACAAACTAAAAGGCATGCATACATGTTACTAGGAGCAAAACACTGAATTTGAATCTGATCTGAAAACATCCAGGTTATTTCTTTTTGCTATTGTTTAAATTTATTTAGGGATCTTTTTTTTTTTTCCCGAGCAGGGCTTCTACCTTGAACTTCCAAAGACAAGAGAGCACACATGCTTTCAAGAACTTCCTTTTATTAAAGACTGTAAACTCTTTTTTTAATGTCCAATCCAGCTGCATTTTGTTTCTTCTGTGATTTTTTCACATGGTGTTTCCAAGGTCACTGGTGTGATTTCAAGCTAAAGATGCATAGGCAAATCCAAAACAGAGCCTGTTGTACACTTGAAATGTTTAATTTACATGCTTTCCTGAATCCATGAAAAGCCTGTAAATGGAGATCATTAAATGATAGCAGCCTAGCTATAGTCCTGATGAGTAGGAATGAGTGTATGTGCTATTTTTTCTAAGGTATGCAGATATATTTTGAAAAAATGGAGTAACCCTGAGTTGAACACTGTAGAAAACGTGCTTTGGTGCATAAAAGTTCAGTTCTCTTTGGCTCTAAGTGCAGGAGTAGGACTTTGAAGAAGTTATCTGCAGTAGTTCATGTATGAGCATTTACAGTGCTATGAAATTCTTTTCCATCTCTAACACAGAGCAAGAAGCAAGCTGGCAGTGTGGTGCCTGCAATTATCTTAGAGAGCTCCTCTCTGTGTAAAAGTTACTGGGAGTATATCTTGAGACTATGTGCCAATTTGCAGCATTGATAGCACTCCCATTCCCTTTGTGCTTTCTGGGTTTTTCTAGGTTGTCAAGTTGCCTACATAAACTGATACAAAATCATCTGAGCCCCACTTGCTCCTCTGACATTTTGACAGCAGGTTATTGCATTCCACTTTTGCTTCCCTGATGTTCATGTACTTTCTATTCTGTGGAGTGAGTAATTTGATGCTTGTAGCCCCTCCTGCCCCTGCTTCCCTATGGATGCTTTTCATGTTGCTCTTTTCTTGAGCAATGGGGAGCTCATAATATTCCTTCAGGACTGCTGCAGGAGGAGGGATGAAGCTTCTGGATCTGTTGAAAATCTGCTCAATGCCTGCAGGCAGTGTATGTGGCAACCAAAGGCCCCAGGAGCTCTAAGAGGGTGAGGAAGAAGCACAGGGTCATGCTGAACATTTTGGGCATTCCCTGAGAGTGGTGGTAAATGTCTGCGCTCACAGTTTATTTAGTTCTGTATGAATGATTTGCTATTTCTGGTCTTTGTTTTTAACTGGAGCAGAGGTGTAGGACATATTGTGTGGGGGAGCTGCACCCCTGAGGCCAAGACAACAGATACATCCCAGAGATATATCCCGAGACACATATCCTAGAGATATATCCCAGAGACATCTGAAATATCCCAGGCAACAGAACTGATGCCTGCCATTTCACTTCGAGATTGAACCCAAAAGGAGAACCAAATAAAATTTCTATTATTAGGAGACATACTTATCTATTTGCTTGTGAAAAAGTATGGATAAACAGATTCATTAGTTGCTTTGTTCTCGTATTGGTACTAAATCGAGATCCATCAGTTTTACCATAGTGCCATGTGATGCTCTACTATGAGCCCTGTGAAACCCTAAAGCAGTTTTTATACTGTTCAGGTTTTTACTGAAGATTAGAAGCAGAGAGGAGGATTTATCAGCAGTGATGAGATATTTCTCATTCGTGTTTGTTTCTTTTATTGAGATGGATGTTCTACAGGCTTCTCCCCTTATGTAACTGAGTTGTTCTATCTGATCTACAAAATTAATTAAGTCCATTCCATCTAAGTGGAAAAAAAAATACATGGATTAATTTAAATCTCATAACAATATGCAACCAGAAGCAAGAAAAGCAATTAATACTTTAAGTTAGAGATAAGCCACAAAATTCATAACAGGGTTCCTAACCTATTGTAAATTTACTGTGAGTAAATTTATGTAAATATATTCATGTAAATATATTCATGACTGTATGCCATCATGAAACATAGTGTTCCAAACACTGTTTTGCCTAAAGAAATATCCAACTTTTTTGCATTTAAGAGGAAAAGCCTTTTTGTCTTGTTTGGGGAGGGCAAAGAGTCCTCTCCAGACTCAAATTGCTTCATGTATCACTAAACCACATGCTCTCTCTGGAAAGAAACCTCTGCCTGTGCTGGCCCCAGCTGTGCCTTACCTGCAGCAAACTAAAGGCTGTTTTCTGAGGGCTAAAGTCACGCTTCCTTCATTGGCTGAAAATTCTTCACCATTGTCCTACAATATTTGAAAACTAGATTTTCAGTAACAACATGGTCACTCTAACAGGATTCAATGTCAGTTTTTGCTTGCTTGCACCTCTGCAAGTTATTGAGGTGCCAAGATCCACCTATTTTTCAGTTGGCTGGGTATTTTTTTTTCTGTGTAATAGCACAACAATGTCTTTTAAGGAGATAAATTTATTTTAACAACTTACATGAGTAAGGAAAAATTCTTTTAGTGGAGTGGACTTAGGTAGCCAGCTCAATTTGAAGGCTTGATAGTAACCTTTGAAACTTGAAGGAAATGCGAGATTAGGTCATGTTGAGGATGAAGATCTAATCCTAGAAAAGCTACATTTTGCTTGGTGTACAACTGAAAGTCCCTTCTTGTTATGCAAAAATTTTTAAAAGCACTCAAATTCCACAGTACTTGTGGTTTTGAAATGTGTCTGAGTTTTTTCAACATGCTGGGGAAAACTGGAAAATAAGTAGTGTTTTTGGGGAAGAATTATATATTATTGGAGAGTAATATTGTACCACTGTGCATTTTAGACACTCCAGTCAGTAAGCAGAACATTACTTTTTAGGGATTTGCACAAAAACAGAATCAAGGGGTGGCCTTAGTAGTGTTGAAAAAAGACGAATCCCAGTAAATAAAGGAAGTAATTAAAGAGGAAATGAAGGGGGAAAATGGCATAATATCTGTCATTATGATAGGCAGTTTTGTCAGTGGCCATGCTGTTTTCAGAGAGAGTTATAAGGGAGAATTTTAATGAAGCAATCAAGAGGTTTATGGGAAGCTCCTCCCATGGACCATGAAAGAGACCTTGGAAGTGAACAGCAAAAATTATTTTCTTAATCCTTCTTTTATTCATTTTTGCTTCCCTCTCATTTTCGAGTTTCAGTTAAGTTGCGGATTATCCAACTTGACTACAGCAGACTCTGTGTTAACCCAGCCATCTTGTACCTGTCTTTGTGTGGTCTGGGGAGGTTTTTTATGTCGTGTTAAAAGCTCAATTCAAAAAGCAAAAACATCTTCCTTGTTTTTTTAGCACTGTTGTGTAGTGCCACAGTGGTTCAACCCTTATCTGTGTCTGTTCTGGATAGCACTTGATAAAGATGACTGAGGGAACAATTTTTTCTGACAGTGCAGTACTCCCTGGAATGATAAGCTCTGGCTAGTGAGACTAAGTGGGTAACTTCAATGAAATCACTGTTACGTTACCATAGAGAATATCCTGCACTGGAAAACGAGTGAGCTAAATGAACTAGTAAGTATTTTCCATCTGTAATTTCTTGCATATTAAGTACACTTTCCAAGCTTTCCCTTCCTTTTCCAGCTTAGATGAAAGCCTTGCTTTTCCTAAAAGAAGGAGCAGCAAACCTTGCTTTCCTGAAGGTGAAGGGGTCTTTCTTGCACAGAGTAAATCTCAGCTGCAGTTTTTATTGAGAGTGCTTTCTTGGGTGGGAGAGAAAGCTGCTACATGTTGCTTGCTATGGCATCTGGATGTATGGGAGGAAGGGAATTAGCGACCCTGATTCTTGCCCTGCAGGAAAAAGTTTTCTCTTTTCCAAGATATAAACATCCATAGCAGGTTTTGTGTCATCTGGGATTCAATTTCTTTTCTAAATCAAGTGAACTGTGCCACAACAGTTCAGAGACAGTTTAAGAGTATTCTCTCAGGTCAATTTTGGCCCTGACTGCAAAATTTTAACAAGTGTTTATATTAGTCTTTCCTGTTTCTGAGAGTATTTCCTCACTCTATCCTTTCGTGAGCTTTTTATTTCCCCTCTGCTGATCTTGAAAAGCAAACACTGTTTGAGTAGTGGCTTACATCTAAAATCAGGGAGAAAATGGACTGACTCTGAAACCAGTTTTTACAAAAGGTACATTTTCTTACCTCCTTTTCCCAAGTGCTCTGCAAAGAATAGGAGGGGGCACAGTGAAAAATAGCTCCAACGTGTAAATCTGCAGAGGGCACCTGAGGAGTCTCTAGCAGGACATTTACATGGCCCTGCCACGTTCTTAGAGGTACTTTGAAGCTGCAAAGGGAGTTTCCTTTACTACTTTTCCCAAGACTGAGGCCATTGCTGGTGTTATATTGCTTCTAATGTATTTTGTTTAGCTGCTTTCTCATGAGTGTGTACCAGAAAACATATTGTACCTCACTAAGGAAATTAAGTATGCAAATATCTCAGTCAGAGGTGTTTAAAAATGCTTTGGGGAACAATTTTCAGTAAAATAAATAAATTTTTAAAAAGGTAAATTTAATCCAGTCCATTTATTGACAACTGTAGCTGGTCTTTCACATTGCAGTCTTTCACATTTCTGTGCAGAGAGTAACTGTCAACATAACAGTCTTTTGAGATATGCCGGCTGCCAAATATTATCCTGGTTGTAAAAATGAAAGAAACCAATGCAGAAACACCAGCCAGGCACAGATCCATTAGGAGGGTAAAACTGTCTGTCTGCTTTACACGCAAGGCCACCTCCAGCATGCATCTGTGTGTGTTTATATGGGTGTGTACACACACACAAGCACAAGATGTGCATGCTTATTTTTCCCAGAGGAGAAAGGTGCATTCTCCCTGCTGTCCTCAATAAATCTGGATGTGAGAGAAGATGCTGACAATTAGACACTCAAAGCAGCTGTGGAGCCTCTGGCTATCTGAGGCAGCTTTAACCCCTGAGTTACCTGCAGTTGCACAGGGCTCCTCCACTTTATTTAAGGCTGCTTGAATTGGCCTCTTGTTTTCCCCACGAGCACTCTTTCCTGGATGCATGAAGAGTGAGTCCGTGTAAACTCCCATTCAGCTTTCTTCAAAGATGTGGCTCAGGTTGTATTCCAGGAGGTTATTGCACATGGAATTGATTGTGTAGTTAGACAGTTTTGTCTTTCCATGCACCATCAGGGTTCCAGCCCTGTTTGGCTTGCTCTTTCGCTGTTTATATTTTAAATATAATTTAACTTGCTTTGTTTTCTTTTCTTTTTTTTTTTTTTTTTTTTTTTTAATCATCTCTGGAAACAAAGAGGTCAAAACTGGGTCCTAATTGTTAATGTAGAGACAAACAGGAGACTACAGCCTGTAGGGGTTATGAACAGGGGACAAAGGAAAGACAACCATCGGCAACGTGTAGTCAGAATTCATGTCAATCTGGTTTTAATCTGTTTTGTCAACACAGGAAGTAAAGAGTGGGACAGGAAGAAAAGCACCTTAACATGATGGCTGCTGTGATGATTCACTCTCCTGTTTATGACGTGTTCCTGCAGTTCTAGGCACTTCCAGATGTTCAGGAAGGTATAGATGCCACCTGGTTCTCCAAGAACAAAGGAAGACTAAGTTTAGGGCTACAGGAAATTGAGCATAAAAGGAGGCATAGCAAGGTTGTGCAAGGTGCTAACAGGTTGATAGACCCTGGGAAGGCCAGCACTGGTAACAGCAAAGAGAACGTAATGGAATACAGCAAATGAAAGATATGAGGATTACGTTCTGTTTAGTGAGATAATGAGATAGGCATAATTCAGGTCTTTGCTCTTAGCTTTTTAATTGTGTTACATCCTTCCTGGTCCTTTATGATGCCCTAAATATACTGCTTTTTTTAGTTATTTGTGGAATTAGTTTGTGAGAAGCTTTCCTATCTGTTTAGTGTTTAGGCTCTGATCACTCCCCTGATTTTAGACAAGGCATAATTCAAATGGATCCTAAATGAATTTCTGGGATTTGACAGCTTTGTATGCTAAAAGAACTCCATTTCACCTGCAGCCCTAAAGTCAGAGTAACTCTTTTTCAGACCTGAAGACAGTGCTTACCCTGAAGAACTTTCCAATTTATTGATGCTCAGGTCCAAGTCCAAAGGGATGTCTCAGGACTAGCTTGGGTACAGACCTAGATCCAGAGTAACCAGAATCAGACTCAGAACATTTAGGAACTCTCTTATCATCCAGATGTTTTGAATTAGTTAATGTTTTGCTAGAAAAGCATCTTGGATTTTCAGTGAGAAAAACTTTTATTCCCTTCTGGGATAATGATAATTTCATTAGACAGGTTACTTAGGCAGTGTCTTTTGTTTTCCCTTTGGCCTAGCTTCTCTCTATCCTCTCAGTGTCCTGTGGATCTACATAAAAATAATTGTTGATTAATTGCCAATAAAACAAGAAAAAAATATTTAGTTGATGGTGGCTCTAGTGCCAGTGAGGCTCAGCTGACTTAGTTCAGACTAGGCTCAGACTAAAAATTCATAAGGAATTGTGAAAAATTGCCACAGGAAGGAAAATATCAGTTTTACTCTACAGGATTTTAAATTAGTACGTAATTGAAGAAGTGATTTTCATCAATAATGTAAATTCCAATTTACTTTCACAAATGAAGTGGAACTCAAATACTAAGTTTTCTTAGGGCTTTGTGCTCCTGAGAGCTACCAGGCAGGGAAAACTCCTTCAAGCCAAGTGAAGTATCCATGTTTTCTAATAAAGAGGTCTAATCTCTATGTCTTGCTTACCCAGAGTAACTTCTGACTGCGTCTTTGGGATTAGAATCTGGTTCTGTCTCTTCACTTCCTGTGGAAATCAGGTGTGTTCAGAACATGCATAATGTGACCTCCTGCAATATTCCAGAATGTTCGTTAACATCACAATACCAAACAATATTTTATAGCTTTAAACTTGAGGTTTTATTCTCTTTAAATTTACAAATATTTCTTTCCCTATTATTTTCACCTTTCTATTTACTAAGTTTGACTTTTTAGAGTTTCCTCTATGTTTGTAAATGGAATATTTTCTGCCTGGTGTTTTTGTTTGTTTGTTTGTTTGTTTGTTTGTTTGTTTTTGTCCACATACCTTCACAAGTGAAAACTGGGAATAATAGTGATGTTTGCACTCTTACCATCCCAAATTCTACCTCTTGCATGCAGAAAGTAATAGAAGTTAAAAATAATTCATACAAACATTATTTTTTTCTGCTGGGTAGGGTTTGAGTTTACCTGATTCACTGATTTCCAATTATCCAAAGAAATATCATTTACTTAGCCAAAGCTCCTTGGAAAACTAGGTACTCAGTTATTCCCTGCCCTCCCAAAATGCCATTTTAGACTTGTGCCTCTTGTAGATTTTATCTCCAAGAGCTGCAATAATGCAATAGATTTCAGTAGTCAGCGGAGCTTCATTCCAAAGTGCCCATCACACAAGTGGAAGCATGAGCAACAGTGAGAGTCACTGCAGTCAGAGCATTTCAGAAAAACTGTGCAGGGATTTGTCATCTTGAGTGTTTCCACATGGTCATAAACATTTGTGTGTGTTATTTTTGTGGTGCTGTTCATAGAACAAAATGAAAAATTGGCATGCTGAATATTGCGTGCATGCATGCTTAAATTTTTTCTTCTAAATTTTCAGAAGGGACTTTTCTAAAACATGGTATTTTTACAAAAAAAAAATGCTTAAAAATTGAAAACTGGTGAAAAACTGGTAAATAATGCAGTAAATGCTTTGCAACTCCCCAGAAGAAGTCTTCCTCATTTAGTTGCCTGCAGCCTTGGTTGGCTCTGGTTAAAGTAAAATTGGTTATGCTTTTGAGCAGGAGAGTTTGCAAGCAGACACTTGCACGTGGAATTATTGGACTATCTTTTAAATAGAAAATAGCAGTTAGAAATCTTCCTGCTGTGAAGGGGCAGCACAGGCAGCGACCCACAGCCACGCCAGTAATCATCTACTAGGGGGTGAGGAGCAGTCTGCCAGCTTTATGGATTCAGCTTCTGCTTCTGACTGCTCCTGGTGGTGATGTTCCTGCAAAGCAAATTCTGCCTAGAGGGAAGAAGTACAATTATTTCTCCTACCCAGAAGAAAAGTCTTAAGGGAAGACATAAGAACAGGCTGAAAATACATTGCTGTTGTACAATCAGTGAGAGGTAAGACTGCTGCTGTGATCTGGACTATAAGAGTACTCGAGTAAAAATTTTGTACAGGCAGAAAATTGTAGGGAAATAAAACAATCACTCTTCTATGACTTTAAATGGACAGGCTACAGTCTGACTGATAGCTTGAATCTGTCCCACGGTTTACACAAAGCCTGGGCATGATTCTGCACTTCCTTGGATGCCACAGGGTGGTTGGTGTCTCTGCGGTTGATGAGCACAACCAGCTCATCACAAATCAAGAGCCCTTTCAGGTGGTGTTTCCAGCAGGTCTGCTTTCAGGTTGGCAGTTTGAAATAATAGTCTCCATACTATAAAACTAGAGACAGGAATGTTTTTTGGTGGTATCACTACCTTTTAAAGCTTGACATTGGTTATTGCAGTGTTTGAATGTATCCGTGGGCAGGATAGAGCGGGCACAGCTTTGGGAAAATGGCTCTGAGGAACTGGCCCTTCAGCACATTGCAAAGAGATCCTTAAAGTGCAGGAACTTTAAATTACTTCTGTCCTGAGTGATGCCTTGGGAAGGCTGTCCAGAAACAGAGACTGTACAGAGCTAGAGAATAAAGTAGATATTTATTGAAAGGCCTTTAAGGGTACACCTTGGGCAGGACAGGAGCCTGACCAGAGTTACACCTATGGTAGACCCAAAATGGTCACAAGAAATGGATGACTGGTCATGAGGTCTCACTCTTTTATAAGTTTAGGTCCATTTGCATATTGGGGCCCAATTGTCCAACCACAGCCTCAAGTTGTGAGGTCCCATCCTTCTTGTTTCTCCCTTCAATCCACTGTTGTTTGTGGTTTTGGGCCAGAAGGTTGTCCTTGGTCTTCAGCGGGAAAAGGATTTGTTTTGTCTCTCTGCTCCGTGAAGAGAGCTTACTGCACTTAATATGAGGGTCAGAACTACATCCCTAGGCAGCACAGAATCTGAAAAACATGAAAGCTAAAACTTAAGGCATCGTGCTACGGGAGACCTTGCAGATGGCTCTTCAGGTGTGCTTATAGCCTGTCAGAACATGCAACATGACTCTCAGGCAAAACTCAGAGAAGCAGGGCCAAATCTGGAGCTGGTGTAACTTGGTGTAGTTCTGGTGGCTGCAGGACTTGGCTGCTCCAGCTCAGCTGAGTGGTGTATGCTGGTGTGAGTGCTGAATGCATTTGGTGGTAGTAATTATGAGTGGTTGCTATCAGATGACAGCACATGGCAACATTTCAGTTGTTTTAATTCATTAACAGATCCTCTCTGACAGTGTAACCTAGTCTGGGAGTTAGTAACATAATGACAGAACCCCCCTCCCCCCCCCCCCCCCCCCCCCAAAAAAAAATAAACAACCCAAAATTAAAAGAAACCAACCAACCAAACAAAAAAAACAAGCCACAGACAAAAACCAACCAGGGGACCAGAACAGTGTGGGTGAAATGTTTTACTGTCTCCTTTAGCAGCAGTGAGGGAAGCTGCTTTCCAGAGCTTCCCAATGCATGGGATAACCAGACAATTCAGGCAATTCTGCACAGACACTTCAGCGGGTTGCTGCCAACAAGGAAAAAAAATGAACCTGTTTCATCAGCTACCATCCTTACCCCTCAGAATCACACAATGTAAGGAATCCTCTCCTCTTTTCTAAAAGGGTGTTTTATAAACTGAGGGAACCAAAAAAAAATTTCCTGTGCATCCCTGGTACTTTCCTCCTGGAGGAAGAGCTGCTGATAATCTGCGAATTCTGAGGACTTTCCTCCCCCTTGGTCGGTGTTTTGTAACACATACATGGCCATTATGTTTGCCTTCCCTTTACAGGCTATGTTTTATGTTGCTGTCCAGACTATACATTTTCCTTCCTTTTTCATGCTTAATAATCCACATTACTTAATGTAAATTATTTTGTTACCTACAAATTGCCTTAAAATGACTCAAGATGAAACTGAGGCACTGGTAGCATTGCAAAAAAAAAAAAAAGTTTTTTATGTAGTGAATAATGTAAAGAAAATGTTTTAATGGAATTCTAAAGGTTTATTGTAAGGCCAAATCAGAATTCTGTGTGGGTACAAGCATCTTATGTAAATATGCAATCAGGATGTGTAGAACACTGCTCAAACATTATGACTGCAGAGGATGTACATTTTTCAATTCTCAGATTAATAATCGTAATGTTGCTCACATTAAATCTCTTTTGCACCATTATTTCCACTGGTCAGGCTGATACACTCACACTGAAAGAAACATCACTTAATCTCTCTGTATCTGGACTATGTTTTAAAATTAAAACAATAATTGGGCACACTTACTGTTTCCACCACTTCTGCTGAGACTTCTGGTTTTGGATGTCAGGTTGTTTAGCAGCAGTCTCTGTAAGACTTCCACTTGGAAATTCCTGACAAATTTAGGATTCCATGTGCTTAGGCTGACACTGCCTTGTCTGTGCAGTGCATCTAAACCATACCAGAAATAGAAATAAATGATAAAAATGGAAATGTGGCACATGTTTATCCAATCCTTTGTCCTCCTTGTCCGTTTAAAGCAGTTTTCTGTGGCTGTTGCTCATTATGTTGTTTGCACAATGTCTACCATCATGGGGCCTGTAGACAGCACTGAAGGGAAGCTGGAAAACAGTAACAGAGTGGAAGTTTTCCTCTCTGGGTGGAAAGCAACCATTTCCAGGCACATCACTTGAGAGGAGCTTTGGGATTTAACAGGTGCCTGAAAGTTTCAGCAATACAGAGGCAAAGGTTCTCCAGTTCTTTGGTGACAGTAATTTAAACTCCCCTGGTGCAGTATTTACTAAAAGTAATTATTTTTCAGATCTTCTTTCTAACAATGCAGCACAGATATGGACAGATCGGCCAACACCAAAGCTTTTCTGCATCTCAAGAGTGGTGTCTAGTTGCATATTATAGGTATGAGCTGTGTGGAAATGGTAGCTGGAACCTCTCCAGTCACCAACCTCATGCAAAATCCTGAACCTTTTGAATCCCTAGTAGGTATTATATACTGACATGCTATCCAGGTACTGAGTTTGACAGAGCTAATAATACTATTTATATGTATAATTATTGAAATTACCCATACTCTTTGGGTTTAATGGTGTTCAGTAAATTGGCATGCATAATTTATACATCGCTGCTGTCAACCATCAATCCAAATGTGAGGCAGCAACATATAAACTGAATGGCAGAATAAAGTGTTTATGAGTTTATTCAGGACAAGATCACCATAAACCATGACACTGGAAGTTTTCACATCAGTTTTTCAGTGTTTGTGGAAAATAGAATGCTATCTGTGGGATTTCATTTGTTGCATTACTGTAAAAACCTCTTCAATAAACAATTTAGGAGACAACATCACTCTTCAAAAAGGCCCTAGGGACAGGATTTATTGCAGAAGTCAGTGTTACCATTTCTGCTTCAATTTTTGCTATGGTTTAATTTAAGCCTCTTATTGAAATGTCAGTCATTTAATAATGGAGTGGAACCTTAAAAATGTACGAATGCTTACACCTTTGAGGCTTAATCAAGAGCTACAGTAGGCAAACCAAATTCAACTATTATTATGATAATTTAGAATAATAATTAAGACTTTCCAGTTCTACGTTTAAACAAGAAATGCTTAAAATAACCATTGTCTTCACACATCTGAATATGCATCTATGTGCTTGAAATTACTTTGCCATTCATGATATTAATCAAAATGGCAGGGTACATTACAGAGGATTCAAATGCCTCAATCTCATTACGTGGGACTTGCTACAAAGTGCTATTAGTATTATGTTTTCATTTTTATTTGGTGAATACTGTAAACAACTAATAATTCAAGATGTTCTGAATTTTTTTGCAAGGTGCCAAGTGCTGCAAGAAGTGATTAACATGAAACAAGGAAATCTATGAATAGAAGCAAAACAGAAACTGCTGAGCTATTTTTGCCACTCTCTAATGAATAAGTGGATTGTTTTCAATGTCTGTGAACGAGTACAAGTGAATGTGCACTGTGAGTTGAAATATACTACCCTCTTTTAACTTGTTTTGAACAAAAAACCTAAATCTAAAGAATTTTTAAAAATAAATAAAGAAAAAGATTTGATGCTCATATTCTCAGAGATCTAAAATTCATGCTTTTCACAGAAGCAAATTATCTGCACTTAATCAGTTATACAGATTTTCATTAAAAATACATTTTGATTTTATATGTGAATTTCTGTGACTGAACACTAGGTCGTGGCTAGGGGCTACTTATCAAGTTAAATGTTAGTTCAACTTTTTCATGACTTCAAACCCTTCTTTGGCCTCAAGTTATGGCAGCAAAATAGCTTTCCTTTGATGGCTGTTGATTTCAACCATTGAGAGATCACACAGAATGGCTATTAACCCAAGGAAGAACATTCAAAGGATGTGTAAAAAGTAAAGACTTCTGCCAAATGTGAAAGCAATCAGGCTACAAATGCATTTAGGATCAAGGTCATGATGCCGCATCAAGCAAGTAGGGTGAGGATAATGCTTGCCTACTAAGCAATCTGGATAAAGCACTGCATTTTTGGACAAGACTTCCTGAAATCCCTTCCACTCCAAGTTATTCTGTGGTCTTAACCTTAAAAAGTATAAATGCAGTTCATGGGCTATAGCAAATGACTACTACTTCATGAATGTTTTTCAGAGCTTTACTAGGTCTAGTTTCTTACATCTTGCCATTCTTAATTTCATTCTTGATGAAATTCAGTTTTGTGGGCCATATCAGATATTTAAAAAATGTATAAAAATTGTAGAAAAACCATAGTGCCTTATATACTTTCTGCTGAAACTATCCTCAGCTGTTTTTATAGTCAGAAGAGGGGATCAGTCCCTTTTATTTCATGAAGTAGCTGGCTTTTGGCTGACATGGTTCCTCCTCTGCCAGAACAGAGTCTCCAGACAGGCCTGTTTGTCCCAGTGAATTTGAAGTGAGTTTGGATGACCTTCTCAGATATTGACACCCACAATACAGACCCTGTGGACCTTCCTAAGCCTTGACCACCAGGCACAAAATGTCACGCACACAACCATGCTCCCTCTGGGCAAAAGAGAGCCATGCTGTCAAAAAAGCATTTTAGCAGCAAAGTTTGTGACCTCTTGTTATGCTTCTGAATTATTTCATATAGCTTGTGTGACAGGAAAAGGGACAGATTTGTGTGCTAATTAGCTACTGGTGAAAGAAAGGCCATATTTTTATCTGAATCCTGTTGAAAATCATATCCAAAGTTACTACAGTGTCCAGAAATATCCTTTATAAGTTAAGCTTTGCAACACAGGCCATGATGTCAAATCCAAGATGACAACCAGATCTTACGTGTGAAGACCCTTCAGCTGAACTCTTCAAAACCAGGAGTTTGTGTGGTCCTGGTGTCAGGAAGAAGCACAAGGACGAAGCAGAAGCTTTGTGACATTCACCTGTTGTGTCTAAACATTCACTTAAAGCATTTTTAAGCAGAACTTGAACATGTTCAAACATGCTAAAATGATGAAGACTGTGCTCAGGTAGTAATTAGATGGTCTTCAGGTGCAGTGCAGTGCCCTCCCTTCCTGACCATCCCTGTCCTGTAGCCCCCAGTGAGGTCAGTCAGGATGGGACATGAATGATGACCAGCACTGACCATAGCCAGGCACAGCTGAGGCCCTGGGCATGGGATGGAGATGACGGAGCTCTAGTGCGGTGATGTCTGCCTGATTAGGACTCAGTGCAGGGTAGGATGCTGGGCATGGAGTTTCCTGCATTCCCATTTGTGCCCATTGCCTGTTGTCCTGTCACTGGGCTCTGCTGACAATGAGTCTGGCTGTCTCTTTATTCTTCCCACCAGGTGTTTGGACACATGGATCAGAGCCCTGAGCCTTCTCTTTGTGTTCGGTTATTTTTCTATTTAAAAAATAAATCTGAAAAGTTTACTCTTAGTGTTGGTGGTAAACTACATATAAGAAGAGAACATAGGTCTTTCACTGGATGAATTCTTGCTTTTTTTCAGAGTGTCACCCCACACTGTTGCCCTTCACAGCACTCTGGGGGAGGCTTTAGGAAATCAGTACATTCTTACCCTTGAGAAATGCATTCAGTGGAGCTGTGGATGGAGCTGCAGCTTGAGCTCTGGTGAGAACCTGAGACAAGAGGCCGTGAGCTGCCACCCTTTGCACAGCAAAGGGCACAGGGACCTGTGGCACAGCCAGGTGAGGGACACTGAGACCATGGCAGGAGCCCATGGCTGGGGAGAAGGAGAGACACTTTGGCCCTCTTGGACTTTCAGGGGATAAAATCCCCGGGGTTCCTTTGCTCAGGGTCCCTCCTTGGAGGCACCAGCTTGGCCTATTTGTGTGTTATTGCACTGTGGATAAATGGCTTTATGGAACAAAACATCTGAGACTCTGCTTCGGAAATCCTGGCACGGAGCTGGTGAGGAAACCTGGTCAGACTGTGCGTGGGGTGAGCAGGGAGTCAGGCTGGGACCCACTGGGACACTGGAGCCAGTCCTGTGAAGGGGCCTTGGTCCCAGCAGTGACAGTCTGTGACATTTGGGAGTATGGCTGCCGGAGAATCTCGTGAATGGTTGCACTGGGAAGTTTCCTTAACCCTGTGGAAAAACAGCTGTAATTCTCTAAACAGTATTAATTCTTCAAGGTATGCTGATAGCCCCATGCTGGCCTTGATCATGTTTGAATGTCTGCATGAAAATGAGACTGAACTGGGGGTAGGAGTATGATGCATTTCATTTTTATGACTACTTCCCTCTACCCTTTCCACTGTGGGTATTCTCCCCTCAGCAGGCGCAGGAATGTCATTGTCAAAGGCAAACTGACAAGACCTCAAATTTCTGCTGCCCTTCAAAATGTAAAGGGCTCACCCAGTGTGTGGCTCATGATGAATGGGCTCCCTTCCCCGTATCAGCAAAGCAAGAAATTGTCTTGTCCTTTGAAATTTCTTTTGTTGCTTCCAAGTTTTACCTCTCTCAGGTAATGGAAGCATCATGCCCTTCTGGAATATCTGTGGGTATCCAAAGGGAGCACTGCCCTCTAAAGGTCGAAGGTGAGATGGAATGCAGCTTCCTATAGACCCTACAGAAAAGGGAGGGCTTTTCAGGGTTACCTTTGTAAAGGTGCTTTAGGTCGTAGCCAGCAATTCAGCGTGAAGTCTGCACACCCCGGAGCGGCACTGTAAAGAGTAAGGGTGTAGTCTCACCAGATTTACAATCAGAATGAGGAATAGCAATAAAAAAAGTACACAAATTCAATAATGTTCAAAATGTGATATAGTTTAAAGTTTATAGTCTTAAGGCACATTTAGGGCTTGGTTTTTGTTTTGTTTTGTTTTGTTTTAGCTGCTACCCCAGTGTTTGTTTTTTACTTCCTGCACAGATCTGCAATTTTAAATCTTTAAAAATTCAGCAGTAGGTTTACCAGTAAGCAAATGCCAGGGGTGCAGGTGTAAATGGATTAGTAAGACACCTAGAGGGGAGCATGTGATATTGAAGTAAAAAAATTATAGGAGACCCTGAAATTTGAACTGCTACATTTTTCATATATCAATAAAAATAAATACTAAGGCAGGTGGGCTTGGAAGGTTTTCCTACATTTTTGTAATATATCGTGGGCTGGAAGGGCTTATTCAAAATAATCCAGTGAAATGCAGGTTTTTTTGTATTTCAGTTCAAAAAGTTCAGATCACCTGCTGAAAAACAAACCCACATTTTCTAGGAATACATTTTCACTCTTAAACTATGGATATAGTTCACTAGAATGTGAACCAGGTTTTATCTGAACAAAAGAAATTGTTTAAAATCTCCAGTTGGGAATGATATGCTTAATAAAATATAAATCTAATGACAGAAATGAGTGCAACAGTACTGGAAGGCAATGGTAATTGTAATATTCAATTGTAATATTGGTTTTGGTAGGATTTGGAAGTACAAAAATTAATATAATTTAGAAATCCCAGTATGATCATGGTGTTGGTGTGCTGGGTGTGACTAAGGGACCAATTCAAAAGTCATCTGAGGATTCTCTGAAGAGGAAGTTCCCACCGTGAATAAAAATGGATTTGGAGCCAATGTGTGCTGCCAGGATATCATAAAACCATTTCAGTGCCAAGAAGGAACAGGTCCAAAGAATCAGACTCTTGTCAAGCACTGCCTTGTAGAAGATTGAACAGATGCCACTTAGGTCAATGGTTTGATAAATGAGGGAAGATTTTTTTTTAACTTTGAGGAAACTAAGCTTGGAGCAGCCAAGGTCTTGCCAGAGTTCAACTCGTGTGCACTGAACATCTCAGACAGCCCTTGTGCTGAACACCGAAGAGGTAGAGCCAAGATTTCTCTCCCACACTGACAAAAATTTTGAGAACCTGTAAGCTTTTCACACCTTTCCACATCACTTCAGCATAGGAAACTGTCAGGCCTCAGTTTTCTATCCATAAAGGAAGTATTTAAAATCATATGTGAAATAGAGCCATGTGCAGTTTAGTAATGCCCTGTGCTGTCTCTACCCTAAACAGCCAAGTGTCATTTTGGACCAGTGGTTTCATGGGCAATCTTTAGTTGGAATAATATCATGCTTGCATTTTAGTTTGGTTGGAGAAAGTCTGGAATGTACTCTAAAATTAGAACAAGAGTGACTTGTAGGGCAATAACAGCAGTTCAGAGGTAGGTTATATATGGCTACTAACAGGATTTTTTTCTCCTATTAAATGTTTGCTGTTATTTGCAAATTATTTGCTCTTAATAAATATTGCTGACCTTTGTTTTAGCTTTTTTTTTTCTTTTTTTCCTTTTTTTAGCTTAGCTTTAAACCACAAGAAACAAATACAAATTCTGCGGTATTGTCGGTAGAAAATCTATCTTCAGACAAAATCAGTTAATTTTACCTCAGTTAATTTCATCAAATTTGAGTTGAGGCAACCATCAGTAAAAGTGTCAAATGCAACTTCTGAGTTGTTAACTGTACTCCTGGTATATTGTGGCATTAGAACCTCCCTTTTTAGTTTTCCCATTTTGATCTTCTCTAAGGCTTTCATAGAAAGTGAAACAAAAATTACTTATAGGATCATGGTATGATCGGTGAAAATTTTGGAGAATTTTCTCAGCAGAACATTTTGACAAAGTAATAAACCTATGGGGTAGGATGGAAGTAATTTCTGCTCTTTTCTTTCTGCTCTGTGTAATATTTGCATTCTCAACCAAGTTCCCTGCCCTGCCCATAGCTTTCTAAAATATGAAGTCTGACTATATAGTAGTGTTATGCATTGCATTAGATTTAATAAATTATGGTAAAGTGGAGGAGCAGAGATTTCCTGGCAGGTTTATGCAAGAAAACAGGGATTTGAGATAATACCTGAGAAATACTTAACACAGAATCAGGTTTTCATTGCTGGAATAGTGGTAGTAAAGCAGGGCTTTCTGTCATTTGGTTTCTGTAAAGAATATTGCTTTCAGTAACCCTCATCAAATTTCATTTGACTTGCTTTTTAATATTATTTTCATAACCTTTCACACTTGCTCGTGTCTTTCTGGAAAGGAAGCTCATCATTGTGGCAAAGGGCTGCAAATGTTGAAAGTTCACAGAGCTTCACTAAAACCAATAGAGTTACACTGTAATGAACCTTACCTTTTTTCAAATTTTCAAATAAATGTTTAGTTTTTCTTTAGTGAGGGCTCTTGGGAACACCTATTTGACTGTAGTGCCTTGCTGTGCCTGAGTGATTTACAGTGATTTTCCTATATATGCAGTAATTTTTAGGGGTCTGCCTGCAGCTAATTTTAATGAGAACTGTGGCTAAATCAATGTGCTCTGTTTCAAATAACCATATCCACTGAGTCTTTCAATGTGTTCTGGATTTTTTTGATATGGCTTTTTATCAATATGAAATGTGTATCTCCATTAACTACTCCCTGATCATGTTTAAAGCAGGATAAATGCCAAGAAATCAAAGGTTATTTATATTTTCTGCCTAAGAACCAATTACTTAATCTAAAGACACAATAAACAGGTAATCTTATGTGGACCAGATGTTGTTCTGGAATTTGAGATATCGAGCCAGAAATACTTATAAAACCTCTGGCCTACCTTGCATCCAAGTACGTTTGTACTCTCCTACTATATCCTTCAAGTAATTTCCAAGGCTTACAGAAGCCCTGCATGTGAAGAACGGCTACTTTATTTGCTTTTTCAGTTCATGTGGTTGCCCAGAAACCACATAAAAAGGGTAGAAATTTAAAATACAGTTGTGCAAGTACTTCTAAAAATTTCAGCTAGCACATATTTTCCTGCTGCAATACTGGATCACATTCTGCTAGTCAGCAGTTTGACAGCTGTCTCAGAAACTGTTCCAAAACCGGTTCCTAATGTTGAAGCTTTGCATGTTTGGCTGGCTGCAGTGGGGTGATACCCCTGACTGTGCTTGTTCTGTTACTTGGTTGTTTTAAAGGAGCATATTTTGTACCCCTTCTGGCAATGGAATATTGCTTTTTTCTTCTGTTGTGAAACTTTTTGCTTGTTCATTGATACCATTTTGTTTTTCCAAATAAAAAGTTGAACTTAGCGAACAAAAGTCCTCCCACAGCCATAAAATTCTGTAATTTTTTATTGAGTGAAGTAACTATTTACTGTTTCTATAACTGATATATCTTCAAAGAAAAACATTTTATCCTGGCTCAGAGACTGTACAATTTCCCCGTGTAAGTACTTATGTTGTTTTCCAATAGAGATAAATTTAATATTTAATAATCATGGTAGCAAATAGTTTGAATGCAGTAAGCTCACTGGGTACATTTCTCAGCTTATGCCTGCAGTTACCCATTTCATTTCTGTTCATTATTTATACTTCAATTCAGTCTCCTCTGAAAGCTTAATGCCATAGGAGAAATTCCTTCTCCTTGTCCCAGTGTGAAGAGAAATTGCACCCAAAACTTTAAGAACAGGATATTTTTTTTTATTTTTCCTTTTCCCCCCCAGCTACTTCATCACCCTGTCCAAGGTGATCAAGTCAGGTTTAAGTGTTTAAAGAATACTTAACTTTGTGTTTGTAGTATCTGCTCTGGCTGCAAAAGCCAAAATAACACACGTACCACAGTGCCAAGCTTTGGAAGATAAACTTTCTGTTATGAATATACAGTAATTTGCCTCTTTATCCAACATCTGTTTCAAAGGCTCGATCCTGATATCTCCCTGAAAAGTCATGAGGTCATTGGCTGTCTTTATTCCTGGCTGAATCCTGTGGGGGTGAATCGCTCTCAGCATTTTTTCAGGTCTCAGTGCCTAATGAGTGGGCATTTATGGAGACTGAGCCTGTTCCAGCTCAAAAATGCAAGTCAAATAATGGTGTGGAATGAAACCAAAGTGACACTCCATTCTCCATTCACGACTTCCTGCACTCTAATTGCTGCAGGGATCCTTTTGGTTGTTACTACGTTCTTTTGCTCATTGTAAGAGTGGATGCCACAACAGCTAATGTGGTCTTTGGCTTATTAGCCCTCATGAGATGTGTTTTTCTTTACACTTTAATTGTCTATCTCATTGTTTGCTTGGAGAAATGAATAGCAAGGAGGGGAGACCCCCCAGATTTTTCTTACATGCTTTCTCACTTCTGTTCAAAAGATTTATTAAAGATATTTATTAGCTTCCCTAAATAGCATTCTAATCAAGCATTTGGATCACTTCAGTAACTAATGTTTATTTTTATAAGCAATACTTTAATTTGACACTTTGCACAATGCATGTGCAATAAGCATGCCAAGTTTGATGGATAAATACGAAGAAAAAATCATATTGCCTAATAAATAATGTTGGATTTAGATATCCCACTCATTTAAAGCAAACTTGTCATGGTTTATTAACTGTATTAACTGGTGGCTTTTTTATATGTGGTCATAAATAATATGAAGCATTTTTGAAAAATGCCCCTTTCAAAGAACATAATATCACCCCTTTATTGTCACAGATTATTCATATCTTCTCTGTGGTGGGCAAGTTGCCAGTGCAGCAACACATATTTGAGCATATCTCATATACCAAACCTTTGCCTTGTCTCTTGGGATGAAAATTACTGAGGTAGAGGTGGTTGTAGTGAGGAAATTAGTGGGGCAGCACAGTTTTAGAGATGTGGATCTGAATTTACATAGGAGGCACAGTCACTAGGGATTATCTGGGTAGCAATGGCCATGATGTGTCTCAGGACTGCCTCCCTCAGGCTGCAGAGCCATGGGATCACAGGAGCTGTTGTCCCACACAGTTTCTGGGGCTGGTGTTTGTTAGGATTGCACCAGCAGTCTTCAATGTCAGTGAACACCTGCCCCTACTGCTCTCTCTGTGTCCAGAAGTTCATACCTTGCTCTGCCAAGGATTACCAGGGCACTGCACTGGCTGTGTGGACAAAGTATGCTTCTAATAAGATGTGTTTAAGAAAGAGTGTCTGCTTGGAGTGCTGGTAGTGGTGAGCTGCCTGTAGTCTCATATTCTTCCCAACACAGCCTGTTCATAAAACTCTCCTCCTATTCCTATTTCAAGTAGCATATATTTAAAATATTATTACCCTTCTCAGTTCTCCCCACCTCTTATTTCTGAGCCAAATTTAGCTGTAGGATCTCAACTACCCCTTGGTGTTCAGTGGGAGGCTGCTTATCTAGATTGACTGTGGCTATTCCTTTTTTCATTTTTCAGTGTTGTCTTCCAAAATTTGGTTTACTAAACCAGCCTTAGATAAATCGATCAGTATAACTGAGCTGTGTTGTCTCACTAACGAAAACATGCACTTCTTAACAGAGCTGTGTTCCTGATTATGTCTTTGTTACCCTTCATGTAAGTTTCTATTTGCATAAATACTTATTCCAGCAAAAGATGTTTAAAATTTTGCCACCTTTATGACATTAAATTCAGCATCTGGGCAACCTGGTCTAGTGTAAGGTGCCCCTGCCCATGGCAGGGGCGTTGGAACCAGATGATCTTTAAGTTCCCTTCCAACCCAAGTCACTATGTGATTCCATGAGTTTCTCCTTTAGATCCTTGCTTTTGCTCTCTTTTTCTTTCATTGCTCTACATACCATTTCTCATCTGCTTCAGAAGCTCATCTCATATTCATTTCTTCCTTTTTTCTCATATTTATTTTAAGTTCTTTATGTTAGCTGATAAACACTGCTACCTGATTGAGTTGATCTATCCAAATGAGACTGTCATGCTCTCTCCTACAGCACTTCTTTCCCATCACCTGCTTTCCACAACTACTCCTGTGCAGAGAAGTGCAAAGGACACAGACCTTCAGCATAATCATGGTTATGGCATTTTCTGCAGCTCTGCTCAATGATCCACTTTAATTCCATAGCCTTTTGTTGTAATGAATTAGTCAGAATCTGGGAGGGATGAGAAAGGAAGGGGAATGTGTATTTTAAACAGCTCTGATTAATAGAAGAGCACATCTACCTTCTGCCTGATACCTTCCCAGTAGGGAAAGTGTTTGTCTCTTGAACCAAAAGGAATTCCTAGATGTGGGGACCCTGGTAGGGTGCACGGTTTACAGCACAGAAGACAGCTGCAAAAAAAGTTTGCTTCCTGGCCTCGGTTCCACAACTTGAGCTATGAGTGGAAAGGTTTAGTCTTTATTCTGTGCAGTGGCTAGGTTGCCCACTTCCCTGCAAGCTATCCCAAAATGGCATGTCTTCCTGCATTCTCAGGAACAGTATACAGAGAAAATTCAACAGGTGTTCCCTTTTCCTCTGGTCCACAACCCATGGTAGGTCCCAGTTGTTTTGTGTTGCTGCTGTTATTCCAGGTTAATTATTTGCTATGCTGGATAAGTCGTTCAGATTGTATCTTTATGCAGCATTATGTATTTACACTCTCATTATGGTTTTAATAATGCATTTCATTACAGTTGGCAATTGATGGTTTTCATTACTGAACAAACTGTCAATTTAGTGCTAATGCTGCTTTAATTATTGACTTAGTTTGATTTCCTTGGTTTAATTCTTTCCATCTGCGAGGAAAAAGGTCTATGTATTTGTGGAAGTGGAAACTTTAGATTAAAATTTTAAAGTTTTCTCAGAGGGCTTTTATGTAAATTATTGCTAATTTTCTTAGTTAAGAGTTTCTGTCCTGCTCTATTTTAGCGTGTGTTTGTCGGTCCAGAATAGCTCATGGCTCACTGAAGACTTCAGGATGGGGCAGAAGTAATAGCAACATTATGTAACCATGAATATAGGATTTGAAACCTTACTCCTACTCCATGGACAAATCTGACTTGAAGATACTGAATATGATGCCTAAGTATTACCTGCTGTAGATTTCATCTTTCTGAAAGGGTAATGGTTTGTGGAGACGACATTGTATTTGCCAAAACACAGAGTTCCTCTAGTAACTTCTATATTTTTTCTAAAAATTGGGAACATGTGCAAATACAGTATCTTCTCTATAGTGCTGTCCTGCATGATCTTTATTGAGAGGAGACTGGATGAGAGAAAGTAAATTTTGAAGACCCTTCAGAACTGTTCTGATGGCCAGAGTTTTAAGATCTGTGTCACTCTTTGGTGGAGGATATAACCAGTTGCTGGACATGTCCTGCAAAGGGGCTGCAACACCTTTGCCTTTCCTTAACCCCAAAAGGCTGCAATATTTAGCCATGTAGATGTGGAATTGATGAACATGATTTAGTGGTGGGTTTGGTAATGCTGGATTAATGATTAGACTTGATGACCTTAAAGGTCTTTTCCAACCTACATGTTTCTGTGGCTCTACTGTTGAAGCTGTTGATACAGTTTGGAACCTGTTTCTGGTCTGTTCGTATGACAAGTCATGCCTGTTCATGCGATTTGATTTTCCAGTAGTCTGTGCCAATTTTATGTTAGTGTATTTGTGCTGATTTCTGGCAAGCTGCATATGTTTTATTCCTCCCAGTCATATGATGGGAAATTCCAGTATCAAGAGTAACTTCATAGCATGTATACAAGAAGAGAAGAGGAAAAGCATTTTTTAGTCACTGTGTGACAAGGATCAGTTCTTGTATTTGGGAGTAACTTTTCTCTCCGTGTTTGTATAGTGACACCTAATCTCAGTGGAGAGTCAAGTGAGAGAATTTATTGTTTCCCCTCAACTTTTAATGGGATCTAATCAAACTTGAAGGTAAACAAACAAATCACAAGCCTGTTACATAGAAATAAATAATTCTTAGTTACTCTGAGGTGGGGGCTAATAGTGTAAGTGGGTTTACACTAACCCAGGAGGGGATATGTGAATGTAGAAAAGAAGGGAATTGGCTGCTGTCTGACGCCTGAGAAAAAATTATTTAGGTTGGGAACGTTCATAGACCAAATCCTTGAACAGTATTATGCAGATGCTTATTGACCTCAGGATCTGGACAGTGATATTTTTAAGATTTTATTGTGTGGAGATATTTTGGCAGAGATATTTATTACACCAAAATTGAAACCAATATATAAAAATAAGGAGGAAAAATGAGTAATTACATTCCTTACTAAAAAAAAAAAAACCCAAAAATAAAGCATTACACTTGGTTGAATGTGTAGAAATTAATATACACGACAGAACTTTAATAAAAATTTAGGTTAGTTTTAACATAAATAGCTTCTGTGTAACAAGTGTATGTGTGCTAACTCAATTAGACTTGTATTTCCATCAGCCCTGGTGGCCTGTAAAAATAAAAGTTTGTCAAAGATATCATCTAGGCTTATGTGCTGGCAAACAGCCAGTTTTATCCTACCTTTCCAGTCCACTGTGTCTAATCTGCCTCAGCTTTCCCAGCTCAGTGCTGTTCCTCTGCCTTGCTGTCAGCAGAAGCTTGTTTGTCCCAACGTGTCAGGAGGGCAAAGCAGTGATTTACTGGGAAATCCTCTTGGACTCCTGACTAGCTGTATGAAATATGAGACCTGAGTTGTTCACAGAGTAGGAAGAGAAAGCCGATCAGTCCTGAAGAAAAGAGGATTTTCCTCCCTACCACTCCCTTGCTGTGACTGCATTAACTCCAGGAAGCTTATGGAAGTGCTGTCTGCCACCTTACCTCATTGTCCTTCTCCAGGGATGGTGAGCATCAGCTGCTGACCTTCATGTGAGAAGGAGGCCTGTGAAAGCAGAAGGAAATAAAGCTTTTTGGCCTCCCTGCAGCAGCCCTGGCCAGCAGCTCGTTCTCTAGAAGTGGGCAAGCAAGGAGAGTGAGTGGCCACATGCTCCCCTCCACCTCTCATGGGCATCAGAAGCAAGCATCTCTCACTGACTCAGCTTGCAGGAGAAGCTAATTCCCACCTCCCTGGAAAAAATGCATCCTTTAAGCAGTATTTTTGTCACTCATTTTAATAACTATCAGCAATGATGTAGGAATATCTGCTAAAAACTAGGAGAAACCATTGCACTGTTTATATCCTAAAGCACATCTTGACTCTGACCCAGTGGAGAATGAGGCTGAACCTATGTTCTGCTCAAGAAACATTGCAAGTTTTTTGGGATACAGATCATGTTTCAGAGCATCGAAGCAGAACTAAAATTTTGCAAAATGTAGCTCCCTCTGGTGATGTGCAATAAAATAGTTACTAGGAGGCAACAGCGGAAGACATAAAATTTTTACTCCAACAATTCCAATTTTAGAAGTTATTTGCTTAGAGCAGCACAGGCTCATTTTGATGTACAAGAAGTTTGATACATTTTATGCAGAATTGCTTATAGTGTCTCTAAAAATCTCCAAAATCTGTCAAAATTAGTTGGCATTTGATCACAGAAGTGTTAGTTCTTCAAAATTAGGATGCAGTTAAGAAACCTGATGTCTTATCCACTTATTATGGCATCTTTTTTAATTTTAGGAAACAAGATATCTAGATAATAAAATCCTCTTTAGAGGATTTCCTGAATAGTTTTCAGTGAATATTGGAGAATACCTCTGAGAGAGTGATGTGATTATATAAAAGATAGACCAAAGTGGGGGAAAAATATAATTAAGAGAGATTTTATTTGCAGTGGGTGTCTAAGTTAAAGTTTTTATGTTGTAGAAATGCTGAAGTTTTGGAATGAATAATGCTGGGTTTGTTAAACTCTGCTGGTATTTCATTGGTATCAGCTATGCAAAATGATCCAGTTTCATTCTTGGCATCATCATTAAAATTGTGTTATTAAATCCTAAAAAGTGAATAAGCAAAATTAAATGATATGCAGTTCCTTATCAATAGTTCTTGATTGAATTTATAGATATTACTATTGCTTTTCTGACTGATCTACAGTACTGAGGCAGTCCTAAGGCTATATCTGGTTATATCTATCCTGTACACAGAAGGTTTTAGCCTCTCACTGGATTTTATATATCAACAGGAAAGAAATTGAAGTTTCAAGTGGATTTCTCATGAGTAAAAGAGATTAATTTTAAAAAGGGTGAGAATTTCTGGGTTTTTCCATAGATGGAGCTAGTTGTGGGCTTTATTTATTTTTCTGACATGGTTGCTATATTAAAGTTGTTAGTGCACACTAAGGACTGTCTTTTAGATGCAGAAATTTTAAACAGAAAAAAAGACAAAAAGATAAATAAAAGAAAGGATGGAGTTGACATTGATGACTAACTCATGTGTAGTTGTCTTTGGTACATGAATCTAAATTTAAGTGAAATTAATCTTATTCAAGTAAAATAAGAGGAGGGGTTACACTGAATATGGAACAGATGTTCACTGATGCTAAATTTATTTTGGTTTAGCTTGAAGAATTCTTACAGTACCTAGGCTAGTGATTGAATCTTTGCCCATTTCATTGGTTTCCAGTGTCTGTCTTTTTAATTTCTTATGAAAGCATTAAGTATCTATTTTCAAGGGAGACACGTATTTTCTTTTCTCATACAAAAATAGATTGCAGTACATTTCCTACAGAGCAAAAGGGAAAACTATATGTTTTTTAATAATTAGATATGCTGTTTACTTTGAATAAGTAGATAAGGTCTTTAAAATATGAAAAGCATGTCCACATTGTAATACTGGCATAGCTGAACTGTGGGATATATTAGACTACCTATATAATTTACATTGACATTTTTGCATACTGAAGGAGTCATCAGAATATTCTTGTTAGAGAAATATTAGCATGGAACTGAAATAATGCATGATTAGATGACCACACTATTTCAGAAATGTGTCAGGCACAGGAATTAAGGTCACTTCTTATTTACTTCAGGTCATTTATTTTAAGTACATTGTCCAGGGGTATTTTTCCTGTATGTGGTTGGTACAGAAATGCTGTGCAACAGTCTTTCAGATATTATCCTAATTTTTCAGTTTGATGTTGGAGGGAAGACACCTGCAAACATTGGGAGATACAAATTTGAGTGTAGGCAAAATGGGTAGATTTCAGTCTCAGTCCTGATGTAGGATTTTAGAACAAACTCAGTTGCAAGGCTTTTTCTTGTATCTAATTAACTGTTGTGACTTGAATGTTGGGGTTTTGTTTGTAGGCTTAGGGGAGGGAGGTTTGAGCTTTAGAGCTGGATTTATCTTTTTGTTTTTCTTTCTTTTTTTTTTTTTAGTTTAAAAGATAATGACAGGACATGCATCATGTCAAATTAAACACACTTGGAAGTCTTCACAGTCTATGCAATCTCTCTTGTTATCATACTGCCCAAAAGTTATGCTAATTACCATTATTTTGTTCTTTTTGAGACTAGGAATCTACAAAAAATACTGGGAACTATTGAGCCTCCCTCCACGTCTGACCAAAATGTTCACTGAGCAATGGAGAAGAGAAGTCAGCACAAAAGATTTCTTTGTGTCACCCCATGATTTTCCAACAAACAAAATATCAAGTGTCCAGTGATGCTCTTATCAATTTGCTCTTATCTCCCAGCTGAAAACCACAGCATGTTGGTGCTGTAAAAAGGAATTTAAGGTTCCTGAAGTACTTTTTGAGGTAGAAGAAGCAAGCCTCGTGGAGGAAAACTAGATTATTTTGAATATATATATGTAGCATATAAATTCAATATAAACATTATGTAAGTATGTAGGTATTGATCTTTCTTTTGTGGAATATTTTCCCCATAATGGAGGAAGGCTTGTGCCCACTCACTTGAATTTTTATCTTTTTTGTTTGAAGGCTCTTTCTGATGACTACCCACAGATGAGCAGGCTGCTTACAGAGGTCATGGGCAAGAGTTGGATTGCTTTGAGTATAACCCCCTCAGTGGGGCTGTGAGATTAAAGTGATAGTCTGTCTCCAAGAAGACCATTATCATTATAAAGTAACACACATCATTAAAGAGGAGCTCCATGAAGACCATTATCATTAGGTGGTAACACATCATTAGGCAGCATCTTCAGCTGCACAGCCCATTGAGGAGGGCACCCCGGTAATGTGACGGCTCTCCAGAGTGACATCAGTCAGGCTGCCAGTTTCAGCAGGGGTTACTCATGTCTCAGGGATTCCTCTTGTCATCCTTTCTTAGCCACAAGTTGTTAAACAGAAGGAGTTGCTTCTGGTTAGGCCCCAACCAGGGTTCTTTCAAGAATAAAATTCCCACCAGAGTTGGAGTATTCCCTTAAGCAGAGGTGCTGCTTGGTTGCAGAGGGTTCAGACTTGTCCCCTCTGTCCCAAGGAGACCAGCTAGAGAGGAAAATACCTCAGGTGGCTGCACATTGCCTGTGGATTTCAAAAGGTGCTTGCATTATGGTAGAAAATAGGCAGGCAGTGAATATATGAACCTACTGCTACAGAAAAAATCTGTTACACCATGCAATGGATACCCCTGGCTCTCCCATTTATGCCATCAGGGAATGAAATTAGCTCAGTTATCCCAACTTACAATAGGCTGGCGAGAAAACTAAATCTGTACTACCTGTAGAAATTGTGTTTTCCTGCTGAAATAGGAAAGTGGAGAAAGGTCATACCTCTATATTTTAGGAATCAAAATCAGTGATTGTTTGATTTGCTCCAAACAAACGTGGTTTTCTCTTTTGGCTGTATAATCCTGCCCTTCTCTCTGCAGAGTTACTGCATCAAAGATAAGTTTGTTGTCTTCCATAGATACAGGAAGCATTTCTCTTATCAATCTGTTTTCATAGCCATTCTCACTACGCTGTATTCACAAGAAGATATATGTGAGGTATTATTTTGCACCAATATGCTGTTCTTCATTAAAACAGTGTACTTTGTATTCCTAAAATTCATTCTTTGAGCTTGTGTCTTTTCATAAATTCTAGTATGTAAAACACCTTTAGCTGCTCTTTTACAAGGAAACATGTTTTTGTAAGTGAAGTCATTAATTTTCTTCTTCCAGGCATGTTCTCTGGGAAAATAGTTCAGAAGAGTTCCAAACTTCTATAACTTTTTATAGGAGCCAGTAGAGGGTGCATTTTCCACAGTGTTTTCCACAGTACACTGTAATTGGTGCTCTAATTAAGTACGTGAATAGCAATAGTCTGTAGCAAATATATTACTTTTGAATTAACATTCAGGAAAGCAGAACAAAATCTATCCATAAAATGATCAGGCCATCCCTTTTTAATCATTCCATCTTAATTTCACAATAATACAACACCAGCTGAAATATTTTCTTTTCTTCTTTTCTTCCTTTTTGCATCCAATGGCTTAAAATGGCTTCCCTTTATAACATGGCCTGAATACATGAGCATAATATATATAACATCATTACTTTAGCCACTCTGCAGTATATACTAATAGTGAATGGGATTGAATGGATGCCTTCCTCCTTTAACAAGGATCGACGACAGGTTGGACGACAAATGTCTCAGTCATCCTTACAGATAATGCGACATTTCTGCTCCCCTTTAGAGTGTCAAAATTGAGAACCAGTTCACATTCTGAATGTGGTGGGTGTGCTGGGATGAGCAAGAGTCTGTGAAAACATGATCTTCACACTACCCCAAATACTGCAGGGACCAAAGGAGATGTGGAGGAAAGCCTACTGAGGGAGAACCTCCACAAATATGCAATTTTTTATTCTTGACTATGGTTTTACCTCTTGGGAGCACTGTGGTCTGTGGAGCCACTGTTTATTTTCTAAACATGTCAAGAAAACCAGTTTCAGCAACAAAGTCCAGACTTCCTTTCCATTTTTCCATCACATTTGCATAATTACAAGGAAGTTTCAGTACTTGTATTTGTGTTTTCCAAGGCACTTCAAGAATAGGAGTGTATTTCCCTTCCACAGCAGATTAAGTTAAGGTCATATTAACTGCACAGCAAAGCATGTCCTTAGGCACCCATTGAACAAATCCTGGGGCATGGAAACGTAGGCGAAGTTATATGATACAGTCCTGGAACAGCTCACTTTTCCTTCCTTGGAAGATGCTTGGCAGAGTGCATTTCTGCCACCCACATTCGTGCTGCTCAGGCACCCCTGAGAAGGTCAGTGAAAAGCTGGGTACAGGCAATGGGGATGTCTTTGTAGAAGCCATTCCCACATCCATATGGAAAATGAGAGGTCCTTGCTGCATTCGGCAAAGATGAGGCACATTTACTCTGCACAGGAGATCTTGTCACCTCTGGAGCTATAAATAGGGGCCTGGAATTAGCAACCAATATGTTTCTGTGTGACTGTATGTGTAATGTCTCCCTGTAATGGTTCCATTTGCTAGATGACATGTACTTAACTCTATTTTGAGCAGCACACATTCTCCAGAGGTCATTTGGAATGTAACTTTCAGACAGGGTCACTCCTAATATGTTTTGGTTTTTTCCTGAAGATTTGCTTTTAACATCTTTCTGAGCTTGATATTCCTCTAATTCACTTGAGAGTTTTTTAGAACATAATATTTTAGTGTTACTATTTTTTTTTCAACACAGAAATAGAAAGTTTAGGACTCCCAATGTAATTTTAAACAATTTGTAATATAATTAATTCTCACTGGTAAATCCCAATGGCACTATATTCTCTTACAAGATAGTTCTCTTAATCTCTGATTAAACTGATAATTTCTGATGGATGTCTAAAGACAGCATTACCGCCAAATTCTGTGATGTTGATAAGAGCATCTTTAGTTTAAGAAATGAGAGGTGGAATTCAACAGTGACACTGCTTAATCTCTGCATCTAGTTTAAGATGCAACAAGAGAAAATGAGTGTAAGAGATAAAATAAATGACAAAATTTACTAGATCAGTATCTGGATAGATTGAACAGAGAGTTGTACTGCTCTGCCTATTTCCTCTAGAAAAATGAATCAGAAAAACTTATCTAAAAACAAAAGGCCAAAACTTGAACCTAGGATGCAGGGTTTCAGCTGGGATCAGAAGAATGAGGTCAACTTTTTTTGTTGAAAGACTGCTGTGCCTGTGTTGTGGGTGAACTTGTGGCTGGGATCTGCTGAGAAGAGGAACTTGTCTTTCTCATTTGTCTTTGCACTTTTTTAATTGGTGTCTGGTCCTCATATGGTAAGCAGTAAAGGAATAAGGGCAAAGTAAAAGACAAAAATCCTCAAGTAATGGAGCTTGGCTGGGTTGTGTTCGTTCCAAAAAGAGATTTCAGTTCTGATGGCCAGAAAAAATCAGATTTGTCCCACCGTGCTGCATGGTAGGGTTGTCTTTAGGGAAAATAAAGTTTCATGTGCTGTTGAGGAACACAGAAAGGAAGAAATGTGCTTGAGTAAAAAAATCTACATCATTATTGACTGTGGAGTAGTGGGAGGGATGAATAAAATAGAAAAGTATAAGATCAAGACTGCTTTGGGGAAACTCAATGGCGGGAAAGTTTTTGGTGTTTCCCAGGGGATCCATCTGAATATAGATATGAATCATCTGTAGCATTATTAATCAGATAAATATTGGGAAACATCTAATTCTGACACATCAGTAAAATATCTCAACATTCCTGAAGTAAGTTGTATCTTGCCACTATTAAAAAAAATGGTGATGCAGTTTAGCTTGCAGGTGGCAGCCAACAGATTTCTTCACTTAAATTATCGATCAGTCCTATCGGTTTTATTTTTACAATATTTTACTTTCTGTAACTGTTGCCACAGCGGTATCTAATTGAGGAGTCATTATTTCATTCAGCCAAAATTAAATGGAAGGATAAATATTTTCAGAGAGACAAAGTTTGAAAAATGAGGGAAATTAACTTCTGCAAGCAGATGAACCGTGAAGAACCAAGGCCTCAACAGGAGAGACATGAAAGCAAAGAGACCTGCTGGTTGCATATCAGTGTAGTTAAGGTTCTGGAACAAATAGAGATTAAAATATATGAAATACAAAACATTAAGGGGAAAAGATTTTAAAAGTTGTATAAATGTGCTACACAAAATGATTTTATAAATGGAGTTCTAGTGCATGCTTTATTTGGATTCACTAAAGCATTTGATATGAAGTAATTAGTGAAGCATGAGAAGACAGGGTTTTAGCAGAGTGACTGTAAAGCAGTTAGAAGCTGAATGAAAGCCAAATAATAATGGGTAAATTAGAAAAATCATATATTTATTAGCAGGATTCTTCACGAGTTAGGATCAGCATTATTTAATATTTTCAGTATTAGAAATAATAATGTACTGGCAAGTCTTGCTGTTGACAAAGTTATTACGTGGAAAGACCTCCATGATCTGTGATAAGAAGGAAATACCTGAGGAAGGGAGGTTTTTGGTTGCTCTGAGAATCACCAGGATATTTGAACTATCAAAAAGATGTAGCCCTGAGAATGAGACCCTATTATGTGACTATTTATCTTATTACTAATAGAGACAGGAATTCCTGACATCATGCAGGGCATGGGTGGGCTCTCACTGGAACATAATGTGCAGTCCTCTTCCCCCAGGTTCAGAAAGCTTAGACTAGGAAAGATGCAAAGTAAAGATACTACAGTAACTAGAGATCACAAATACTGTGAGAGGAGAAGATGAAATATATTGTCTTAGACAGAATGTGAAAATTTTTTTTTAAAAAAAAGGAGTCTTTACAATTGCTCTCCATAACTGCCTCAACAGGAGAAAGAAAATGGGGAAAATGGGAAAAGTGCTCAGGTAAAATATCACTAGAAAAGTTTTTAGGTTGAAAATGGTCGCAGATAAATGTATATATGTTCGAAAATAAGGAAGTTTTTAAGTGGCAGAGTCATGAGATGCAGGAAAATAGTCTCCCACTGGGAGTCATGGGGGCAAAAAGTTAATTAGTTTTAAGATGGAGATTAATCCTATTTTTAAACAGATTCTATGAGATGGCCACCTGCAATAACAGGGGAATGGACTTAGTTCTGCAAATTTTCTGCACAAGCCAGGTTCCAGCAGTTCTGTCATGAGTCTTCCAGCGCCTTGGCAATTTTTTTTTAAATCTCTAAGGGTTTGTAGCAGTGTGAAAATCTATTCTTTCAGAAACTGCCTTCTTGAAATGATTACAGTGAACTTGAAAATGTGAACTTCAAGGCTTCAATGCCTAAGAAAAAAATAAGGCCCCATTTACATATATTTTGATACTTGCAAGACTTATTGCACTAATATCAAGGAGCTGGAGAAAGAGAATTGAAGAACCTGAATGCTAATCCTTTATTGACTATCAAATACTGTCTCTGACATCTTGTTTCAATTCCTGTATATACTTTAGACTTGGTATTTCAGAACTTGACCTTCATTTGCCCTCTCCTATTTTTTATGTGAACTCAGCTTACCTTTAATCTTAAAGTCCCTGTTTAAAAACTGAAATGTATCACTCTGCAAACTATTTACACCTTGATCTTGTTCTTGTGAAAACTTGGATGCGTCATGTCTGGTGTATGCCAGTCAAAAATGTCTATGAATGATCAACTACTTCGGCAGGGCAGCTGATAAGGAAATTAACACCTATGCATGAATTATTGCCCTGATTTGGGAGCTCATGTGAACTTTTGGGCGATGGGGATGCTCAGGAAAGGCCCTTTCAGGAAGGATGGCTGTGAACCAGATCAAGGATCCTTTTACTTCCACCTGAACACTCTGCTTGCAAAATGCAGTGAAATACTATTCTGCAGTGCCTGAGATACTTTCTTGGCTTGCTAAATGGGAAACGCTGTGCTCTGGTGCGTTTCAAGCCTCGTAAGTGGTGTGCAATTGGTACCGTATTGAAATGCCTTTTAAAAATCCAATCAAAATAATTGATTTTTCATAGACAGAGCTCAGTTTGTCATTGAGTTGCATTCCTCACAAACCCCTCAGAAATGGAGCATGCCAATAAAATAGACAGAATGATTACAAAATCACTATCAGTTTTGGTTGTGATGTATGCTTTTGGCATCTTTACATTGAAATGTTTTATTTTCGTCCAAGACTGAAGTGCCAAGAAAGAACATTATTTTATTTTGCAGCTGCCCACTAAACTCCTAAAACTGAATAGGTAAAATTCCAGACTTTAGTGAGTTCCTTTTCCTAACTGTGATTCATCTCCAAATAATAGTAACATATTGAAACAACATTCTATGCTGATATATAAAATCCAACCATATTTTAAAGCTTAAAAGTAGAATGTATGTTTTAAAGATAAACAGATTTAAGGTAAAGCAGTAATTGCAATTTCAGTGGCTTTGGGAGGATGTCTTTGGTTTGGATTTTTTTAATCTGTTTCAGCTTTATAAGAAATGCAGACAAACAGAAGTTTTGCATATGCTAAGGAATGAATATATAGCAGATGAAAATCAGTGTAGCTCCACTGAAACCAATGAAGCTTTTCAAGATCAAAACTCAGAGAGAACCAAAATTTGGCCTATAATTTTTATGGCTTTTCAAAATGGGCTTTCATAGACAGCTCAGTTTTCTTTTTCTTTTTATTTTCTTTTTTTTTTTTTTTTTTTTTTTCAATAGACCCCATCAATTCACAGATGGTTTGCAGGCATGCTAGATAATAAAAGTGCATTTTTTATTAAATAAGTGTGGCTACAAAAACACTATTCATTGAGATATTACCAAGGAATGCTTTAGACTTGCAGCACGAACCAGCCTTGCACATCACTTTGCTCAGAGTCTTCCTGATTTTGGAGGTTCACAAAGCAGACACATAAGATTCTGTTGTGTGGGCCCAGTTCCAAAGATTAATGCTGAATATTAAAGCAGCTTATTAAAACACTTAGCTACTGTTTTCTGGAGTGTGACCACCCACACTTGGTTGTTTGTTTAATATCAAAATCTGATTTTTTTCATTCATATGAAATACACAAAGCTACAGAGGGCAATGAAAGTGTGATCAAGGTGTCTGTATCCTTTCTGGTGATGGGAGTGATGCCAATTTAACATTATAAGCATTCCTATTATGTGGATTTTAATAAATTTAAATCAGAAAAATGACAGTTCATTCCCATTACAGAACATTATTTTTAGATTTAGCAGTTATTTGCATGCCCTTTGGTACATGAAAAGTACCTTAGAGCTTTCCTGGGTGTTTTTTAAATTGAAAAGTTTGAATACTTCTTCTTTAAAAAACAAAAAACAAAACAAAAAAACCCCCCCAAAAAACAACAAAAACAATCAAACAAAAAAAAACCCCAAAAAACCAAATAACCAACCCCAAAACAGCAAAAAAGGCATGGCAATAAATCACAAAAGAATACTAATATTGAATTATTGAAGACAATGAAATATAATATTTAAAATTACCTGCAAAGTAGATTGAAATATATGGTGACACATACAAAGTCAAGCCAGGCTTGATAATAATTTTCTATCTGTTTTAAAATTAGCTGAAGTCAAATAGATTATTGGCTTGAGTGGGACCAGGGAAGTTGCAGCATGAGAATATGGCAGTAGACAGCAAATTCTCTGAGTAGAGAAATTTTTGGGATAGAGGTTTCAATTATTTATCAGCTTAGATGCTGTACATGATTTTTTTAAAATCAGAAATCGGTTTGGCACAGAGAAGAGGTTTACCTTAGATTCCTAAAAAGGGATAAAAAAAATGTGATGCTAGAGCCACATCCTGAGGTTAGTGACATGGCTACTCCTCGAAGTTCCAGGTGAGCTCTGAGCCCTGTGTTCATCCTGCATCCCCTTTTTTACGTCTTTTAAGAGAGGATGGCACTCAGCACACAGTTAAGCTTCCATTTTTTTTCTGCCACAACTGTTTCGATTTAGTTCTGAAATGCTCTGAAAGCTGCAGAACAAAAGCAGAGTTTGAGTCTGGGGAGAGCTCTAGGGTTTGTAAGATTTTAATCATCCATCTCACTAGCATGTGTTCCAGTGAAAGAACATACAAATGGAGCTTGCTGAATACTGTCTAGGATCAGCTGCCCTTCTCCAGCAGGAATTCACTTAATGCACAGAAGGATGAATTTTCAGCATGAAGTTTACAGTCACACAGACAGTGTCATTGTCATTTTACTTAATTCTTTCTTGTTTCTTTTTCTTTTTTTTTCTTTTTTTTCTTTCTTTCTTTTTTTTTTTTTTTTTAGTTAATAAAAACACAAGGAAGAGAAGGTGGAGCATTCACTGAAGAATTACAGCTAGGAAAAAATAATTGAATCAAGTTACAAAAGGATTGTGTATCCCACGAGACGGTCCTCCTCCTGCCTCATTGTATTAATTACCTTCTCCATAAGGAATGCCAAACAAAGACCATAGAAACAAAATCAGCCCTTCTCTTTTGATTGGGATATATTTCAATACTAGCAGGATATTGTCATACCTATCTTTTATTTGTAAAAGCTGGCAGTCATTCCAGATATTGCCAGTATAGCACACAAACACATGCAGGAATTACTGTCAGATATTAACTGTGTGTATTGGATGCTTCATTGCATCTATTTAAGAGTCTCATGAGAAAAATCTCAGCCTATGCACAGAAATGACATGTGTTGCCACCACCACAGCTGCTACAGTATTTTCACACTTTAGTGTTCTGTCTCATGGCAATCAGGAAACTATTATTTAGTGTAAGAAATAAAGAAAACTTGAAACGGGGGGTTTTGTTAGCCCTCAGCACTTTGTAAAAAATCAAACCTCACACGCTAATCCCTGCAATCCACTTCCAAATAAAATCAGCCAGCTATGCATTCTCTGCTGCTTGTCTCCCAGAATATCACTCCTCCTCACTTGACAAAAACACTGCCTTTGGCTTTTTGTGAGAGTGGAGTGTAAGATGTTGTGAAATCTGGGATCCAAATGATATGGACCCAGATCTGCCAATGCAATGCCAAGTTACCATGTTTAATGTATATGCTTGGAATATGTTTTCACAAATAAACTTAAAGAAATGCCCAAGCAAAAGTTGCTTTAACTGTTTCTCTGCTGCAGCTAGATGGCTTGACACCCCAAAGAATGCGGGTGACGGAGTGATGTTGCCATTGAGGTTTTACCTTTCTCAAAATGCCTTATACTGTGTTTGCATATTTAGATTTCAGAAGAATGAGCATTATAAATGCATGTACCCTACAGCATTCTTAGTATACTTAAAAAATCAAATCTTTGTTGCTTGAGAATCTGGTAGCAAGAATAGAAATTGAGCTGATGATTTCAGGAACAGGATCCTCTCCACCAAGCAGAGACAAAATTTTCTTTGCATTACTTGTTCCCAGGGCAGTGGGATCATAGCTGTTACTCTGCACATGGCAGCTTCCCAGGTAGGAAGAAAAAAGCATCTCTGCTCCCTCCCCTATTCCCAAAGCACTGGAACTTGGCACCAAAATCCTGGTAGATGTGTGCAACAGCCTTCCTGTCCCTTGTCACCCTTGTTAGAGCCACTCTTGGTTGGAAGCTGATTTTCCTTCAGAAAGGGTTTGGGATTTCCCCTGTTGTAACCAGCTACGAATTTTCTGTGTGAATATTGAAAAAGTCTGCTTTGTATTCTGCCAGGCAGGGCATCAATAAACCACATTGAGAGCAGGAGGGTCTGGAAATGTTCACACAATTAGTGAGAGCAGCATGGGGCAGCTCTTGGTGGGGACTAGAAAAGGACACAAAATTTGCCACGTAAGAGTTAAAAAGGAATGGAAAACCTTCACTGCCTCTGGGTAGAGAGGAGTTACAAACAACATATTTTTACCCAGAAGAAAGTAGCAGATGTTCCTGGGACAGCACAGAGAGCGTCTGGAGTGCCTGTAGTGATTGCAGTGTAGATTCTGCAGGTTTAACTTCATCTTAGATGGTTTAGTGTAAGGAGTAAAAATCTTGACCTAACTTTTATCAATGAAAAAGACATAAAGCTGCATTTATAACAACCTATCTTGAAAAAACGAAAAAAGGTTGCAGTTTTTGGTTTTTGTCTTAGGAAGTGTTTGGAATATGCTGCTTTTCCTCTCCATTCCTTCCTCTCTATAACAACCAAAAGTCTTCATTACCAAAACGGAAATGCCAATGCCCAAAGGGTTTATGGCATCCAGATTTTGTGTGAAAATATGTGCCCACAGCCAGCTAATAGAGCACTGGGACCATTTCTCATTTCTTTTATTTTTCAAAGACGAAGAGGAATATACCCTGCTCCCTGTACATATGAGCCAGTCCAACCTCAAATTTGCAGGCTGAAATAGTGTAATAAGCAGTGTTGAGATCTACAAACCCTGTGTTTTGACAGAACGGAACGAGAGCCTAGGTCTTACATGGAGATGATCCTTACTGCAATGTAAAGTGACAAATTCACCCAGGTGTACGTGTTTCATGGAGTGCTGGAAAAGCAGAAACACAAATGTTACTGTGATATTACTCTACGAATATGGGCTGGGGAAAAAAGCCACTAACGAAGGCAAAGTCTGAAAGGCAGGGTATTGTACACCCCTGGACCTTCAATAGATGTTTTCCAGCCATTTCTTCTCTCTTCAGACACTGATAAGAAAATGGAGTCTTTACACAAAGTTTTAGCCTGACATGTCTCTGAGGAGTCTTCCCACAGGTGCAAACTGCTTTTCATGGCCTGTTCTTCAAAGGATATGAAGAAAATTCAGGACATTGCTGTCAGAAGTAGAGACAGGTTTTGAAGGAGCCTCAGGTACAGCAATATACATAAGGCTTGACAGAGCTGTGTTGCAGCACCTGACTTGCTGTAGCCTTATGCTAATGCCCTTTGTCTTCATCTATCCAGTTCAGCATTATTACTGCAGTGCTGTATGGTTAAACCAACAGAATCTTTAATTAAAGAATAAGAAATCCACAGATCATTCCACATATTACAGTGGTACTAGATTTAGTGGGTTTACACATCTTATTACTGCTGTTGTTTCTTCTTAATATGTCTCCTAAAAATATTATCAAGAAAATAATTATTTTCCATTTGCATTGGAACCATGCCTGATTTTCCTTGGTAAATTCACATGCATAGCAGCGACCTACTGACTTAGTAGTCAAACCTATGAAAACATGTAAAATCATTAAACTACTGGCAAAACTCAACCAACTGCTTTTAAGGTTTGATATTTCTATTCCATGAACTTAGAAACATACAATAGAATTGCTTTTGTGCCTTTTTTTAGAACAAAAAAAAAATATAGCAGAGGAATTGCTGATTATTTACCAAGGAGAAACTTTTTATTAGTCTTGTCAATATGACAACTTCATTAATTATCCAGTGGTTTTGTTGATCATTTCATTTCATCATATGAATAATTTAAAACTTTGATACATACAGTAATTTTCGTGAAAGGCTTTCATATTGGTCAACTTGTCAGGCACACATAGAAGACTTAAAGCCCAAATTAAATATCGAGTGTCCTTTGCAATTTCAAGGAACTTAATTGAAACACTGTTGCTCCCTTCATTTCTAATCCTGCTGCAACAGTCTAAAAGAAATTACTAAATAAAATGTCTTATCTTCATAAGGAAAATTTTAATTAGCTTTATATTTTGTTTCATCGCTGCTACATTTTGTGACACAAATAATATTTCCATGTGCTGCTTGCCATTTCTGCCTTATGGCAAAGCATGTTGAAGAATTAAGAGCAAGGCACAAAGGGATAAATAATAGGAGAGATAATAAAGCTTTACTGTTGGAAAGTAGATCTAAGTTCCCAGTCTAAAAAGAAACGGAAACAAGTCTAATATCATTTTATTACTACTTCTATGATACAGAATTGCTGAGGACCAACCTAAATGAATCATGAAACATGAGCTATGATTTTGAGTTACTACCTTTGAACAGCATTAATATTTTATTATTATGCTGCTTTTATTTTTGTGTTGGGTACTGGTATGTTCCTTACCTCCACAGTGTCTGAAGGTGGAGACACCACTGCATTGCACTTTGGTGCCATCTCATTGACACAGAACTGAGCAAAATTTTTTGAAAAAAGTATTCTTGCTAAATTTGCAGTGTATTTAGAACCAGAGGTTGTTTTCAAAAGTTGATGAATAGAAACAAAATTTTCCAACTAGGCATCTTATCCAAATTATACACAAAAAAATATTTACTCTAGGAAGTAATTAAATGCACCCAGAGTGTCCATTCGGAATATGAATAAATATTCACATGCTAAGCATACAAATTGAAAGTTTTCCACAAAACTCTTCCTTAGCCACTTATAGGTCTGATAGGGTACCTGAAATATTTGATCTCTTATTGACCAACTTCTTCTAAAGTCTTGCATTTTCTCCGTGTACGAACAGGCGGAAAAGGGGTTTGGTGAATAACTTTTAACTAATAAGGGAAAAGTTTTCAAAAGTTATCAATAAGAAGCAAACAGTTGCAATACAAAAATCAAGTTTCTTTTTTTAAATTTCTGTAGAAATCAATCAAAAATATGGCAATGGGACTACGTCATCTAGAAATGCAACATGCAGAAATAAACAGCAGTTAAAAACATTTGTCATATGTTCCAGTCATCTGTGGTATCAGGTGGAGAAAAACATCAACACTTCATTGGAATAAGCTTGGAGGCTCTGCACTTGGTTACTCTCCAGTACAAGGACACACTGATTCCTCTCATGCTGCTCATCCAGATTCTCTCTCTCAGAGAATTAAGTCTCTTTTGAGAGAGATCAGCCCTTAAGGGACACCCCATAGACAGACACACACTTATTTCTGAAGTTGTTCTCAATTAGTGGAGCACCCTTCAAATACATTGGAGGGACTTTGATATTTTATATTTCATATTGATATTTGATATTTCTAGCTGCCATTTTGCCTAATGCGCTTTTAATAGCAAGCTTCATCAGATACTAATGGCTTCTGGATCTTTCTGTATCGAGTATAACGCAACAGTACCTCAAATTATTCATATCTGAGATAAAAGTTGGACCCCAGTTGTATCCCTACAGAGGAAGGGAAGCTACTTACACCCTGCTAAAATGCTTGACACGAACTCAAGGGAGATCAGCAGGTGTGATAGCCAAACCTAGCAAAGTGCTCCTGCACTCCAGCCAGGAGCAACAGATAATCTTCATGGAAGGTTTCTGAAAGTAGCAATCTATTTTTTCAAAGATCACCCACACTATTAAGATGGGTTTTGTACCATGTACAAGAGGGTTACCCTTAACCTAAAGGAGCTCTGGGCACACCCTCTTGGTTAACATCACCTGTGATACTCACAGGAACCTTATTTAAGCCTTTGTGTGTTGGGTTTCTATGTATGTCAGTAGGATCAGAACTCAGGCCAGGCTGAACTCCCTTCCAGCAGTCAGTAAGTACAAAACTCTACTAGCTCACTGTGCTTAATTAAGTAAATATTTTTGGTATTGTGAATATTGATTTACTGTAGAAGCTTATGTGGTCAGATCAATTTCTTCCCTGGGAGAGAGACTTGAGAATTTGAATTTGCCTTTTCACTTCCTGAAAGGTCTGGCAGTGCATCTAAGATTTTGCAGGTTTTGTTCTTTTACAACAAATGCACTTCTAGGGTCACTTGCCAATTTATTATCTATAAAATGTAATTTATGCAGTCAGTACTGGAGGTGCATGCAAAAACACAGGTGTTTGCCTTGTTTTATCCTTTTGGGTGTTCTATGGTTGAAAATGCTTTCACTCTTTTCCTAACAAAAAATTCTCATGCCTTTCATAATGCCATTCACTAAGCAGTCAAGCAGTCTTGATGACAATTCTTATCATTCCTCTTACTTTATCAACTGCTAACACTTGGATCACAGGAATGCTGCTGCTGTCCCTCTCAAGGAATGCAGAGCAGCTGTGCCATTGGTCTAGGGTGGGAATTCATCCTTGTTATCCAGGTGCTAATTAATTTGTTTTTTAAATGTCCTACTACATATGCAGATGAGGTTTCAGGTGATGGTTGATAATTACTTTGAGCAAGACGAGGTGCCAAAGGAGGTGGCTTCTATCAGTGTGAAATAAGTTCTGGAGGCAGATCCAGTTGTTACATGGATGGTGTAATGTATTTGTAGGGATGTTATGAATGGGGGGTGTGACTTCATACAATGTGTCCCTTAATATGAAATTCACAATAATCCTTTCCAAAGCTATATAAATACTGCAAAACCACGCTTTTTTAATCTTACATTTTGTACTTCAGTTAACTTAAACTTTTTGAGAATGTGAGCACCTTATATTTTTCATGAGACTGGAGAAGCAAAACTCTACTCATCTTAGCCTACCATGTATAAGATTAACCTTTTTACAAGTAAATCCAGATTCCCTATGTCTTTTTTTTTTTTTTAATGGAAAAGAGATTAGAATTTTTTGATTACAGAGATAAGATGCAGTTTCAATGGCAAACTTTTGTACCACCTTTTTTCTCTGAATAACATTGGGTTTTCTAATTAAACTATAAAGAAGCCAGACACTAAGAACCATGCAATTTGCCTGATCAAGATTAGATAATGAATAAAGAAAGAATCAAATAAAACTGTTTACAAACACTGATTTTGAAAAGTCAGAAGTATGCTTAATGAAGTAAATGTTTCACTGCAGTAAACATCCAATAATTTCTCTATCCTGTTATTTACAACATTCTAAGCTGTAACATAGAATCCAAGTGAAAACTGAAAGTAGTACCCAATTAAAAACAGGACAAAAATGTTAAACCAAAATCCTAGGTCTAGGATCTGAATAATTTTAAATATTTGGGAAATAAAACTATGTAAACTGAAGTGTTTAGGTTTTCAGAAGAGCATTGCTAGAAAATTTCACCTTTGTAATTCATGCACCAAGGAAAGATGAGTGCTATGTTTTTCTTTTCTGGTATTTGGAACTTGGCTTGTTTAGATGGATGCGTGTGTATATATACATATATGTTTATAGTTGTACCATGAATAATTTCTTCAGAGTACCCCAGGAGAGGAGAAATTTTGCATGGGCCCACACAAATTCCCCAAACGTCCATTAAAAACAAAAGGGGGGGGGGGGGGAGGGAAAAAAAAAAAAGCACCCACTTAACAGAGAACAGCATCCCAGGCAGCAACAGCCAAGATGCGACATAATGAAAAAATAATTGCATAAATTCAAGAGGGGAGAAAGAACTCCCTAGATCAAGTATGAGAAAACAATTACATTTGCTAAAAAAAAACCTAGAAGGCAAAAAAAGTTCTGTGACAAATTGTTGTTAAAGTGATAATGCTGTCAGAATGAAACAAAAATTTCACTGCATTAGCATCAAACTAGTCAGCCCTAAATTGTGTGATAAGTACACTTGACATAAATGGACAGCGGTAAGAAAATGTTCATTTTTTAAAATATTTGTTAGGAAGCAAATTTCCTGAAAACACCAGAGTATGAATAATGGATATTCAAGTTCAAAGATGGCCTGCAAGTAGACCCAAAATATTAAGTCTATCACAAGTAAGGGTTATTTTCCATGACTTGAAAACACTGAGAGACTTTGGGTTGTACTGCTTGAGCTGTAGTTGCAAAATGTCAGGAATGATACAACAAACCAATAGATATGAACACAAATCACATAGAAGGGTGGGGAGACTTTGAGTGGTTGGGGAGGGAGCATTTGTTCCTAATAAATTAATTATCTGAACCACAGACAGCGATCTCAAGGAGCTGCTGATTGCCAATCCTTCATGTGCCTCATCCCCAGTTTCCTTTCACATGCTCCCTTCAGGCATTTCTCCTACTCTGGATTCCTGAATGCAGGACTTTGGAGTGCACATCTACTTGTCTCTTTCCTCATGTCTGGTGTCCCCCTTCAGCTCTGCCTGCCTGGTATCCTCATTCTCTTTGTTTTCTCCTGGCAAAATTTTCCTCTGCCACAGGGGTGACACCCCTGGCACTGCTTTTACCTGAATGGTTTGTGGAGGAAAAATGGACTCCTTTACCATAAATCATTACCATGGTCCTCCCTTCGGGAGGACTTCCTTTGTTGCCTATTACTGGTTGTGATGTTGTGTCCAAACTTGAGCGCTAATCCTGGGGACACTCTTTGCCTGCCTGGCTACTTGCCCCAGTGATCCCATCGACTCTAACAGCAGTGTTGTGTGACCAAGAATAGTGGGATCTGGCATTTCATCTTTTTCTGGTAAATACAAAAGGTAGTCCTAGTTATACAGCACTTTCAGGAAAAACATCTTAGCAGTAACCATTTCTGATCTACCAGTTTTTAAATAAATAAATAAAATTCATTCCCATCTAGGCCTGATTAAACTTCAATTTGAACTTGTCCTGGCCAGAAAATGAATGGTCTATGGTGTCTGGATTTTTGCCTACTTGAAAAAGCTTGTGTGTTTGTGACTACGTGTGTGTGTGGGAATATGAGTTATGGAAGTATTGATTTTTTTGTTAAATAATGAATTAGATGTCCTACCACAATATTATTTATCAAACTTTTTTGTCATATAATTAAATTGTCACATAATGGATTGCAGCCATATAGATTCATTAAATATTAAACCCCACATATGACACAGTTCACTTTTGCTTTAGCTAGCAACACAATTTGTCTGTTCTTTTCCATTAAGTTCAACAATAGCCGTTCTTTAACCTTTAACCTTACCATAGGAGTTTCCTAACCTTTTACCAAGGTTAGGAAATGGATCATGAGCAAAGTTTGTAGGTTTACTTATTCTCAGGTTGGAAGCTGATTCTTGGTGATCCTAAGTCTGTTCAAGAAACTTTAATTGTAAGAACTAATGGAGCTTTTTGCCATGGAGTTGTTCCATCAGTTGCCTCCAGGTGTGAAATGAGCAAGTCTGCTGAGCTCTGATAGAATGGCTAGAGTCAAATCGTGGTTCCTGTTGTGGAGAGAAATATTTATTTGAAGTCTCTGTGTGAATAAATTCTCAGTCTGTAAGAAGGGAGCAAAAAAAGAACTTAAGAATAATATTTTCTCTCAGTAAATTTTGAATAATACAAGGTGAAGAGGAAAAAAAAGTGCTCACTACTATCTCAAATTGACCTCTTAATAGAGTTTAAAATGTATTAAAATTGAAATGTTTTAATCTGCACTGCAAGAGAAGCATATAGATAAACTGTCAAGTAACAGTAACTAGAAATTACATTTGAGAAAGAGAGGAGGAACTTATCAACCATAATTGCATCCAATGAAAGGCACAAAGACCCCTTTCAAGAGCAAGTTCTTATTCAAGAAAGGACTAAACAACCTCTACCTGAAGTGTTTTTAGAATATGTTCTTTGCAGTATAAAGTATAATACATTACTGCACATAAGTGCAGAATTGTCTTTAGCTAAGGGTAACCCTAGTGATCTCCCATTTGGCAGTAGGACTTCTGAGTAATCATTAGAAACATAACAAACCAAACCAGGGGGAAAATGGGAATTTCCAATCTAGATAATTTTTTAAAGAAGAATTTCTACCTAGACATTTTGCAAGAAATTATTTGTTGTGGTGGAATGCTGCACTGCACTGTCCAGGTGTAGTCAATATGTTGAGGACAAATTTCTTTGTGCTGCTGGTTTTATGCTGCATGATGTGAGAATTAAAAACATAGCTTTCCCATCTACAAAAAATAGGGGTGCTTAAAATTTTCAACCCACTGATGCCACTCTAAGGTGTGGGGGTTTTCTTCTCTTCCATGTCGTAAATTTTACAAGCAGTCTGATTATTGCATTCCCAATATTACTTAATTTTCTTCTGCCTTCAAAGTTCGTTATCATTTATGAGATTGTGATTTGAACTTTAATTACTTGTAGTAGGAGTCTCACTAGGGATTTAAAAGAAACTAATTTTGCACTCTACCTTTAGGGAAAGGAGCATGACCAAACTTTTGTATACACTGTGGAGTAGAAAACATATATGATAAAGCTGACTATTTCTAAGTGCCTTGGGTGGGATTCCTCTTAATTTTATGAATCTCTAACCTGTCTGCCTGAACTAGTTACTTAAAGTTCCTTTCTAGTCAAGAAGGATAAATAGGCACCTTCAGGGTCACAAAATCAATATACTTGCCCCCCAGTGAAATGCCTCCATTGATTTTAAATAAAGACTAGACTAGTAAGAAGTTGTTCTAGACCAAACACATATGCTCTGTGGTTTTTTGGTAGGTCTGCCATCTTAGCACAAACAAATCTAGTTTTAGAATATGAGAATGAAGCAGTCAGGACAATCCAGGCAAGCATATAGCCTGTCTCCCATCAATTCAGTAAAAAATGTAACAGTTAAAAAAAAAATATTTTAGTTCTGCAAACTTAAAATATATGGGATTAGTGATAAGTCTGTAAATGCTAATAATAGTGTAAATGTCAGGTGAGTTTTAGTTTGGGCGGGTTGGGGGGCGGGGGCATTTCTGAAAATCCAGGACAGATTTAAAAGGGTTCTAAAAAGAGCAATTGTACCCAGAGTAGGAATCATGTGCTTTTGTAAGGGTATATATTTTCACATAATATTAAGGTTGGAAGTTACTTCTGACATCATTGAGTCCAAACATTAATTTAGCACCACTGTGAGTTGCTTAGGTCATGGAAAGGCCAGTATTGTGTGGTCCAAATTAGGAGCTCACTTCTTAGCTGTAGCAGTGAGATGTGTATCATCTCCTTTCTTGATCTGTTTTGTTGCCTACAAGAACGTGACTAATACATATAGGGTAGTTTCACTGTATAAGGCTAATACGCACTACTATCTAGTGATGCACAGAAACCTGAATATTCTGACATTTCAGATACTTTGCCTTTATGTAGTCCTCAGCAAAATATTTAGTGACCTTGTTGGGAAGCATGACATTTGTTTTCCAGTTTCTTTTGTGTTTTGTTGGTTTTTTTGAATGCTTGGATGCTTATATTTTACATGACCTAAGTAAGCTTCTGGAAAATCTTGAATCAAGGCTGACAGTTTTCCAGTAAATGACTATTCAGATGAGATATAGCCGGTCTTAAATGTAAGAAGCTAACATTTTCCAGAAAGATCTCATAATTTTCTTCATTCAGCGATTCAGAAGATATTGCTGCTGCCCATCCTGCTGTGACTACAAAAGCCTTATGAGCATTTTATTATATCTCTCTCTTTTGTTGTTTTTTTATCCGCTCGCGTTTACAACCGCACACCAGACCAGATTCCCATATGTGGGGACAGGAGTGAATTTTTCAGGTGGGAGATATGAACTTTTTGCCTAGGTTTAAATTAGGTTTTAGGAAAAATTTCTTTATAGTGAGATTGTATGCACTGACACAGGTTGCCCAGAAGCTGTGGATGCCCCATCTTTGGAACTGTCCAAGGCCACGTTGGATGGAGCTCTGAGAAACCAGGGACAGTGGAAGGTGCCTCTGCCCATGGCAGGGGGTTGGAACTGGGTGATCTTTAAGGTCTTTTCAAACCCAAAGCAGTCTGTAATTCTATGATCTTTGGTGACAGCTGGTTCTTTCCTTGAGAAGTAATTGAACAGGAATGAACAAATGGCTGAAAGAAATAAAAAATTCTCCTGAACTATCATTCTTGCTTTGAACAGTCTTTTCGGATACAAATTTTTTTTCCCTCACTTATTTCCCTTTGCAGTTTTCAAACATCAGGATTCCATCTCACTTCATGTCCCTCTGACTTCTGACCAAGTGTACACTCCCCACAAAAAACTGCCAGATATTTTTTTCTAATGTTGCAGTGACTGCCTTTTTAACTAAAGGATAACTGGCACCTACAGCAACTTCTCTCCTACATGATACACAACGCTGCAGAATATGAAGCAAGTGCTGCTTTATGAGATTTACATACCAGCACAGGTGAAATTTGAATTTTCTGGGATGAGTGATATAGAGAATGAAGTCAGCAGAGAAAGCATGGCAGAACCAGAACCTTAATTAAGGCAGTATGAAAAGGGAGAAGGTGACCCTTCAGAATGTTTTTAAACTTCCCCTGTGGCCTGTCTCGTTGCTGCAGAGCTGAGGAGGTGCTGGGCCTGCTGCAGGCATTGGGAGGAAAAAGGGAAGGCAGAGGGCATGGGGATGGGGTGGGTTTTCTGCCTTCAAATCCTTCTGTGGCTGGGGCACAGGGTTTCTGCTCCCCACCCTTGGTGGAAGAATGTGCTTCAAGCCCCTCTCTGATTTCCTTGCTGTGCCTGGAAAAACCAGTGCTCATCAGCCAGGCTGGAGAGCTGTGAACTGCAATTAGCAAACACTGTCTCAAAAAAGAAAACCCACCAGGATGAGAAATGGGGCTAAGGAAGCATTATAATCTATTGTGGGGACTCTTAACAGTAAATGAATTTTCCCAGTTAATCCACAGGACAGTGATGTATGTGCCAAGTTCTGAATTTTTAATTTAATATTTAATTTTAATCTTGGTTTGTTTCTGTTCACTTGAAATAGCCTGCTTTAAAGTAAAATGTGTTTTGAGTATATTTTTCATTATATTCTACCACTGGCTGTTCCTTTGGTGAATGAATGTTAGAATTTACTTTTTGACATGTTTACTGCTAAATCATTAAATATCACACCTTGCCTGCTATAAATAAACAAAACTGTTTTCCATTCCATTAGATTCTAAAGCATCTACTGCTTCTTTGAAGTTGCTGTAGTAGGTGATGGGGCAGATCATTTTAGCCTTTCTTTCTGCTGGATTTCTTTATCCTGTCACTTTCAACTGATGCTAAGCAGTGTGAAGTGCATAACCACCAGTTCTTAATACATCCTAAAATATTCATAATCTGAATTCCACAGGGAGCAAAATTATTAACTTTCTTGTGTTTTTTTGCTAAACCTTGTGCATTTCTTTAAAATTTTACAGTATGCTGGTAAGTGTGGTTTGTGGTTATTCTTTGTGTGCTGCTTATTGTCTAGTGGCGCTCGATGTGGAACATTTGTTGGAAAATACACTTCTAAGAATCACTCTCGAAGGTTTCCTAGACCAGAATTTTGCCCTTGGCTTATTGTTTGAGAAATTATGGAAAAACATATGGACATGTATCAGTATGTGCATGGATAATTTCAAGTGTTGCTTCACACTTGAAGTGTGAGTCAATCTATTATGCAAAAAAATGACACTTTTGATGAGGCCAGAAATGCCAGTGGGAGAATAGTGATACTTTATTAATCATTCTCCTTTTCTTTTAATTATTCCTCTAATAAAAATTTGTAGGAGAACATGAAAAAATCATCTACGAAAGATAAGCTTACCCAGAAAATATTTAGAGCATAAAATTAGAATTCATTTATGATATGTAATTGTAAAACATTTTCAAAAGCATTGTGAGAAATCAAAAAGCTTAAGTACCAAAATGCCATTTGTAGATCATCAGTGTCCTACATACATAGTTTCCACATTTCCCACCCCATAGTCCCATACTAGTTTTTATTTTACTGAAACAGATAAAACAACCTATACTACACTCAAGTAAAGATAATAATGAATCTTCAGTTTTGGTGACCAGAGAAAGTTTTCTAAGAGGAAACTATTGAAGAGTGCTATTTAAGCCACTCTTTTTCCAGAGCTTCTCCTTCTTTTGGTACTTCAATAATTAGATGTCAAGCTTCAGGTATACAAGCATGATTTCCAGACGTCTCCATAAGTGTTAGAAATGTAAAATACAGGGGTGTATATCATAGAATTTTGTACTGTTTCTCTGGCGTTTCTCCCTTCCTTATACTTTTAATTTAATTCTGGAACCGTTTTGGTTATGAACAGTTTATTAGATCCCATAATGATTTCTGACTTGATAATTAATAGGATAGGGAACTTGCCAAAATCCTCACATTGAGGTGGAGGTGGGTAGAAAATCTTCAGGCTATCATGTTTTCAGTGAGATTCTATTTTTACTGTGGGCACATCAGGATGAGATCTGGACTCTTGCCTTCTGAGTAGGCTTTGAGTTTCTGATTTAAAAGTCCAGTGAAATAATAAATCATTAAGATAATTATGCTCTGGTTTTTTGGGTTCTGTGTAAGAAGCAATATATTCCTATACCACCCACAGAGATGCACAGTGAAGAAAATGTGCCTCAGGGTTTGGTTTCTTTTGTTGGTGGTGGTTTTTTTCATCTGCCACATTTGTCCCATCTGCTGGGTCCTATCCTGGCTGGCTCTTTGAGGTGGAAGAGGATGTGTTTTATCTGGTCATAATCAAAGTGGGGTTTGTGGTTTTTGGGACATATACAACCACATCTTTACTAATTGGGTTTGGTTTTGGTTTTTTTTTTCAGAGAATTAAAAACACTTGTGTCTCTAGAAATACCTTACAAATAATACCCATGTAATATACTTACAGCAGCAGCATTTAGGCTTTGTGTTGAATTGCACAAATCTCATTAGTGAGATAAAAGACTGGCTCAAAAAAAGGTGTTGATTATGCAGAGGCTGCTCACAGGCCTAAGTTCCTTCCATCATGGGTCTTTTCATGACTGCACAGCCCATCATGATGTGAGCACAACAACACACCTACAGGATTCTTTGCATCACATTATCCATCTTCTAAATTTTTTGGCAATTATTTTAGTGCTATTTTTACAGTTGCTTTTGCAATTTTCATTCTTCTTTTAGTTTAATTGATATGGCATTTTTAATTTTCATTCATCTTTGTTAAATTGATATTGAATTTTTTAAATGTGTGTCTCATGATTTTTATCTAATTTGTCTTCCTCTGCTTTGTATTTGGTCACATAAACATCAGCTGAAGGTTTTATTTTGAATTCTGAACATTATATTTTGACTGTATTACAGAGGTTGATGTAATGTCCCCCTGCCATTGTCCCAGTCCTCAAAGCTTTGTTTGTATTTTTGCTGTCCTTTCCAGCTGAGGAGGGGAGAGACAGGACTTTGTGGACACCGGGCATCCAGCCAGAGTCAATCCACCACATTTTGAGATCAGGCAAATCTTCAAAAGGCATCACTTAGATGTATATCACTGGGCATTTTGAAAATCTTAAAATTGTTTCTTTATTCTGTAGGGTCCAGAAGTTGAGTTATTCCTTTTGAAAATCTGGGTAAAACGTGATTTACAATATCCTGTATTTTTTGTCAAGGAAGTATTTCAAAGGGAGAAGATTTCTCTAGTCAGGAAAGGGGGCTGCTCTGCAGATGTGTGGAACAGAGGGATTCGATGTCCCTCACAAAAACATTGCGCCAAGACAAGAGGAGTTCATGTTAGCTTAGCAGATCTGAGGCCTCCTCAAAGTTTTCAGAACTGATTCTAAGCTTACATCATATCAATTACTAGCTCTTGTATTGTAATGAGGTGGTATTAGAAGACATTTATACAATGTCATATGAGTGGAAAATATTTTAAAAGCCCTCATCTTTAAATTGGGTAGAAATATTGCTCTTAGCCCCATGGCTTTAGTGTCAAAAAGTATTTCCAGTGGACATGGTAGATCCCATCACAAATGTACAGACAATAAATTTTGCATTTCGACACAAATTCCCAAGGTATATTTAAATAGAGTTGAGTTCATAGTACTCAGGGATTGAAGGTGGTTTCAGGACTGAGCCTTGAATTTTATACTGTTTTAATTCACTATTGAATAAATCAGACATAATAATTATTTAAGAAGCTAAACTGGAATTACTTCATTATCTAAGCCTTTTCTAATAATGGAAATTGTAATCCTAAATCACCTGATTTCTCTTGAAAATGTTGCCGAGTCCTTCAATAGCTGAAGAAATGTGGGTAAATTTAGATGAGGCTTCTGATTGCCAGCGTCTTTGCCATGGTTTTGGAAGCCACCCGTGCCTTTTACGTGACCACTCTGCTGCATTCTGAGAAAAGGAGGAAAGAGTTTTCTGCTGCTTTTGTGAAGGAACAGAATCTGTAGCTGTCTTGGCAAGAGAGCTCTTGGCTCTTCTGCCATTCTGAAGAACAACCAGACTGCAAGTTTGTACTTTCTTCAGTCCATCAGGATATAAATACACTAACTTCATAGTTGATATTTCAAACTGTGTATTCAAATTCTCTTTTTATTTTTTTGCCTGTGTATGCAAATATTTCCTTTTTTTCCCTTTCTTAAAATAGTCTTATTCTCATACAACTACTGTAGGATTCTTGAATGATGTTAGAATCCCATGTGTATATGTTGGGGTCTTTTTTAGGGGAATAATTAGATTTTGATTAGTTAGAAGGAACTTCTTTTTTAAAAATTATGTTTAAATATACAGAGAGTAGAAGGCTGCTTGCTTGCTATTTATTTGTGTGTTTTTTGGAATAACGAGGTCAAAATCACTAATCAGAATTCGAAGTGCACTAACATGACTTGTTTTCAAATCTAATCAAATGAAACCGCAGTATGAGTAAAGAAGTTATATTGTTGTTCTGGTGAAGTGACTAAAGATATTTCTCTATTATTCCAGGGCTGCAATAGAATGACACTTCTTCTAATTACTAGCGGCATAGAGGGAGGAAAATACACATCTGCAATTTTCTTCCTTAGTTATATGGATTTCCAACATGTCACACAGATGATCAGTGAAAATGCTGGTGTTCCGTAATTATATTCAGCACTTCAAGGGTTTGCACAGATATGTTAATAATCCCATTAATCTTCTTCCTTTATATGGAAATCTGCGGCCCAGATGTTGCATCATTTGCAAATCTTGCAATTAAAACATTTTATAACTTGTGGTTATGCAAAGGGGCAGTAGACTGGAAAATGGGTAAAATTGCTTGGCTAGGACATTACCATGGCAACACACTGACCTCCGTTCAATTAGCTACAACTGAAGATCCAGCTATTAATTATAATGGTCAGAAAAGGATATAATCTGAATCTCCTTTTACCTTTTTAATATGGACATTTCTTACTTGCCATAAATCTCTGACTTTAAGAGACAAAGCTCCAGACCTGAAGCATTAAAAGTGATGGTGCTGAAATACTGATGGAAAGCGGAGGACAGTAAAGGAATCTCATTTATCAGCTGTAGTCAAGGTATTACTTTAACTTTTTGTAGTCTAAGCATTCTGTCAGGCAAGCTTCAAAGTGAATATTCGTTATTGCTCATTTTAGCTATTGAGATCTACGTTATGTGTGCCAGCAATTATCTCTCACTTTAGAAAGCTGCTGTTAATTAGGGCCAAACTAATCACCATGGGACTTGTGGAAACAGATAGATGCCTCCTTTTGACAGAGTTTTACATTTTGCTGTAGCAAAGTTATTATTTTCTTGGCATGCTATCAAAGAAGAGTTATCTGTTAATTATGGAAGGCACTCCACTTTCTGACACAGGAGCAGTCCGTGTACAGTCAGACAGCAGCACTTTGGCTGGGCAGCAAATTTCTTGGAGTAGGGTTGTTTTTTGGGAGCTTGTGCAAGCTACAGTGCCACCCCACATCACACTCACTCCAAAAAATTGCAAATCATCAGCCTGGGAGGTATTGAAAATTTCAAGGAACTTTGTGTCCTCTTAATTTAGTTTCTTTTTAGTTTTCTGTTTATCTCTCCACAGCAACTTCTTCATTCTCCTTGAAGTACAATGTGTTCAATATTCTTTTAATCAATGCGAATGTATATAGGGAGGTTGAAGCGCTTTCATTCTGGCTTTTTTTTTTTTCCTTTTTTCGGTTGTTGTTTTTGGTTTTGTTTTAAACACTGCCCTAATAATTACAAAAGAAAGGCAGGGAGTGAGTATTAGGATGGCCTGGCTGGGAATAGCATCCTAAAAACACTCAGCTAGGCAAAAATTTAGCTACATGTAAGGGCCTGCAAAATATGGAATTCCTCTTGGACTGACTTTCCAGCAGTTCGGGATTAGAACCATGTAGACTGAAGTGTGCATTTAAATGTGTCTCTCTTATGCAATAGCCACCAAGAAATTTCATCCCAGAAGGTATTTGTGCATTTCTTATGGCAGTCATGCCCTGCACAGATGGCAAGTGTATAAATTGTATCCTGGTTTTTGCAGCCATGTGCAGGGCCCTGGTGTTGAACTCGAGGCAAAGAGAAGTGTGATACCAAATGGTCACTGAAATTATTTGGAGGTGATTCCTATGCAAGGTATGAATGTGCACCACTCAGCCCCCCACCCAAAAAATGCCAGTGAAATCTTCTTAGTAAACATAATTTGCACTGAGTGGTGGGCAATCACATCAAGTTCAGAACTCCTTTTAGCACATTGATTATGGAGCTCTGACTGTTTATTGTGGTTGTTCCCCTCTCTCCTCCACAGCCCTTTCCTGCAATCCCTCAAGGAGTATAACTGTGGAGGGAACCTCACCGCTTAGGTCTACTTTGCAGTTATTTGAGGAAACATATCAAGACAGAGATGATAAATTGATAAAGTACCTTGTTTATCACAGGCGTTCCCTTGTGTATTTAACAGAACACAGTCATTGTATAGTAGATGGATCCAAGATGCAGATCCAGCATAATTCATTTTTAAACAGTCTTCAGATTGTTTGTGATCCAGGAATGAATACAGAGACTGAAACTTTCCATTCTTTCTTTGTTCTCCCCCAGTTAGATTTTGCAATATGTGCAGAAGGGTTTTGGGTTTGTTTTATAGATTTTTGGTTTGTTTTCTTTTCTTTTGTAATTTTTTTTTCTTTTTCAATTCACATGTGTAACTCCTCCTCCATCAAAACTTGTTCTGTACTCCCTATCAGGACGAACCTGAACAAAACTCACTCTTTGAGCTTCTTAGAATTATTTTGATAACATGCTCCTTCTTAGTTGTTTTTTTTTTTTTGAGGTTTTTTTTTGGTGGGTTGTTTTGTTTTGTTCTTTATAAATAAAAGTAAATAGTAAAATTGAGACAGAACTTGCATCTGCTCTGAGGGAAAGACGTATATCTATTCCGAAAGGTAAGTTACCACATATATGAGGCACTCACACAAAAGAATAGATGTAGAGAGTCTGGTGACGTAGGGAGGAAGGGGTCTGGGGGTGGAAGTTTGAAAACAGAAAGCATATAATTGTAAAAACCCTTTTGAACCACAGTAAGGGCACTTTTCTGCTTTCCACCATAATCCTCAGCTTTTCTTTGCAAAAGTACATCTGCACAGTTTTCTTTGCACTGTGTAGGCTCATACAGTTGCCATTTGACTGCATATGGAGAAGAATTTATGTTCTGGATCACAGCAATAGGTTTTCAGAGGGAGGTGTCTGGCAATAAGCAAATTTACTACTATTAAATTTTAGTGATTCCAAAAATTTACCATAATACCGAAGTTACTTCTGCCTACTGCTACTTGAACTGAGTTTAATGTTTCCCACTTTTTCCATGAGATATATGTATTCTGGTCGAATTTATTTTCTTGATGTTCCCTAAAACATGAGTCTGGGCTATCTGAACACTTGAGGCCCATCTAGTTTACATTAAATCAATACCTTTTTGAACATTTAAATGCTTTCCATGATGTCCCTTTCAGCCATCTGCTCAAAGCCAATAAACCTACCCAGTGTTTCTTTTTCAAGGGGTCATTTTGTAAACCTTTTCTTACACAGGACAATTGCTGAGATATAGAATCAGAGAAGAGTTGGGGTTGGGAGGGACCTTTAAAGACCCCCTGGTCCACCCTCCAAAAAGAACAAGATTACTTTGATTTTCTTATCGTAATTCTAAAAAAAAAAAAAAAGAAATTAAAAAAAAAAAGAGAGAGATGAGGAGGTGGGCAGATGAAGAAAAATATAGGATAAACAGAAACATCACTAAAAGCCAATGGCTACAACTCAAAGTATAGACAGTTTTACATAAAGAATGTACATCACAACAGCTATATGGCCTGATTTAGCTCTTTACATCTAGTTGAGTTAATTTTTAGAGGGCTTCAGCTGTATCTAAAGAACATCCCAGTTCATCAAAATTAGGCACATTTGGGATCCAGGAAGAGAATAATGGCTAGGCCCTGTAATTTTCTCACATATCTGCTCCTTATTTATTTTCTGTGCCATAATTAGATGAGTGTTCACTTGAATAACTGCTTCAAATATTGTATTTATAAGAAAGGAAATAATTGTACTGCTGAATCTTTATATTCTTTGTAATTTTCTGAATTCTTTGTCAGAGTCTGGGAGGTAGACTTTAGAAGGTCTGTCTTTTATAGCAAATAGATGGAGAAAATTTTGTCATCTGTCCCTGCAGATGAAAGGCATAGCACAGCTTTTTCCCCTCTGGTTAATTTCCCTCGTTTCCTCTCTTGTCCTCTTTCTCCCCAGACAGAATGGCTTGGTCTCTTCTGCCCTTGAGAGTGGCTCTTGATCCATGATAGTCCCTCAGATTATCCCTGGGTATTTTCTGGGTGCAGCTGGTTGGCAGAGGACAAATATGTGTGAAGAGAGCGTCAGCAATGTGTAGCATAGCATCCTAGCGCTGGTTTGTCACCACGGGTGTGGCTAAACACTTTTATCCTCCATATCCATATGGGAGACTGCAGGCACAGCCTCTCCTCTAGCCACAGATGAAGTGGCAGGACACTATAAAAGCTGTGTGACAATCCCAGCGCAGCCAAAATAGATATGTGCTGCATATCCAGAAGGTTTATTATTTCAGGCTTAGGATTGCACTTATATTTTCACAGGACTTCTGGTTTCAAGTTGGCTTGTGTTCTATTAGCTGAGGAGGCATAGCTCTCTTGCATCTGCCTGGAGAATACCATCTGCTGCTGTCTTGCCATTAGCAGATCTAGTAACAATAATCTTGTGTGGTTTTACACAGAGTGAAATCCTTGCCCCAGAAACCCCTTTTTGGAGTGCTGGTCCAATTTGGTGGCAACACAGGTGAATGAGTCTCAGAGGCTGAGCTTCATCAATCAGTGGGAATGTGATGTCATAAAGTAACAAAGTGATTTTTCTCTCTAGCATTTATCACACGTATAGAATAAAAGATGCTTGCATGCAGTGTGACTACAGGTATATGCATATGTATGCACACGTGCCTACAAACACGTGTGCATAGATGTAAGAAAAGTACACTGGAGAAAGTCTATATTTTAGAACTCCAGAATACCACTTGCAGATAAGTTAGTTGAGGACAAGGGTGGTGAAATCACTTTGCCCCTAAGAGAGGGTTTTGGAAGCAACAGAATTCCTTGTGGGATACGGTGGGTGTGCTTTATAATACCTACATGATGCAGTTAGTCCCTTGGCTGCCCCTGCTGCATGATCCATTAGTGTGCCAGAAATACTCAGAGTTGGCCAGTTGCTCAGAAATACTTCAGAATAACTTTTGCTTTCTCTGTCAAGAATATGAGCCTCCGTTTTAACTAGCCCTTGGTCCCTGCATTAGGAGAGGGAAGGGCTCTTCTTGCAAGCCAGCAGTGGTAGGGTGGACTCTGAAAGTCTGCAGTTTCAAGCAGTTTCCATCCGCAGCTGGGGCACTACACAGAACACAGGAAAAGAGAACCAGACACGTTTGTGCATGGGAAAACATTAAATTATATATTACACAATGTTATACTATAAAATTTCACCCAATGGTTTTGATTTTTTTTCCTCCTCCAAACAAATTGAACTTAGGATCTAGAACTTCTGTTATGACAAAATGAAAATCAGAAGAAAAAGTCAACTTTGTTAGGAAAGGTTGACACACTGTGACCTAAATGTCTAACCTGATATTTCTCTCATTGCTAGTAGTCACCCTACAGGCATTATCAAAGCAATTTAAACTACTGCATATCTAATTTGCACTGACATAATTAGAACATTAGTAAACTTGACTATCTAGTCATTGCAAGTCATCATTTGTGTGCAAGATGAAGTTGGAGCTGTATGAAGGCTCTGACACTTTAAGCCGTGACAAACTAGAAGTTAATTTTTTAGAACATTTCGATTTACAAAATAAGTTCTCTTTTTTATTTTTTTTTTACCTGTGCTGCAGACATCCCCACAACATGATCCCATGTCTGCTGAAGCTTTGACATTGAAGCATTGTAAAGTGAACCAAAAAGACAACGCCGAGCAGAGAGTGGTGTTTGGCATACAAAACAGTCCCCTTGCTAGATCAAACTGCCACACATCATTCCCTGTACATCAGTAGACATAGCTCAGTCCCATCAATAGTTTACTGACCTGTGCTGTGATAACATTTCCATCTCTGGAGTGCACATTTTGCAGGCACATTTGCTGGGGGCTGGGGGAGGGGGGCTGACGCTGATCCTGCTTGTCGGTGCATACCAGGGGTATCGATTGGGCACGGAGCTCTCCTCTGCTGACTGATTGCCACCCCTCCTGCCTGCACCCTCCCTGAACTCAGCCCTAGCTGGGGAAATGGAACAGTTTCCACTGAGATCAGCCAGGTCTCGGGAAAACAAACATCAGCCAAATTGAACAACAATGAAAAAAAAAATATAAATAATGAAAGAAGTCCTTGACACTGCCACAGTGCACTCGATAGTCACAGGCAGGCTTGGTTCTGTTGCAGGCTGTTTGACTAAGGATGTAAAAGACTGCTTGAGACAATAAAAATTTAAACATCTTGTCAGGCACTTCCTTCCAGAACAACTGTCCTTCCTGCTAGCTTCAGGTCAACACTGAAAGTGAAAGGTCAGAATACCAATTAACTTATCTTCCTGACAAAAACTCCACTCAGTTCAGGAATATTATGTAGCTCAATATTTTATTAATGTAGGACAGCTTTGATCTGAATTTACTTCCTCAACCTATACTGATTTTTCTTTAAATTGTTTTATTAATCATTCATATAATTGGAAATCAACCACCAGTGGGAAATAAAGATTTTTGAACTTGGTTTTTATTTTTGTCACACCTTCATTTTTAAAGGTGACCCAAAACAATGTGTACAGGTAGCCATTAAAGTCAGTCTACTTTTTTTTCCTATTGATTTGGTGGCTGAAAAGATTATTGTAATATTGTACACTACCAAATTATAGGAAAAAGATTTTAATATTACAGTTATTATTAAATTTTATGTTGAATAGTACAGCATCATATTCTGAGATTAATTTTCTGAATTAATAGTAATTTACAAGTTCCCTAAAAGTTAGAAGGAAGTCTAAAGGGCTATGTTTATGCAAAAAATACAGCTTGGTTACGTGAAAGTAAAGTGTTTGAATATTCTCTGACCCTCAGCTGGAAGTTTTCCAGAGGTTCCTAATGGAATACTGTACATAATATTAGAAGTTATTCCTCTGAGGTTTTCCTTGCTCTTCACCTTTTCGTGTATGTTCCCCACTCATATGGCTATCCAAGGTCTGTTGAAGGTCCCTGACTTTGACTATGAAATCTGTAACTTACTTGCACTCCTAAGCCATCTACTTTTTTGGACATACTCCTGATCTGGGGAAAATTACTTTTATTTCTAGGGTTTTTTGTTTCCCATTGGATAACTCCTTCAGGTATAAGAAATGCTTTCACCGTATCACTTCGTGGTCCACTCTGAAATAGTGCTGACGGAAAAGATTTTTCCTGGTTCTCTTCCATGCAGCATGGGTTACCCACACCCACTATGCTGCAAACTCACAATATTGCCAGTATGCAATTGTTCTGTCACCCATTTCAGCCTTCTCTGGCAGAAAGGGATACCTGGACACACTCTTTGTAGATGACCACTGCTTCATAATAAAGATTGTCCAATAATCCATTCAGCATGGCAGCCTTAGCATCTTAAATTCTGCCTTTAAATAGGACTTTTTCTGGCATGGATTTTGCTGTCCTCGTGGGATAAACCAACAGCCAAGATGCAGCTGAAGCCAAGGGGCCTTGAGCTGGTCCACATCAGTTTGTCAGGCACAGCCTTACAACTGGGTGTAAGGCTTCCAGTACAAAATAGATTGCAGCCATGAGGAGAAAAAGGACAGCCCTAAAATTTTCAGGAGGATATTGCTCTTTATTCACTTCATCTGTTTTTAGCCTGCCTTCTTCCCTTGCCCAGAAGACACAAGTGCAAGTGGCATTCCCTGCCTTGCACATAAGCTCTTTGAAAATGTCCCATGGGGAGAAACATGCAGGGAAACTCTCCACTTGGTTCCTTATGGACACATGCTTGGTGAAGCTCATCCCTGTTTTGCCATGGAAGACCTCTTTTTTTGTTCAGCTTCTCTGCTACCAGCTGTCCCTTGGCCCTCCAAAAAGATGACTTGACTGTGGGACCTATCATGGACTTTAGACAGTTTTGATAGAAAGAATAAAGCTGTTGGAGAATGGCTTTGAATAGCTCCTCAGAAACTGCTCTTATGCAGACAAGCTGTGTCTAGATAAATATTTGAACTGAGACAGCAAGGCTGAAATGGCTGAGCTGGAGCAGAGAATCCAAGGTTGCCTCCAAAAAGAGGCAGTTCCATACCATGTGAAGTAGAATGCCATTTCTCTTGTCTCTCTTGCATTTGAATGAGGTCCTCCCACTACAAAAATATTGTTACATAGAGATTAAACTCTGTTGTCCTCTACTTGCAGAACTCTTGAACTACTTGAGGCACTTAACCTCATGTTAAGGAGTTTAGGACTGGGTTGGAATACCAAATGAAATTCTTTGCCATTTGACAGAAACATTCATGTTTAATTTAAATTCACAGATACCTAGAAACATACAAATATTATCTATCCACAATGCTCTAGGTGTTGGAGATTTAAGGTGTGGTTTAATCCTATCTGAACTTCTTGCTGTCTTTTTTGCAATACAAGTAATGCCATCTTTTTGTTTGTTCATTCACCAGAAGGCGTCTTTGTACACCTAGTGTTAGATCATATTTTATCAAAACTGATAATTTTTTTAATACACTGAAGTGGTTAAAGTTGGTTTGTGAGAGTTTATGTAATTTAAACAAGTAAGAAGAAAGATGATTTTGTCTCATTGGTGAAGTGTGATGTGTTCTTAGCCCTTCTAGTGGAATTTCTTAGTTATATAGCTTGTAATTTTGCCCCCTTATTCTATCTTTTGAGTAAACTGTGACATTTATTGACAAAGACTTTGGCTTCATCTCTCTACAGCTTGTTTTTTTTAGGGAATTCACACTATTCTTTAAACTCTGTTTTCAAGTTATAAAATATGCGTACACTCTCTGGTAAATCAGTGTTCAATACGAAAGTTATCTTAGTAACCAAGTGATGGATTGGCTCCATGAAAGAACCAAATTAGATAAAATGATAAGAACTTATGCAATTTTTTAAAAAAATTAAAGGGCCTTTTTTTGAAACAATAAAAACCCTTTATCTGAAAATATAATCTGCCCTTAGGACATGATATTGCTACATGATTCAAATTTCAGAATGACAGGATAATAATGTAATAACTCCTTCATCATAAACAGCTCCAAAGGTATGAAGAGGTGTTTATAAGAGAAATGTATTTCCATCAACTTTATTACTGTAGGGCAAAACCAGGGTTAATATATTTGGGAAGAATTTATTTTGTTTTCTGTCACGAAAAATATAGTAGAGTAATAATTAGCATTTCCTTATTATTTGTAATGGAAACTACACCTGTTGGTGCAGTTGGACAAAACTATTAAAAAAATTAAAACTTGTTTTAGTGTTCTGCCTCTGTTGTGCTTAATTACATTATTATGTAGATCTAGACCCAGAGACACCAGTGGGGACTCTGTGGTGCTTAAGGCTTTGAAACAGCTACAGCAACATCAGAACCTGGTTTATGGTTGCTTGGTTTCCAGTAGGGGAAGGCATTTATTGAGCAGGGCATAATCCCTGGTTTGGAAAAGGAGCTGAAGCAAACACTGTTTCTGGTTGGATGAATTAGTTGAGTACTTTATGAAGTCAAGAGATGGAAAAGGATACGAAAAAACCCCATGCAACATATTAATTTCACTTTTTCTGAGGTGAAACCTGGAGTTTTTTCTTTATTTTCGTGTCCCAAATGATGTGCTTGAAAATAATCCAAATACAATTTTCCCACCTCCAAAAAGTGGGGTCAACAGACAAGGTGCAAATTCAGGCATGTTTCCTCATTTGCCTTTGAAGTAGAAGTTGTGTTTATTTTCAAGTTCAAACACAAGTAAGCAAACTTGACTTGTGGGATGTGCATTCTGGTGGTGTTTTGGTTTTTCCTTTTTTAAATTTCCTTCAGGATTTTGAAATATTTTCCCAGTATAAATTTGAAAATTCCCAAACCAGCAAGGTGGCCACTCATATTCCCCCTTGGGTGTCTGCAACTGCCCCTGCTGAAATTCTGCCTTCCAGCCCGGGAAACGGTGGTTTTAAGCTTTTTAGTAACTCCACCAGGTGTGATTGCACAGCTGCAGTGGTAACTTAGGTGTCAGATCACCATCACAATCAGAAGCCAACTATTTCATAATTGCAATACACTATAAGTGTTTCTTGGCCTATCAGCTTTTGCCATACGATACCATTAATGCCTTAAAGCCAATCATCTAAAATTACCCCTCGTGGATTTTATTACAATGTATCTTTCATAGTTCTATTTCTCTAAAATATCCAGTCTTATTTGCAAGGCCATCATTTGAAACTTGTTTCCAGTTCCATTTCTCTCTCAACAATATCCGTCCTATTCCATGTCATTTCTAAATCAGCGTTTCTTACCTCAAAGTTTGCAGACAGATACATACTACGTGAGCCTTCTGTCAGGCTTTCAGAATTCTCTACAAATCCCTTTCCCACACAGAGGTGTGATGGATTCCTCCTAGCAGGGAAGGCAGAGCTGTCTGCCTAGGACACTGCAGCTCACTTATCAGCCGCCAACACACCGGAGCCCAGCAGGAGCTGGCAACCCAGATATGAGCAAAAAGTATACTTCCCTATGACTTGGTAAGAGGAAAGAAGAATTCCAGATTCCAGGTAGAACTTCTAGGGTGGCTGACTTCCTGGAAAATGAGCTAAACCCATGCATGTGTCAGGTGCTTTGGCCTGGGCTTCCCTCTGGATGCCCCTCTAAGCTCTTGTGGGTCCAGTCATCCATCTGCCAGACTGGATGTGGCAGATGGTTTAGACCGGGGTACCCAACTCACTCCAGGCAAACCTTCCTTGCCAAAGGCCCAGAAGGCTCAGTTCTCTAGGTACATACTGCCTGTCTTTGGAAGCACATAAAAAATTAGCAAATTTGGAAATTCAATGTAATACATGCAGCAGGCTTGCAAAGTTTTCCAGGTTTTTATTTTAATTTACAGATTGTGCTGATAAGCATCAAATAAAATATTGCAGTTCATACAAGACATTAATTTTGCTCTCTTAAGATGTTGTTTGCTCAAGAAAGCTCAAATTGGATGCAGCAGCATCTGTTTTTCAGTTCTGCTTTCATCTAATTTTACAGCTGGATTGTCTGAGCCACAAGAAGGTCAAATGATTTGCCCTGACTCTGCCTATGAATTTATGGCATATGTTTGACAATCAGAGCCCATATGCTTGCCAAAAGTGTGTTAAACACTTTAAATGTATTGTTTTAAACAATGCCTTTTTTACTAGGAAAAAGTATGGCTAATAAAGTGATTTTGTTGTTGTTCTGCTAAATTAACAGGAATAAACAGATACCACTAATTGTTCAGACTTTTACTGACAGTAAAAAGTTTACTGATATTTTCTTCTTTCTACTGCCGGCTTAGGAAAAGGATCTGTATTTTTATTATTATTTATAGCAAATTTTACTGCAGAGCACAAAAAAAAAATCAATTCACCTCACTTGTAGCTGTTGTATTTTGAATGCAAACCCAGCATTATTCAACATGGTGAAAAAAACTGTGAAATAATTCACATTTCAGAGTGTTGCTTTTGGGAAACACACAAAAAGTGGACAAGGTGGCAGAATATTTCTTTCACACTGTATTTCTTTCTCTTTTCTTTCTTTTTCCCTGCTTTGTTTTTCGGTTTTTGTTTTTTGTCCTTCCCCAGCTGGTTTTGACTGGGGTAGAATTTCTTTTCTTCCCAGTGGTTTGTATGGGCCAGTGTTTTGGAATTGTGGTAGACACAGGGTTGATAATATAGAGATGTTTCTGATGGCTGGGGTTAAACCACAACAGTAAAGATGACTAGGAAAGTCCAGAAGAGTATTTCAAGCTATCAAATTTAGTCTGAAAATTAATTAATCCACAGCTGTTTTGCCTTTATCACATAAACCTTATTAACTGGGCATGGGAAGAGTCTTGCTGCTTACCCAATGTCACTGTGGGGGTCAGGGGACAGGGGGTCCCTGGGGCTGGGGGTCACATCCCTACCTGGTGTGCTGAGCAGCAGCAGTATGCAGACTCTCTCTCTCTGGACACAATGGATGATTGGATGACATCTGGGAATAATTCAAGCTCAAATCCAGCCATACTGACCAGATGCGGCTTGGGTTCACCTAGACAACTTGTTCTGAACAACTCATAGTCTCAGGAATTATGACAGTACTGGTGCTGAGCTTTACCTTTCCACAGGTGTCATTGGATAAAATTTGCTTACTTTATAGTCACTTCTGTACACACAGGAATTTTTTCTTTTTTTCGAATTACTGGAAAACTATCACATGGATTGCACTCTCTCTTTAAGAAATTTCTTTTTCTATTAGTTTCAAAAATGTCCTCAAGCCATTTTATTATGGATTCCGTTTTGGAATAACTTCTTTTCCAGCAAGTCAAATTGGACAGCATCCCCAGAGTTCGGTAGATGTTTGATCTATTCCCCATTTCCCTTCGGCCTGAAAACCAGTGGCTTAGGGAGGGTGTTTTAGAGTGCTCTCAGTATGTTTGGTGCCACTGAGAAGGGGTTCACAAAGTCAGACTAACTGGTGCTGATGGCGTGTATTGTTGTATAGTGAAATACCTCCTGGCCCCCAAAGGAATATTGCTGTGAGGATTTGGGGGGCCCTACTGCAGGGCCTTGTGCCTTAGGCTGTGTTCTGCTGTGTTGGGATTGAAGGTCTGGCTGTAAATGGATGTGCCCAATGGTTTAATTCAAAGAACAGCAGCTTAGCTTGTTGTCTTCTATTCATCTTTGTGAAGGTGACTGCCAGTTTGCAGTTTCATAATTTTAAATTTATTTCCCCAAAAGAACATGCTAAGCAGCTCCAAAATTCTCAGTAAACAGCCCCTAAAGGTCCTCAGGACAGCGAGACTGTACAGACCTGGAGGGGTGCAGGGACTGGAGCTCTATAAACTCTTGGCTGTAAAAGGTGCTTATCCTGCCTCACTGACAAACACAAAATTCTTGCACTTCTAATTAGAAGTATAAACCAAACATGTTTTTTATTTTTTTGTGGTGGGACCTTAACATTGTGTGGGTTTGTTTGTGGTTTTTTTTTATAAGTTTTGAGACTTTTAATTCTGTTCAATTTTTCTAGAAAAAGCAACAATTGTTGCTTAAAATATGGTGTATTCTTCAACAGGTGAATGCTATTCTAAAACAGTTATAAGGGAAATTTACATATATTTCCTGTTTTTCCTTTTTCAGGCAAACTGTCACGTAGTGTATCCTTCAGAAGCCCTTAAATTCCCTCTAAGTGCTGGTTACTCACTTTGATAATTTGGTCTTTTACAAAACTGGATCATCGTCTTGATACTTTGAAGGAGTCACACTAATTAGTAAGAACACTGTCACTCAGAATATGCAGGATTCCACTTTGTCTCATGATCATTCAATTCACATTTATGTGGTGATTTAAGAAAAAATCTTACTACTGAATGCATTCCCGTTTTGCTTTCAAAGATATAGGAAATTTCCTAGCAATATCAAGTCAGGTTTATTAATGAGGGGTTTTCAGTTAAAAAAAAAAAAAAAAAAAAAAAAAAAAAGTAAAATCATCTTGCATGTTGGGCTAGGTAAATTTTTTTGAACTCTAATAGATGTATATTTAAATGCAAATCCTTTGAAATCAAGTGTCTTACAAAGGCTGGTCTGTCAAAGGAAGCTGTTGAAGTTGCTGAGAGTACATTTTTAAAAGCTCTCTAGGAAGTTTAGCTTACGGTAATCTTACAAAAAATTCTGTTTGAAGGCGATTTTGGGTCACTTGGTGAGGATGGAGCTATTTTGAGATATTTGCTTTTTAACCTGCTTGACATGGAGATGTGGAGTGTGGCATTGCTTTGATAGCAGGGCAGAAGAATATCTCTGTAACACCTGCTGATCTCGCACTGTTCCCTTCAGCTACCTCTGTGTACTGAAAATACAGGGGGTTTTTTTCAAAGAGTATGCTGTGTTTTTTAGCAAAATCTATATCCTGTGGTATAGAAAATAGGTATACCTCGCAACAAACCTAGCTACTTCAGATGCTTGTAGACTCTTGAAATTATATACCAAACTGACATTAAAGGTTTCGAGTAGTTTTTTAAAAAATCACCAATATATGCCTATTTTAAGATCACACTATTAAAAAAGAAAAAATCCACATTACTGTTTTTAAATTATAACTTAGCTATTACAAACTTAAGTATATTAAGCAAATTAAATGGTTCAGATTTTGAGACGAGGGAAGAGCTTATCATAGGAGTTGCAGTTCTTTAATTCTTAAAGCCAGAGCATTTGAGATACAGGCTCCATTTAATTAGAAATTATGAGATGGATAAAATGAGTAGAATAGAAAGATTTCCTTTCCACTTATCCATTTCTAATAAATACGTGTTTTGACAGCAGTAATGCTGTCTTAAATAGTTAATGTTACATGAAACTTCCATCTTATTTATGTGGGTTGTTCTCACTCCATTGAGGAGTATCTGAGATGCCAGACAGAGCAAGGGCCTATGCTGGAATAAATCAAGATGGATATGGAGATTTCATTTTAATACTCCTGTGAGAAAATCCCTAGCAGTGTTCTTTTCCTGCAGTCCCCATGAGCTTTCCTTCAAACTTCTCTCCTGTCAAATTTTAAAATCTTTTCTCTGAAAGACCCCGAGTGCTAATCTCAAACCAGAGATCACCTTACTTTTCTTGGCAAACCTTGCCTTTCATTTTTTTTTTTTTTGTGTGGGTTTGTTTTGTTTTGTTTTGTTTTCCTAATGTGGTACATATCTGAGCAATAAAAGGGAGGTGTAGAAAGGATATGAAGCATTTCTGACACTGGGCATCATATTCTTTTTCTGGAAATGTAATTTCTAGTTTGCCTCCTAAAACTGGGACATGCCTGAGCACCCTCTGAACCTGCCAACACCTCTCCAGTAGCACCGCAGCAAATATTCCTTATAGCAGAGCAATCAGCATCTGTGGGTGCACTGTAGGAGCCAGTAGCACATTTAATTCAGCAGATCATTTGCCTGCATAACTAAACATATGACACAAAGAGAAGCTGTGTACCAGAAGCAGCTCTCTAGGAATCTAAGATGCACTGAAGTGCTCAGCAGCCAGTGATGAATGTCTCTGCTAAGTCACCTTTTATCTCTTGTTTCTGATGCTCAAGGAAAACCTGAAAACCTTAATCCTTGGGAATCCACAACACAATGCCAAAAAAAAAAAAATGGATTCAGTGATACAGGTTTTGGGTTGGTTATTTTTCATGTTTATTTGTTTGTTTTAATGGCATATTAAAATATTTTATTTTTTCCTTCCCAAACATAGTCTGATTTTATTCCTTTTCTTTGTCTTGCCTACCTCCTCCTCACCTTTCCCTTGCAAACGCCTTCTGTAAGACACCATTTTTCTTCCATCAGAGCACTTACATTTTTATTCTAAGAACGAGATAACCAAGTGCTAGGCAGTTGCTGCCAGAGGAAAACCCTTTCTCTTAAGGCTCCTGCAACAATGAAGGCCATAAAAATCTGGTTTTGCATGCTGGATGATACATTTCTAGCACATATAGGCACAGGTGGCAGAGATTTCTCTTAAAAATCTGCAGATTAGCACAGGCCGTCTGATTTGGAAGGAGGATGTGTTGAACATGTGCATTCAGTATGACTTTACTGCAAAAGGAGTGAACGATTTTTTTTTTTTTAAATTCATGCTAATGAGACACTAAGAAACAGTCTCATGGGTAAACTCTTAAACTCTTAACAAGTAGTGTGGGAAGGGGTATCCTGAATATGTGCCTTGTAGAGACACATGCCCTGCCACATGAATCTGCTGTGGAAGTACTCATTCCAACCCAAGAGAAATCAGCTACAAATACACAACCCAAAATTCATTTGCAGTGGTTTAACATCCCCTTCCAGCCAGATACTTAGGGGTACTGTTTTTCCATCCCAGCCACTTGAATTTCACTGGTGCTACCACCCAACTTCTTCACATAAACCATAATGAGATGCCTATTTTCCCAAGGAAAAGGCAAAGAATTGTATTCTAGGGCTCTTTAATGAGACCCTGTGACTTATTTTCAGAACACTTTAATACTTCTGCCGTGTCAGTCTCTGAAAATGAGTGGTAATTAGCCTTCTGGGTTGGCAGGAAATTGCCATATTGATCATCTCTGGAAGCATCAGATACAGCAAGGAAAAGAAATTCATAGAAAAGAATGTTTATGTACCTTGTTGGGGGCTTTATTTTCTGTTTTTTCAGCTTGAAGAAATATTAACATTGGGGCTGATGAACAAAGCATATTGTTACTGATTGAGATATTTAGAAATACCTTTTACTACCACCAGTGCAAATCCAATAAAAACTCCTGAAAGAAGCTAATAAAGCTTTTAAGTAAGACCACTTAAGGCTTGGCTGTGAAGGAAATATTGCTCTTTAAAAATGTAAAACAAATCCTTCTAACAGGACTTTTCATGTTAAGCTGTCTCTAAATAAAAGATGATGAGATATTTAAAGTGTTTCTGAGTTCGCTTTCAATGCATAATTCAGGAGTGAATGTTGGAAAGGGAGTAAAAATGTAAAAGGCTTTAGAGGAATATATCTGTGATTCTATATGGTTTGTCTGGAAAGTTTAATCGGCGCAGAGGAGCTGAGATGTAACCAGGGAAATAGTTTGGATTATACTGCTTTTAAGGTCTTAAAAAATTACCAACTCTTCAGATATGCTTCCAGCATATAACAGCCCCTATTTCAGGATTTGCTGCCCTGTGATATGCAAAAAAGATTATGGTAGCATGAGCTAAAGCAGCTGATGCTTTGCAATGGCCATTCCTGGTGTCATTGCATAATTCTGTAAGCCTGACTTAGTGATGAATTTTAAAAGTCAAATAACCCTGGGTGTCTTCCAGGCTTATGTCGCATACATACCCATATTGGTCTTTGGAATGCAAGCATATATAGAGTAATATCTTATAAAAAAACATTAGAGCCTTGCTATGAGATTAATGGTGGGATTTATTGAGATATTTGAGACCCGAACTGCGCCCATCATTCCTAATGTTTCAAACCGAGGGCATGAGTGGTGTACATTTTTAGCAGCTGTCACTTCAAAGCAGCACTGTTGTAATGAGGAAGATGAAAACACTCATATCTTAACAAAGAGTAGGAAAGAATAATAAAAAAACCCCAGTATTTTTGTAATCTAAAATTTCTTTTCTAAGCGTCTTAGTCATAATTTTTCATAGGGTGAGCCTTCAGTCACTACGTTTAAGGGATGAGATACCTAATATATAAACATCTTAAAGAGATAGGTTTTTCTTTTATAGAACTGCAATAAACACACTTTGTGGTACACTGTTTTCCTGTGACTGTGGGAAGTCTCAGCACCTTATAAAGGAGAGTGGCCACTTGGGTTGCAGTTCAGTAAATTTGCTTGGATACGGTGCTTTGCCTCCTTTTTAGACAAAACTCATCACAGTGGGAATCCTGTTCCTTTTTTTGTGCTGACCAGGCTATGCTCCTACTCTTCCTTCTAATAAAGAAGAATTTTTCTGATTTCAGAGAATTACACGAAGCATGTTGGTGTTTTTCTCAGGTGGATTGGGCTATTTTGTCTTTTTGAGTTGCATGAAGTTACAACTGTCAGCATATCCACTGCTGTCCTGCAGTTTTTGTGTTATTCCCAGATCTGTTCCTTCCTTGGCTGGGGCAAACTAAGCAAAACTGGAGAAAAGCCTCAATAAAAGTAAAATAATGCAATTTTCAAGTTGCTGGTCATTGATGTGTCAATGCCCAGTTATTCTGAGTCATAATTGCACTCACACTTACCAGAGCATTTGCCAAATGCTTTCAACTTCTGTTTGAATACTTGTTTGAGGGGATAATTTTCCAAATATTTAATTTCTTTGTAGTGTCAATAATATTTCTGATATCAATGGCAGAGGTCATTAGATAGAAGTGTAGTGATTTGGGGTGTCCCTGGAGTGAATGGGCAATACAATCTGAATGGTAGATAGGAGATGCTTTTTCTGAGAAATCATGAAATTTTAATACAAATGCTGTGTAACACTGCTGTATGTAAAACTCACTCTAATACAAGAGGGAGATGGGGGGATTTGATCTGTTATGAATTTAGTAAAAAATTGCTTGGTTATGGAAGTTTAGTGAGATCCCCCTGCAGCCAAAAGATTGGAACTCAGTATGGTTTAACCTTCCTTTCGTCTTCTACAAAGAGAAACTATTCTCCGAGTTGTGTATTTTTAGATTAGATTTTGAGCATATGCTTTAGCCCTTTTGTGAGTTATTTCAAAAATTTCTAATAGATCAGTACAAATGCAGCTAAGCATTCAGCAACTTGTACTAGAGAGGTTACCTGGTCTTTCAAAGCTTGAAAAAAAAAATGGCAAGAGTTGTAGAGGAGAAACCGTGTGGTGGCTTTCCCATGAGAAGGGTGAAGGGACAACTTCAGCTACAAAGGGAAAGAATCAAGCTCACTTTTGGGAGGGGCAGAGGTGATGTGGAATGTGGTTTTTTTTAAAAAGGAGGCATGAAATAATGGTTAAGATTCCTGATTAAATGAACTTTCTTTATCCTAGACACAGTGTAGTAAGTTTTTCCTTAAGGTTTCAGAACGTGAGCTGGCATTTGGTTTAGTCCTTCTGTTGTTGTCCTTGGAAGTCTTCTCTGGTTCTATTAATTTAATGTGCTGAAAGAGTATTTATTTGCTTATTTAAACTGAGTATGCCTAATAGCTGTCCCTCTTGTTAGAAAGCTGTAACTCACTGAATATCATATTTTCCAAGGCTCTCTGTGAGGAAACTCCAAACTGTCTGATGACCATTGTTAAGTTTTGGAACAAAAACTTTGTAAAAAGCAGCAGCAGACATGTTGAACAGATTTTTCAGGGTATGATGGATTTTCAGGGTGAAGGATTAAGAAATTTTATGGTGCATTTAGAGATGTGAATATTATGCCATGTATAGATTAGTGATTTCCCACCCCTCTCCATCTTTGAGCTTTGCAGATTAAAACTGCCTGTATAATAGCACATTTCAAAGATCCATATGAAAGTAAGCTTCCATGGAATTCAGTGCTAAAGGCTCAGACTTAAATTTGTAAAGAATTAGCTTTCGTTGCTATGGGAACCTATACTTCATTTAGTCCTGAAAGGAAAATACACAAATTTATGATAAAAAATAACACTATTAGTCCACTTGGTGGGGCAGGAGGCACTAGAAATAACTTAGTAATCTGGGCATATAATATCTCCCTGTTGTATACAGCATGAGTACACTGAAAAAAAAAAGTCTTCTTGTCAGTTTATTGCTCCATCATAATCTTTTTTTCTATAAGTTCACATTTGTTTGCATTTTTAAATCACAAACTGCACATAAACAAGTAGTTCAGTCATTATTTGCCTTTATAAGGAATCACAGGGGACATCTATTAATTCTCACATGATTATCTTTATTTCTTTGCCATTCATAAAGTTTTGTATGAAGCCCAGATCTCATCATATTATTATTCAGCTAACCAGGAGTAAAGTAGAGAAATTTGTTGTTGAAACTAAATTTATTCCTAGACACCATTAATATGAGTATGAAAGTGAGTTCTGCTGCTCACTTCTGGGTTTGCTTCTTTGCTTCCTTCACCAGTTGTGAAGGAAGTGGTGGCAAATGTGTCACAATTGGACTATTTTTGTCCTTGGAGAGTGACATAACTGTGAGAGATTTTTCCATTCTCTTGACTTCTGCCTTTCTTTCTCTTGGCTTCTGTCTTCCCGATTTTTTTGAAAATCTCTATTGTTTCATGGATAGCCTCAGCTTGAAAATTTAGCATTAAAAACATGCTGCTTTTTAAGCCCGAAAAGGTTCTAAAATTAAATCAAATGCACTTTTTACGTCAAGTTATTGACCCTTTATTTTCCTTATGATTTTGGGTGTTATGACCACCATTCTGTCTTTTGTGTGACATGGCGCTTGTCTGAATTTATTTGCAAATGCTAGGGATGCATATTTATGCTGCTTTTCATGTGCAACATTTGTGCCGTTTCGTGCAGATATTTATTATCCTGTTTCTCTAAAACTTAACTTGATATTCAGGCTCAAGTGGACATACAAATGTAAAGAGAAATAAAATAGAAACTGCAACTGTCATATAAACCTCAGTGAATTCCTTCAGAGATGCACTTTTTACAATATTTTGATGCAAAAATTCTCTCTAACAATATCTTGGCTGCTTCAGGCATGCTGTTATTAATGCTGGGGAAATCTACATTTTAGATTATCTGCCCCTCTCAGTCTTTATGTTTAAAAAGAGAGATCAAGAAACAGCGAAATCAGTGAGAAATTAAGACAAAAAATTAACCTAAAAGTGGAAAGCTACAGAGGCTAAGTGATCTCTCAATTCATCTCTGCGATGGAGAGGAAGTATGAGCAAAATGCTTTTCATCCTTTAGGAATCTCTAACATGATCTCCACTGCTGCTTTCGTTATAAGCAGTTAACGTTCCTTTTTGTTGAAATGCTGCCATTATCATTTAATCATCAAGTCTGTAAAGTGCTGTGCCCACTCAGCACAGAGATCATTCCTTGGCCTAGAGACAAACTGTTTAAGCAGTGGCAATGTTTCATTCTTTCAAATAAAATTCCTTTTCCAAGAAACGAGCTGGTGAAATGGTTCAGCTAGGAAATATTCCCACAGCATCTCGTTTGGCTGTGGGTTGTGTGGAAACGACCCCAAAATGTCTGATGTTTCTCTAAGTGACACTAATGCGTTCCACCTCTGCTGCCTCTCCGAAAGTTCACCTCTTGAACCGCCTGTGCTCAGGTCACACGCAACCCTTCACGGAGGGAAAGAGCAGTAGTTGAGTGTTCTGCTGTGAGATATGTCTAAATTGCATTTTGTAAGCATTATGTCAACTAAATACACATAATGGCAGTTGAAAGAACATGGCAATGGCTTTTTAAGGAAACCTGTAAACAAGCTCTGTCATCGCTGTGGAAGGGAGGTGAACATCTGCTATTTCTCTTCCATTTGCAGTCCAGGATACAGTGCTGTGTAAAAGCATTTTAGTGCACAGTAGAAGCTTCCTCCTGAAAACAAAACCCCTCCCCATTCACTCAATACTTTATTTTGCAAAGCAGAGTTAGAGCACATGGACTGGGTTCCTTTCAGGGGTCCCAGAAGGTCCACAGGGCCAGACTAGATCTTAGAGTAAAATGCTCTTATGGTGCTCAATCTGGGGCATCAACCCCTTTGTTCCCTGATTTTTTCCTGCTGACAGCCCGGCTTGCTTTTGTAGGCACACCTCATGTCATCTGAGATCTACCCCACCTTTCATCCCCCCAGTCAGTCTGTATACCTTTTATACCTAATTTTTAAGGGGTTTTGGTTTACCTCCTTTTTTGATGTTCTTAAAGGAAACCTTTGTTCTTTTAATAAGTGAGATGGGGAAGTGTTGCCTAAACTTAAGTAGATGTTTCACTTTGAAAGCTCATTTTTTGTCTGATATCCAGTTAATAGCTTTAGTCAACCTTACTTTATTTATTCATCTCAACAGGAAAAATATTCAAGAGTTAGAGATCTATCTAGATGTTTGAAAAAAAGAAAGAAGGCTTATAATTTTCGAAAAGTATTAGTGCTGGAGAGCTTTACAAGTAGGAAAGTGAAATGGCTTTTAAGGTCTGACCTGATTCAAAGGGCTAAATGACTGCTTCTCACAAAGTCAGCTTTAATAGTGCATTTTTATTTAACCTCTCATGTCCATGTATGTATAGGAAAAAAATTCATTTTAAATGGTAATGGTTTCGGTATGCTATTCTCCCCAACTTTGAAACCTGAATGCCTATGTTCATTTGCATTTATTCATGGACCACTGAGAGAAGAGTGTTCCTGGCATTGCTTTTGGGATGCTCATAAAACATGAAGGAAGCTTCATTTAAAATCAATAAAATGGTTTGATGAAACCTGTGCTTTACAACTTCACTCAGATACCTGCATTAGCCAGGAAGAAATCTTTTATCCCTAGTAACTGGTTATGCATAGACTATTTTCATTGCTGAAATACCAGAAATTGTCTTCAAGCAGAAGCAGTGTTTCATCAGAAGGAACAAATAGAACCAATAATTATCTTTTTGAGGTACCTTAGTGCCTCCTGCTCTATGTTCCCTGATGTCCTCAGAAGCACCACAAGCTATGGCAAACACTCTTCCCCTCAGGAGATGGCATTTGTCTACATTCAGTTCATTTCAGAAAAGATTTGGCAGCAGTATAACGTTTATTTGTGTCTTGACAACTGCAAGGGATTGTGTAGAGAAGATGAAGGATAAGGAAAGAGCTGCAGGTACCTGAGCTGGGGAAGGCAAGTTCAGGTCCATGTCTGTACCTTGTCTAGGTATGGACATGAACCTCCTCTTCTGTAGCTCAGATTGGAGGACTATCCCCAGCGTGCTATAGGCTGTGATCTGCCTGTTCTCATGGATGGCAATACATAAAGAGAAATAAATTTACTGATTCTTTGTCTTTAGTAATAATTGGAAGTCCTGTTGGTTTGATTTGATTTGGGTTGTTAGGGTTTTATTGGGTTTTTTCCTGTGAGTCCACTGACAACGAGTTGGAGTCCCGGTAGGTTCAAGAGTTTCTCATGTATCCAAGACATTTCTAGGACTCAATGAAGAGAATGATCAAGGGAATTAAAGAAATCATAATTATTATCCTGTCAGCTAATACATTATTAAATTAATTAAGCAAGGATTCATCTTTTTATATAATGCAAGAGAGCATGTGTGATAAGCAACAACACAAAATCATGGGTGTAGAATTAAGTTGACTAAATCAATCAGGTTTTTTCTTCAGTGGTCACTAAATCTGAGCAATTTTTTTTTTTTCATATTCAAAATGTTTGTCTTCAGTTTTCTTCATGCACCCAAGAACAACATTTCCAGCCAAGCCTCTAAAGATAAAATATCCTAGATTTTACGTATGCTTTGCTTGTAATAACAAATAATCTCAATACTGAGCCAGAACTTCAGATGGCTTAAATCAACACAGACTTCAATAAAACTCTGTTGATTTTTTTTTTTCTTTTGCTATTAGATGTTTATGTAGAGCAAGCCAAGAAAAATTACTGGCCCACAGAAATTCAACACATTACCAAGTTACCAATATGTCAGAGTATTTCTTTGGAGCAGATTCCACTGATTAGCAATAGGATCTAATTAATTTTGCAGCTTTAATTTGTGGTAAATAAAGTGAAAATGACCATTTAGTATAAAACTTCTTTAAACCATTTTCTGGGACAGCTCATCAAATACAAGTCATGCAATGACAAGAGTTTGTTCAAATCCTGGTGTCTGTGTGTGTGTATATATATAAGGGATATGTCAATACAGTCTAAGATTTTTGTTTATTTATAGTTTGCATAGTCTCACTGTCCTTTGTGCTCTTCTTCTTGCACATCATGCATGGTCCTTTACAGTCAACAAATAGGAAAATACCTTTTGAAAGCGTGGGTTGGTGTCCCTGAGAAAAAAGAGAAAATCACTATCATAGAAGGATATTAAACAGTATCAAAATGAAAGGGACCTTAATATTCTCAATATGTTAAACAGGAAGAGAAATATAAGTATTTGAATTCTCTCACTGGCTTCTTCAGGAGCATGAGATCCATGTGTCCATGCTCCAAGTGTAGCTACAAAGGCCAGTGCTGTACATGTACAACCTTTCATGGTGCAGTAAATGTTTGACTTAATTCATGCTTTATTTGTAAGTTACCATTCTGACCCTTTTTAGCTCAATTTTGGTTTTTTGTTTGTTTGTTTTTGGGGTTTCTTTGGTTTTTGGGTTTGTTTTTTTTTTTTTTTTTTTTTGGGGGGGGGGGTTTTTTGAGCTTATCATTTTCACTTGCTTAGAAACTGAAGCATTAACACAAGGAATTAGTTGTTTCCTAAGTGCTACTTTAAGTATAGAGTAACTGACAAAGGAGCAAATTAAAACAGCCCCTGCGCATGTACTAGTAATGATTGTGGGAAGCTGATGTGACTGAAGGTGTGGTGAAAGGTTTAAAATGGATAGGAGAAATGAAACCTTACACAGTAGCATCTTTATGGACCAAAGCAGTTGGATTAATGCTTAATTCATCCATTTCTTTAATGAATCAGTTTTTTTCTAATTCTCAAGAGAAGTAGTGTCTTGCAACAAAGACAGATTAAATATTAGCTGGAGCTGGCATTATTTATTCATTGTGATGTCTGAGGGCGAAATCTTGTTTTTTAAAATTTCTTCACCGTGTCTCACTTTCCCAGGTAAATTCATAACCGGCATGTAAAATTATTTTCTTTTGTTTTCACCCCAGAAATTGTTCTGATTCATGCTGGAATGCCCAGGTACTTAGGAAAAGAAGCTCTTTCCCTCTGCCCCACTGCCACCACAAAACAATTATATTTAGGGAAAATTAGGTATTCTGAGGGGCCTGTAATTACAGAAGCTTGAGTCTGGCCAGGTTAGTCAGATTAACATGCCTAAACAAGCTCACTGATCATAAGTGGTCATTAGTTTAGTTTTTCTTGTTATCTGAAAGAGCCTCCTGTAGCACAGTCCCCTCTGCTATCAAACCCAGTGTTTAGTCTAGGTTTTGTCCTATCTCTTTGTGGTCTAAATAGAAGTTTATTTTATGAATCAGTTTTGAATTATCTTAAAATGGCACTAATTACATAACTATTACTAATGTTTTCTCGTATGGAAGATGATGTTTAGTGAAGTTTATAGCAAAGAATGCTGGCAAACTTCAGATATTTCCTGTTTAAAAAGCTCTCTGTGCAAAAGCGCTTGCTCCGTTTTTATTCTTGCTTCCCAGGATTATATTAAACAGACAGTATGTTTCTTAGACTTGACTTCAAAACTAATTCAAAATAGTAATAATTGTAGATTTCAGTTATCTGGGTAGTGTCATCCAGTTGAGATCAAATGTTTTTTGTTAAGAACTGTGGGTTAACAAATGTGGTATTTCTCTGAAGTTGAGTTGGAGACTTTTTTCTGCTTCCTTTCATTTTCCTAATGTCTGGGATTTGGACTGAATTCATGTCACTTCATGTTTTCCTACTGCTGCTACTTTGCTGTCCCAAATGGGGAACTCTAAATCCACAACTTGCGCAAACTTGGTTTGTGGAGGGGTTGTAAATGTGCTGGACTTCGATGACCTTTTCAATAGACCGTCCCTTGATTGGTAGCCAGTCCACCTCTCCCCCACAGGTTAATGAAGCTGTAAATAGGGAGAACTGAAATGGCAAGCCAATCAAAAAGGTCAGAGTAGTATAGCACACCACTACAGCTGACAAAATATATGAGGCATTAAAATTCGGATACTTCATTCCTAGTGACAAAGATTGTAATGGGAGCAGAAAAGAAGGCTCCGTGAATCCCTTCACATCATAGGGAATGTAATGTGGATGGGAAACGATGCGAGCCTGCCATAGCTGAACTCCGAGATGAATGTTTTAAATCTCTTCATATCTTTCGGGGGCCATATCATAGCCAAGTTAGGTTAAAACCCATGTTCCTTGCTGTAGGAATACATTCTTGCTATTTGTATGCACGAAATGTGCAAATATGTTATCTCATACTGATGTCATTTTTTAAAGGAGGGTGTAGAGTGGGAAGGGTATGAAAGAGAACAGGAACAGAAGGCTACTCAGGCTTTATTAGAGTATATGAACATGAGAATGTCAGAGTCATATGGAATAACTGAATAAACTCCTTCCTACTGTGTTGGTACAGTATCATATTTCTCCAATTACATTCATAAGTTTTAAATTAGTAAAAATCTTGTAAAGCACAGAAGGTTACTGCATTAACTTCTGCTTAGCTGAATGGCTTGCTGTGGTTAAATTTAAACCATTTTTCAAAAAATACTCTCTCAAATTTTGTCCATGAACTAGCACAAAACAGGAAAGTCAGCAGGGATGATGGCCATTGAGAATTTTCTTTTAATCCCCAAACAATTTTCTGAATATTGCTGGTATTTATTCTTATCTGATGTAGAGGCATTTCATCCTGGCGTGTTATCCAAGAACTGTATTCCCCAAGATCTGTATTCCCCTGTTTTTAAACATTTCCCTGTCGTGCTGACAACCTGTATCACTTCAGGAGCATAAAATGTGAAGTGTATTTCCCAAGTAGTTTAAAGCACGTTGGTACAAAATTCAGGCTCCCTGGTGTAAAGTGTAGCTGGGGAGAGCTCCTTGTAAAAAGGATATGAGTGGTTACTATGCCCGTGGTTTGTAATGCAGATTTGAGTTTGTGAAAATCTCTCTCTTCTACAGAGAGTGGCAGAGTGGTTGTTCGCAGGGGAGGAACTTACAGTAGCCTGGCCCGGTCCTGGGGCTGATTTACCGTAGATATATTGCTCTGTTCTTGCAGTATAAGCATGTGCAGTTAAATGTGGTTTTGATGAATGGCTTGGTTTCTCTGGACTCAGAAGGAGCTTCCAACCCCAGCCTGGAGGACCCCTTCACTCAACTGGATTTCCAGGCTGGTGGGATGAGTTACAGGGACCTGTGCCAAGAGGTGCCTTCTGCTGCATTTTATCACTGACTCTAATCCAGCTGTCTGAAACAGTGCCAAGCTAATTAGCTGTTTCAGTGCCTGTTATATCAGGAGCCCAAATAAGCCCAGAGAGGTCACGTTTCGAACGGGAGCAAAGCCTTTTCATTCCTCTCTGTTTATGCAGGCCCAAGATGACTCCCATATGGGACAAATCCCAATTATTGCTTCCTATTTAAACTTGTCCTGACATATTTTAGAATGTTGACCAATTAACAGTAGCATTAAGTTATGAACTACTTTAGGTGAGGGTGCCAGTAGAGGAAGACTCCTTGTTTTCTTAAGATTGTCTAATCTTAGTTTGACATGGCTAGTACAGGAAAACCAAAGAAAAGATCTGCTGAAACTGCATCACAGCCTTGTTAATCTGGAGGATTTATTATTGCCCAAATTCACTACATATAAACCCAAGATTTGTCCTAAAGCATCCCTTACTTTCAAATCCCGAGTGCAACCACTGAGGTTAAGGGCAGGAAAGAAAAATAATATTATGATAATAAATACAAGGAAAAAGAACAGGGAAAATAAATATTATCATTAATGAATAGCTGCTTTCTCAGTTGTGTAAGCTGAACCTAAATAGCAAGGCAGCTGTCGCACACACGAGACTGTAGATAATAGAATTACAATGTCTGTCAAGTTTTCCATAAAATCTACCTCAAATACCTGCAAAAATAAAAACCACAGAATGATATTTTTAGCTCTCACTTCATGAAGTTACATCTTGATTATAGAAGCCAAGTCCATATCTTCAGATGCTTCAAATTAGCTTTCTTTTGCCGGTGTACTTTGTATAATTCAAATCTTTCACAAGATTATCAAGGAAGAGCAGTTGGACTGTTGCCTGTGTCCTGTTGATGAAGCAAGGAAACCTCAGAGAATAATTATATTTATGGATGTATGCATTACCAGGGGTGCCATTTAATGGTTTACATTATTTCAGGAGGATGCTACTGAAAAATGAGTACAAAAGAAAATCTGGATAGTTTGTTTATTTTGGGTCTGGGCCTTTTAACTACACCCAGCCATTTTATTTGCTGTCTCTTAGAATGAAAATGTAAGTGATTATTTAAGTTATTACCTACATAAACTCCGTGTGCAATAAACCCCAGTGATGGAGCAAATCTTCACAAGACTTTAGACAGGTGTGGTCATGAAAGCAATCCAAAATGCTGACTGAAAGAATACAAAATGTGCACTCATTTGAGAGCTTTCCTCTTCTTGCTGAGAATTCAATGGCTACCCTAAATTAAAAATTTTACCAGGGTATGCCTATAGTTGGTTAATAAAGGCTTGTTTAAGTGCCCAGATACGTGGACAGACTTGGTGACAACAGAAAACTGGCACTTCCTAAAGCTTTTTCAGGTGGTGGGAGGAAGAGTGATTTGAGGAATCGATAAATAATAGGAAATTAAATGACAATAAATTTTGATCCACAGATCTTTCAAAAATCTAAATATTTGTCCTTTTCTCATAAATACTAAATTTGTGGGGTTTTGATTATAAACCCATCCTTTTGAAATATTAAAACTTTAAAATTTTTTCCTACCAGTAATCTGGTTTATTGTTGTTGCAACCTCCCACAATGTGCTGGACACCCTTCTTTGGATGAATCCCAGGGCATGATGGGTTTTCTGGGATGCAAGCTCACATTCCTGAGTAATGTTGAGCTTCTTATCAGCCAACACCCCAGGCCTTTTTCCTCAAGGCTTCTCTCAATCCATTCTCTGCCCAAACTGTCTTTTGCCTTGGGATTGTCCTGTACCAGGGGCAGCACACTGAACTTGGTCTTCCTGAGGTTCCATGGGCGCCCACTTCTAGAACTTCTCCATGTCCCTCTGGATGGCATCTCATCCTTGTCATGTCAGTTGTACTGCTCAGCTTCATGGCACCTGCAAAACTTGGTGAGGGCACTTCAACCCACTGTCTGTGTCACTGATAAATATTGAAACTTTAAACAATTAAAGAGTATTGGTCCCAGTTTGGACCTCTGAGGGTTACCTATCTTCATCTAGACATTGAGCCACCTTCTGGGTGCCACAATCCAACCAATTCCTCATCTACCAAACAGTTCATCCATCAAATCCATGTCCCTCTAAATTAGATGTTGTGGAGAACTGTGTCAAAGGCTTTATAGAAATACTGATAAATGGCTTTCATAGCTCTTCCCTTGTTCACTGAGGTAGATATCATAGAAGGCCACTGGTCAGCTGGAACTTGCCTTTGGTAAAAACTGTCCTGTAAAACTGTCTTGTAAAACTTCATGTACCTCAGCATAGCGTCTAATAGGATCTGTTCCACAATCTTCTCAGGCATAGAGGTGAGGCTGAAAAAGCAGTAGTTCTCAGGATTTTCCTTTTTAACCCTTTTTCTAAATGGGTGCAACATTTTCCTTTTTCTTGTCAATGGGCACTTCCCCTGAATGGTATTTTTAAAATAGAGGTTGACAGTGAAGGTTGAGGGGGAAAAGTTGTTGAGGAGCCCAGTCTTCTCCTCATCTGTATTTACCAGTTTGCCAGCCCTCCTCATCTCAGGAGCACACCCTCTCTGACTTTCCCTTTCTGGCTCACACACCTATAGAAGCCATTTTTATCACTCTTTGCATCTTTTGCCAAATTCATCTCCATCCATACTTTGCCTTTCCTGATCCTATCCTTATTCAGCTGGGCTGTGCCCCTACACTCTTCCTATGGTGTTCCTGCTTCCACTGCCTGTGCGCTTCCTTTTTGCCTTTTAGTTTGACCAGCAGGTTTTGACTCACCTGTGCCAGTCTCTTGTCTTCCTTTCCCGGTTTCTTACACCAGGGATTGAGAGCTCTTGCACTCTGTGGAAAATGCCTTAAACTTTTGCTAGCTCTGTTCTGCTCCATAGTCCCTGAAGGTTTTTTCCCAGGGGATCATACTGTCTAGCTCCTTGAAGAGCTGGAAATTTGCTTTCCTGAAATTCAGAGTCTTGATTTTAGTTTTTGCCTGATTTGGAGTTTGAACTGCAAACTCCAGTTGCTCAAACACAATATTCACTAGGGTCTATTATTGGCTCTGGATAACTGAAAGTGCTGCTTAGATGCCCTGTGAGAAAGAGAGAATCAGAAATCCTGATCTAGGATTTTTTTTTGCTGCACCTGTATTTGCTGCCATGCTCTGCCCTTCCCGCTCCTCTGTCATTAAATGCTCTGAGTGCTTGTTTCCTATCTGTGTACACTTCACTAGTAATGAGGGTGTTTCTTCTAAGCCTGGACTTCTGTGCGCATTTTTCTAAACCTTGAGTAGGCCTAAGATGTATTATGTAACTTTGTGAATAAATGTTTTGGTTTGGTTTTTATTTAAATAATTATATGCCCACAATTAATGAGTTTTATAAGAGAAGAAAAGACTCTACAACTGAACTCTAGTTTGATATCATTCTCCACACTGATATGCAAGGCAGGGCCTTGTTCCCAGCTCAGAAATTTGAGGGAAGCTAAGAAAAATGTAGCTGAATGTTAACAGTTTTGTCTGTATAGAAAAGCAGATATTGTGACTACAAAACCTGCAAGTTAACAAAAGAATAGGTAGCTGCTTTTAAAAAAATCACTTGTCATATGGAAGTTTGAAAGTACAGCTGGACAAATCATGTATCAGAACTCAGACAAAGCAATTTCTTCCATCCTCAGAGAGGGATTGCTGCTTCAGTCAGGCATAGGATTGCCAAAGGTTATCACCACAGCTAGTCAAACTGGACTGAGTCATTCCATCTTTTTAGGGGAAAAGAAGAGAAATCATAGCACTGTGAGCATTGCTGAAGCTGTGTAAGCACAAGCATGGTTTGTACCACAACCACAGAAAAAGTATAACATTGCAAACACAAGGCCATGAGGTGAAACAGCATCTCTTGCATCTCTGCCACCATAGAACACAGCATGCTGCAAATCACTGCAGGCTTCGCTGAGATTCTCTTCCAAGCCACCCAAGGAAAAGGAACCTTTTCCTTAGGACTATAACAATGTTTCATGTAAACAACTGCAACCTGAAGTTATTTTCCCAGAGTAGCTTGTTTTGCCTGTGGGTGAGAACACAGCTTGCAAAAATTTATAATATTTCTATCTGTGACTTACCAGCAGAACAGCCAAATACCACTGAACTGGACAGGGGTTCTACAACCTGTGTTTCCTCTATCTTTTATTTTCAGTCTTTCAGTGATTTTCATTTTACTGGGCCCAAGCTACATCTCACGAGCTAGTAAGAGGAAACATTTCTATTTGCCATTGCTGATATGCAAGTATGGATACCAATACCTTGCATATGTGTTGAGCCTATATTGTGAACATCACTGCTTCTGCAGGCACCAGTATCTGTCTGCTGTAGCAAACATTCATGTAATTAGGGTGCATCTCTTCTGCACCATCCACGGCTACTAAAAGGCAGCCCTTCATTTCAGTTCTTGCAAGGAATGCAAGCACTAATCTTATTAAAGACTTGATCACAAGATTAAAATTTGACTTTGTACAAAAGAAACTGTTCCACCCATTTCTTTCATTGAGAAATGTTCTAAAACTAGAGTTTAGAGAAGTATTTTATTGTTGAATTAATGAAGATATCGAATGACTTCATGGGTCTAATGCAATTAATGGCAATACTGGCAAAAGTAATTTCTAAGTGAACTTAAGAGCAAAAGAACATCATTATAGTTAAAAGTTATCAGCTCGTATGTCTATATACTTGTAGAACTTCATGGTAAAAAAGGTTCTTCTACTGAGAATAGACACATAAAATTAAAAATCATCTTAAATGACACAGAAGCCTAACAGATGTCAGTTAATGACAACGATGAACTCTTACACTAGAAATTGTGGTATAGGGAGGTCACCTGCTTTGTAAGAATAGTGTCCATAGTTCTCCAGTAACTAGAGTATCCAAGTAGAGATGCTGTATTTTAAACAGCTCACCAGGCATATTAGATATGACCAGCAGCAGGTAGAATACTCTCCTCTTGTCACATGAGCTTTCTAGAAGATTTAAGGGCTGATCCTTTGGGAAAAATTGGTTACCAAAGATCTTTACCCAAGGAACTTTTAGAATTACACTGGGTTTTGGTTTGTTTTGCTTTTTTTAAATATTGTGGTATATAAAAATGTTTTCCTAGCTAATCTATGTAAATTCTGGATCAAATTGCTTCATCCATGAGAAGGCAGTGAAACCCCAGATGCTGGTAGTTTGGGAGCTGGTTAGAACCTTCTCATATACTCATAGAACCTGTGTCACCAACAGTGGTTATCAGTGGCTCTGACTGTCATCAGCCTGAGTCTTTGGAGGAACAATTTGCACTCTCTTGGCACAAAGTAATGAGATGAGACAAAGAAAGATCTGCTTCTGTACAAACTGCAGGTGAATACAGAACTTGTTTTGGTGCAGGTTTATGTATCACCAGCATTTGATAATGTTATTATGAAAAGAATTGTACGAGTGGGAATCCAAGTGCCTAACGCTACATGAGAAAGTTTTCCTGCATGTAAAAAAACGAGTACAAAGTTCATCCTGAACTCATCGTGGTTGACAAGTTGGTGTTCTCACTAGACACCCACGTGGAGGCAGCTGAACAGGTCACAAGTGCATTGCTGTGTTTTAAATGCAATAAATGTCAGGCTGCTTGCTTCCGTGTCTTATTTTAAAATAAATAATAAATATATTGCTTTAATTCCTGAGAGCCTAAGAATCCAAACACTGTGTTCAGTCAGCTGATAGTCTTTTAAGCTAATGCTCCACATTATTATCCATTCTCAGCAATCTATTATTAGAGAGAAACCACAGATTAAAAACAAGTGCCTGGCTCACAGTAACCATCAAGGACATCATGCTTGTGGCCAAATCCAAATGTCAAAACTGGAGATGCTCCAAATGTTTTTTATAAATTTCCAGGTTTGCAGTGCAGCAACATTGCCTCATAAATTACAATATAATCTGTCCATTTACTGGATTCATTGTGAGAAAAGCTTTGTCCACCTTTGCTGTATTGTTATGCTTAATGCTCTTACCTTACTCTTCTGTCATATGGGTAGAATTAGCAGATAGGTTTTTTTTTTCTTCTTCTTTAAATTCCACAAGAGGCAATGTCCTAATTAAGAGATACTCTGTGTGTGTATGTTCATCAGTATGTTTCCCCAAACTCAGATAAAAAAATAAAACAGTAAAAGAAATAGAAAAATACCAAAACACATGCAGTTAAAGATCTTAGATTTAAATTTAAGTCACCAGTAATTTTTCTGAGAAAAAGAGGAGACTGCAGAGTCCTTATTGCCATCTGTATCTGTACATAAAAGGTCATTTTGCTGTCTTGTGGACTACTATTATAAAGTGTCTTCTGTTTTGAACTTAGTGAAATACGATTTTTTTCTGTATTAGCTATCTATGATAGAGTAGTAAAATTACTTTTAGCCTCACATTCTTCGAGATCTGGCTTGAGCATAGAGCATGAAATGGCTCAATCCATCACATTCCTGCATCCACCTGTTATGGAAGTCCTGAAATAAGTTGAGTCATTGTCCTCAACCATTAGTTTATCTGCAATTTTTTTTTTACTAATTATATTAGCAGAGTACCTAAAAACCTCCCTTTACTACTGTGCCCTTGTAACAGTGTGATTTCTTTCTTTGTTTAGGGGAGGGTGCATTGTTGGTGGTAGGTGACAGTTCTGATGTTCATGTTCTAAGGCAGGTAGAGATGCAGAGACTCCCTGCTGAGATGCTCTTTTCCAGGTTTTGCCCTGACTCTTCCCTGTGCTGCAACTGCAGATTCTTTTATTATACCTAAAGAATATGTTTCTCAAAGCTTGTGCTTGTGAAAATATTGCACTACTCAAAGGTGGAAAGAGAAAAATATAATTTCAAATGTGCCTTTAAGAAGGTCAGAGGAAAGTCTGAACATCCTTAATCTGTACTTCTGAGCTTTCCCAGGCTGATCTTCAGGAGGCTCCTGCATGCACAGGGTGTGAAGAGGAACATCTGCTAGGGGAGGTACTGGAAAGCTGTTAAAAGCAATACAAATATAATCAAAACAGAGCTCAGGTTGGTGCTGAAGAATCTGTAGATTTATGAGTGTGTCTTGAATTTTTCCCTAGGTGTGGTGGGTGACACACAGCCACACAACCTTTAGCACCTTGTCACCTTGCGCCCTTGTCTCCACAGTTCCTGGCCACGGCAACAGCTGCCTGACTTTGCATAAAGGAGGTTGAGAGGAAATGTGAGGGGGATGTGGGGAGGCAGGATTTGGAGGCAATTCACTTTTAGGATGGCTTCAGCTGACCTTGAAAACACCCTCAAACCTTTCTGAGGAAATTTCCTGAGAAGCATCTCAAAGAAATTCTGTATTATGGACTTCTGAGTGATGGATTTCAAAGAGCCTCGCAGGTCGATTCTTGCTATGTGTGTTTTGCATATATGTGTGTGTGACTTTTGAATAGATTGTATTTCATGTCATGGGAGAAGGAAGATTGTTCATTAACATGTCTATTAACAGATGTAAAGTTGCAGTTTACTTATCCTCATGTCTACAAAATTAAGAGAAATGCAGCTCTGTCAATTATAATTTCAAAGTGCAACCTTGTATGTTGTAGTATCTCTGCTTCATGTGGGTTTAAGGGGTTTTTCCTTCCTTTTGGCAATATTATTTAAGTTTTTAGAGGCTTGACTCTGTACTGAGTCGAAAGCGTACTAATTTGGTTATTAGCATGTGCATCAAGCAATCTCACTGCACTCATTCAGAAAATAGGAATTAAGATGATTTGACAGCCCTCCAATTTTGCTTTCAATGCTATTGATTCCTTTCATCAAGGCTGTGCTCTTCTGTGCTCAATCTTGCAAAAGGGAATGATGGCACACTTGCTCTAATCAAATTTCATTGTACATTCACTTCATGTAATAATAAATTTGGCTATCCAGATCAATTTTGGCCCAATTTCCTCTCATGGAATGCAATTCAATGATTGCTTTTTTATTTTTCTTTTGAGGACCATTGTTTCATACATATAGGATTCTTTTTTTTTTTTCTTTTTTTTTTTCTTTTTTTAAAATATCCATATGGGGTTGGGGCTTTTGTTTTTCGTTTTTTTTTTTTAAATACCCAAAATATGGACTAAAATAAGCTTCAGTGGTATTCTCTACTTCTGTTTATGATCACTCTGGATAAGAGCATGTGCTTGATTTTGGTAGGTCTGAGGTTACTACATGGTACATAATGAGAAGGATTTTTGTAATGGATTTGAAAGCTCTCAGCATGTTCATAGATCCTTCTTGAATGAGCAGTTTAAATACAAATGCTTCCATACCGTTTCTATAGAACTTGAAAATACAAAGTGCTTATTGGATAATTTTCTAAGCAGAATTGCAATGCATCTCAATATTTTCTTCAATAATCTCATAACAGGATCATTATTTGACAGCAAACATTGCAAATTAGGTCAGTGAACTTTTTGTATTTTTCTTTTCCCGTAGAAATTAGAGGTGAAGGAGGTCTCTTAGGTCAACTAGTTCCTTCTCTGCTTCTTCATCAGTTCAAAGGGTCACATTACTGTTGCAAACCTGTGTTAGGGAAAAGGCAATACCGGGCCTGCCTATTAGTAGATATCGCTGCTGAATGTGAAATGAGAAACAAAATTTCCACTGTCTTGTGGTGACTGAAAAAAAAAAAAGTGTCCAAAATCGCTTGGAAGTGAGGAGGGAGAATAATTAAGGGCAAGGGATTGTTAACTCTAGTCAGATCACAGGCTGATCCAAATGGAAAATAATGCAAATAACACCTCTGTGGAGCTGGAAGAGTTGATCTTGGATTAAAGATCTGAGGCTTACAACTAAGCTTCGTTTAGCATATAATGACATAACAGTTAACATGATCCACAAATGTTTAGTAACTAAGTCCATTAATACAGTTGCTACATGAAATCCACTTAAGCACGTGGATTGTAAATACATGAGTATGGGAAAGAGTCTCTCAAAGCAGCTGTTCTCAGTGCATTATTTTACATTTCGAGCCTGGTTAACTATGACTGGGAAAATACCACTGTAAATTTGCACGGCGGAAAAGACTCCCATGTAGAACCTGTGGTCTTATTTTCACTTGGTTATAAATCATTATTATATGATTAGCATAAAACAATGGAAAACCTTCTTCTATAGTTCCAGTTAGGACTAAATAAATCTATTCAGAGTGATACAAGACATCTTGAAGCTTTGCAGGTGTTATGTTGTCTTCTGTTGAGCTATAACTGAATGTTCTTAAGTAAGTTCTCAGCAAAAGTGTAATAAAGTTGGAAAGTTTATTTAATGTAAAATTTTAATAATTTGTTAAAAAAAGGAAAGGTATATACACAACTTTAAAGAGTCATGGTTTATGTATTCATTTTTCTCTTTTATCTGTAAGAAAATATTTCTTAAATTTCCTTTAAGTTTTAAGCTCCTTTATTTCAACTGATTTCTTTTTTCCTAATTATGCTGTGATTGATTGAATCTTCGGGCTTGAACAGGAGTTAGCTAATGAAGAGAACATATTTTAAGTGACTAGGTAAGAACCTAAAAGATTTTTTTAGATCCTTATTTAAAATTTTAAATAAGTAGGCACACAAAATTTGAAATTATATCTTTAAGTCAGTCTTCTCATTTTGATTTTTGTTTTTTCTGCTCAGAGAAGCTTAAACACCATAATCATGTGTTCTTGACATTAAAGAAGTTGCAGCTTAAGTTGCAGAAAGGCCTTCCATGATATGTGTCCCCAGTGATGAGTATGAATTAAGATTCTATAGTGTAACATTATAACAACCATAGGAACTTAAAAGACCTATACTTTTCTGCCCTCAAAGTACATGGAAAAAATACTTCTTTGTAAATGACAAACCTTAAGAAATAATCTGCCTTTTCATTACAGCTGGACAGAAAAAGTAAAAAAAAATTAAAAACTTCCTAGATGTTTTGGATTAGAAAAGACATTTTGAGAAATCTTGGACTATTTATTAGCGTACCTGTACGCTTTATCCAAAAAAAATCACCACTGTAAACATGTTCAAGTATTAGCAGTGGCACCTTAGGGCTTTACAGAGCTACTTGTCTGGAAAAGTAAGTTTGCTTTGACAGAATACTTAACAGCATTCACTAAGCCTCTGTGAAAGCTATAAGCTATAATGAAACAGGCTTGGCAAGTCTGTCTGAGGACGAGCTTCCTTCTCTGGGCTTAACTCTATTTCAGTGCTCCCATTTATCTCTCCAGTGAATGCAGGCACCCTTCATGGCCTGACAGGTATTTTGTCCTTGCCAGGTAGCTGCTGCTTTTAGGCAGTAGCTGCCAAAACAATTCAGAGTTTAATGGGAAAATGTCCATAGATTATAGTACAACCTCTCCACACTCACAGAAAATGTAAGATCTTTGGGATGTTTAAATGCTGTAAAATGTCTTAATTTGTCCAGGCACTTGCACAAATATTAATACAGACAGATGTGGAATACACAGACAACAAGCATCTAAATTAGCTTTGAGGGAAATTAATACAAGAAGCTGGCAAAATATTCCCAGTGAATAAATTAATGTGACATTTTATTATGATTTGAATACAAGATTACCAAGTCCTTATCATAAACATAGGCCTTAAAAACCTGCAAGAAGAAAGCTAATATTACACGATGCAGCAAGGAAATCCAAATGGAAAGCTACACCTATTAGGCTCATGGACATTCCCAAGGTGGGACAACACTTGTCAACCTGAATAAGACATTGACTGTATTGTTTTTTCCAAGTCTGTAATTACAGCTGGCATTCCTGAATCAGTGCTGGAGGCAACCATCCTATTGAAGAATATAAACCTTTGTGGGAGGAAACAGCAGAGACCAGACTAGTTTCCAAAGTGCTTATAAATCTCATTAGTAGGAGAAAAAAGCTGTTCAACCTCGCATGATTTGCACATGTAGGTCCAGTGTCAGCTGAACACTCTGCTCTGTGGGTTTGTACCGTGCCCCAGACCCACAGTGTCTGTGGAACTCAGCTCCTGCCATTACCACCTGGGAACACCCAGACCTCTGCAAAAACTGACTCTGTGGGGCTCCAATGGAAATTCCCTGACCTCATAGCCCATAGCTTCTTAGCCAAATGGTGATAGCAATAGTTACCCAAACTGTGGCATCTGAGGGCTCCAGTACAGAGTCACACAAGCTGGAGATGTCATGTCAGCCCCCACGATGTGAGTCCAGTCACCTAGACTAGATTTCATCACTGTTACTCAAAGGGAAAATATAGGGTTTCCCGTGACTTCAACATCTGCAGCTCTTTCTTCTGCGTGTGCTTGATTCTCCCAGTGCTTCTTCCTCTCCTGTACCCACAACTCCCATCACCTTTGCTGCTGGGTTTTAGCAGGCACTTGGGCTATTTCCTTTCACCGAACAGAAAACCAGCGAGCTGTGATACACTTTGGACAGTGTTGTATGCTGCAAAACATTAGATCTTGTCTGAATTTTTGTGGTTAAGCCTCTTCTCTGGTTGAAACTTGTCACAGTTCCCTTCAAAGGCTGAATTAGTTCATGCCTGCACTCAGCAGCTGCTGTCTTTAATGCCAGCCACAAGCCTGTGTGACATCTGTCACATCTGTATTTGCTGATGTAGAAGCTCAGGGCTGCTGTGTGAAAATGCCAGGTTGGTGCTGTGTCACCCCCTGAGCCTCACAAGGGCCACGCTGGTCACAGCCTGGCCAAGCCTGGCTTAGCGTCCCTGTTCTCTCTGGACAGGTGTTATCCAGGCTTTTCCAAAGGAGTCAACCACTGGTGAGGGAGAGGAGGGCCCCAGTCTCTTTCTGACTGTTGAAATCACGAAACAGAACTGTGGAGAAGAAGGGAGGAGAGGAGGCTCAGAGGCAAAAGGAATCTACAGGAAATCCCAGTAAAAAAGCTGTCACAGCAGCACTGATAGAAAATGTTGTTCTCTGTGAGTTCAGCTTGTGGAAAACAATGAGCTATGAGTTTGAGTCCCAATCTAAGGGGACTTTTTAAGTGATATAGGTTAATGGCTGAAATACAAAAATGAGGAGGTTGATCTCTGTTTTAGACTGGATTTAAGCATGATTTTCTTTTCTTCACCATCTCGGTCTTAATAGACAACAAAAGACATCATACTTGTATTGTTTCTATGTTTTATTTTGATTAAAAGAAAATGGTAGCACTTTCATTTTGCCTTTAACCTAGTTGGATTAAGCGAGGTATATGAGCACAGCCACCCACATACTTCTCAATTTCTCACTGAGAAAAGTGAGTGGAGTTGTCCAAAAACTAGAATGCTTCAAGAGCAAAAGAGAAAAAAAAGCCCGACAGTGTATCTTATTACTTTGTTGAGTACTCCAGCATAATCTGTGGTAGAAATACGTTTTGAAGGGAGAGTCCCATATAGCAGGATATAAAAAAATGCTCAGAGTTGTGGTTTTATATTCCAACTTATATTCATGTGTTTAAATATTTCAACTTCTACTTCTGGTTCATTTTAAAAGAGAAATGTTTCACTGGAGATCGTAGCTTTATTTTATCAAATAATAGTGTAGCAAAATTAATTGATACAGTGCATTTCAGTGCGAATCTTAATCTATAAGAATGTCTGTCCTTTTCCCTCACTCAATTTTTTTTTTTGTGGCATACTTAATTTTAGATCCATGACCTATGGTCTTTAATAGACTTTCTGACAATAATGATTAGGATAGTGGATATGAGGTATCAAATTATCAATAACTTCCTTCACTGAGACAACCCTAATGAATCCTCATCTGATAGGAATATTCTACTTAAAACATTGATCCATTAACTGATTTACATTTTCTCTAATAAAATCTGCATTTGCCTTTCTGCTATTTTTGTAGAAAATATTTTAAAATATTTTATTTTAAAATATGGTTACTGTTTTTTAGCTTGTGAGGTGTTTTTCATGACATTTTCTTTGTTTGTTTTTCTGAAAGCTACAACTGAAAATCTATTGGCTTGCAGTCCCTTATTTCTTCTATAGCTTTTGTTGGAATCAAAACTTTCATATGAAACACTTAAAATGTAGCTTAAATAAGCATAAATGAAACCCCTGTGTTGAACTCTGCCTGGCAATGCATGAGATTTGTACAATTCTCATTATATTCTGGGAACAAATGGACCTTAACATCACATTGGAAACCTTGATTAAAAAAGTGTGACTAAGATAGGCTCCTTAAGGATTATTGACGTTTAATTTAGCATTTGATATGAATTATCTTAAGCCACATCAGGAGAAACCAAATATTGCTCTACTCTAAGTAGTTTTCAGAGAAAGAGCAGATTTCACAATTGAAACTTTTGTCATCCTGAATGTCTCAATTACCATATTTTAACAGTCTTTTAAACCTGGAAACATAATTGGAATTGTAATAAAATATTCCACCCTGAGTGCCAAATGAAATAGTTACAAACCCACTTTAATTTCAGTGTTTTTACCACTGTAACAGATTTGAGAAAGTCTCATTTTGACCAAATTTATCCTCTGCTTCAAACCCGCACAGGATACATATTAGGACTGGTAACTTTCTGCAAAAACAAAATACCATGATAAGTACAGTCCCTGCTGGCATTGTCTTAAACCTTTCATTTTTCAAAGCCAGATAACGTCTGTAGACATTCTGTTCTTGCACATTTAGGGAGCAGAAGTTTTGCCTGCGAATCATGCATGAGTTTATTAAACCAAACGCTGTTTTTTGGCTGAACGTTCCTATTTGCCTGTTTCACAGGACTGTGCATCCACGTACTTTCTTTGAGAACATCTCACTGTCTCACCACTTTCTTTATGGCTAAGAATTTAATGATTACCACAAAATTAATTACTGTCATTTGCCACCCATTTGTGATTCCCATTGAAGTACAGTTTCTAAAGTATATCATGTGGTGGGCCTGGAGTTAAGCAGAACAAAGGAAGAGGGCGAATGCACTTGTGGCATCTTCTGCTCACGGTGATTCCCTGGAACAATAACTCTGTTATAAACCCCACCATAACCTTTGGGTGGTTGACCCATCAGTGTTATCATGAGGAAGGAGATTACAGATAACCTCACTGGCCTCAAACACTTGTCCTTTCCCTCAGGAAGAGAGCAGCATGGAGAGGAATCAAGCAATGTTTCACAGAATCACAGGATGGTTTGGGTTGGAGGAGGCCCTAAAGATCATCTCATTCCAACCCCCCTGCCATGGGCCGCTAGACCAGGTTGCTCAGAAGCCCATCTAGCCTGGCCTTGAGCACTCTCAAGGATGAGGCATCCACATCTTCTCTGGACAACCTGTGCCGGCACCTCACCATTTTCACAGTACTTTCCTTAATCTCTAATCTAAACCTACAAACCCACTTCCTGTCAGTTTGAGTCCATTCCCCTTGTCCTGTCACTCCATGCCCTTGTAAATAGTCTCTCTCCATTGTTCTTGTGGGCTCCCTGCAGGAGCTGGAAGGCCATAATTGGGTCATTCCTAAGCCTTCCCTTTTCCAGGATAAGCAAACCAAATTGTCTCAGCTTTTCTGTCATGAGACTGGGAGTAGATGCTCCATAGAGTGGCTCACCTATTAAATCTTCCCCTAAAGGAATGGATTTGTTCCTGTTAATTACTAGCTAGAAAGAGTCACAGAGCTCTACCCAAACCCATGCTTAATGCGAAACACCTGTTTGCCTTTAGGTTTACAAAAGAAATTCCCCTAGGCCTGTGTCAGAAAAAGAAAACTGGATAGAAAATTTGGAAAAAAAATCACCCTTTCCCAGGCCATATTCAGTCTCAGCTTGGTGCTATATCCTCAGCAGGCAAGGGGGGATGTCACCCCAGAAAAAGAGAGCCTTTCCATAAAGTCAGCCTTCTTTAAAAAATAAACAAACTTCTTCAGAAGCTACAACTTTCAACCAAGATATTCGTAAGTGGCATATTGGGAAGTACAAAGATAACATTTCATTCTCCAAGCCATATGGAAGGGCTTTCAGCAGCTGAGGATAGGAAATTGTGTAGAAGACTCTGACAGACTAAGTAAAGCAAACTAAATCCCTTGCACTTAAACACCATTAGGAAATGCCTGATGCTGGATCACCAGTTTGAGGTGTGAAGGTGGGCTGCTTGCTGACACAGGTAATAAATGGAATAAAGCATTTCAGGAGTGATAGGATTAATAATGTAATAGCTGACTTCAGAAGGCTTACAGGCTTTACCTAGGGGAATACTTGTCCCAGATATTGAACCAAGTCAACATTGGCAACTCCATTACTTTTATCCCTATTTATGTTACTGAAAGAAGCCTTTGTTAAAATAAATTTATATTTACAGAGGACAGAGTGGTTTTATCTGGAAAGGTACTTACATTTTCTCTTAAGTTTATCCCAGCATATGACAGGGGAGGAGGACCCGTGAGCTTAGCTATACATTCTGAAAGGGTGGAAGCCATCTCTAACACATTGATTCTGTTCAAATACCATTTTGCCCCATTATGCCAAAGAAAAAAAAACGCTCAAAGCATTTTGCTGTATTTCATTAATATTGCCTACAGTTAAATCATATATTCAGTAAAACCAATATTTTTCCCCATAGTTTCCAGTCTGAAAATGCAATACTATATGAACTGAACAAATAGAAGACAATATTTTTGCTGCTCCTTTTTGTTTCTTCCTTCCCACCAAGGAAGAAAGAAACAACATTTAATCTCTAGAACCCAACTTTTAGCTATCAACCATGACTGACATTATGTATGCTCTAGTTTGGGCCTGATACATGATCCCTTTTAGCTAGTGATTTCCAGCAAGTCACTGCTCTTGTGAAGAAAATGTACAGAATATATGATGGATTTCAATTATGAAATAAGATTTTTTTTTTCAGATTTAGGTAAATATTTTTTTTCAAGTCAAATAAAATTGCAAGTTAATCAAATAGTACAAAAAAAAGTCATCCAAAGACAGAGAAAAATTCCCAAATGATTACCTTATAGTAACACTTCACTTTTTACAGTGGACTTAGATCCCAAGTAAAATGTTAAATAAGGAAAAAATAGCTTTCAAGGTAGCTAAGGAACCAAAAAGCTAAACTGTGCAGGCATTGTTAAGCACATATACAGTATTCCTGAGTGATGTGTGTGTGTGTGTGCACAGCTGCAGAGGCACAGAGCCCATATGCCTGTGTATAAACAGAGGGTAGCTGTACATGTGTGTCTGCGCATGTGAATGTTTTATAACCGCGTTGGCAGGTGGGCAGGGAAACCTAAATGCAAATTAGCCTTTTTCTAGTGCTCTAGTGCCTGAACAGCTCTGAGGTTTGGATTAGAAGTGAAATAAAACAGTTTGGGTCCTCTCTTGGAAACAAGGGGATTATAAAGTTGAGTTTTAAACTACAGTAGGTTCAGAATAGCTTTCTCCAAACTGCAGTGTCTGCCTACAAGACAGATTTCTACTGAACATGCCAAGCTGACCTCCTTCTCTACTCTCTTGTACAAACTTAAATGCTCTTATTTTAGAGCAGAAGTCCTCATCCAGATAAAGGATTACGTTTCTCCAGGATATCAGCTTTGCACAAATCAAGCTGTTTTGATTTGTCTCCAAAATAGTTGAAAATCCACTCAAAATTGTTGCCCTGCCCTTATTTTCTCTTTATGTTCTCTTTACTCTTCTGTTGAGATCAACATCTGCTTCTTTTTTGCACTTTTAGAAGCATGTTACTTCCTGGCATTGTTCTCCCAGCATAGTTCTGTTTGCCATAACCATTTTAAATCCTCAGCTTATGCCATGTGGCAAACCCATGTCCTCTAAGGGCATCTTTAGTAATATTTTGAATTCACTCCCTGTGTCACCTGTGTTTCCCACGCATGATTGCACTCAGAAAACTTTCCCGTGCATCTCACTTTCTCCAGCAGAATGCTCATTTAATTCATGGAAAGGTGGATCCAAACACCAGAGTAAATTCTATCAGAAGTTTTATTGATCATGAGCTTGAGAATATAAGAGACTTTTTTCTTCTAAACTCATATTTATCTCCATTAATTCAGAAAAGTCTGTCAAACATGTGAATGACTCTCAGATTATGAAGCCTTAATTTTATGCCTTAAAAATCCATTAATAAAGCTGCATGTAGTACTTCAAGGAATATTTGGTCATTGATTTTTTACTAGGAACTTTTTTATTTTATTGTAATTATTTTTGAAAATGAATTGATTTTTTTTGTTCTTCAAGTACTTATAATTTCATTTGCTGTAAAGAAAGCTGTGTTTTTTTTCAAAATCTAACTAGGATAAATAAGGGAGAGTAGATTTCATTAAGCTGCCTCTAATGTATCCTAAACCAAAACATTTTCATAGGAACTCTGGCAAAACATGCTATTCATTTTTAACAAGACCAAATGAAAGCTTGTTTTCCAACTGTATCTCAGAGGATGACCTGTTTGAGTCTCTAATCTTGAGGTAATCTTGTTTTCTAGGTGAACTCATGTAAATCTAGGCTTATTATTTCAAGTTAACCAACACTTTTTTTCCCCCCTCTCTAACAGATGTATGAGATTTATGGAAGCAGTCCAACTGCCATTCTTGAATTTAAACATTTGTTGAGCTATTTATGTGGGTTGGACTAAGCTGAGTTCTGAGGCTTTAAAAATCTTTCAGGTCATGGTGGTTTATGTCTGTTTCCAGGTGGTATCTGTTTCTACAGCCTTTATAGTAAATAGTTACTGCTCTTTGCTTAGCTCAGGGTTATCCCTGCTATCCTTACCCATGGTTTCCTTGTGGTTACTATTTTACTGATCCCCCATATTAACATGCATGTCTCAGACTCCCTGCACATTTTGGTGATGCCCAGACGGGGCTGTTACCTTCTCCACACACAACCTTAGGACCTGATTTTCTTCTTCCACTGTACCTCAAAATGCAACGTCCCAGCCCAGTGCAGCACCAGCAGCACAACAGGATTGCATACTGTTTAAAACAATCTCTATTCCTTTGACCTGAGGCTGCAGTCATTCTTGACAGCAGACAGGATATTTTCTTTCTGGGTAGTGAGGATTTTTTATATTCCTCCAAAAAAGGAGGAATATAAACCCTGACACCAGAGTCAACCACGGGATAACTACGGCATGCAAACAAGGACACCTGTATGCCTGATCAGCAGAGCTCTGGGTGTGCAGCTGCTGGTTTGTTTCCCAAGCAAGCTGGCAGGTTGATTAAGATGGGGTTATTTAGAATGACAATCTGTTACAGAAAGTGGACACCCCATAATTAAGACACATTTTTTCCTCTGCACTATCTCTGCTCTTACGTTTATTTCTGTATTTCAGTTTTATGCTGTATGTCTGGTTTGAATGAGAAATGTTCAGTCCACCTGGTGCTGTCAGTTGCAAGTAATGTCTGTTTACTATGTGCATTAAATTAGGCAATTAACTGCTTGAATGTATTTGTACAGATAGCCAAGTAAAATTTTATTAAAATACCTGGCTGGCTGTAAAAAGGCTTGATTGACTTGGATTAAGGTTGCTCTGACTCAATGATCATATTGCATTCGCTGATGTGGAAGTCTTTTGGGGAAAAAAAAACTCCATGTCATGGATTAGAGAGCTATTAGAAGAATCTTCAAGGGAAATGAGACAGCAGAGCTCACAGAGACACCCATAAGTTCTTGCCTCTAATGCTTCTGGCTTTGGCCCTTGCAGATTTCAGTATCAATCAAGTTAAACTACAGGCAGGTATAACAAACTGAAACCTCATGTAACTTAAATCAGAAAGCATCTAAGATCAGGTACTTGGGCTAAATTCAGGTTATTCTGGCTGTGTTAATAATTTCTCATTTAAAAGTGGCTTGTCACACCGAGCTGGTGCCAAAGCTGACACACGATGTGGAGGAGGATGAAGCCAAAGACAAGGCTCCTCTTGAGAAAGGCTCTGGGCCAGATTTGCTGCTGTCATAAGTGGCATCTTTCCCTCAGTCTCAGCTCCCATAGAAAGTGGGAGAAATAGAATGTGTTTCAAGGCACTTCCAAAGAGTAGGTAAAATCTGCCATGACACAAAGTTTATTGACTTTATAGTGTAATAATCAAAGCCCTTATATCTCCCAAATACCTTTAAATATATGCCTCTTAAAACTTTAAAGTACTTGGCAGAGGAAGATTTAAACACAGAAGTGCAATACTTCTAATTCGTCTCTGGAAGCTGGAGGGATAACTCTCTAATAATTAAACATTTTCAGAAATTAACTAGTAATATAACTTTAATGATACGGTTAATTTTTAATTAGAGCAGATGTGTTCTGACATTTACTGGAACCATTGTACTTTTGCAGAGCATTTCATTATTAACAGCAATTTACCTATGATTTGTGCATGCATGTGCCAACAACATTTTTATGCTTATAAAGAAAGAAAACCACACCTGAATCCCAGCACATGCTTTGTATTTTGTTAGAGGGGTTTTTTTCCCTTTTTTTTTTTTTTTCTATTTTGGGTTTTATGATTTGTAGTTAAACATTTCCAGGAGGCCTTTACATAATTCAGTGGCTTTTTTATGAATTTCCCTCAGGAAAAAAAAAACCCTGAAATTAAAAAAAATGAATCTGGAGTAGCAGGAAGGTGGTTTTGCCAGAATCAGACCCTTGTGAGCAAGCCACTTCCTCATCTGAATTCACAGCCAATTATTTAGTGTTGGGAGGGCTGAATTTGGGTCTTGCTTGGAGCTGTAAGCAGGAGAGTGGAATAGCTTTGCCTTTGTGCTGGGTAACAAAGCTCAGGGTTGGATTCTGAAACAGGATCTCCACCCTCTCCAAACTCAATGCAGACTTGGAAGCCAGCGCTCAGGAATACCTATTCCTGGTAACCAGATTGTGTTTTTCACCTTCTCAACAAAAAAAAAAAATAAGTGAGACCAGTGCAAAAAATGCAGCAATTTGTTAGAGAATTGGGGGAAAGCAATGCTAGATATTAGGAGTTCAGCAATTCATTGGTCAAGGAGGCCAGTCAGTGGCAATGCTGGTATCTTGTATCTTGATATCGACATTAACTTTTGGTCCTGAACTCTGCAAAGATTCTCAAAACCCTTTCTTGACAACCATTTCCTGGACATAGTTGTCTTTTACAGCTAAAGAGCAAGTTCTCTTACCTATGTGCACATCAATTGCTCCCTAAATTTCTCCTTGTCCATATGAAAAAAAAGTTTAGTTGTTTCAGAACTCTAAATATACTGTTTCCTAGACTAAACAACCTCAATCTTTCATCCCTTTTGTGCATCATGTTTTCTAAACAATTTATCATTCTTATTGCTGTTGTCTGGACTGGCTTTTTCCAGCTTTCCTGTGGTAGTGCTAGAAACTCACACAGTTCTCTTGCTGAGGTCCCACAAATGGAATCACCACTTCAGCATGTTGCCCAAACCACTCCTATCAATATGACCTAACAGAACTTCGTCCCCTCCTTCCCCAACATGACATTGAGGGTTCCTAATGGATCTGCCATTTGTCCAGGCTTTTTTCTCCAAGAATGCTCCCTGTTCCCATTTTAGTCCTTTTGTATTTGTGCATTTAACTTTGTCTTTCCTAAGAACAGTACTTCATGCATTTGCTGTTGTTGAATTGCGCCTTATTGACTTCAGGTATCCAGAGTGTTTGTGACCTAGGGATATCCAGAAATCTCTCAATTGTAATGGAAAGCAGAGCACAAATCTGCATCCAGGACAGATATCTGTGAAATCTCAGTAGAATTTCTTTTGACTTTTTGAATAAAATAAAGGGAAAACTTTTCAAAGTAGGATTTTTTGTTCTCAGTTAATCTATTTTTATAGTATGTTATCCTTGAAAATAAAAAACACAGAACTTAGTAACATGAAAGTTTTATGTAAAAATGGAGGTTTGATAGCTCAGTTCAGTTAAATTCCTGTTGCATAATTTAAGCTAAAATTCTTTGGTTTTCTGAGTGTTGCTTTTCCATTAGACAATCTCCGGGCAGATTTTAAAACTTCACATACCACTGCCTCCAGTGCCTACAGGATTTCAAGGTTAATAAAAGTAGATGTGATTAGTAATACAGTTCAAATGCAATTTCTTAGTTTAGAAAATTTGATAGACTGTAATCTGAGCTGTTTTGATGATTATTTTTTCCCCTGCTGTGTCAAGCAAATTGAGCTCTTAGTCCTCACAGTCCCTGAGATTAGTGCTGGGATGTAGATTCTTTGCTTTTAGGGTGAACAATGCTTATGTCACCCAAATATGTCATGACAAACACTTAACGATGCCAAAGCTGCAAAAGAAATTAGTGAACTTGGAAAAGAAATCTTGTGAACTTGTACAGCATTGAGCTGGTTTTAAAAGCAGCTTCCCACACACTCTGCTGAAAATTTGGGAATTCTCCTCTAGCAGTGCAATGTAGTTGGTCTGAGCCAGACCTGCCCTTTTTCCTTTCATTCTTGAAATTTTCATTCTGTTATGCTTTGTGGAGCGTGGCAGGCTGAGTGTTGAGGGATAGGTATTTATGTCTCGGCTTTCTCAAATTAAAAAAAAAAAAGGCAAAGTAAAGGCTTGGTTTGTGGGATGCAGTTTGGTTGAGACAAATGCTTCCACCACTCAATGGAACACAAAATGCTGATTTAGAAACAAGAGTACTTCAGCACCCTACAGGCCCCAGGAGGGCCCACCCGACTGGGTCATCATTATTTAACTCCTGTTTTCTGAGCACTGGTGGGTTGGGTTGGTGAAGAAGCATAACTTAATTTTATTGAATTACTGGTGTCCCCAGTCCCACTGAAACTGGCTCCATTTGATGTGAACAAACTGTTCATGCTGAGATTATTTAGTGTCATACAAGCAGAACACTAAATAAGAATGTAAAAAAGTATTATTTCTAGAGCCTCTACAACGTGATGGTGTGCTAAAATCAAAAGACTGGAAACTCAATGCAGCCTAGTTCAGTGTGATTGGTGAATAAGTTTGTTGTCTGTCATGAGGTCAGAAATTCCAGAAAACATTTAAATAATCATAATATTTTTCTGAAAAACTTATCTGTCAGATATTCTGAAAATGGCTGTTGTCATTTCTCTTGTTTTTGCTGAACAGAGTACTGCTTTTAAAAAATGAATGAATATGTTTTCCCAGAGTTTCCACCCAGCAACACAAGAGGAGGAATTGAAGATTCTTTTTGCCAGGAGAGTGCCTCCTTTGGGAGTTTGTAGACTCTGGCAAGAAATTTGAAAGAGCCATCAGTAATATCCACTCCCAAAAGTAAAATAAGTTGTTATTACTTTGATTGTTTTGTTCAGCTCACACTTACCCAACGCTCTTTCCTTCTAACATTCTCCTTTCTAAAATTTACTGGCTTTCATGGTAGGTTTGAAGTCACAGACACATTTTTTCCCCCCATATTTACTAGCTTTTGTAGGTGGACATGGTTTGAACCCTGCTTGCTTCCTGTATCCGCTTTGCACTCTTGCAGTGCTCAATCTGCAGCAGTCATTTTAACAGCCAGATAGTTGTCAGAAACAGAGGAGTTTAGCTTTTCGGCAGGATAAAACCAAATGGAATGCTTGACTGAAGTGAAAAATCCACGTTATTCTAACAAAATCTCTTGCAATGACAGCAAAAGGATAAAACAATCTAGCTGGGATTTCGATTTTGAGCGGTATAAGAGGATTGTTGAAATTAATGGTATTGAATTAATACAGCAAACATTTACTTGTGAAAACTTTCCCTTACTCTTAAATATGTCACTGCTTTCTCCTCCTGTACGGGCAAGTTGCTGGAGCAGTTCAGGTGCCCCCTTGCCAGAGTGATGGAAGCATTTGAACTAAAGGCTGAGCCAGCCAGCTGATATTTTGGGCCCCAGCATGGGTCCATGGCTGATATCCTGGGTGGATTTCCCTCAGCTAGTGATAAGCACCCATGCAACCAGTCACTCACTGTACCTCCCAGAGGGACATGGGAGAAAATAGCAGGAATGGGAGCAGGAAAACTCATGGGTCAAAATATAGACTAAGAAATCACCTCCAAAGTACTCCAGCAGCCAAAACTGATTTGAGTTGGGGGAATTTGCCTTAATTGTTTTTGCCAGTTAGCATAAATATTTTATTACCTCTTCCAGTATTGGGAAACAAAGGAGACAAATATTGCAATGCCTTTCCTCCCACATTTACAGCATCCACTTCGCTCTAGACTCATTTCCTCCTTCCTTTCTAGTATCTACTTCATTACTTCAGAACCTTGCTAGAGAGAGATTACTCCCAGTCCCTCCACTGAGCCTATACGCAGTCCAGGCAGTGGGCAGTGATTTCTCTCTGCTCATTCCTCACTTCTCACTCTTCCTGCAATCTTGGGTGGATCCTCCACAGGCTGGGGCCCTTCTGCAGTGTGTCTGCTCCAGCATGATCTCATCCACAAGCTCCTAGCAGCTTCAGCATAAGCCAGTGATGAGCAAGCAAATTATGTGATGGGATATTAACAGGTGAAAAGTCACTGATGTAAATAGTTGCCTTTCATTTTTCTTCACAGGGAACAGCAAAGACTTACAATTACTGCAAAAATACAGTAATTGTACCAGCAATTTTATATTTTGAGGGCAAAGCCTGAATGTCTGCAGCGTTGTAGTTGACACTTGAAATGCCCCATCCCAGAGACATTCTCTTGTAGTGCAGAGCAGTCATTAGTGCTTGGTGTGACATTCCTACTGCAGTGAGCAGAAGGGACTCAAGCTGTTTGCCTCTACTTAGTATATAGGAACTGGGATTCTTTCTATTTCCAAGGCAGTTTTCTTCATCTTCCCTCTCCAGGTTTCTCATTCAACGTCTTTGTTTAACTGCCACTTTATTGGATTCAACAGTTTGGTGGGGGTTTTGGGGTGGATGTGGAAGAATTCTGTTTCTGCATTTGAGTTAGAAACCTTTTTAAATTGTGCCCAGTTTTTATGAAAGAGGAAGAAGAGAAGCATGCTTAGATCCTTGTGGGTTTGCAGAAATCTCCTGATCAGGTATTGCAGCCTCCTGCTTCTGGCAAGAACAAATTCCTCCTTCCTACATTGTTTTTGTCATCAGAAGCCATGTGTATTTTTGAGAGAAACTCTATTTATGTGTTTGTATTCGTTTATTATTTTAGTGTGAGAGAAATTTTGTTGGTTCATGACCTTTTGCTCTGAAGGTCCTGTTGCATCCTGGGTGAGTGTGCAGTAGCTCCTGTCTCTGTCCTTGGCCCTCTTTAAAGGCAACTTGTTCTCTGTCAAGTAAACCTTTGTCTCTTAGAGACATGGTGACATTTCAGAGCCGATAATACATGGGTTGTGCATTATTTAGAGAGATTTAGATGTGGGATTGATTCAGCCTTCAGCCAAATACTAACTTTAAGACTGGCATAAAATAGTGAGAAATTCCTAATAAAGGAATGAGCTGTAAGAACAACTAGAAATATTACCTCCTGTGTAACTGGAGACCCAAACTCAGCTGATTAAAATATTCCACCAGGTCTTTACTGAATCTTTGGCCAACTCAATTTCTAAGAAAATAACCTGCCATCCAGCTGGTACCCAGGCTTTGTTAAAGACTAAGAAGAAAAAAAAAAAGAAAAAAAAAAAAGAAAAATAGAAAAAAAAAGAGAGAGAGGGAGGAAAACAAAGGAAGAAAAAAAAATCAATCCTATTATTATCATAAAATTCAAAAGGTTGTTCACATCCAAACAGTAGGAGTTGGACAGATTAAACTTTTAAAACTGTAACAACATCTCTCTTGGTGTACTCTAGTTCAGCAAAGTGAACCTTGTAAGACTTGACACCCATCACAACATTTCCTGTAGTTACCGCTCTGTTACTTAGACCAAATCCCCAGTTCTGGCTTGCAGGCTATAATTTGGAGACATTAAATGACTATACTGTGGAAAGTATCTGATGATGTATTGTACTTTAGAATAATAAAACTACTAAAAATGCAGCTTCAAGAACTAAATCAAGTATATAATTATCTGTGTTTGTAGGATTTCCTCTAAAATCGTTATGTTGTTTAAGCCATGCCTTTCTTTGCCTTCTGTTAATAACCCATGTTCTTAGAAAGAGGATCATGCATTTAAAAATGTTCTTGGCACAAAGCCCTACTCCCACCCCCTTTCCCCTTTCCTTCCTTCTTGCTGACCCATAACAAATCTTCTGACTTTGATTTCACTTCACATTCAAATGCAACGACAGAGGCTTAATGGAAAAACTTAATCCAAGTGCTTCATTTTCTTAGCTGCAATTCTCACATTTGGAGGGCATCTCAGTGCCAAAATTCTTTCCTTTTGTTTTTCCTTAGCCTTTCTTTTCAGATGAGTGCTATCTGGCACTAAGAACAAGCATAGTAATTGAATGTTCAGGAGCTAGTGACTTTAGGGAGCTTGCCAACATACAGCATACACTTTCTTTTGTCACTTTTTTTCCTTATCACCAAAAGGAGTGCTTTGCATGTTTGGAATTGCTGTAGTTTTCTCCTCTAAAGACATTTCACCCCTCCTATTCTTCACCCTTACCTCACTGTCATTATATCCTGGTTGCTTCCCTAGTATTTCTCAAGGAATATTTTGTCAGCGTTACAGATAATTCTCCCTTGCTGTCCCTTGGTTTTTAAGGCTGGCTGCCCTGGCTGTGCTCTCTCCAGGCAAGGATCCTTTGAAACCAGTGATGAATGAACCTTGAGGAAAACTTGTATACACCTGAGGTTCATCAGACTGCACAGTTTTCTGGATTTACTGCTTCTGTAAAATTATCCTGGAAGTATCAGGAGGTGGCATTTTGTTAAGGGTGTTGTGGAGTTGCTGTTCCTGGCCCTCTTGGGAAGGAAGAGGAAATTCTGCCGGGTATCTTCCAGACATTCAAAAGAACGTTGTGGGGTGGGGCTAGGAGATTTTTTACTGAAAAAAAAAATTTGCTTGCTCACATATGTAAAGTAAAGAGTGATTTGAATGAGGTGAATTCTTATTTATCCGAGCTTACACATTGGCAGGACAAAAATTGAAGCCATGTGGATAAGTTAACACAGACAATTAATGTCTGCAGGCTGGCAGACTGGTCTAACAATAGTTCATCTTTTCCCGGAAGCCACTTGGTGCTAAAATTTTTAGAATGTTGAGTTTTATTCCCCTTCAGAAAAAGAGTATGTAGGTTTCTGGATTTCTTTTGGTCATGTCACATTCAGTGATCTACAAAAAATATTATTAACTCAGTAAGAATTTATTTGTGTCTTTAAGTGTAAGAAAAACCACAGCAGCTGGGGGAAGTCTGTATTATTCGACATCAGAAATGGATATATCATCGTTTTGCTTGTGCTGGGTGGGGTCATGGCATTACTAACATTTCTGTAAGATAGGATGAGTAATTTATATCTCTTAGGTGGAGGACAGGAAACTAGATCAGTTTGCTCTGAGGTGTTATTTTTGGAAACATCAGAAGGAAATAAAATTTAGGTTGGCAGGTACACCAGCAAAGCAGGAACACCACTGTAGGGTTCAGCTTTCCCTAAGAGCTAAAAGAGACTGCCTTGCACATTTTATTTCCTTTTTCATAAAACATATATATCCTATCATCAGATTGCTTGGACATGTATTTATTTTTATATGATACTAGATAGAAAATTTAACTGAAATCCAGGGGACTCATTCAAGTGTGATCAGATTCCTGAAACATGATGAAATAATTCTGCAAGTGTTTGTTGAAATGTAGAAAGACAATCTACATTTGTTTATATTTTTCATTATTACAATAAGGATCAAAACAACCTGTAGTTGAAAAGGTTGGCATTGTTTATTGTCCTTTTTGTTCTTTGACATTTTTACATGAGCTATCATGACAGGTCTTTATACGGGGGTGATAGTACTGAATATACCCCTTGACCATAGCCAAAATAATTTTAAGAAAAACAAGCAAATATTATTCCAGGCAAATCTTCCTATAGCCTGAGAAAGAAAAACTGAAAAGCTTAACATCATAGAGAAATCTGTGGATATCATTATGCAAATTTTGCTTTTGCTCACTAACAGGCAAATATAAGAGTGATAAACAGCATTCTGTATTCATTTTTTATGGTTTATGATTTTTTCCGGGTATGAAATTTTACATGGATTCCATGACAACTCTGACCAAGTGTGCATTACAGTCCATCTAGCCATTTCCACTTCCATAAAATAATATTTTAGAGTTACATTGGAGTGTTTGAGTACATTGGAGTGTTGAGTACTACAGATTAAATCATGGGTATAAGGGGAAAGTGTGGCATAGAATTTAAAAATATTGTTGCCCTTTGGCTGGTCTATCCTTTTTCCAAGGAGGAGGAAGAGTAGTAACCATCATTCTTCTTTTGTAATTGCTAAGCATTCCTGCAGCTAGAGGGAATGGTTAGGCAGTTGCCTTTCAGCCTTTAGGAAGTGAATGCCAACGCACTGTTTCAGAGCCTTACAGCCTTAGTTTTTTTTTCTTCATGGAAACATTGGCTATTCTGAGTTTCTGCCTAGAAAAACGCAAAAGAGACAAAATGGCCACTGTAAAGATTTGCAATTTTTTAGGCCTTGTACTTAGCTTTGGCCCTTATATATATATATATATAGAGAGAGAGAGAGAGGCTTCCAGAGTTTATTCAATTTTCATATATTTTATTTTCCTCCTACTGCTTCTCATAGTGACAGTTTTATTGTAATAAGTAGATCCAATACATTGAAGGTGTATTTCTGAAGGGGGAAAGTAGCTCAGGTTACCCAAGACTTAATGTCTTGTGGGACAGAGGTTTTCTATGCCATTAAATCAAGACATATCTTTTCCCTTTCGTGTGCTTTTACAATGCTTGATAAAAAAAGTTTCCCAGTCACACACAAACATCCTTCTTGTATTTTAGTTCAAACTGTTTCCAATTAGATTTTAATGCCAACTTGCAATTAGATAAAGTAATATTTATCAATATGGCAATACCATTATTTCTCTGTTGTCAACTTTATAAACAATTGTCATAATATTACAGTGATTCATAGTTATTCACAAGCAGTTATGCAGGCAATCACCTACAGCACAATAGGAGAAAATAAAATTAATTTATTTCCCTCTCCTACAGCTAGTTATTATTTTGTGTACAGGCATTAAACCTGTCCCTCTCGTAGACCTGTGTCACAGGCAGTCAGAGATCTGGCTGATCTATGGTGTTTTAGAGTATTAGTTAGGTTCCAGGCCAAAATAATTTATCATTTTATATCCAAATCCATGTGCCATTTAGCTGATGAGATGTAGCCCATTCAACTAAACATGTGAGGAATAGGTACATGCAATATCAGAGGGGGAAAAAATGTGAAAGATCTGATCAAGCTGATGGTGTTTGAGTGTGAAGCTTGTTAATCTCTGTAAGGTGTTGGTAGCACAAAATGAGCACAGTTCTTTTCTGGTAAATGAGAGGTTGGGCCCTTAACTGCTATGGGGCAGGTCATACCCCCTTGCTGGTAGTAAAATCCTTGGAAATACTTATGTAGTAAGGGAACTCAGGGTGAGTATAAAGGAGCTTAGCCCTATATTTTCATCATGCGTAATTGCATTTTTTCTCATTAAAATCCCACTCTGATTCTAATTAAATTCATAATTGTTCTGCATTTGATGCTATAAACCGTTGTGTAGTGTTGCAGGGTGCTATTTAACAGATGTCATCCTCCCCCCAAGAGGCAGTGGTATTTCATTGCTGTGTGAATTGATCCTTCAGTGTGAAACCTGAACAGGTCCCCAGATAGCCAAGCAGGAAGGGGGATATCGTGAACTAGCAAGAATGAATAAATGAGGTAACCAAAGAGTGTCTCTCAGAATGCATGAGGTGTAATTCCTTGCACTTCAATATATTTTAAAAGAGTAATCTAATTTTCTCATTCTATGTTCTATTCATAATAAAGTTACAAATTCATAGTGATACTCCAACACACAGTTCTCAGGCTCAGGCTTAGAAACCACTTTTAGACTTTTGCATTAGGTTTTTTTTCTCGTTGTTGGGGTTTTTCTTCCAGCTGCAGCCGGTTTGACTCTTACACAGAGCTGAGAAAGTTAGTCTTGGTGTTTTTCAGAACATCCCTTTTTTCAAGTGTGTTAATTGGATTCACCACCACTTCCCCTCCATCTCTGGCAGATATACATGTGCTCCTAATACACTTCATCCTATTTGCTTCAAAATATCTGTTTGATTGTTTCTGATTTTATTCCATGGGGTTTTACTGCCACCACACTCAATATTTGTCTGGGGGCTCACCCATATCCATCTCTGATCAGCTTATTCTAGTAAAAATTCCCAGTTTAGCAAATCCCACAGAAGCCTGCTGGTCTTCAGTCAGGTCAGAATGATTTAATATTTAGTTTCTATAGCCCAAATTTACTATTACTAAGCTGAGTAGGGCCTTACATAAGTTTAAGGACTAAACCACTGAAGTACCCTAAATAAGACAATAATTATGCTTTGCGGGAAAATGGAATTAAAAAACTAAGATAGAACAGCGGGTTATCAGTGGGTCAACATTAATTTCTAGTTCTTTTTTTGTATTGCAATATGTTGAGTCTCAAGGTGCTTTTAAATTGCTTCAGGATCCTCAAAGACAGTTGTGTTATAAAATGTATGCTATTATTTACCATACAAACTATTGCCAAAATCATATGTTCTCTCCCATTCAAATGCAAATTCCAGGGAATTTCAATGGGAGAAAAAGGTTGAGCATGTTCTATTCTGTTCTTCTTAGATATTAAATTTATTCTCTATCCCTTCACATTAGTCAAAACCCGATACCCTAGAGAAAAATCTTTCCAAATGGTACATAGAATGGCCTCAAAAGACAGATAAAATTCTTAGACATAGGCTGCTCATCCTGGGTGGTATTAGAGGTCACTAATAGTATTCAGTATTCTTAGCTCATTATGAACCATGAATATTGCCCTATGGGTACTGCCATGTTTTTGTTTTGTTTTGTTTTACAAATCTGAAAACTTGTTTTTAAAACTTCTTTTAAAAACCCTTTGTTTATAAATGTGGGATGAAGTTTCCTTGCTTTTCTTTGACACTACCTGTAGCGCACTGCTTATTTTAATCGCTATCTCCTGAAATTCCTATTCCTCTCTGAAATTTGTCCGACTCAGACATACAGGCGATTTCAAATTGCGGTGGAGATACGTGCAACTTGTTTGCTTAATGAAAAACAGACAAAAACGCTTAGTGAAGACTAAAGGGTTAATGCTGGCTTACTTAGGCAGGCAAACATGAGGATGTGTAGAGGATCTCTAACTTCTTTATTGTATTTTTTTTTTACTAACCAGCGATAGTAGCTGCCCCATGGTCTGCTTTTGCTGGCAGTCTGTAGAACTAGAAGCAATCAGAGGGATGATTCTGTCCTGTTTCTGCATCACAGGCAGAACCAGGATACTGGGCTCGTCTAAAACAAATGTTTGTCCTAGTTAGTGGCTGGAATAATACAGTAACGTACAGTAACTCTCTCTCTGAGAGACCAGAACAAGGATTTCTCACCCAGCTGCCATTTCTTCCCTGTTCTTCATGGAATTGCAGAGCTCATTGCATTTCCTCCTAACCAGAACTCAACAGGTTGAATGCCACAAGTGGATAAAATGATTGAGAATTCAGATACAGTGATGGTCTGTGTTTGTTTATAACTTTATACAACACAGAGTTCTGCTTTTCACAATTAGTTATACCATTTTTTTTTGGGGGGGGGGGCACAAGACTTAGTATTTTATATTCCAATTTGATGACTAGGTTTCTTTGCTGTCAGATTTTAGTCAATGAGCCATTCTTGGAAATTTGCCTTAAACTCTGCAACAAAGTATGTATCATTGTGCATAATGAGTTGGAATAAATGCACAGTATTATCTACACTAAAAAATTTCCCCCGCCCCCAGATATTTTGAAGCCCATATTAGTAACAGAAGCATACATAATACAGTAAATTGCAGAAAACAACAATGGCACACAAGTGAAATAATCAGTAAATAAATATCCTTGTTATGAAAATATCTTGTAATTACAAGTAAGACATGTATGACAGTAACATTAAAATAACTTGTCAAAACATCAAAATACAGACAGTTCTGATTCACTGGAACAATTATCTACTTTGAGCCTGAAAAACAACTTTATAAAAGGAGCCCAGTCACACACATTGAAGAACACATGATGAGAGATTTTGTTATCCTGTGATAAATTAGTCAAAATTCTTTGCATGGCTGAAATGACCACCTGGGGAATGAAGGTACCATCAGGAACATATCATCAAAAACATTGCCATCGTTAGTTTAAAACAAAATGGGAGGAAAAAAAATCATTAAATAAAAATAAAAGGAAAAACTGAGAAGAGAACACCAGCTAAACTATTAGTTCATGTGGCTTTAAGATAGTCCCCAAATCTAGAAGGCGGAAATTCTGGACAATAGAACATTTTGACAAAACTGTTTGACTAAACAAGACTTAGTGCAATCTAAATAGTAACATGATAATTCAGAAGCAGCAGAACATGCTAGTTCAGGTGCTTAAATGAAATGTTAGAAAACAAATATCACTTCTTTTTTTCCTACTTGGCATATCCAGGCATGTGGTCCAAAGTTAATGAGGAACATGTTCGGTGCAGGGAGCTCAGGGTGCAGCTACCGATGGAGCTTCAGGTTGAGCTCTGGGTGGGAACCCAAGAGAAGAGGCCATGAACACCACCCTTTGCACAGCAAAGGGCACAGGGACCTGTGGCACAGCCAGGTGAGGCACACTGAGACCACGGCAGGAGCTGATGGCTGGAGAGGAAGAGCAAGGCTTTGGTGCGCTTGGACTGTGAAGGGGTAAAAGCCCAGGGGGGTCTTCCTCGAAACCAGATATCTGAGGTTCTGCCATAGAGATGGAGCTGGTGAGGAAACCTGATCTGACTGTGACTGGGGTGTGCAGGGAGTCCAGCAATGACCTGCCAGGTCACTGGAGCCACCCCTGTGGCTCAGCCCGTGCAGTGACAGTCTGGGACTTTGGGATTATATGGCTGCCAGACAGTCTTGTGAATGATCACATTGGGAAGATCCCTTAACAAGACTCATACTTTCTGTTCTTAAAGTGGATTGAGAGTCACAGAGTAAATGAGGAGGGACAGGACCTCTGGTTGATCTGGCCCAACCTCTGCTCAAAGCAGGCCAAGGCCAGGTTGCCAAGGCCAGGTTCACTGTGAACGGAGACTCTGCGGCTTGCTCTGGACACTGGTCCTGGTGTCTTCCACCTTCACGGTTATTTCTTTTCTGTAATACCTGATTCTCTTGACACAACTTAAATGTCCTGCTGCCTCCTATGCTGTCACGGTGTCTGTGATGTGCCTGTGTACACGGTGTACCTGATGGCAGGAATAGAGGAGACAGGGTGCCCAGGGACAGGGCAAGCTGGAGTCTCCATCCTCAGGGACATTCAAAACCCAACTAACCACAGCCCTGAGCATCCTGCTGTAGCTGATCTCCAGGTGTGCCCTCTGCATTAGCCATTCCATGTGAGTCTGTGATTTAAAAATCAGTCTGTTGCAGTACAAACAAATTTCACAGTTACTGGAATCTTCTCTGGAAGGCCACTAACGGAGAGGTTTTCTCCTCCTGTTCTTAATTGCATTTACATATCTAAGGCTTAACTGCTCAGACTAAGCTTTCCTAAAGCATCTCCCACAGGCAATTTGTTTTGTGAAATTCCAGCAAGCATACTTAAATAATTAGAAAATGAAAATTTCAGAAATGTTATGCAATGATTTGTCTGCGTTACATGCTGTGAAACAAGTGGCTGAAGTCTGGTTAAGGCTTGGCTCTGATTGCAAATATATCACTGTTGTGTTATCCTAGTTTGTGCCATGGGGGAAAAATTCAACTGCCTTTGACAAGCTAAAGCTTGAGCAATGTTGGTTTGGATATGATCAGCAGAAGCTCACTGAGAACTGAAGTTTAACAGATGTGTCTAATAAAGATACATGTATTTAATAGAGGTGGGTTTTTTCCTGCTGAGCACGCTCTGGCCAAAGGCTTGGGCAGGTATTCCAGAGCACTCTTGGAAACTGGTGCTACAGACTGAGGTGGTCCATGTGCAAATAAACTGAGTAAAGGAGAACATTACTGATGTGCTTTCCATACCTTCATTCAGAAAGTCAGGAGGAGGAGGAGGAGGAATCAGCAGCCTGAGATCTTGTTTCTTCTGCCTAGCTTGGACCATTCTTGTAGTTTTCCTTGTTACTGTGTAATTTGTTATTATGTCACGATAAGGAATGTCCTTCTTGAGGTAAACATCCCTCCATGTCCTCTCTCCAGCTGTAGTCCCTGTAATTATAATTGCAAGTTTTGTCATTTAGTCAGGTTTTATTTGAAATGTCATCTGAAAAACTTCTCGTTATTCTCTTGATGTCTTTGGTACAGGTTTTTCTAGGTCATTTTGAAAATTGCAACTTCTCTTTGTCTTGAGGGAGCGAAACCCCAACAGGAACCCCTGGCTGTTCTCTTTTATCACAACTAACAAAGTTCAAACCTGCTCTGGAAAAGTTTTGCCCCACATTCTACAAGTGTTCTCCATCCCTTTATTTCTCCTCAGAAACCCTGTGCTAGAACCTGCAGTTCATACGAGAACATGGCAAATACCTTGGTGTATCTGTATCTGCCTTACCAGGAGCTTCTTTCTTCTCTTTAAAATTGCCATTCTACCTTCATCTCTGTCTAGTTTTCTGTAACACTTTTTTTTGTTTTCTCGAACTACAAGGTTGGCTTAATGTTACTTATTTTCTATGTATTGAGAGAGAGGGGGAAAAAATGTTTACCTATGGCATACAGATTAAGTCATGCTGTTTTGAAAATTTCAGATGGGGACCATTACAGGAGTTTTCCTATTCTGTACAGAAAATTCAGATTTGGATTTCCGACAGATTTCATCTTCATGTGAAATCACATCTCAGCTTTTGCAAGTAATTGGATAAAACCAACTGAGTAGTACAACTAGATATTCCTAATTTAAGCCCAGGCAATACATCATTTCCAGTGAAAAGAAAATATGATATTTCAGTGTAAAATAAAATCTGTGTGTATATAGAGAAGGTGGATTTAAACTGAAACATCTCCTAACTTCAAAGAAACTTTACTTCAAAGTCTTTATGAATTTGGACATGAAGACTCTATGGATTATAAAACACTGAGGTTGAGACTCCCAGCTTTGGAGTTTGTGACTGGCTTCTTGAACCTTCATGAAGTTGTTTTAAATTTTAGGAGTAATTTTTGTTACCACACAGTTCTGTAGACTTTGTAGTTTGGAAAACTGGGGGCTTAGTTTATATTTTCAACAGAAATAATTTTGTACTTTTGAATTTTGGTTCTGAGACCTGGATAATGGAGCAGACACATTTGAAACACAGCATCAAAATCTAAGAATTCCATGTTTGTTTTCTCAGTACAGGATCCTGGTTTATTTCTTTGTCATAGCAGTTGCCTTGTAATTGAAGTGTTTTACTAAAATAAAATTTTCCCTGTATTCCATTAGCTACTTCCTCATCATTTCCTTCTTTGCCCCTTTCGTAGAACTTTCTGGTTCCTAATTTTCCATAAAGTACATGGACAAAGAACTAATAACTCATCTAATGCATTGAATTTTTTTCTTTCATCTTAATACTCATCATTAGTCATAAATAGTAAATGCAGATAAGTCTTGATTTCCTTGGTCTTTATATCTCTTAGGTTTTAAGATACACAGACCTGAGTGATACTAGCTCAACAGAAACATCAGAATGTTCAACCCTCCTGCATTTGCTTAATCCTTTTTGCATTATTTACTCTTAAATATCCTCTTCATTTGATTAGCATAGTTCTTGCTGGTTCGTTGTCTTCTGTCTTGTGGGTTTTCTGAAGCAAATCTCTAAGGGTGCTTTAACTGTCATAGTTTAAGTTATGAGCATAAATTACAAGTAATAAATTTTGTTTTCAAAAGCTTTAGTAAAACTTTGTCATGCATACCTGTTTGGGGTTTTTTCATTGGTTTGGGTATTTCTTTATTTTCTGCCTGCATTGAGAAGATCACTGATGATGGGAAGATTTAAAAATGAATGCTGTGATTATTTTGTATCTTGCAGTAACCCAGAAGGGCCTGCATTTTATCTTTCTAAGGGGATTTATTTGGAACAAGCATTTTTGGTTATACCTTTGAAAATCCTTTATGCAAAAAGAAAAAAAAAAAGAAAGAAAAGTTTTGCCTTTTTAAAAATAAAAAGAAGAGTGGAAAAGTTTTTTCCTTCAACAGGCAGTCCCTAGAAACAGCAAATTTTAGTTTGTGAATAATTTGATACAAATACCAGAGCCATCTCCTTGAAGTCCATATTTATGCAAGCAGTAAAAAGGCAGATTTCTTTCTGGAGCTTCTACTAGTTGAAGTAAAATGCTGCAAATTGCCATTCAAGGAGGCCATGGGAGGTAAATCGAGGAGATTAAGGTTAATAAACCTGCCAACAATTAAGACCTTATCAGAAATGAAATCAGAGAATTATAATGTAAGCTAAGTAAAGCCTCTCTCTGGTGAGCAACAGGCTTACTTCTGCGGCACATTTCAAGGGAAGCTGTAAGCCAAGAGCTCTGGTTTAGGAGGCCACGCCTGGTGCGAGCGGCCAGCAAAGCAGCAGCGAGCCGGAGCAGCCACTGCCCCGGGTCCTGTACTTGCTGTGCCTGATCCAGGCACGCTGCATCACCTCATCCTCACACTCCAAACAGCAGCAACCCCCTAAGGAACCTGCCTGACATCTACAGAAGAAAATATGAGTCCCTAACAAAGATGAGTTGAAGCCAGGGCAATGATCTCATGACTTCAGTAGCTGCCTTGGCAATAGGAAAGCTGCCGTACCTTGCGTCTTAGCCAGAGATGTGACCATGCTGCTCTTTTTTCCAGAAATCTATTTCTTCTTTCCTCACTCATATTTATATCCTAGAAGTCACTTCCCTAAAACAGTAAAAGCTGTTATTAGGTTTCCATGTATAATAGCAAGTTAAGCTTTAGCTTTTCCTGTTTGGATCAGTGATCTGCCTTACATTTGCCACAGTACAAACATTTAGCTGTGCAGGGTACCTGTTGTTGCTTATAACAGTAGAATTTAAATTATAAAGCATTGAGACACTTTTCAGAAGGGTCCCTGAAGATGGCTGTTCATTAGTGCAGATTCCCTGTGACTTCTGAGTAACACTGGCAGGGCCGGTACTTAATATGGAGATACATTGGACTGTATTAGAATTAAATAGCTATTGAATCAGGATGATAGATAGGAGGTAAAATCTGGTGTTCCAAAATATTTCAGGAACTCTGAACTGCTTTGCTGACTCTATACTACGTATATATTCATATATATATGTATGTATGCAATTCAATTTAGAAAGCTAGAAATGCTGAATGGTTGTTGTCAATTTATCATACTAGACAAATTCCTAAATGCAAATTTTTATCTTATGGAATGTATTCTCAGCTGATGTAAATAAATCTTTTGATTCCACAAAGTATTGATTCAGGTAATGCAAAACCCAGAAGAAACAGAAACATCCCCCTCTCTCAAGTACTTCACAATAATTGCTGATTTGTCAAAATTAAGAAATGTGCAAGAAGTAGACACCATATAATCAGACTATCTAGCTGGATCGTTTTCACTCTATTTATATTTTTAATTAAATTGTTTTACATAACTTTCATTGTTTCTTGCTTTACAAACAGCTTCATTTTAGTAGTTTATTTTCCAAAAATATATGACTATTTGATGAGTTTCATAAATTATTTTGTATCCTAGAGCAGGCAAATAATTTTTCTTACTCACCCTGCTCTAATTAGCGCATTAGGAAGTGATGTTGTCAGGATTGTGAACACTGTAATGTAGGAGAAATGGTTACTGACATAATGCCTAGATGCATATATTGCAAATGCTCTTGTGTCTCTGTCCTCTAATTAAATATAGTCCTCGGGTCAGAATATGATTAGTTGTCAAGTGACAATTTAAGAGGCTAGAAGAACATGTATGTGCTGAAACTAGATCAGGAGTACTTTAGTGTTATTTGTAGTGCATGGGCAGTGCTTTTAATGACTTTTTGACAATGCTTTTGCTGCAATCCAACAATACCGTTGCTGTAGATAATATCAGAAACTTCACAGTTCAGGCTTAGTGTGTTATAAATTTGTTCTTAGCATATTGAAACAGAAGACCTCACGTGAATGCATGTATTAACAGAGTAGCCACAGAGAAAACAATTAGGAATTGTAAAAGGATAAGTAAAATTGCCAAGAACAACTGGAGGTATGAAGTTTTGCCTTGCTTCTGTAACAAAAAGCTTGGTGAAAACAGGAAAAAGAAAACAAATCATTTTTTTTTTTTTATTTGTGTTGCTTCATTTTATAAACATGACAAAATTGTGTCTTATCTTCTCTAAAAAATGTCATCATACATCCTGGGTTTTGAGTTGCTTTGTTTTGTTTTTCTTTTCCTTTCAAAGTGTTTTCATTAGAGAGATTCTGACACTATTGCTAAGGAGGGAAAAAAGCACACCTATGTAGTCTAGTGACCTTTTCACTTAGAGTGATCCGTTTTGTTCCTTTTGCACAATCCAGGTTTAACCAGGGTGAATTTTAGAGTGTAACGTTAAACCAAGTTTTATGCCCCAAGTGTGTGACACAAAAGGAGAAACTCCAATCCCCTGGCACAAATTTTTGTTGATATTGTAGTATTCAGGCATTGACAGGAAACAAGCTAAGTCTTACACAAGAAGATTTGTTGCCGTTTTTGTTTTTCGGGGGTTTTTTTTCAAAACTTGATATGGATTGTTTAAGAATATACATGGTACTTTTGCTTGTGAATATAAATGTCTCACAAAGTGTATGAATGATATTTCTTTTTTTCATGGTTTCCTGAGATGCGTTATGACTGTTACAGAGTTAATCAATATCAATGTCCAGATAAAGAATGTATTTTCCTCTGACCTGCAAGATTATTTCCTTTGCTGGTTTGTTTTCTGCACAGCATGAGAGATTGTATTTTTAACCTTTTTAAAATCCCACTCCACAGATTTGGAAATGCCAATAGGTTTTTTCCATTATTGCCAAGAAAAATAGAGCATGACATTAGTGATATTTTTGTATAACTTCTTCCTAAAACTAAAAAAGGAAGGGCACCCCAATACTGAGCAATATTATCCAATTTATAGACTACAAAAATTATTAGGAAAATCTTGGATTTGCATAGACATAGAATGAGACAGCAGCAGCTCCACTGGAGCTGTTTTAATTGTATGTACTAAGGTTTCTCAGATCAAGTTGATTTGCAGGATCGTGCAAGGGGCTGGAACCTGTCTAACATCATATGAAATGCTGTATTAATTCTAAACTTTGTGAACATGTTTGTCAGGAGTCAGTGGAGAGGTTGTGAGTGGCAGCACTTCCAAGACTTCACATCTCTGCCATGCTTCTCTTATCTGGGAGGTTAAAATTTTCTCAAATAGTCGTAGAGCTCTGCTTGCTAAGGTTACAGTAAATTTAATATGAATCCCTGAAACCTAGAAATTATTTTTATGCTTTTGCTTTAGTGCTCTGTGCTCAAGAGGAAAAAAAAGAGTGCAGTATTCACCACTTTTATACTTGTGTTGGCTACCCACGACCAGAGCTTGTGACATTTCTGATAAACAGTTTAAGCTAGACATGAAAATATTTTTACACCAAGGTTCTTTTAAACTGCATTTCTAAAACTCAAAATCCCTGGTCTGGGAGGGAGAAAACCCGGGATGTTTGTTGCCAGTGATTGCTATTTAGATACGTCCATTTATCAATTTCAAATATGGTTAGGGTTCCCCCTTTTAAAAATTGAGTTGATATCTCCATTATCCGTGAAATCTTTCAGACTGAATGAACTTAATGTGTTTCCATACGCCAAGAGCAGTTTAGCAGATTCAGGACTACAATAACAGCTGAATAACCTTCTCACTTTACTGTGGACAAGATGATACATGCTAGTTTTCCCCAAGGATATTTTCAGATCTCTGGCCTGACTCCCTCTCTAAAGGTGTTTACAGCAGAGAAAGTGCGCTCAGGCTTTGGGCAGAGGTTGTACCAGAAATGATGCTAATCCCTAACTCTAATTATACTAGCACCACTGCAGGGTTAGCCAGGGAGAGCAGGAGGGGGACTTCTTCAAATTGAAGTTGAGAAGTGTGGCAAGAAGGGTGTTTGAGAAGCCAGTAGTGTTATGAGTGCTGTAGGGTATGTATCCTATATTTGTAGAAAACACAGTTGAAGTTCTAGGGTTATCATTATTATCAGCAGCTGAACAAACTAGCTGTGCCAGAGGAACTATTGCATTCATAGATCCTGAAAGTCATAGCAAATTTTCTATTCATTTCATGTTATTGTGATCACATCCTCAATTATTTTATTAATCTGGATATTTATATAAATATCCAGATATATATGCACCAGAGATAGAATAATACCTAAAAGATTAAAGAGAGAAGGTGAGAGGAGAGATGAGATGATGTATTATTTACCATACAGGACAATTTTTTCGAATAAGAATTCAATCCTTAGTACTTCGTGGTAGCATGTTATTCAACAGTGCTTCTGGACAGCAAGGGCTAATCTAAAATCTGTGAGGCAGAAATAAGCAGCAATATTTCACAGTTACAGCCCACTACATCCTTGGTTTATGTGCTTTTCTATACCTGTATGTAACAACTTACTGGCTATTAATGGGATTCTGAATGTTGCTTAGGAGGAATAGTTTGACAATTTATCAGATAAATATCCATACATCAGAATTTCATACAGTCTCAATTAAAACTACTGATCACATTTCATATGCGAAATACATTTATATGTGAAATAAGTGTAACCAAATTTTATAGACTGTATTGGGATTATAGATCAAAGAAAAGATTTTCCATGTCAAAGGAGTAGTTGCACAATTATTTTTGTATTTTATCATAACAGATAGGTAGGACTGCCTCATCAAGTGATATATGGTGCTCTGGCTTCAAAGCAGGCAACTGAAACAGTGCCATTTTTAGGTCAGGGAGTATCTGACCCAGTATATATTTTTTTCTTTTCCTGTAACTTATAAAGAGAATGAAGTTCTTAATCCATCATTCAACATGGAGAAAAAAAACCTAGAATATAGTATTACATTGACCTTTATAGCACTCTGGTAATATAATTTCCTGAGCACTCATCCTGAGCACTCACCTTTCAGGTGTTCAATAACTTGTTCAACAGCAGAGAAAGGGGCCAGACCCTCAAACCACCACAGCATGTTCAGTGGTTCCAGCACATGTAACATTTTTGATGTCCTGCACTGGCTCTTCTGGTATTGATTCTTTTGAGTTTTCATTACCTTAATTGCAATAACATTATTATTTCTTTCTCATAGACCTAGCAAGACTCGAAAATGGCAAAGCTTGAAATTTAGTATTTTTTTCTGCTTAGGCTTGACCCAAAAGACAAAAAAAACTGTCCTGCTGTTTTGCAGCAGAGAAAGAAGTGCCTGCTTGCACACTCAGTTGAGACAGCCTTGCTTCTAACATGTACATATCTTAAAATTCATGACTTTAGAGAAGCTCTATAATGTCATTGTGTTGGTGCTGTCCACCATATTAAGGGGTTTGGTGTGTTTTTCCAAAGGTTGGTGGGAATTGCTTTTAAAATGTTGCTTTTAAACTGGCAAAGTTTAGTGTACTGGCTGTGTTGGAATGGCCAAGACAAGAGTTATGGTGAGTTGTGTTTGCTGCTGTACATACACTCAATCAGGAATGGCCAGATAAGAAAGACTAAGGACTTTGGGATAACTACAGATTTTAAATGTACAGGATATTTGCATATTAAATTACATTTCAAATTAACATGTAATTAAATTAATATTTGCATATTAAATTACAGGACACATCTGACCTCTAAGTGCTTTTCCTCTTTTTTACTCCTGATTTTGGAAAGGATCCACCGTACTCTTACTTATTTGGTGACTCAAAAGTCAGAAAGGCTAGACGTCAGGTGGAACTGAGAAATAATTTGGGGTATTACTATTTTGTTGAGGAAAAATAGATGATCTTAAATATTAGCAAATCAGGGAAGCTTTTATACAGGAATCAATGCAGGGTGCTTCCCATCATCCATTCCCCACCTTGTGCATGCTGAATCTGTGGAGCCAATCACAACTTTTTCAAGGATTCTTACCCTTTTTACACCACTGAAGTTAAATAAATATTCCATTTTTAGTACAAACCCACTTCTTTATATTTATTATGTAAAAATAAGACACAGAATTTTTTAGATGCTTTACAACCTGAGGATGAAAAGGTCTAGATAGGCATTAATAAAGATTGTGAATATTTCAAAATAAAATGCTTGTGAAATCAGTATTTTGCATCCTTCATGGGAGGCTGGTATTAACTGACTGCTGAAGTCAGTCAGTGCCCTGAATTTTCTTACCTAATAATGCACAGGATATGCCTTGAAAGACCTGAACAGAAGAGTGGCAAGTGACTCACCCTCAAAGTTTATTTCTTTATCTCAATCATAAATTTAAAGGCTTTTTTCCCCTTGGAGTTTACTGAGGAAGTATTTAATCACAGGACAACAGGGAGAGCTAAAGCCAGTTAAGATGCCTGACATCTATTTCATAAAATATTTAGACAAAGTACATTAAGGAACAGATGACTTTGAAATGAACGGGAGCAGAGCACTAATGCAGTTGACTGCCTTTAACACATTGTGTTCACTGAGGATGTTCTCTGAAGGAACTGCACTTAAATGGAGTTCAGTTGCACATAGAGTATCACATGTGTTTCTTCAGCTAAAGGAACAGGACCTTATTTTAAATTTTGGGCACTTACTTGCTGGCAAATAGATTATACAGTATTCCATGTTATTTACTGAAACTTTCAAGTAAACAAGCAGAATAATATTGAAGAGCTTTTTTTAAAAAAGGAACTGTTGTTTAGATTTAAAAAAAAAAAAAAAAAAAGTACAGTGAGTGGTCTCGATGTCAACATACATAGTATTTTGAAAAACTTATTTGCCTCAATAGTTTTTCGAATTCCCAGAGCTACTAATTGAGCTTGAATTTTCTGGTAAGATTAACTAAAGGAAAAGAAAACCCAAAGCTGCCTGATATTTTTACTGATGCAAACTGCAAAACAGGATACCAGTGAGGAGCTGGGGCTCTTCAGCCTGAAGTAGAGAAAGCACAGAGGGAATCCTATTAATGTGTCAAAATTCCTGAAAGGAGGGTGCAGAATGGACAGACCCAGGTTGTTTTCAATGGCTCCCAGGACCACTGAGGCAATGAGCACACTCTGAAACACAGGAGGTTCCTCAGAAAACACTGCATTACTGTGAGGCTGACAGAGAACTGACACAGCTCACCCAGAGAGTTTGTGGACACTTCACCCTTGGAGATGTTCAAATCCCACCCGGACATGGTCCTGGGCCACAGGTTTTGGGTGACCATGCTTGACCAGGGAGGTTGGACTAGGTGATTTTGTTCCAAAGCATTTTTAAAGCTGAGGAGAATAAAATGAGACAGTGTCATTCCTTTTTTTTTTTTTTAGTTCAGGAAATACAGTATGTGAGAAAAGAACACTGGCCATCCTATATCAGAAATTTTCATGTAAATGTGAAAGAAATATCATAAAGCACATTGGTGTGAGGTAGGATTCTTGCTTGGTTTTCTTTTTTTCATTTGTACCTCTCTTCTTTCCTCTTTCTCATCTTATGTGACACTGTTAACCAGGACACAGCCTCTCTATTTTTAGGGAGCAAAAGAGTTTGCTAAAATGAAAATATTCTTTTTCTTCAGCCTTTTCCCTGTCCAAGGATGGGGAGCATTGGACACAGGTACTTCAGAGCTGAGTGCTTCTATGTAGAGATATGTCTGGTAAGGGACAGCTTTACCTATTAGTACCCAAATCTGCCTTCTTCCAGGTGGAAAAGGAGTAGCTAATCTAAAGGCTATGTTGCTGGAGCTGCTGGTAAATTTTCCCTTTCCACAGGGGAGGATTGTGTCAGGTACTTTTCCTGGCAGAATCTGACGCCTGAACAGTTTTCAGATTTCGAGACCTCCGTGCCACATATGGTTTAAGTTGTAGGAATAATGCCATTTTACAGGATACAAACCTTTCTGAAGAGGGAGTCACACTCTTATATAGCTTTAATTCATAGGTAAGGTGGCTTAGCTGTACAGTGACCTAAGAAGTGTTCTCTGGCTTTATGTATCAAACATACAATTCAGAAATGCTAAGCACCCTCTAAATCTTCATCAGACAGGGGCTTTTATCACTTTTTAAATTCTGTGGAAACCTAAGAGCTAATTTGAACATTTTGTCTTCAAGTGTTTTCCATAATCTTTGTGTTATATTGCTATGTTGTTTTGGTTTTTATTTTCTGCCTTATGGCTGAAATTTTAAGAAACCCCAAGTTTTTAAAACTTGATCCCTCCCCAACACTCCCTCCCATTTTCCCTCCCTCCCTTCTTTACCCCATTATGCCCTCTCACTTTTTTTTTTCCTTTAATTGACATTTATGAATTTGATGGTCAAGTGACAATGTTTTTGAAAAAAAATTAGCTACTGAGCTATCAGGAGGATCATGTTTCTGCACAAATCACTGCTCCGGCATTCTCCCGTCATTTTAATGAGGCACATTCTTTTGAGCTGGCAAGTCACAATTCCACCACCCAGAGCCTCACTCTGAGGTATTTTTATAATGTCACAGTTTTTTGTTATAATCCTTGCTAGCTGGCACCATTTGGCACATGCTTCCCTGCAGGCTATTTCTAATCCCATTACTGTGGAAGTGACTCAGTTTGTAGCTTTTTTAGCACATTTGAGGGAACATCTGAGAGACACTTTGGTCTCCATCAGAAATGGCTGCGTTTATCTAGAGTTTCCAGCTGTGTTTAGCTGAAATCCAGGGAGAAAATGCTGTTTTAAAGGTAAGAGTAGATAAAGCAAATTTAAATGTTCACCTTGATAATTAGGAATGCAGTGATGGATGGAAAGCTGCCAGGAGAGTTTCATGGTTTTCAAATAGAAGTATAGATCAGAATAAATCAATTGTTTGGCTTTTTTAATTCCCACTTTTTCTTCAGGAAAAAAAAATAGAAATGGACTGCAATTTACATCTAAATTCTCCTGCTGCTACTAATTAAGAGTAGGGTTTTTTCATCTTTAGAAATACCTAAAGCATGCTTGTTACCCATAGAATTGTTGTCAAACTCGATTCCCTTCATTTGTCAAGCTAATTCATAATGAACTATCTCAATGAGAACTTTGGAATGATAAAGGGTTTCAAACTGTAAGGAAGTAGTTCACTTCTAATTTTAAAGAAAATACAAACAGCTGTCCTGGCTCCAGCTGAAGGTGCAGTTATTCTGGCCTTCTGCATTGCATGTGGCCATTAGCAGATGATAAGCGAAAGAATACAAAAACAGAATGATTTTTCCTGTGCCATAACCTTCTGATTTTGGAAGCTACAGCCTTTTCTGAAGCAGAGGTTCACACTTAAAGCTCAGGTATCCATCTTTGTGTTTCATATAATTCACAAACCTTTCTGTAAATTCCCTTAACTGCTTTTGAACACCTTCAGTTTCTGACATATACATCCTGTGCTAAAAGGTTCCACAGCTTATTTATCTACCCTGTGGCAAAAAACAAACAAACAAACAAACAAAACAACCAAAAAACTCCCACCAAAACTGTACTTCCACTTTTCTAAACAGCTCTGTGATAACTTAAGTTGATGCCTCTAGTTGTTGCATTCTGAGGAAGATAAAATCTTTCGTGTTTACTCACCATATAAATTTTATCAGTTTCTTTGAAATTATGCAAGTATAACCAGATATGTCTTTCCCCCAGAGTTCTCTGTTTCCAAAAAGTGTTAAAAGATTTAAACTTTGTAACTTCTTTATCCTTTTATTTAGCCCTTCTTTGTATTTCTTGCATTATTTCTGTATTATTTTCTTTTCCTTAATTGGGCCACCAGAGCAACATGCAGCATTCAAAAGTCATATGCTTAAGAGATTAATCCATGTATGAACTTTTTATTTGTTCCCTATTCTCCTGACATTAGCTCTCCTTCAGACTGCAGTTGAACATTAAATTGGTAAGGATGGCCAAATATTCACAAGATCTTCAAAACCTCTTTTTTGGGAGGTGGAAACTTGGTGTTTTCCCTACACATTTCTATTACACTTAAAAATATATTACCCAGGCATCCAGTATCATAAGAACATTTTGTAACTTTTGATAGTTCATTTCTGTGTCAATCCACCATTTATAAGAACCAGTTTGTTCTTCTCCATATCTGCTCTCCTTTACAGATTTATGAACATACTGAATATTAGGATCCCTTTACATAACAGCTCTGCAGGGCTCTTCCAATCGTGAACTTATCCTCTCAGAAAATAATGACTATTTTGTTTCTTATTCTTAAACCTCTATTAGTTCATGACATAGTCACACCTCTTATCTCTTTTGCAGCTTATTTTCTAGAGGAATTTTTAGTGAGAGACTTTGTCAAAAGTGATGTGGAAATCCATGGGCTCTATATTAGACTCATCACACTCATCTATTCACAGTTACTTCCCCCAAAGAATTCTAGTAGATTTTGAAAGATTTATTCCCTTCCATAAAAGCTGGTGGTTATTGTGTCCCTAATATAAAAAAATTATCTTTTCATCCAGTAAACGTTATCTTTTCCAATGTTTTTTATTGATCTCCCTGATATGAAAGGTAGGACGTGTACAATATTCAGGCATTGCTAAAGCCCTGATAAGGATCTGCTGTTACTTCCCCATTTTTCTGGACTCTGGCACAAGGAGTAAGCAGAAGGGCTGTGGGAGAGGGGCACAACACTGCAGGTGAAGAGGGGGTAGATGGGGCTTCTCTGAGACCCCAGACAGAAGGGGAGTCTCAATCCCCAGGGATATCCAAAGGAGGCAGGTTTTGTGCTTATGGGGCTGTGAAGTAGGGATCCAACCCCTGACAGTAAAGGCTGGAGGGCTTTGGCCACAGAAGGAAGATCAGGTCAGCACCTGAGATGCAGAGGAGGCACCAGGACCTGCATCCAGCCAAGAACCTGAGCCACAGAGCAGCACTGGGAGAAGGGATGAAGCAACACAGTGGAGACTCCCCGAGGCAGAGGACGGAGAGCCCTGCCTGCCAAGCTGAACTGGTGCCCAGGAAGGATTACTGCCAGCAGGGATCTCAGAGCCTGGACATGGTGGAGAGAAGGCTGAGGTCCACCCAGCCCTTGGATGGTTCCCCCAAGGCCAGGGAAGACCCAAGGCATATCGTCTGTGTTCAGTTTGGTGGAGAAGGTTCAGGGCAAGCAAGATGGGGGTTGGATCTTCCACCCTGTTCCTGAGAGGGAAGGCTTGAGGAGGGGACTGGATGGCCCTTCCAGGTCAACACCTAATGGGCAGCTGAACTTTACAGCAACAATTTGGCTTTAGTGGCCACAGGACCCTTCTTAAGGCTCAAGAACTGGGAGCCACCAGTATGCGTTGATGCCTCCCCAACCTGACAGCTCCCCAGACTGAGGCAGCTGACTTAGGGGATGAGGGCAGAGAAGTGGATGTTGTTTATCTGGACTTTACTGAGGTGTTTGACACAGATCACTACGTGATCTCTAGAGGTGCTTTCATCACTCAGCCATTCTGTGTGAGACTGCTATTTTAAAAGTGGTGAAACGTATCACACAGGAGTTCTAAAACTCTGTTTCAAAGTTCCCTTAGAAACAGCCAATGCACACCATTGAGTACATACAACTAGTTATTTTGTTTTCCATTTTATCTAAAGCCACTTTTATTGACAGTTCTGTTTGAGACCATTTGTTTCAGACCATTTGTTTAAATTTTCCTGTGTTAAGAAAGATGTAATTGTGAAAATATATCTGGGGTTTTTCAGTGGTGAAGGGCACAAAGAGGTTATTTACTTTTTCTCTGTCATCTCTCAACCTTACAGGCCCTTGCCAGCTTATTGCTTCTAATGCATTAGAACAGGCTTTTATAGGTGTTTTTTATGAGTTCAGCAAATTATTTCTCAACACTTTTTTGGTCTGCCTTTGATTTGAAATCCATACTATGCCCTATACTATGCATTCTCTGTTTTCCCTGCTTTTGACTTCAAAGCTCTTAATTCAGAAGCATTTCTTACTTTTACTAGGCACTATGTTTGGTTATTCTAGGTTTTTCTTTGGGTTAGATTTTTGGGTTTGTTTTTTTGTGGTGGGTTTTTGTAGACTGATTTTAGTGGTTAATACCTAGTGCACCCTGAACCTTTATAGTGTCATTTTCAGATGGACTTCATGCTCTACAAGGATCTTGTCTAATTAGCTCTTTTCAATTTAGTTTTAACAAGATTCCTTATTCTTATGTCCTTTGAATTCTTTGAATTTTAATCTACTATCATGAATTTTTTGCTTGCTCACTTCTTTTAAGATAGCAGCAGCTGGAGTATTTCAGAGTATTATTTCAATAACTTCATCAAGAACCACAGGCTCTCTGCCTTGCTCAGAACTACAAGATTTGCTTTTCCCTTTGTGGTTTCTTTAGCCTGTACTCTCAGAGGCAATCACCTTGGAAGCAATTTTAAGTTGTCTACCACCACCTCTTGTGAGGATTACCCATTTTTGTGGGGCTATTTTCTCAATATTGCCATGAGATGGAGGCATGGCTGTGCACATGGTCCCACATGTGTCAGTGGGAGCAAGGTCAGAGAACGTTATCATGCATGTCCAAACAGCTGCCATCTTGCTTAACAGCTCAGATGCTGCCTTCCTGCATAGCTAATGCAAATTTCAAAGCCTGATAAAGGATATCTTTTCACCTTAAATTTATGGAGAATGTTCTTATTTTTAATGAGCTCTAGTTTACACCAGATTGTGGATCATCCCTTTAATTCTGCCATCACATTCCTTGAGCAGAGACAAGTGCTGCTTTGAAGTGTCATTGTGCTGTGGAAAATCTGACATTCAGAGATGAGTGCAAGATGTAGCACTAAGAAAGTGGAAGATGTAGGCTCCCAGACAAGGACGTTTCTCTGAATTTTAATACACACCTGTATGTATTCTTCCAGTCTCTATGATTCAACATCACAGTGTCTGTTTTGCATCAGAGAAATTAAGTCTTCCTTCATTTACAAGTTTCACAGGGAAAGTCAAAAGTAGGTCAGAAGACAACTTAATGTTGTGTTGTTTTTTTTTTCCACCAGTAAAAAGGAGTGAAAGAACCACCTTTTATGATCAATATGGTGTCATTCCCTTTTGTGTTAAAAGCCGGCAGATGCACTCTGTGTCGACTCTGCACAGCATGTTCAGCTACTTTAAAAGACAAAACTTTAATTACTGGATGGAGAACCTGAGAGGTTACCAAGACATGCATTATTTGGAACTTGCCTAAGGATGGAAGACAAAGAAATGAAAGTTGTTTTAAAGAAAGAGTAAAAATAAACAGGCATTTAGATCATGCTTGGGCAACAATACGCTAATTCTCGATTTTATACTCACAAATGATGCAGAGACATCAAATAAAAGGATGAAAAGTAGCCTTCTGGCTGCATTAACTATTTAATGACCTTAAAAGAATAATTAAGAAAACCTAATGACATTGCAATAGAAAAGTTCCCACTGAGTAAGAAAATTTATTTGTACTTTAATGCATACTAAAGGGTACATTGTTGACAAACAATTAAACCTAATTGTTGAAATGCAGGGGTCTGGCAAAGTGAAGGTTGTAGTGTTAGTATGATTAATAGAACCTTTTAATTAAAGAAGCCCAAGGAACTGCACACCTTCGCAAAAGTTTTCAAGTGGAAAGGAAAAGTACAGGTTTTCAGTAGTGTTTTCCTGGTGTGGTCTTTTACAACATTTTGGTGTGAGTCAAAAGGATAGGGTGAGAATTTGCAAACTGATATTATTGATCAGTGCTTTCCATTTTCTCATGGGACCCTTAATAAAACTACCAAAGTTTCAGTTTAAGCTTGAGTATTCTGAATGATATAAAAAGAAGAAATAGGTATTTGCAGGACTTGTGAGATGATCTCTCCCCTTAGATTAGAATAGAATGAAGATCAGAATGGAATCTTTCAGGCTGAGAAATATTTCTAAGATCGGGTCCAATCATAAACCCAGTGCTATCAAGTTCATCGCTAAACTGTGTCCCCCAGTGTCACATCTGTATCCATTTTAAATACCTCCAGGGATGGTGACTCCACTCTCCTGGCAGCCTGTTCATTGGACCAGATTTACAATATTTTCCATGTAGAATTTTTTCCTAATATCCATTCCAAACATCCTCAGTTGCAATTTGAGGCCGTTTCCTGTCCTCTGAAAGCTTTTTAACTGGGAGAAGAGCCCAGTCCCCACCAGGCTAACCTCTCCTTTCAGGGAGTTTTAGAAAGCAGGAAGGTCTCCCCTGAGCCTCCTTTTCTTCAGGCTGAACAGCCCCAGCTCCCTCAGCTGCTCCTCATCAGACTTGTGCTCCAGACCCTTCCCCAACTCTGTTGCCCTTCTCTGGACACTCTCCAGCACCTCAATGTCCTCCCTGCAGTGGAGAGCCCAAAACTAAACACAGGATTGAGGGGTGACCTCAACAGTGCCCAGCACAGGGGACATCCCCTGCCCTGATCCTGCTGCCACACCACTGCTGATCCAACCCAGGGTGCCCAAACTTTCTTGGCCACCTGGGCGCAGCTGGCTCATGTTCAACCACTGCTGACCAGCACCCCCAGGTCCTTTCATGGTGGGAAACCTTCCACTCTGCCCCAGTCCTGCAGGAGGTTATTGTGACACAAGTGCAGGACCAGGCTTGTGGCCTTGTTGAACCTCAGCCCATGGATCCAGCCTGTGCAGATCCCTCTCTAGGGCCTTTCTACCCTTCAGCAGATCAACATTCCCACCCAAATTGCATAATGACTGTGAGCACTGAAGCATTGATAAAGGTATTAATCAGTATATTCCCAAAGCTGAGCCCTGGGGAATACCATGACTGATTTATCCCAGGTGGATGCAACTCCATTCACCACCACTCTGTTCTCAACCATCCAGGCAGTGTTCAGTCAGGGAAGAGTACACCCATCCAAGCCATGAGCAGCCAGGTTTTCAGAAGGTTATCCAGTTCTGCACTAGCTACCATCGTGGCATTTCTGTTCATTTTTCTCTTGATAACTGTAACTAAATATAATATATAACTGAATATATTGTAATACAGCTCTAACTTAGAAAGACAGTAACTATGGTCATTTACAGCTGCAGGATCACTCCATCCTCTGTTGTCTTGGAGTGAACCTCTGAACACAAAGAAAAAGCCATTGTCGTGCCACACTGTGCAACAGAACACAACCTTAATTTTAATTTACTCTGAGACTTTTTGTAGACAGCATGGAAAGGTTTACAGACCTGTTTTATTACTGGTATTAATTATACCATGTAGGTATTAGCAATGATGAATCTAAACATGATATCTAAAGGCACATATCATGAGTAGTTAGGAGTCTAAATTTTATATTTAATGGCAGCAAGATACAAATTTGGGAGACTTAATTCCAGGTCCTAATTCATAAACTTGGCAGTTGTCACTGTGATTTGTGGCACTCGGTGATTCCAGTTATGGAGACCTAAAGCTCCCTTCTCCCTCTGGAAATCCATGCTCGACTGCCCCAGCCCATCTCCCTTGTGTTTTGTGCGTAACAACTGGAACTGCCTTCACAGGACTCTTTATTGACTCAGAGAGCATTAGATTAATTCCTCTTTCTATTTTCTTAAATCCTTATCTGTGTTTCTGTAAATTATTTTGGGAATATTAAATTATTGACATAAGGAGTGATGTGCATTAATATAGTTTACCTAATGACTGGAGTTAACTGTCATTAGGTAAAAAACCCATTTACTTAATGATGCTTTGTTTTTATTTATATTTTGGTATTGTTGTCTAGAAAGTAGCTTTTTTAAAATTATTATCCTGAAGAGCTTAACATGTGAGGAGACTGAAGTGCATAAGTATTCTGGGGAGAAACCTATTGGTAATTAATACACTTCATAGTTTTCCTTTCCAAGACACTTAGCCTAATGACTATAGAGATAAGGCAAAAAAATGTACTGTAATATTCCCCTGTCTTCTTCTTTGTGTTTTAGACTGTTCACCTGTGTATAGTGAGCTGTAGGCTGAGGGACTCTTAACTTCAAGAAAAATATACTTGTGATGATGTATATTTTTTAATATTACCACTGTCTTTTATCAATCTCATCTGCAGGAAATAGAACAAGAATTGTCTCAATCGAGCAAAGTGCCAGGCTCCCAAAATTGGAGTTTCTGTATTAGTACCAGGACCAAATCTCTTAACTATAATATAAAATAAATTAAATTATGTGAAATTAAACTTACTTGGCTTCTATTCAGTGTCATGGTTTCAAATATAGCGCTGTCGTTCAGACAGACTTGTGTTCAACACACCTGTTCTTCATTTTTACAGTAGTTCTATTTTTAAATAGAAAAGAAACTATTTGTAATGGGAAATCTTTTATGTATCACACATTTACAGTTCCGTTTGATGCATTTGACTAGTTGCTTGCAATCCCTTAGCAGGAAATGCTTCAGAAGGTTCTGCTCTTGTGTCAGTGTTTTACAGGCTTCAGTTTAGAAGTCTGTTAGTGTTGTGAACAGGAATGGAAGTAGAAATATTCATGGTACCTCAGTTGCCAAAGTTGGTATGGGATCACAGTTTTTCTATCCTTGTGCTATTTTTCATATTCTTGTTAGATTTAAAAATGTTCAATCCTGATTGCTTAAAAAATGTACTTTGTGATATTTTCAGGAAGTGAGGTGACTATGCCCAACATTAAAATTTGGGAAATATGAGTGACATTTCGAAGTTATCAGGAAATTATTTCTACAAGACCCTAGAAAGAGAGGGCCAGTGGAAAAGATGCAAAATTAATTTCAACTGTGAATACACTGATGAATGTTGTTTGCAGGTTTACAAGCTTATCACAAGTCCATGCAGAGATAAGGTGGATTTAATATGACTTGTTGAAAGCAGGCATGACCTAGTGCACATTAATGTAAGCAGCAATTCAGGCTTCTGCTTGTAGGAAAATATTGCATGAGGTGAGGACTGTACACATCGATTTTGGAAACAAGTATGAAAACTTGCTAAACAACGTTGCACCCAAGACACTGATAAAACTCCTCCAAATATTATAATTCTGTTTTGTAGATTTCTACCAAATGATATTCACTTAGTTTACTTTACTCATTTAAGATTTCTAAACAAGTCTGTTTTCCTTTGCCCTCCAAGTTAAGTTTCTGTTATGAATGTTTCAGCACAGGACAAATAATAAAAAAAAAAAAACTCAAGAGATTATTAAGGGATTTCATTCCTCTTTTCCTAAAAGATTTCTAATAAGGAGATTGGAGAAAACAATGAGTTAAGAATCCTGACTGTGACTAACTTTTATTAAAAACATCCGTTCTAAGTGCAAAAATATGTGTTTATACGTAGTTTACCACAAATATAAATAAAGCTATATGCAAAATACAGTTCACATATTATTCTCAGGAAAAATAATAGATGTAAAAATGTGTATTTTATACCATATGTAAGAAATTAATTATTAATGTGACCTGAATATATAATATGCTAGTTTGATATAGCAGCAGGTTATATTAGTCTTTTTGCCTAAAGTCTCATGCTATGAAAATGCAAGAAGGTTTTCAAGATGTTTGTAGCCTAACTTTTTCATGGAGAAGCCTGAGGCTGTCATTACCACATGTTCTGTCACTGCAGCAGAAGGGGTTTTTGTAACCCAGGTTTTCCGGAATCAGTAAGGAATATTCTTACAACTGACTTAAGGAGGTATGAGGAAATGTTCTGAAATATTACTTTGTGTACATTAGAAGAAAAAACTCTGCATTAATCTGTTCATTGTCAGAGGAGAGCAAGGAGATGTGAACAGTTATTCTGGAAACATGAACTGGGGATCTGACATCTGAAGTAAAAATTATGGTCCAAAAAACGCTCAGATGTTGAGACGAAAGGTTTAGAGCTGTTTAATCTTCCTGAGAAACTCTCTTTTCGACTTCTTTTAAGTTCTTGTCAGTTAATAAGTTAAATGTCATTTGGCAGGATTAGAACTGACCCGATCTCTGTTTCTGCAAAACCAAGTCAGAAACTACACAGATTCATACCGAAATACCCACCCAGTCTGTAAAGTCTGAACATTTCTGGAACATGTCAGATGAAGGAAGTCTCTTATTAAAAAAAAAAAAATGTTTATAAGACATTTATTTTAAATAATTTTTAAACGTTTTATTTTAAAACTATATTAAAATACTTTTAGGGTAAAGTCGTTGTTACATAGTCCTTAGCTTCTGTATCAGTAGCTTAATTGTAAGGCTGCTTCACTAGGCAGTGGAACACCAAAGTTTGGATTTCTTTTTAGTTAAAACTCTTGTCTCCTTCTGAAAATGTGCTCTCTTCAGAGTAATAAGTTCTTCAAGATGGATGCTCTCCAAAATTAGGTAGAAAAAGAGTTTCTAAGGACTCTCATGCCCTGAAGGAGACCAAGTGAAAGGGATGTGATTTTTAGCTTATTAGATTTTTCATGTCCATCAGTGGTTCGTAATTTCATTCTAGATCTCAAGTTTGCTTCTGTTTTCGCCAATTTAAAATGTCTAGAAGTTCATAAAGTAAGCCTTAGAGGCAGGTTTCTCCTGTTGGTTATTTACCATAACCAGCAGGTAAATAAAGTCTCTCCCTGTCTTGTGGAGCATTTTGCATTCCCTAGGCTTAAGTGGTCTCATCTCACAGGGGTAATTGTCTTTGTCTTAGAAAGTTCAAAATGTTCATGTTCTGGGACAAAAGGAGAGAGATCCTTGAAAAAGTCCATGTCCAGGATTACCACAGAGTTGCTCAGACTTTGAGGAAGGGTGGGATTGCCAGCCCCAAGCAACAGCACTGTGGTTCTGCTGAGAGCTTTTTGATTCTTCTTCCCGAGGTGTCACCTCCTCGCAGTGTCCACAGAATAAAAGGATGGCCTGGGTTGGAAGAGACCTTGAAGGTGATTTTGTTTCAGCCCCTTTGCCATGCTCAGGGTCACCTTCTACTATCCCAGGTTGTTCAGACCTCCATCCAATCTCGCCTTGAACACTTCCAGGGATGGAGCAAGCACAGCTTCTCTGGGAAAGCTGTGCCAGGGCCTCGCCACCCTCACAGCAAGGAATTTTTTCCAAATTTTTTTTCATAATAGGGTGCATGCAGCCAACACAATGAAGAACAGGAGCAAGTATGTCCAGCTGTTTTCTCAGAATGTATGGCAGAGGAACGTAAGAGTGTCCCTGGGAAATCTACATCTCTTACACAGTGACTGGATGCTTAACCCTAGAGTTTGGCTTTACACTGAGTTGCAGATACTTAAAATTTGCCTGTTGCAGTGATGTGTGTAGGGCTGTGATTACAGCTACAGATTTCTGAGCTCCAGGGAGAGGTGTTCTGGCAACTGGGTTGCTCTATCCCATTTACTACGCAGTTTTATGCTTTAGACCCTGTATTTTCATTTCTCTGTGACCACGTCTTGACTTTGTACAGAAATTATATGTCTTAAATTTTTCATGCAGTAGATGGAATTGTTTCCCTTTGATGAGTATTTAAAGAATACAGTTGTCCTAGATATGTCTTAAGTAGGAGACTGGTTCAGAGGAAATACCATGCAGCCACTGCCAATTTGAGAGATCCTAATGTCAAGCAAGAAGGAGTTAATGTGGACTTAAATATATCTGAAAGCAAACACACTTAATGATAATGACAAGTACTTATGCAAATGAACTGCTAATACTCATCCAGCCAGAGGTGATTAAGTCTTTTAGGCCAACTGGAGATTTCACCCAGCAGGGACTATGTGAAAGAAGACAAAGGTTTAAATAACTTGAGGGGTTATAGCTCTAGTGCTGCACTTAAGTCACATTTCTCTGAATTATCCTTCCTTTAATGCTTCTTCCCTTCCCCCAGGAAGGAGGTCACAACTTCAGTTACCTTGTAAATCTTTTAACCTACACATTTTAAGGCCTGTAAGAGCACTGTAACCTATCCCAGAGTGATATGCTGGTATTAAATAGACTGGAATAATGAAGGGACCTAAGGGATTATCTAGTCTGATACTTAATTATGTAGACTAGGATCAAGGGAGAGGAATGAAGAAATTACATCTGTCTCTCACTCCTATGGTGTTTGTCCACAGAAATCAGTTATTGATACATTTCTATTAAAAGCCTTGCAAAGGCATCACAGACTGGAGTGAAATTTAGGTCTGTGTAATATGGTTAAAAGGGGTCTTCAAGCAAAATAAACTACCTTATTTGAAACAGAGAAAAGGAAAATTATTAGCTACTGGAGTTGTGCTATGATAGTCCTTTTTTTTTTTTTTTAATTTCCAATACTTCACTTAGTATATCAATTTATGTGGTGTCAGCATATAGTGAGATGCTATTGAAAGCCCTTTGTTTTGTATTTCATTGGTAGAAAAGTCTGTTCTTCCCTGAAGAAGAAGGTACAAAGGCATCTGTAAAGACAAAGCAGAACATTAGGTAGTTAAATGTTGTTCTAAGAAAAGAGGTTGGATACTTCTGCAGATATTTAAGGCAGAATTGGTTTGTAACAGGAATACACCCTCTTCAGACGTATTTGTTCATATAAACACAGATACATGTATTTTAGTATAAATTATCCAAGTTCTGTTTGTCATTGAAGGGTATTTTACTAAATACATTTTCCAGTCAGGCAGAAATTGGGTGCATGGTACGTGCAGCTACTTTAAACCTTTATTCAGAATTATTATTAACTGGTTTGTGCTATTGTGACCAGTATTTCAGGAAAAAAATAGTTGTACAGGCTTATGACTCAACAGCTTCAGGAAAAAGACAGTAGTTAACAGGTGTTATCAATCAGTCCTCAATCTGGTCTTCATGGCTAGGAGAAGAGGATCCAGCTGTCTGAGGTTTTCTGATTAAAAATTCCTCCTTAATAATCTCCCAGTTTTTGCTTGTGCCCACACGTTTTATACCTTTCAGTGGGCTTGGGGAAATGAATGGATTAGTAGTATCATGCGTCTGAGTCAGCAAGTTAATTAAAGGCTGCATGTATAAAATGGAACAATGAATTATTTAGTGGATGACAAACATGATCTAAAATTCCATTTACTCACATTTCAGGTCAATTTTTAGTTTCAGAATCCATATACCAAAACCTAACACTTTTGCATATTGCTAAAAGTAAATGTTTGCCAACAACATGCTTGCTAAAGTTTCAACTGGAAGTCTGTTGAGGGCTCTGTGACTTTACATTTGGGATGTTTGTTTTTCTTCCTATTCCCCATCCCCAGAGAAATTTCAGGCAGTGGTGAGAAGAGAATTGTTTGTCTGAAGATCAGCAAACAATAAAGCAGGTTATAGATTTGGACCCAAATTGCATAGTATGCCTTGTTTGGAGAATTTCTGCCCAGATTTTGCTATGGAGTTTATAATGAACCATCCAAAACTGTAGAGATCAAAGCCCTGATTCAAATCAAGATCTGAATTTTACAACACAAAATACACATACACTCGCTCACACATCCTTGTGCCTGTTTCCCAAACATCTAATTAAGGCAACTTGATGAGTTTTTTTCTGTGCAGGACCCTACGGCAAAAATATTTCTCTTGATTTCACTGAGACTTTTTCAACTCCATGGTAAGTCTTGACAGAATATTTTCCTACAAAAGGGTTTTATTTCTGGCCATTTTAAAAGTACTCTGGACTGGTTTTACTGTAACACATTTCTGCACCTTTATCATCATTCTCAGTATGAAAGGCCTTGTAAATCTGCAAGACTGACTTTCAGAAGTGTATTTAATGTATGATGTCCTAATTAGAAACAACTCCTCAACGTTTCTTTCATTTAGAGCCAAAAAGAGGCCACTGATCTGTTGTTCACAATGGCTGGCATCCATTTGGCGTAGGAGAGTGAAATATCTACTTTCTCAAATCGGTTTCTGCAATGTAGTTTTCGTCTGAATAACTGAAATCGGTGGTAGACCTTTATAAGGCACTTGACTGATGTAAGCAGGTTTTCATTGAGCTGTTATTCAAAGAGATACCTTGAATTGTCAAAGACTGGAAAGACCATAATATTTTTTTCTTCTTGCCCCCAAAGTTTTCTGAGGGCCGAGATTCAAAATTTTGACAGGATTCAAATTCCTTCCTTATTTTTCTGTCCTAGTAACAATATGTCAACCTTGGAAATTTATAAAATTCTGCATCCCTTTCATTTGATACTGAAACAAAAGTGAGAAATGAAACATCCTTCTGACAATAGCGGTATCTTCTTTCCTTCCCATATTTCCTCTCCCAAACCATTCTAGAAATGGATCATTTTTTGCTGAAAGATACAATTTTCTAGATTTTGTGTTTTTAATTTTTATGATCAACCCTTATTGACTCATAGCTATCAAACCCTCAAAACAATTCAAAACCCTCCTAATAATGGTAATAAACAAGAAAAATCTTTATTCAAGGTTGGAATTCAAAATGTTTCTTTAAATTTAATGAAACGTACAAAAACAGAGACTAGTTCATAGATACTGAATAGATGAATATCAAGCTTTATTTTTAACAATTTATATTTAACAATTTATTTTCCTGCCTCATTATGCAGAAAAAAGGAGCGTAGGCTGAGTCAAACTTTCATAAGGTGGTAGAGTTTTTTCAGCTTTTATTCTTCCAGAGGAAGTATCTGGGGGAAATGGATAATTACAATGCCAATTTTTATTATCAAAATAATGTGCAAAATTTATGACCTGATAAATCTGTCCTTGGATGGAGATTCTCATTTTGATAATCCCCCTAAAATGAGTAATAAAGCACCTCTGATAGTAATAAACCATTTTTCTTTGACATTTCATGATAAGTGTAACAACAAATAAAGGAGGAACTTCAAAGACTGCTTACTTCAAAAGCTCTATAAAGTCCATTTGAATAAAATCCATGACTTTCATAAAAGTGGTGTTGAAAATGTCATGAATTAAATTAATGGTCTACATCTCCTTGCTTCATATTGTCTGTATTTTAATCATAATTTATTCTTCCGCACATCCTGCATGTTGTTGATTGAAGGAAATATTAAATCCAGCTGAGCTTTAAGCAATTTTAAAAGGAATGACTGAATATAATTATACTTGTTAATAGTCCTGAATCTGCTTTTTTATTTGCTGCTGTCTGTCATATAACAGATCAGTAAGCTTTGCTTTTTACAACTATCATTAATCTTTCACAAAGATTCAAAAAATATCCATTCTATAACTATATTGCGTTAGCTTTCTTACTATAGCCTTGTTTAAATGTTCTTACTGTACCAGGAAAGTGAACCACTCAGTTTTGATCAACTTCTGGGGAAAAAAAAAATCAACTTTTTCCTAATAAAATAAAATATAATTTTTGATGTTCCAGTCACAAAGAAAAGCTTATTTGAGAGCAGGTTGAATTGACTCTGAAACCAATAATTTTTGAGCATAAGTTTTCTTGACACTGTAGACCACAGTGTCCAGCTCATTTTCTTCTTTAACGCCACATTTTTTGATGGGATTTTTTTTTGGCAGAGTCTGTTAAACTCAGAGGAAAATAAAGGTATCAGATTGTAATTTGTAGATTTCTTCCGTTTTTACCACTTTCTGTATTCCCTCACTATGGAGAAATTTCTTTTTTGTTGGATTGAGTGCAGGGTGGCATAAAGCATTGGCATAAAGTTGGTATGAATCAGAGACTGCCGTGTAAGGTCCGTTAGTGGAGATACACAATTCCCCATGGGTTTGCCTTTCCTCCCAAACTATGAATGTCATGGTTTTTGTTTTGGTCCCTCATACAGTGTATTGCAGGAAATATTGGCAATTACAGAAACAGATTTAAATGAGTTCTGTTGCACTGTAGCATTATGCCCAGCGCATGTAGCAGGATTTGCCCTAAGATGCAGCCAGCATTAGTGACCTGCAGCTAACACAGGCCAGCTGAGCCGTCTAATGACAGCTGTAATCCAGGGAACAGTTGACTCTGTGACTCCAGCAAAGACAAGGCTTTGCCTCATTTCTTTACTCAGTTCTGGCTGGCATGAGCTTTCCACTAAGGAATCATTGGTCATTCTCAGCCCTGTCTGTACCAGACTTTGCGCGATCCTTCCTGTCCTTTCCTTTAAAACTGTTGAGCCCATTTCCCAAGGAAAGAACTTTACACGAGCTGTGTAAGACTGCCAGAATGCAGTTCTTTCTCTCTATCCATGTTCAGGCTCCATTAATTTCAAATGTCAGTCCCATTTAACAGAGGGAGAAAATTTTCAAAAATGTGTTTTGGAAGTCAGTGTGTTCATATATATCAGCGTGGTCAAAAATGTATCTTAAAAACTTGTATTTCTGTAAGAAAAGCATCTGAGCTTTTCTGGATAGACCTCCAGGGAAGAGGGACAATAATGGAAGCATTTGTTGGTGTCCTGAGGAAAAAAGGGATCAAGAGTGCCCTGCCAAGGAGGAGGCCTTTTCCTTGGAATAGCTGATCTGTCATGTGCTAGAGAATGTCACCACACACCAATGACTGCCAGGGAACCAGGTTTCTCCCTGTCGAGTTCCTCTGGCATTTTCACCAATAATTACATTTTCTCTACCCTCCTGTAAGAGTAAAAACTAGAGCTGGAATGAAGTGTAGAGGTCCCAGCAAGCTCCACTGGGATGCAGGCAGGACAAGCAGGGAGGGGGGAGCAGCTTCCTCAGGCTCTTGGCTGGAGTCTGACCAAGTCTGAACCACCAAGTCTGACTCACTGCATCATCAGCATCACTGTTTGCTGCTGCTAATGAAAAGTAGATTTGCTGATGCTCTCATGAATGGTGCTACAGGGCTTTCTGGAGCTGGGGTACTACTGGCTGTGTCATCCACCAGGGGATTTATGAGAGATCTGCATAATAGCTACCTCTTTTTTTTTTTTTTTTTTTGGTGTTGTTTTGTTGTTTGTTTGTGGTTTTGTTGAGGGCTTCTGTGTGTGTGTGTGTGTCTGTGTGTGTGTGTAGGATGAATTGTTGAGCATATCACTGTTTTTTATAATCGCCTTCCCAATCTGTCCTGTTCTTTATATGTTTATTTTTTGCATGTCATTGCTGGCAATGATGGTGTTTTTCTTTTTTAAGTCTTAATTTTGTCTGAAGTGATAAAAGTGGAAACAAAACCTCGATTGCATAAGAATGCTAGGGCACACTACATCAATACTAGTATTGTGTTATTTTTCAGTAGGAGATAAGTTTTCTCACTAAAACTGACCTTGCAATTTATCCACTGGGGAACTAGATAACACAACTACACCCTTTGAGATTATAATTATTGCTGTAGTAATGTTGGACAGATATTTATCTGATTCTTTTCTGAGAATGAATTGATATTTTAACATAGTATTCCCAGGCTATATTTCTGTTAACAATATTAACAAATTTCTGCAAAAGTCCTTTTGAGCCACAGAAGTTCCCTAAAGAAACCTCAGCCAGATAAATATTGTAACTGAATCCTTGTGCAGTCCAGCTACAGAGCAATGATATACCAATGCCTGAATGTTTCTTTGAGATCACATTAGTTTCCTCTTGGGATAGCTGGAAAAGGTCAAGATGCATAAAGTTAAAGAGGGAATAACAAGGAAACTGATCCCGTCTGCCACCAAATAACCTTTCCTATTCTTAGGTGACTCCTTCAAATTAACATGGTCAGACATGAACCTAAACATGCCCGTGGTTTTCTGGTGGGACTGACAATTCCTTAGAAGGCTGGTAGCATTACAGGTAGCCTTTCTGTCTGAGAATTCACTCAGCACTAAGTACTGCTTTCTGTGCCACTGGAAAAGCCTGTCAGCCTTTGTGTTTAGCCTAAACTATGCTCCAAATATATTCTGGAATACATGCAGGGGGGGGAGGAGTGTAGGGAAGAATGGTGGTTTGCGGCATAGATACATAAACAATAAAGAAGTTTCAGGTTTCTGGGGCAGTTCTTCAAGAACGTCTCAACCAGTATCTCTCACGAAACCTTAGAAAAATGATAACCTTAAGAGAACCCATCAGTTTAGATAATATCAATGCCATAAAGCTCTACATACTGTCATTTGGGGGTGGAGGGGGGGTGGCTGTCTTTTTCTTTTTATTTTTTAAGATGACCTCTCATTTATGATTTTTCCTTTCATTAATGGAAAACCAGGTTATCTCCACAAATTTAATTTGTTTATATTTTGCACAAAGCACAAGGGTGTAAATGTGAAACATATTTTTAAATGAAAAAGGGCTTGTACAGATAATTTGCAAGGTATTTTTGTGGGTTTTATTTTGCATATGTATTTGAGTTTTGTGGGTGCAAGAAACATTTATGGGAAAAGTAAGATATTTCGTACAGTCAAGTGTTTCAAGTTAAGATGTCACCAGTTGTAAGCTTTTTATGCTACTTCATATTATTCTACCACCATCATTTTGTATTCAATGGTCCTTTAAATAATCACTTGAGGAAACACTGAAATCAGCTAATGAGCAGTGTGCTTTAAAGTGCCAACCGTGTCTTTCTAATAGGTATCTGTGTTATGTAAAGGCAGAGTTTTGTACCATATACTGACTCTGACTTTATAAAGCAGAAGGGAATTGTGAAATAGTAGCTTTATTGTCATATTTCATTGTTTAAACTAAATGTATTTTAGGTGACTGATTGTGTTTTCATGTGTACAACTTTGGCTCTACATGTTTACTTTTTGTGAGTTCTGAGTGGAGAGAAAATGAGAAGAAATGTGTATTCTTTCATTTACGATTTAGAAGGGGAGATGTGCCAAGAAAACAAAGAAGGGGAGAAGGATGATGTGTGTAAAACCAAGGAATCCAGAAAAGGAGAAATCTGCTATTGCAAGGATGAGTGTTGAACTCCTAAATGTCATAGACTGACTTGTCATGTTTAAATTACAGTAGGAAATTTTATTCTTTTTTCCTCATGTAACTGAAAGGTTGTGAGGAGAAATCCCAGCTTGAATTGATGTAAATTTTGTGCAATTATCCGGAACCAAGAAGTTCTTGGATTCAAGTTTGTACAAGTAGAATGGCCTAAGCAAGAACCAGATTAATACTGTATTTTGAGCCATGTCTGCAAAACGTGCAGCAAGGCTGAATTATGTTTTTGGCAGACAGTGGTAGTTCAGTCCCCACCACAGATCCTAAAATATTATTAGGAGTAGTTAAATAATGTTCACCATCATTAGTACAAACCTTGTACTTATGAGTAAATGTCTACGTACAGGAATTAAATCTTCCTTAGTTTAAATCTTTTTTGTCACTATTATCTTACTCCTTGTGAGGACTGGTATAAAAATAAGGCCTTGTTTGATGATCAGCTAAAATACCTCCTTTTACAAAATTCAAGATACATTGTTTGTTTCTTTGTGGGGTTGGGTTTTTTTATTGTTCCTTTGTTTGGTTTTTGTTGGGGTTTTTTTTCCCCCTTTATAATTAATTCTTAAATAACAATCTGTAGAAGTAAAAGCCTGGCCCCAGTGACACTGACTATGTGACTGTGTTTCCAGCTGTCATTTTTGTGTTTCAGCCCCCATGTAAGACACTATGACTGTGTGATGTTGCTAAATAAGCAAAGTACCAAACCCCTGATGCCAGTGCTGAGCACTGCCAAGGACTAAGCCCCTGTTAAAGTGTCATCTACACACCGTCCCTTAACAAAAGAATTACGTATCTTATATTTTTATATTCATATTTATTATCTATAAAAAACTAATGTGTGCTATCCAGGAAGAAAGTAAGCCTAAAGTAGAGTGTACAACACAAAGTAAGACCATTTGAGATTTCTTTAGCTTTGTAAGAGTCACTGTATTGTCTATCATTGACCAGACCTTAAATTTCCTTTTGACTATTTCATATTTTTCAGTCCAGTGTGTAGTTAAAGCTGGAGCAAATTTATTCAGCTTTAATTTAGTTCTGCACAACCCCAGGCAAACCCAACCCCAGGCAAACCCTGAGCATGGCAGATGTGTGACAGAGTTCTTTGTTGCCATTTAAGTAGATTTTTACCATGCAAAGTCAGGCATCAATCTTAGATCCTCGGAATTGTGGACTGGTGGTATCTTTGTCTTCCTGCATCAGGGTATTATATTCCTAACCACATGATTGAAATTGTGCTTCTAGAAAATGTAAAGAAATTTAAAGTCTTTGATAATCTATACTTACTGAGATCTAATTGCCGATCAGCATGTCCAGTATTCCCTCAGATATGCTTTTATTTTTCTTTACAAGTGGGTTCGTGTTTAGTGCTGCTTACACCCACTGAGATGTGATCCATAGGTTCTCATGGGTGAAAGGAGGGGACAGGGTCTCAGATCTCAGGAGGGGCTGCCTGGCCATAATAGCAGGACTCAGTAAAGTGACCTGATATACCCCAGTGAGCGGGTTTCGTGCATCCCTTTGAACTGACTCTTCATCATGATAAAATGAAAACACATCTTTTCAAGTCTGCTGGCCTGTGGCATCCCCTTTCTGCTAACAGAACAGCTATAGTTTTTACTAGTCCCCTTTCTCTGTTTCTTATTTGGTACAAACTTCTTCCCCAAAACCACTGTGCTCTGCTTCCCTGTTTGAAATACAATGGATCTGCTTTCTTTTACAAATGACATAACTAATCAGCTTCTGAGGGGAAAAAATCGAGACAGCTAACACATATTCATTACCGGGAGTGTTGTGCAGGCTGCATTTTTTCCTCACAAGATTGATTAATTAAATATTTATGAAAGAGAAACACCTGGCATACTTCCATAAACAAATAGGTCTCCTGTGGGTTTGCAACAGCTGAGGAGAGTTTTGAGGGACCACAGGGATCTCAGGGTAAAGACTTCCTCACAGCTTGAGTTCTTACACATTGCTGTTTCTCATAAATATGCACCAACACACAAATAATTTCTATTTTGAAGGCAGAAAGTGCAATATCAACAGATGAAATCTAAAAGACAGCCAAAGAGAAAGGTAAAGACTAAGCAGAAGAGAAGTACTGTATGTGGGGAAAATGGCTCTGTTTTACTTATCTAAGTAGGGTCTAAGGAGGCTCAGACAACTGGGCCCCTTTTTTCAGGTATTTAGCTAGGGCTGGTAGTTAAATACTGAAAGCCTTAGACTGAAGAGATCTGTTGAAATCTAAGGGCAAGGGTTAAGAAATTATGCAAGACACCTAAAAGTGGGAAATTCATTCTGTTCACTATTTCAGCTGCTCTTCCAGATGGATCTGCTTTATAGATACTTCCCAGACTCTTCATCTTCAGTGGAATGTTTTCACTGGTATGTCACTGCTTTAAAAATAAAAATAATTGTGCCACTGACTTCGGCTACAATTTAGCTGGCATGATTGCTTTTATCGACCACTGCTTTACTGTGGCCAGTTTCCTACAAGTGATTGTTTTAGTTCTTGGGAGTGGAAGTAATGTAGCTGTTAGTGTCAAATTCTTGTGCAATATCTTTTACATGTGCTTACATGCCATGTGCTTGCTGTATGCTGTATTATACTTCATCATTCTCCAGCTATGGTTTTTTTGGGGGGAGAAAACCTTAGAAACTGGCCAGCTGCGCTGAATCTTAAAAGTTTAAGGTTCAACCTATATGGAAAATGCTCAAGCCATATTAACTGTTTTGTGTTCCTGAAGCCAAAGGCTAAAATGACTTATTGTGATGAGAATTTCTGATATTGGTCAAATATTAATTTCTTAATCTAAAACACATTAAAATATATAGGTTCACAATTTTTTTTAAAAAAAGCATAAATATTTTAACTTGGGTTTGTTCTTTGTCACAGCTGGACAAATATTAGAAGAAAACAAAGCCTTTTTCATTTTTATATTCTGAAACAGAAAAGATTGTTTATAAAAGAAAAAGTGGTTTTGAAAGCTCAGATTGTTAAATATTGAAATAATTCAGGTGAAATTTGGGAGATTTGGGTGTATTTTTATGGGGGGGGGGGGGGGGGAAGGGGGTAGTGGCGCTGTTGTTTGTTTTGCTTTGGTCAATAGATTTTCTACCAGTCAGTATATTGTGTTTCATTGGAGTATTTCCAAGCTGTGAATTGTTTTAAGGATTAAGATTGAGAGGATCATAAGCCTGTCAGTCTATTTAGAAAAAGAAAAAGTGAAGGTTTTTTGATGAAGTTCTGCAAACACAACTGGTTTGTAGTGATAAAGTCCAGTGATGTGTATAATAACGTAGAGATAAAGCAGGACTGTGTTTAGTATTAAGAGTAGGTAGCACTTTGTCTTCTAGATAACCTCTATAAGGTGAAATGGTTTTATTGCTAATCCTATGAAATTTGGTCAAAAAGTTAATGAAATGAATACGAGCTTCTCCATGAGCTGCAATATATCAGAACTGAGGTTTTAAATGGTTTTGCTTGTATTGTGCATACTTTTACTATGAGGTTGTGGGGAAAGTTTACTAATACAGAATTCAGAATCACCTTTTACATACCACCACTTTTTGCCAGGGTAATCTCTTTTTTTAATTAGTTTCACATATTTTTCCAGAAATAATAAGCCTTCATATGGAGTATATGTCAATGTAATACATTTTAAAAGGGTGATTACAAAGACTTATTTAATTTAGAGAAAACTTCTTATGCACCTGCAGTTTCCTTTGTTTTCCCTAAGCATCCATAATAACAGTATAATGCATTCCAGGGTTAACCTGTTCCTTTAACGAATGTGCAGAGCCTACATGCTGTAAAAATCTAAAATCACTCTTTGAAATACATGTGCATGCTGGATGTCTGAGGATTAGACAATTCCATCTTTAACCATCAAAAATGCATTGCAATTATATATGGTGAAGGTCTTAAATGTCCTGACTAGAAAGAATATTAATTCTGAGTGGAAGCAGATAGATCTTGATTTAATGAAATGTCTTTATTTCCTGCTAACAGAAAATGATCACAGGATTGTTTAAAAAGGATGAACCATTGATATCACCTTGTTAGACATAAATACTTAATAACATTCACTATAATGAGATAAAAAGTGATGGTAGTGAGGTCAAGTGTGAGAAGGAGAGAGTTCAAAGACAGTGTAGACCCTTCAACATAATATAACCTAGTTTTAAAGGGGAGAGAGGAAATGCATTGCTTGATGAGAAGAAAAGCCTTGTGTAAGCTTGATAAATATTAAGGGTTTGTGTGTAATGAGAAATGGAATCTGATGAATGAAATGTCATGGTAAAATCATTTTAATCAATAATGGACTGTGACATTATTCAGACCGTAGTAATATGTCTTCTGCTTTTTATTCTTTCCTGGTGATATGCTTTCCTTCAATTACTGTGTTTTTTTAATAATTTTGGTGTTTTGGGGTTTTTTGTTAGCTTGAGATTGGTTATGCTAATGTAGTGTACTTCTGCAGCAAAAATATTGAATGTGTAATGTCACAATTCTATACATAAGTCTAGGAAAGCAGAGGTACTATATGAAATAACAGCATTTTCTAGGAATATTTTTGTATTCAAAATTAATTTACTTTTTTCCCTACTTTCCAAATGATACTTTAAAATATGAAATTCTGACTGGATTACAGTAGATGTCATGTTTGTAGTGGATGTATTTTCAGACTCTTGGGTAATGTAAAATAACCCCAGTGTAAGTAACTGTGGATAAATCATGCACTCTTGTATGCTAGTTGCCATTTTCTTAGTTTCAGTGTTTATTTTAGCATAATAAAATGAGATCTTTATTTTTTCATTATTGAGATTTTGTGGTAGAGCAGTAACAACGATGACTTTATAATGACTTGTGATGATAGTGCTTTGTCAGCCTTATGGACTATTTCATTAGAAAATGCTGGAGTTCATTTTGAGCATTAAGCAGATAATCTGTCAGGTTACCTTTGTGACCTCATAGGGAAAGTATTTGAGAAGCTTCACTGCAGCTCAAGGTCTGTTTCTTGCAAGAGCAGCTCTCAGACCTCTTGACTCGTACTTTTAGTCGCAAGTACAACTTCATGTGTGAACCTCCCAGCTGAGATTTTGGAGCATGCAGCAGGCACAAAACTCCAGTTCACATCCCTTTTTAACTGTTTGTAAGCTTTATAATGGATGAGCAAAAGCATCCAACCAGGAAGAACTGTGGAGTGACTGTACCTGTTGGAAAAACTGTTGTTCTTTTATATTGGAAACTTCCCATGCCTTTAGAGCATCTTGGATGTTGATTTTAGAAAAATAGATTGAGAAATAAATCTTTTGAGGGCCTTGAGCTGTCGTCATGTAATAATCATCATCACATTCATGCTGAAATCGGACCAGGAGAAGTAATACAAAAAATTACTAAAGCAAGGCAGGGAAAAACTTATCCACCAGTTGTGATGTTATTTGTTTGGGTTTTTTCAATTTATCCTCCTACATTTGTTCAAAGAATTTCTTAAATTTTGAAAAAATAAGATTAAAAATTTTCCAGCATGGAATTTCATCAAAGCAACCCAGCTGATAAAGGACACCTTACGCATGCTTATCTGATTTTTGGTAATTCGATTGTTAGTAAATTATTATTTGGCAATGCTGGAATTGATCTTTTTCCTTTATTGTAGCAGCAATATGCCCTGAATATATATACTCAATATATTAATACCAAGTGCTTATTTTTGTTTGGATCAATTTGACTTAATGTCATTCATATCATTAACATTTTGCGGAAATAATATTGACGAAAATAATTGATCTCTCTTGGAGAAACCATTGTATCAGTTGTATTGGAGACTTGCAAATGTTTGATCCTGTGTTAGCCACAAAAAAAGTTTGATATTGTCCATAGGCTCAACACAGCCAAGCCTAAGTAATCATTGATTGAGACATGGAGGTACAAAATTCAGAGACAGGAATAAATTTGGAAACACTGGGCTTCAGTGAGCAGGTCCAATGATCCATTCAGGCGCAGGCACCCCATTTCTACACCAATTTTGCTGTAGAGGGCACAAAAAGAGTGTTATCCAGGCTGTTATGGTAACTACATTTTTATCTTTGTACAAATAGTTCTCTCTCCCTGGGATTTTGGAAATAGCAACGCAGGAGACACTGTTTCCCTCCCTGTGTTCTGCCATTCCCAGCCCAAGTTAACTGTTTGAGCACGAGGAAAGGAGAGGTGTCTTCCTTTCTGGAGCTGCCCAGCCTGAAGAGACTGGAGAAAGGGAGCATCCCTTCTCCTGGCTGGGTCCCCATCTGTCACCTAGGCTGGCATTGGGACAGTCGCATCTACAACTAGACCTTTTTATGAATGATTTCTGAATAATAAAAAAAAAAAATATGTAAACACAAAAACCCCAGGTAAAAATCCCACTTTCAGAGTGGGATATACAGTGCTGTGTAATGCCTCGGAGGGATACAAAAATGTTGTTAGGTGGCTAACATGGGAATTGCACTGTCCATGCTGTAGCAAACTAGAATATTATCCATTCCTTCAGGGAATGCCCACTAAAAATCTGCCTTGTATTTTCTGACTTTGGACAAAGTCTTTATAATATTTATAGTTACATCTCATTAATACTCCTGCTAAGAGAATGTAGTGAGGGATTTTTTTGTGGTTTTTTAGGGTTGGTTTTTTTTTTTTAAGGTTACAGATTAAAAACTATGTAGCTGGGAGATTCCTGTCACAAAGCAGGTAGAGCAAAAAAGGTTAATTTTCCTCATTAAAAGGAAAAGATTCTACATGCTACTTTGCAATAGGAATATTTAAAAGTAAATGAGCTCTTCTGAGGGTCTCAATACTCCAGAAACTCAGTTATTGATGATCCTTAAGTCAAACAGAGCCAATGTTGTCATGATAGAACAATGCCTATAGCTCTATGCTGGTAATAATTTTCTGCTTTCTTGTAGGAAGGCAGGAGAGAAAGAAATTAAATAAACTTTTATTGTTAGGAGGAAAGCAAGATATTTTCCTGTTCTTTTATTTCTATTACATGAAAGTTCATGTGTGATGTTCTAGAAGGATAAAAGTCAAACTTTAAAATGTAACTTCATTTTCATAATACACTTAGTTTTTTACTGTTGCAGATGCGGCAGTTCTAGGCAGCACTGCAAATAAAGGATTAATTACAGACTACGACTTTTTTAAAGTTAGTCTAAATGGAAACTGGAAAGTAGTTGAGAAGAGTGGTGGTAAAGTAGAAACAGGTTCTAAATAGTTTGTGTAGGCATTGAGGAGTGAGGTTTTTTCCTTTTTTTTATTTGAAGGAGACTTTTTAGAAGTGGGCCTGCGTAAACATAAATAAGTACATATATTAAAAAGAAGGGATGAATGAAGGGAAAGGTATATTAAGTATGAGTCTGTGTATTTCAACGTTAGAGAGTTAGGTTTACAATCTGGTTCAATTAGAATTTTCTACCCATTTCCTACTCAAAACAAAACCTTTCTTAGAACTCTGTGTGAGTTTAGGTTGGTATCATGTTCACAACACATAAGCAACTGCTAGAATTTCCAGAACTGTTTAATTCAAAAAGTTACCTGCTTTCTTCAAGGTGTGTCAGCCACTCCTATTTTCTGTTGTAATTGAACATTTATAGCCTTATGAAAAAATCTTTTAAATTGAAAAATGCATGGCAATTGAGCTGTTTTTTCCTTTTTTTAAAAGTAAATGAAAGATAAGTTAGTGTGGCATTGGGACTTCTAAAGGAAATTTGTAGCACATCTAGCACTAAATATCAAAATTACATTGAGCCATGTGTCCAGAATTCTAACGTGTGTTTAACCAATTTTAGTTTCAAGGAGTATGAAATGACACTTACTACACAAAGGACATTGTGGTTACTATATAAAGAATCTGAAAAATCTCTGCAGATTTATTTTGTGACTTGCCATCTGCTATCAAAAGACTGCTGACTTCTTAGGGGATCTTACTGAGTGCAATAATTGCTAACCAAGGCTATTAGAAATAATTTTGAGATAACTCTAACCATTAATCCCTGCAGGAGCTATATTACTTTTAAAAAACTGGCCTGCATATAGGAACTTTTTGATGGATTTATTAGAAACACATTTCAGGTTTTGAAGTTGAAAATTAATCTGACCATTCATGACTTTTTTAGTAAACCTTGAACAAAGCTATTATCTAAGTTTCAAGCATATATCTGAGTGTGGGGGAATCTACTGTGTGTGGAATCTTGCTGTTAAGAGTGGATGCTGTAAGGAAAATTAGAGCTGAACTCTGTGACCATAAGCTTGTTTTGACTTGAAGAACATTTCGAGAGTGTCCCCAATAGTTAACATCCATTCAAGGAAGCCAATTTGAATTAGTCCTGGGATGAGACTCTCATTTTCGCAGTTGATGCCATTTACATCTTGCAAATACCTCTTTGTAGTTGCATCAGCCTTTAAGGAGCAGCATGGAGACAGAAAACCTTGAAACAATTTCCCTTTTTGAGACAGATGCTGAAATAGAGAAATGGCTTGAGAAATGAGAAAGTGCTTAAAGCTCTGAGGATTAACAGGAGTTGGATGATATATTTGGCCAAAGTGAACATTTTTCATGAATAGCAGCTTCTGTGTTAAAGTTGGGGTTTTCTTCTGGCTTAATTCGTCCAACACAAAAATATTATATATGGTGGGGTGATAACAGCAGCTGTTGGTACTCCTGGAAAACCTGCAGCTGGTTTCACAGGAGCAGCCCCTCACCTGGCTACTTAATCAATGTTCTTGGTGACAATATAATAATGAGAGCCCATTTCGATTTCTTTCATTTTCCAGTACATTCATGTTGAGATTAAAATATTGAAGATGGGCCAACAAGTGTCAGTGTCTAAGGTACTAAAAGCAGTGCTAAAGCATGATGGATATCTAGTAACACGTTATTGCTCTCTATTATCTGCTCTTGCCTAAATGAGTGATTTGTTCTTGGCTTCCAAATAAATAATGCAGAGCATCCAAAGAGGCCATCTCACAGTTCCTGAATCCAACTTGAAACTGTGATGAACACAGATATTACTAGTTGTTGTTGTTCTTTTTTAAGTAACAAAAAATAGGGCAGTAGTAGAATTTGGTGCCTCTTTTTGATGAAACTGGAGAAGTTTGGGAAATATAGATTAGTTCCATCAAGTTCTTCATCATGGGTACTAAAGAAAGCAGAGCTAATTATGGTATTTTTCAGATTTAATATTATTATATATTTAAAATGCAAAAATACCTCCTTCTCTCAAAGGTTGCTATTTTTAAATATGGACAGTAAAGACCCTGCTTTGAGCAGAACATAGTTTTTTCTCATGTGACTACAAGAATTCTTATTATTTTCTTTGTTCTGTATTACATTTTTTCCTCTTGTATTCCTGAATATTATAAGATATTTTCTGATTTATAAGCTCAGCTAACATTGGTGATACGAGAGAAACAAGGTTTACTATTTTGTTCTCCAGCTGACAAACTGATGATATATGCTAATGTCTGACTTCCAGACAGCTTTTTGATTAAGAAGTGGAATTAGCAGATAAATTAGGCTGCTAATTCAAAGACTAACCAGACTCCTCAGATAAAATCAAGTTGCTCAGTTTCTTTGTCTCGCCTGTCCTTTGATATTTGTTTACAGATGGGCAAGGAAATTGCTATACCACAGTTTAAAGAAAGGATACAACTCCCCCAAGAATTACTATGGTGTACACACATGCACTTCCCTCCCTTCTCTTCTGCCTCCAAAAAAAAAAAAAAAAAAAAAAAATTCCAGGCTGTTTGGGCCAACTGTGTGTCTGCTCAGAATATGTGTTTTTCTTTTTGAAGGGGGTTTCAAGGCACAGGAGGGCAACTTAACTTAAAGAGTAGCAAATTACTTCACTCAGTATTTTGCAGAGATTTCTGATGTTAAGCAATTTTAAACATTTTTTCGCCACTTTTGGTGAGTCTCTTTAAGAAAGGCCAGGTATTTAATCATCATTTAGTCTCTCAATGATGCTCCAAATTACCCTTCAGAGGCTGGAAACAAGATCCAGCTTAGCTAACACTAGGAGTTAATAAATTTAATATAAATAAAAGCTACCAGGATTAAGAAGTCCTGTGTTTGTTAAGTAGTTAAAAATAAATGATGTTAATGTACAAAATATCTGTTATATCTAACACAAAGTATACCTAAAATTAATTCCAGCATGGGGAGCTGTTCTGGGGTTTAGTTTTATAATGCTGTCTCCAGAAGTGAACAGACCAGTGCAGGGAGAACTCTATTTGCAGGATGTAGCATAAGCAAAAGAATGCTATCTTTCTTTTTCCCTTGTAATGTCAGATTTTGTTCTGTTTCTTTTATATATGTAATACAAATATTGTCATAATAAACGAGGGGTCTGATATGCCTGGGTGATATGATAGCTTCTTTGCTTTTTTTCCTGAACAAAATCCCAAACTACTGAGAATTTAGACAAAGTTTGTGACAGAGAGGAGGAGAACATGGTCTAGGAGCAGCCTGTATTTCCGCATAACTCTAAAAATACCGTTGGACATTGATCATGATTAATAGGAGAGATAAGGGGATGTAATGTCGTGCAACTCTGAGAATCTTGCAGCCATCTTTCGAAAATGTTGCTTCTTATCAAAATTTTGGAAAGTTAATGCCCTTAAAACCTTTCAGTCATTTTCCATATGAACCATATGTGATCCTTTTGTGTGTCACTTTGAAAAATGAATTCAAAGCTGGATCCACTAAGCTTGTGTGAGCTTGCACACATGTGGAGCTCCTGAAATGAAACATCACTTTCTGAATAGGACTACCACATTTTGAAACAATTTGGAGCTTGGAAGAAAGTCAGAAACTGGCAACAGTTTCACAGGAAGTAAATAAAGGATGTAGAAATCATAATATAAAAACTCACCAGCAATTTCTCTTTGGGTAGTTCTTGAATTAAAGTGCATGAAAGTATGGATAAAGAGGCTTTTTTAAGCTTTCCCAACAGTAAAGTGATACTGGTGCGTGGCCACCACCTCCCTTCTGTCTTACCTGTGAAGGGTGTCTGGTTCATTATCAGTATGGCTTTTAGACCTGACTTCTGTTTTCAGGAGAAACTTGAAAGCTGAATATCTTCCTTTAATCTCAGAAAACCTTCTTAATGGTGTAATGAGATATAAATCCTACCTTTTCAGAGAGGGCATATGCACACAAAAGCAGTCCCTGAGGAGGGTTTCCTTTTGGTTTGGTTGGGGGTTTTTTTGTAAGATTGCAAGTAGACACGCAGAGTAAATGATTTTTATGACCTAACATCTTCTCACTCTTTCTCCCATTTGGCAGAACTTTCAAATACAGAATAATTCTTTCCACAAGTATTTTACAAACTCCTGTGGTTAAATTCACATTTTCTAAGAAAAAAAAATAAAGTGGTCGGGGCCATAGAATCAGTTCTCTCTTTCTCCATGCCGTTCAAGAAATTTGGTAGATTTCATTTGCATGTTTGCAATCTGTTTCTTGACAAACTTTATGGAAATGTTTCTTATGTGTAAAATAGACTAAAATAAAACTATCCAGCTTAGTGCAGCTCCCAAGACTCAGTATGAGTCCTGGTTTATGTGGATGGAATGCTGGATTCCCATGGATTCCTTTGTCATGGGGAAGACTGAGACCCACATTAAGGGAAGAGTTGTGGGTGGCTGTGCCCTCAACACACCGCACTGCTCAGGTAGAGTCCTTATCCCAAAATTAAATCCATACCAGGGATAATGTTTCCTGTGTTCAGAGGAAGTAGATTGTGCAATCAGTCTGTTGGCTGATTTCCTTGCTTACAATATGACTTTCAACACAGTAATGAGAACTCTTGGTTTTGTTACAGCAGAACTCATAAATGGAGTATTTTACACCATAACACAAACTAAGAGAGAATCTGTTCCTCATAAAATTCAGAAAAATGTAAGTGACATTACTGAACTCTTTTGTGGAATCATAGATTTATTATTCATGTCAGAGGGAGCAATTTGATAATGCTGACAACTTCCTGCAATGCAGAGGCTATATAATTTCAGAGAGGATTTTTTTTTCATCAGCCAATAACTTCCTGTGTAGTCCGTGTATATCCACAAGAAGATAACACCTCTGGGGATTTCAGTTGCTGTCATGCCTCTAGGAAATTGTTTATTGTGATTTTAACTGTTTTAGAAACTGAGCTTATTTAATTTTCCAGATTGAAGCCATTGGATCTCTGCTAAAGTTGTATTTCATATTGAAAACCTTTGCACTGTTAGAAAGGCTGTGTCCTCGCTGTCCACCAGTGATAGAATGACTCAAGATTTAGGGACAGAAACTGTTCCCCTGGTGTTCTGCTTGGGAGGTTAAAAAGGACTGCTTACGAAGGAGGAGTGGTTTGTTAAACCTACATATTTTGGGATACATTTGAGTCCTTTTTCCAGAGAGGGGTCATATGTACGGTTTTGCTGGAATGCTTATAAAAATTTTCAAAGGTGTGCTGAAAGAATGTTCCTCGTAAATGGTTGCATATGGAAAGGACAGGTAGGTTGTGTAAAGCACTTCGTAAGTATGTATTAATGACTCGAAATTCATTCCTAATTTCTTATATGTAGGCAATGCTGAAATTACCTGCCTGAAATTTAGAACAAAACTTGTCTGGTTCTCTGCTGTAACCATTTCATGCTGGATTCACCAGAGAACAGTCATGGTGCAAGAAGTGAGATAGAATGGGGTTTCTGTCTTCTCTGAAGGTAAACCAGAAGTTTTCCCCAAATTAGGTCGCATTGATCGTGAAACAGAGAACTTGTGCTGCAGCCATTATTCTAACAACATCCATCTGTAAAGTCGTTTCTCTGTTATAACCATGTCTTGGCACAGAAGTTTGTGAAGATCACACACTGAAAATAAGTAATAAGGTTATCAAAAGATGGGAGAAGAGGCTGCTTGGAAGGAAACACTTAGAGGAGCTTATCCAATGCTAATGCATCTGTTAAAATGCTGTTAATTTTAGGACAACACTTAGAGGAAAGCAAAGAGAATAATTTCAGCAAGCCGTATAAGATTTTTGTCTTTTTTAAAGAATTTTGCTGAAATTTTATTATATTTTCTTAGGAAAGGACCTCTTTAAAATTAGCACTCTGGGCCTTTACCTGCTGTATAAACATCTCCAAAACAGAAAAAGTAGAGTGCCTGTAATGTGCAAGCAATGATCATTTCAGCAGGGGACAAAAATTCATGCATCCATGTGCTGTTTTGGAAACTACCCTGCTCTATTCCTGTGTTCTTGGCAATGCCTGTGATGGCCAATCAACAAATTTTCAGCTACAGACAAAGTGGATCTTGCAAGGATGGCTGCAGGCAGCCACTCCTCCACTTCTCTCATAAGTTTTCAGCACTGAGCTGTTCATATTTACTCCAGGTTTGGCTTTCTTCCCAGACTGGAGCAGCAAGCTCTTTAAAGGAAAGCCCTGCTGCAGCATTCACGGGAGCACATATCCTCAGCAGCCTGAATACAGTGATAAGCATATGTTTTTGGAAGATTTTATGAGTTACATGGAAGCAAGTGCTTTTCCTCATTTTTATGGGTGAGGAACCAGTGTATAGCTACCTTAGCAGGTAATAGGTTTAGACATTTGCCTTGCCCAGGATTTCATAGAAGTCTGGATCCTTCCATGTAGGTCAGCCCCAATACACAAAGTTTAGTCCTGCTCCCAGGAGAACGCAAATAATTGATATCACAGCCAGGAACAGATCCAAGGTCTCTTAATTTCTATTCTGTATTATTAATGTCTTGCAGATATCTGTCATGTCAAACTTTCCAGGAAGCCCAGGAGTTGAGTTTGGTTTTTAATAGCAGCTATTACTCTGATTTCTTAGAATTAGCTTTAATCATTTTAGAAGAGCTGTACAGCAATCTGAAATGTCATCCTAATGCAATATTTTGATACAGCTCTCTCATGGCATATATGTTAACTCTTAGTTGCAGGCACAAGCAAGAACAGTCCTAAAAAAAAAAAAAATTAAAAAAAAAAAGTGGGAAGGGTGAGAGAACAGTAAAGAATGTTCCTCCTCTTTCTCACAGTACTAATTTCAGCTTTGTTTTTTTGGATGTTTTCAGTTAATTTCTTTCCTGTTCTGATTTCTAGGAATAAACAATGAGAAGTCTGTTTAATACTGTATTTGGCTCCTGAAAATCAAGTAAAGTGTCTCTTAGTCTTCAAATCTCTTCAAATCATGGTTTAATAATGGAGGGTTATTAACAAAGCATAAAAGGTCTGAAGGCTAAAAACACATGAATCTTTTTTACTGTGTCTTCTATCTTGACTCCAAACCCTTGAATTTGCCTTTGACCTTATTTCTAATTCGAAATACTAATTTTTAAAAAAACATAATTTTGAATGAACTCCCTATGCAAGGTGGCAATCATAGTTACAAAATGGTATATACAATATATGCATAAAAAATAGTGAGACAAAAAGATAAAATTAAAAAATAAGGTAAATTCACTCTTCTATGGAGCAATACTTATAACTTAATAAGCATCTTGAATTTGTACTGAAATGCATTTGGCCCCTGAATACACTTTGAATTAAAACTCACTTATCTACAAGCTTGATATGTATATTCACATAATTTATATCATATTGCAAGAACTTTTATCAAAGTGACAAATGTGTAAGCATACACAAGTAAGTGAGAGAAAAATGCATTGCAAAATTAATTTCCTTTTTGTGGGAGGTATGCTGTTGGGCCAATAAAACCAGTTTTTTGAGACATCTAACTCATTTCTCTAGTGAAGACTGGGAAGACACCTTTTATCTGCCATGAAAACTGATTAATTTCTACTTTTGGCTCTCTTTACACCACAGGCTTCTGCTGAAAATTAGTTCTCACTTGTAATGTTTTCAGCCCCAACTGTGTTCGCCCCTGAAATCAGCCTACTGTATGCAAGTATTTTGGATTGAAATACATACATTTCTTCTTACAATTTAATGAAAGATTTCAGCCCTCTTAGTTTATTGATAGACCATCATGCAGGCTTCACAGCTCTGCTCATTGATAAGAACACCTACTGATGAATTTTATTAACCTCCCACTTTGAATTCTTATTGAATAATTAAAATAGCTAGATTGCAAAAGGTTGTAAAATGTGTATTTTAAACTGTTCCCTTAGTTCCTGCTGATGGTGCTTTCACTGCTGCTTTTGGTGATTATTGATGTGTAATACATTGCCCAAGTTTGCATGGCAAACCCTTTCTTGAGGCCTGAACACTCAGCCTTCTGCAAGTAGTTTTATCCTAGCTGTTAGTTTTGTTTATAGTCTTTTGAGGATAAAATTCAGGACTGAGGAGTTCAGAAAAACCTGGAAACTGTGCTCTGCTCAATCACCATTGTTTCATATGAATTCTTTCTCAGTTCAGACCAAATATTTTCTCTCCCCTGTGTGGGCATAAAGACAATAGCAATGTCAGACTTGGGCATTTGAAACTGAGCTAGATAAGACATTCTAGTTAATGGTCTTGGCTTACCTGGAATGTTCCATAGTTTGTGTGTTTCTCAGACTTTAATTAGTGGTTAGACTGCATTGCCAAGAATACTTGCCTGAATATTTTCATTCCCTGTTCCTGTGGAAAATGAGAACTGCATGCACTCGGGCAGCCTTTGGGTCTGAAGGGGCTGGGATCATTCTCTTTACCTGGACCGGTGTTGAACCTGGGCTTCAGTCTGTTCAGACCTTTTGCTGTCAGCTAGAGAAATGGGAGAATTTTGTCTCCTTAAACTGTACGTGTGTAATAATTCAATGTTGAAATATTAAACTGTCATTATGATTTGGAGCAATTGCTCTCCAACAGGAGAAACATGCATCACACCAAAGAGAGAGACGCTTATTACCTGATCTTTTTCTTATTAGATATATAAAAGTACTTACCTATTACACATCACTATTATTTGGCATCATTTATGTGAAATTCTAATCTCTTCTGCATTATTCATGAGAGAGATTTGGCCTAATCTCAACATATTGTTCTCAACATGGATTCTTTAAAAGGTATTTCTTTGCAAGGTGAGGGAAGCACACTTGAAATGAATTACTGCTAAAATATCCTGGAATGTGTGATATTAGGCTAGTGGGCAACACATGAAGTTACTTCATGTTATTTAGAAAACAATCACATGAATATTAGGTGCTATATAGAGAGAACTTGGCAGTGTGGTGTGTTCTCAAACTTTTCTTTGAAATAATCTTTTTTCATATTTGAACAGGAGGGTTTTTTTAGACTCAGATATAAAAACTTGTAGTTTTTAAAAATATGATTTTTAATGGAGTTTGAAGGCCACAGATTCAGATAAATGGATATGTTGGGTAGAATATCTTGAGAGTGCTTTTGTTAAAACATCCTTGATGTCTCTTCTGTCTGCCTTAGTTTATTTTTTTTGTTTGAAACTAGTTAACATATTTTAAACTAATCTCGCTTCCAGTTTGTTTTCAAAAAGCAAAGCAGTCTTCCAAAAATAACATGACAAAAGGGGTCTGGGCAAAAATGGTCCATCTCATCTATACATCTATAGATGCATGTACAAGCAGGTTGAGTATGCAAGGAGAAAATCATATTTTATCAGCTCAGCTGAAAATAAAATATTTCTCTTAGGCACTGGTTTGGTTTGTTGACTTCTAACCTCATTTTTCTCTAGTTTAAAACCCATGAAATCAGGAGCTAAGAACAAACATGATAAGACACTTTACTGCAGTAGCAAAACCAGACACCACTGTAATATTTTATGATAACCCAGGAAGAGAATTCACTGTTAGCTCAGGCCCATACATAATAAAATACAAACACAGATAATGACTCTAACTCCTTTGCTTTACAGGGTGGAGATTATAGCAGCAAAGAAAAGGCAGGCTGGACTGATTGTCAGAAAAGCATTCTTTCCAAATGACCTGGTGACCCATCAATTTAATTTTATTTTGCTTAAATTATAGGTATTGAGATTCCAGCCATGAAATTGATTGCATAATGGCACTCCCCCTGAGCCCAGAGGAGTCCTACCGAAGCAGGAATGCTGGAATATGCCCAGGCTTTTGTGGGTTTGGAACCATAAATACCAGTGGAGCTTGCAGCAGTCCCTGCTGCCAGGGAATTTCTGCATCTTGTTCCTACATCTCAGGTTATTTATTGTTATTTTATTTCTGGGGATTGCAGCTTAGGACGCGTGTTTCTCAGTCAGAGAGGATCCTGGAGGCAGAATGGGCCAGCTCCAGTGAGCCTTTATTGATTTAGTGCTTATTGGGGAGGCAATATAGTGTCTGCTGTCATCAGGTGGTGAGATAGGAAGGCTGTGTGCTTCTAAGTAATGGGGTGGAACAAACTCGAGCTGTTTCCAAGTCTCCTTTCATCTTCTCATGTGTTATAATGCAGTACCCAAGTACAGAGAGGGTAAATACATGGATTAGATTGACTGAGTCCACAGTCATTAGAGAAGTGCATATTCCCTTGGCCATTAGCAGATGGAAGAACAATGGATAATCGGTGTGAGGTATTTAGTGTTGTTCATCCTAAAAATCCTCTTAGCCAGGCCTTAATTTGATCACCTTTGAGGATCAAACGGGTTCTCTCCATGTGAATACTGCATTTCCCCATTTGTTGAGAAAGCAGAAATATTGAAGGCAAGAGGTACAGCTGGAGCTGGAAGAAAAAACAGCATTTCACATATGAAATTACTGATCCATCCATTTTCACTGGAAGAGAGTGCCAGAGGAGGAATTTTATTTCCTTGCACAGGTTTTGCCGTTAATTTCCCTTTTTTCTTCTCCGCATATTTATGTTTCATGTGTTTTGGTTATGAAAACCTATCAGATCTACATTACTTTTGTGTCACTCTCAGGTGAACCAGCAAAGTCTATCTGAATAGAAAGAAATAGGTAATATTTTCCCCATTCATTGCATTTTATCTTTTCCCCCCTTATCTTTAAGAAAGCAAACATTTCTCATACGTCAGGAAAGGGGACTAGGAGGAATTTCAGGGATTTCTTCACAGAACAAGACCACTGATGTCCAGTAAATACAAATATGCTATGTACTTTTTGAGACTTGCAGATAAAGCTTGATTCTTTCCAGCTGTCCAGGAAGATTCTCAGACAAGAGGGCAAGCAGCTTCTTCTCAATGAGACTGCTGAAACTAGGTGGCTCCAGTGATTAGTAAGATTTATCTGGGCCATTAGTTTAAATCTGATTCATGTTATCCTCTTAAAGGCCTTTTTGGCTGTGTTAGATTAAATGAAGTAGTAGTTTATGTAGTTCCTACTGGAAAAACTGCTCATATCACCAAAAAGAAAAAACAAACCCAACAAAACAAAACGTTTAAATGTTGTTTGCTGAGGAAAATTCAATGAGCCCTTAAACTCAGACCTCAATTTTCCCTGTCATTCCCTCTCTCTGTCAGCCTCCTAGTTGCTGTTTGAGTAATTTTTTGGTATTCTCTCTGTCTTCCAGTGCAGTACATAATAAGTCTGTAGTGTTGAAAGGCTTTGTGGTAACACAGTGCTTTACCATTCAGTAAAACTTAGTAAGAATGTCAGATACAACCTAAATAAAAAGGAAAAAAAAATTGATAGGATTTAAGATTATCAGAAATGATCATGCTCATTTCAAAGGTGAAATTTCTGAGGATGAGAGGGTGGAGAACAAGCAGTATGTGGGGTTTTTTGGTGTGGGTTTGGAATTTTTACTGTTGTGTTATTTATACAATATCTGAGTTATGTAACATAGGAAATAGGTGTTGCTCCCACCATCCCAACCAACAAAGGAAATTCCCAAAATCTGCTTAGAATCAATGTCACACACTTGGTTACCTGTACCCAGCAACTCTAAGGATGAGCAAAATGTGGCAAAGGAAGGAACTTGCCTATGGAGTACCAAGGAAGCTCAGCCCTGTTCTTTTGTAACCCTCTTTTTGGTTCCTCAAGTTCCTTGAGAACTCTTTAAGTTCTCAGGGGCAACTTGAAACAAGACTCTGGCAGAACCATTTTCTTTCACTGTCAGAGGTCTAACTAACGAGGACTTTCTGCTGGGACTGTCTCCCATTTCCCATTCCTTTAAACTTCTGTATAATTTCTTTTGTCTTCCATTAATTTAATCTGGTGAATTCTTACTTCTGTGAAGGGTTTCAACAATACAGTCGTTGAACTACTCAGTATAGTTTTTTGGCATCCATTGAAATAAAAAAAAATACTCTTCCAACTTGGCACAGTACAAATTCACAGACCATATGGCATCTTGTTGAAGTAACTAGATTTGTTTTAGTTTGCAAATACTAACTTGAGTATTAAATGCCAGCATTTTTTTTTCTAATGTAACAGTACTTTTTTGATGAGGAAAAAATTAAATTCAACCTTCTGCATTATAGGATTCCTTTTGATCCCCAGTAGCCTGGATGATCAGTAAAAGCTTTTTTCATTTTGTCCCATTCGGGGGAGCAGTTTGACCTGGCTGGTTTTCTTTCTTTCCCATCCAAAGAAGTTTCAGTTTTCTGGAAATTTTTTATCCTATTTGATTTGTTTGTGGCATCAATTTTAATTGATATTTTAAATTCAAATAAACAAAAGAAAAGCAAAATGAACAAATCCCCATTTTAGGTGAGTTTCTAAGAGGTAGTTGAATATGAAACAGTCATAGTAGGTCTTTTTTTACATATGGTTGATTGCCTAATTTTTATGTTATCTTTTTTTTTCTGGATAGCCTAAGGTACTAGAGGAGAAGTGAACTGTGTTTGCCGGATCACTACACACTTAATACTGCAGTTAGTGTCACAGTTATTATGGTATTCCTTGTGAAAAAGATATGCTTTGGTGCAAGAGTAGTTGTAAATATTTCATCTGGAAATCCATAAAGCAAACTAGTAAATTTTCTTATTATTAGCCTAGATTTTCTCTTGATTTTACTAATTTCTTAAAAATATTCACCATCACCTTAGATAAGAAATCTGAGGAGGCAGTGACTGAAAGCCCAGCTTTGAAAAGCATACTGTGAATGCTCTGTTGGCATTTGCAGAGATTCAGTTAGGGCTTGAATGCTAAAAATCCCAGATTAAACATAAATGCGAATGTAATATTGCTGACTGACCTCCCAGCACTACATTAGTTTGAATTCAAAAGCTCAATTTTAGGTGGCCAGGCATTAATATGAAAAGAATCTGAATTTTCTCTCTCACATACACTTTTCAAAATTACTGTAATGAGCTGCTGGTGAGGAGGAATAACTTCTCTTGTCCTCGATTTTTTTTTGTGTGTGTGTCAAAATGATGACAATTTTTTAGGTCCTTCTTCAATGATAAATCTTCAAAAAGAATGTCCTCAGCTTCCTATTATGCATGCAAGCCTGTGAGTCCTGACCATCTTATCCCAAGTTGCCTATTTACAGTCTTGATGAAACACTGATTAGCTCTGATTAGCTAATGGAGCTCTGATTAAAATGTCTAATTAAGAAAGTAAGTTATTTTATTCATGCAGTCAAATTAACTTCCTTCCACAAAACCAACATGAGATAGTTGTACATGCTGTGTAAGTACTTGATTCTGAAGGTGCACAGTGTTTCCCAAGCAGTGAGAATTCAGAGGATCTAGGTTCATTTCATTAGGTATTGCAAGTTATGCAAGCTTATACCACTTTAATGAAAAGTATTTGTGCAAATAATGTTTTCTTGAAAACACTAGTTCATATTATAAAGCAATGAATATCTTGTTTTGCTGTTTTAATCAAGAATTTGTGTTGTGTGCAGATTTAAACTCGCTGAAAAGTTACATCGCTGGGTATTAACTGACGTGGTAGCATTGCTTCAGAAATTTTATTGCCAAAGTAGAAATTTAGTGATTTTTTTCAAGTGATTATTCAGCAACTTTTAGAAATAATGATTTTTGAATGATTTTTGACTTTTTTTTAACCTTTAATGATAGAATGTGATGAATCAAAATGCACAGATTTCCATATTTTTAACAGTGTATTTTAGCTGCCCAGAAGTAATGGTGGATAAAGTGGATTGATTATGCTGTCACAGTTGAAACAAATTAATCTAGTGCAAAATTTAATAAATCAATGGGACAAGTCGGTCCACAAACTGATGTGTCCAACAGCTACGACAGTATTTCATAAACCTCACCAAGCTCAACCAAACTAGGACCCAGCTGGGGAAATTTTCTTTGTTTGGTGCTCTGTAGTGATACAGGTGGAATGCAAAAGTCATAAACAATTTCCAATTCCCAGCAGTTGGATATGCTTTTAAACGAGTTGCAGGAGATATATTCTCATTTCCACAAGGACGATGGGAAGTAATGGAGTCTATGGGAGATGGATACAAATCAACTTCTTTTCTTAAGAAACGCACAGTTAATTGCACTTAAGAAATGGTCTGTACAAATTTAATGAAGGCTTTAAGGATGTGGATTTACGGTGCAAGTGTGGCAGCCAAATTATCTATCCATGGATTTAGGAGTCCCTTAATACTCATAGAGGTGATAGACCATGATGGCTCTGAGGAACTATTAAATCCATCAGGTCGAAAGCAACTTCACATGACAACTTTTACACCCCCATTAAAAGCTGCCAGACATTTCTCCAACACCCTGGCTGCCAGAACAGCTGCTTTTCTGCTAGTTAAACTGCACCGTTCACAAATGAAGCTCCTGAACAATTTTTGACATGTTTTTCATTGTCTGATGTCAATAAAAATGCTATCTGGTAGGATGACAAGAGAATTTATCAGGAATTTTTTTCCTCCACTGTGAATTTTGATTTGCCATTGTGAAGGAGAAAATAAAATGGAGGAGAAAAAGTATAGGACCATTAGGAGTCAAGTTCCCTGAAAAGAAGTTAGAGTCTAAGAAAATGTAAACCTGATAACCATGCACAATAAATTTCCAATGTCTGGAATTTCTTCTGGAAATGAGGAGAAAGAAATGAAAATTCCTGTTACAACACCATCCTCGCTTTTTTCTATTATGTGCCCGCTATATATCACCCCTTAGAGACCCATCTACTCCTACTTCATCTGTCTTTCTGGTAACCCTTGTGCAGAGTAATGGCACAGAAAGAAATAAAGGGGCAAAGTGGAACACCACTGATAGCACTGCCCAGGGGTAATTTAGTGGGCCATGACAATATTCTTAAAAGAAATATATGGATGCCTATTGTGGCCAGGGTGTGGAGAGAAACAAATCACTTCTGCATGAGCTGTTGGTGTGGGAAGCTTCCAATTCTCCCTCATTACGTATGTTATTAGAAAGCTGAGGCAGGCTCATAATCACATTGAGCCTTGTTTGAGATGTTAGTCAAATCATTTAACCTTGTCACCTCCCTTTAACCTCCTATCTCAACCCAAGAGCGTTGACAAGATCAAGGAACATAAAACACTTCATATCCTCTTGATGGTGGAATGTGATACTGCAGCAAGAGGATAGCTTTGGCTTCTTTTGTTTCAACTGGCTACTGTATAATTTTCAACTGGATGGAGGTGTTAGAAAAGCCCATAATGAAATTATGAATTAAAACTTCTGTAAGATTTTGAGATAAGGGGATATGTGTAGTTACATATGGAAATAACTGCTAGTGAAAAAAAAATTAACAAAGTATTAAAAAACTTAAGAAAAAAACCTGACAAAAACAACAACAAAAATGACAAAACAACAAAAATCAAACAAGCCAAAACAAACATGATAAATTTCCAAACTGCTTCTGTGAAGCAGGAGAAGCTAGAGAAGCAGGAGAATATCTAGTAAAATACCAGGTTCTAAGAAAAGAAAATACCAGATTGAGCAAGTGAGAGAGAGAATGCTTAAATACTGAAATACCTAAATTATATGATTTTAGAAGAAACAGCTTGACAGGCACAAGCTTTCACTGGACTGGATGTACCAAGTGTGAGAGAAAGTCTTTATTGGCACTGTTGAGTATCCATAAGACTCTCCCAAATCATACTGTGAAAAGAGGCTGGAAATAGAGTCAGGGATGGCTTGTTCCTAGGAGACTCACATTTCAGTGTTGTAAATCTAGCAGCCACTCATGTGTCAGAAAAAAAAAGTACTGAATTTGCATTGGCTTTGTCCAGCAGTTGGAAGTGCACGCTCAAACTAAACACTGTGGAGGATACTCATTACAAACTAACTTTGATGGTTTTGTCATACAGTTTGTTATAAGAGATTAGATTTCATCTTAGTTCCACACACTGATCTTAGCTGCTTCCACAAAGTCACTGCTTTGTAAGCAATAATTCTTGCTGGGCTGAGGAGTTCATGCAAGTTGTAAAGAGTCATAGGATGGTTTGGGTCAGAAGGAACTTTAGAGATCATCTTGTTCCTGCCCCCCTGCCACGGACAGGAGCACCTTGCACTAGACCAGGTTGTTCAGAGCCCTATCCAATCTGGCCTTGAACACTTCCAGGCATTTTCTCTGGGAAACCTGTTCCAGTGTCTCACCACCTTTCTGATAAAGAATTTCTTCCTAATATCTAATGGAAACCTATTCTCTTTCCATTTGAAGTAATTTCCCCTTAGTCCAACTCTTGTCAATGTTAGAAGTAGAAACTTTTTTTTGTTAAGGACTATCTTTTGGAAGACAAGTTGAGAATTTGGGGTTTATTTTGGTTTGTTGGTAAGGGATTTTTGAAGGAAAAATATTTTGAAGTTAGCTCTTTGGGAAATGATGGTAGCTACAGTTAAGCTGATTGCTGTCTTTTTTTCTCCCACAGAACTTTGGTTCTTTTCAGAAACTCAATGCACCACAACAGCTAAAAAAAAAAAAAAAAAAAAAAAAAAAAAAAAAAAAAAGAAAAGAAAAGGCAGATCAAATGTAAGCAGGATTTGTTAAATTTTCAAATTTAATCAATTGAGAATTACTCTTTGATTTTTATAAATATTCAATTAAAACAGGGACTGTGAACAGCAAGAGCTATACCAATATAAGCTCTTTTTTTTTTGTTTTCATCCTGTCCTTCTCTGTATCCAGTATTATATTTTGTCTTTTGTCGTCAAAGTTACGTAGCGCTCCTCTTGCAGAAGAATTTTACTATCTGTTGAGCAAAAACAAAAGAAAAAAAATGGTGCTCAATGGGTTATAGGTCCTCCAGGAAAACACATTTATTAGATACTCATGTTGCAGAATTGCGCCTGGGAAATATCTGCAAGGGGTACTTTAACTGCATTGTATTGAAAGCCAAAAATCCAATCTGCATCAGCTTTTTCCACTTTGCATTAGAGGTGCAAAGAAATTCAATATTTAAAAGCTAAATACCACCATAGGCTTCATATATCTCTTTGCAATCACTTAACCACAAAAGTAATGACCCATAAGAAAAAAATCTATCATGATATTTACCATTTCAGCTGGGTACAATTAAATTATATAAGTTAATGAGTTCTCTTAGTGACTGAGACTACAAAAATAATTCTTTTTTTCTTTTGCTTTTTTGAGCAAGAACTGTGATTACTTCCCCCTGCCTTCATTTGATGGTTCTTTGTAAAATCACTGCCCTGAAAATGTCAGCTTTGATTTAAAAGGAATGCAGATGTTAAGTCTCCTTTCCTCGGTGGATGCACAGATCTGTACAGGGGTTTTTTTTTAATTCTTCTGGAATCAAGGTACAGATCTGTGTTCTCCTCTAGTGATACTTCGTGTTGCTAATTTCTCCTTGAAGTCTTCTGGAAGAGCTAGATGATTTCTAGCCCACCTTAGAGTAGAAAAAAATATGGAATGTTTTCTTAAAATATATTAAACTATTTTCAATTCAGTGTGTTTCTCATAAGTTGAGAGTAATAGAGAGGCACTAAGGAGCTAGGAGATTTTAAAAATCAGCTGAGAGTTTAAAATAAGCTCTGGTGTTTTGCTCTGTTTTCAGTGTTTCTGATCTCTTTCATTTTTCCCCTCTGCCTTCCCCAAGCCCTTCTTTTTGGCCTTGGAGAGCTTCATTGGAAGAACAATTATCTGAGGCTAAACTTTAGGCTTGGTCTGCCTGCCTACTTTAGAAACCAAGAGACACACTATCCTTTGCAGAATGGATTTGTAGTTTTGCTGCCAGCAGACAATTGTCTTTTCCTTTCATGATGGTGGAATTCCATGTTCCATTATATTCCACCAAAGGCACAATGAGAAAGAAATTTGGAAGTAATGCCCCACCTTTCAATGAAAGTCTTCCTCAAACTGAAGAAAAACATCATCCTGGTACTCACTAGCCATTTAGGTAAACAACCAAATCCACAGGTTTTGTGAGGAGATGGGAGAAGACTTTAGTAAAACCTCATCAATCTACAGTTGCCTGTGCTATGGAACAAGAAGAGAGGGAGGGAACACTAGGGATTTGTAAGACCTTTGCCATCCATGCCTGCTTCATGGGACATCATCAGCCTGCAGGAACTCTGGGTCTGTCCAATTTTTCCCATTTTGGCAAAGTGGAAGGTGGTCCCCAATGGCCTGCAGTGTTTGGAGATATGTACTGAGAGCGCTGCAGTTTCTCTGTGTGCGATTTCTGTGTGATTCTGGAAGTTCAAAAGCCTTCTGGGCAGATACAGAACTGCCGAAGGGGGTGGGGGTGGTGGTGTTATATTTTTTTGTACAAGTAATCTCCTCAAAAAGTGAGATGGATGAGTCCAGAACACCATAAGGCCTTAAAGGCTGAAGGGCACTTTATAATATCAGAAAGCAGCAGCAATGCATCTGGACTCCATTACTAACTTTATCAGGTTTGTTCAGCTACACTTAAACAACAGTAGAAAAAAAGATGAGTACTCTGCCTTAACAGCATTTTCAGGGGAAGGCAACCTGAAGTGTCTGGAGACTGGCTTGTATTGTGACTATTCCCTGAAGGGTTCCTAAACAGTGTTTTTTCCCAATTTTTTTTCTCTCATGGGACTCTTATTGAATTACAAGCTTCTTGAGGAGAACTGTGCATGAGAAATGTGCCTTGTGGTCTGCTTGTTAATAGAAATGTTTTGGTAGAATACTGTAAATTATTAGCTTCAGATTTGATGTTGGAGATAATCAAACCATTTATAGAGGACAGTTCTGCTTTCATTGTGAAGAAAAGAAGGAAATAATAACAATGTGTGGTATTAATGGTTAGCTTTCCATACTGGAAGACAGTGAGATCTGAGGCTTGAAACTTGGCTCCACAACTGACAGAGTAAAATAAGTTCATCTATCTTAGAGTGTGGGATGGTAAAGGATGGGTAATTAATTCTCATGGAAATCCACAGGTTATAGACTTGTAGCAGAAATAATTGGTCAGGTTTGTGAGTTTGTAAACACATTTGACTTTCCTAATCCTCTAGCCTTCCAACATAGAAAGTTGCTGCAAGCCTCACTTGGGGGTTTTGTTTAGTTTCAGTATTAACTTCAAGCTGAATTTTGCCTTTTTAATTTATTTGAGGTCATTTTTTTAGCTTTATTTAATTCCTTTATTTTTTTATCAAGAACTTCACCATTACTTTTTCTTCCACTCACTTTGGACCTTCTCCAAAACTTATTAAAATTGATGGGGTCTTTTTTATGTCTGCCATTAAAGAGAACTGAAAGAAAGCATAAAACTGTCACAACATTATATCAGCTTTACATATTTATGAAAGGATAGTAAACTTATTATGCATGATAGCTTGTATTCAGTGGAGAACTGTGTTGTAAATGAGTTTAACTACAGTTTCTTATCACTGAACAGTTACTACTGATCTTTAATCTGTCTTTAGGAAAGACAAATTATGCTCAGCATTATTATTCTTGCTCTCCATCTTGAACCCTTTGCATGTAATATTATCCCTTCTGGAATGATTTAATTAGATTTTATATGATTGTGATTCTTGAATAGCATTGTAGAGGTTAAACAAAACTAGAAGTTAGACTTCAGGCAGTAACAGTTGTGTGATATCTGCTTTAACCGGGTGGTTATTTTAATGAAATCTTCCTGAGCAAAACATGCGATATTTCATAAAATTTAATGATTTAAAATGCCAGAACATGTTTCACAATGATAGAAACAGAAACTTGTAATAAGAGAGTGTGAAATATTAAGCCTGTTCTGACTACGGTACACTAAGTGTGCTAGTGTTCAAACTAAACAGTATGAAGATAATAGAGGAAACTTACATTTCTCCATGGGTACAGAGATATTTTTCCAGTTTATGTCAGGTAGGAGAGGACTGGTAGCTGATCAGCAGGAGGTAGAAGAACTCCCTTGGACAATCAGTGTCATCTCTGGGGGGAACCAGAGATGTTTCAGCATCCCTCTCTTTTCTTCTCCCCCAGCTCCCTCACATCTATAACCCATTTTATTCCAATTACACCAACAGCCAAAATATTGCCCTTGACCCTGTTTGATTTGACCTGAAGTCAAGTGGGGTTACATATTTGTGGTTTTGCTTAGCAGGGGTTCATGCTACTTCTTTGAGTACTTTGGGAATAAGCTCGTTTGCAATACCTAAATTTCACTTGGAGACCTCAGACAACTGCACACATCGAGTTGAGGACCTCCTTCGGAGCTGGGGTAATCCCTGAAGCTCAGAAGCTCTCAGCGAACACTTGTTCTAAAATGAGAGGATGCTTCCTTTGCCCATGGCAAAAACTATTAGTTGGTGTCTCTATTTGAAATGGAAATATCCTGAGTTTGTAATGGATTTTAACTTTAATGTGATTATTTATGTACACCTATTCATTCTTCTGTCACCAGACTAACTGTCTACAGCACAAGATTCCAAAATAATTTTAGTAGTAAAACACCAGGCTACTTCTTACTTCATGAGAGTTTTGTGCTAAAAAGTTTCAGTTCTCCTAACAATTGGACAGGAGCAACAGGAAAACTGCTTATATTCCCCCCTCCCCCCATTTCCTATTCTTCCACCCTATTAATTAAATTATTATGTAATTAATGCTTCCAAGGAATAGCTACATTTGTTCAAAAAAAATAACCCATATACAGTGTGACTTATTCCCATGTGATAAATTTACATTTTTGTGTTAAAAATCCTGTAATTTAATTTTTTCATGATTATGGCCACAGATTTGTCTTTGCTCATCAGTATTTGAATGCTTTGCATAGATACAGGTGACTCTATGTATCATTCTCCCCTTTCTAAGGCCTTGGTTTAAAATAGTCTTAATTACAGCCTTCTGCAGTCACTTTTATAATTTAATTTTACAATTAATACAGAGCCCCTGAAGTATGTATTTTACTGGTCCATATACTTCATGTTTTGACAGTGATAATTACAAGATTTGCCTGCATATTTAGAATCTACCTTGGTTAGAAATCTTTTAAGGGATTTAAATCAGTGTTCAAGAATTTGCTAACCTTAGCCTAAGGTCAAGAGGAAAATTCACTTGTGTTCTTCCACACATGGTGCAGTTCACTGTGGGACTTGCAAAGATCTGGTCCTGGCTGACACCATCTCACTGCATCTAAAATTAATTTCAACTCAATCAATCCTCTAGTTCCAAATACTTATCTGTGTCTAATCCATTCTCCTCTTTTCATGCAGGCACACGCATGTGGAGTTTCTGTGAGCATGAGGGAGGGAAACAGATGGCTTTAACAGCAAGATTTTCCACTGACTTCTAGTTAATGCAATATTTTCTCAGGAAAATAATCTCTCACATGATTTATTAGGTATTTCTTGAGCAGGAAGCCTAGTAAGTATCCAAGTCATCTTCATTTCTTCCCCAAATATGCATCATGCCATCCAAATAAAACACTCAGTAATTTTCTGAGGAAATTGCCCTTCTTGTAGTTCTCACTTTAATAAGCACATTGTTTTTACTTTTCAAGTCATCGTTGGGAGTTAACCATAGGCAGAAATTGGTTTGAATATACCTGAATTGCATAGAACAGTGGTTTGGCCTAACCAGCCAGACCTTGCCTAGAGCAGGCAGTTTCATTGGGGAAGAACTGGAGAGGTCCAGTGCCAGTTTTCCCTCCTGCACACACAGTTGTGAGGAGGTGAAGGAATGCCTGAACACCCGTGATTTATAACGGTGCTTATATTAAGAAGCATGAAGCAAGCACTGCAAACTCCTGCTAATGGCTTTATTAAGCTGCAATTCTGGGCTGTGCTTCCATTGATTTAAAACAAACTAATCCCGGCATTCTCATCTTTGCTTTCACGGGTGGTGGAAGAAGCCAAGGCCATTAAGACCCAGTCTTTGCATGTTAAAAGAGAAGCATCAGCCCTATGGAAACTCCTCTCCCAGAGGGATGAAGAGGCTTTACACATGCAGTTGATGGAAGCAGGTCTAGAGATGAGCCCGTGTTACGCTGAAGAATCACTCCTTCTGGCATGTTTCCATAGTCTCTCAAAGGAAAAGCAGTCAAATGTTTAACAAGAGTTAATCCCTTCCCCAATTACCACTGCAAGCTGAAGCTGTAGGGACAGCCAGGAACAGCAGAGAGGTTTCCTTCCTCCAGCCTGCAGAGAAAGGGGCTTGACAGGCACTACATGGAAACCTCAAATAATCCCGAAATTTCTATTAGCTTTCAGAATTTCTGTTATCAATGATGCAAAAATGCCTTTCCCCTTGCCAACAGTAGCAGGAAGAAAACACATTGTGTGTGTGTGTGTGCATGTGAGTGTGTGACAGAGCATTTTAATGGTAAAGGATGATAGAAAAAATATTTAAAGGACTGAGTTCTGCCAGGGTAGCTCACTCTGTATGGCCCAAGTCATGCTGGTGATATCACTGTTGAGAATAGGATGCACATGAGAGTTGGTTACCTAAGTTTTGGGTTGATTTTTGTTCAACTGAAAGGGCAATGCAGTGGAATTTTTGCAGAGACCTGTGATCTCTAGCATTTGTTTTGTGTTTTTTTTTCATATCTCATGTGAATTGAAATAAGAACCTAGAATAAGTACTGTTTAATTTTAATGACTTAGTTAAACAAATGCATTTTATCATTTCATCAGGCTTATGGATTATTTTTTTTCTTCCATCATTGAGCTGCACAACACAAATATTGGTTTTGCAGATAAAGAATTCAATTAGCATTTCAAAGGTGTCAGACTCACTCCCTCTCCTAGCAAGTTCTTAATAGCTTATTTGGGATGATTGGGAGCTTCAATGAAATTAGACAGCCTAACAAAATTAAAGGACATACATAAGGAAAGAGAGGGCAATATTTTATTTTGATATCATACAAAAATCATTCCAGAAGCTTCTGAAAATCTGGGAAGAGAGTAGCCATAAATATCAGGAGTAGTACCTTCCCTAAGGGAGGTAAGCGAACGCATTGATACCTAGAATTTTCAGATTTTAGGAAAACTTTTGAACTTGGAAAAGTGTCTATATATGCTTTAACTTCTCTGCTACTACTTACAATTAGAATTTTATTTGCGGTGCATTTATTAAGGAGAGCCCTGAACAAAGGAGCAGCATGGTCCTGCTGTATATTCCAGACTTACAATCTTTTGGGCCTTTTGCCACCCTGCTGATAGAGGGGCATCCAGCGTGCAGGCCGGGCAAGAGGCCAGTAAAACAGGGAGTTATCTGTCCTGGGAGAGAGCTGCAGATGCAGTGGAATCTCCCCTGGCACAAGCTCACAGGGGATGCACAACTTCCACTGCAGCCATCTGCCCTGCAACACCCAGCTGGGAGCATGAGCAGTACCAGAGCCCAGAGAGGTTCCCCTTCCTCCTTCCAGCCAGATGTAGCCTGGAAGCTGCCAGCAGTGGGACATCCACGTGGTGCAGTGGATCAAGCTTCCAGTTTTATCCGTGCTGCCAGAAAAACAGACAGGATCCAAAAGTGCCTTGGGCAAAGCTGCACTCTAAGGAGTGAATCCATTCCAGCAGAAAAGACAAATTCAGCTTTTTTTGATGAAGATGTTCTGTTTGGGGTTTTTTTAAAATCTACATTTTAGAAAAAGGAGGCTAAAGAAGGGAAGAAATGAGTTCTCTTCCTGCTGAAGTTTCTAAAAAGATGAATATAAGTGAAAATGAGAAATAATACTACTCAGACTAGCACATAGTACTATAAGAGGCAGTAGATGCAAACTCAAGCACTTGTGACAGGTTGTGCCTATTCAGGTGGAGATTAGAAATCATGGAACACAGGCTCCCAGGACTCTTTCACAATTTGTCTTCTCATATTCCAGTGCTTATTTTGCATGTAGGTAATGATTGTCTGACTTCACTCCCACCTTGCCCTCGTTAATATCAATCAATATTTAATACTCACATGGTTCTGATGTTTATGTCCAAGATGATTTTCAATTACCTCTCACTATTATCTTAAATGAGAAACTTCTCTTAAGGAAAACAAAGCAAAAAAAATTAGAATATGTAGTGTGAGTGAGATTTTGAATGATTTTCAGGGATGGTGACTTTGCTGAAGATTAGTGCAAAATATACAGAATTCCTAGCTGACATAAAGATTTATGTAACCACCACTTATCTTAGCATGTGTGAGGATTGGCTTCTGCCTTAGTGGTGACCTACCTTCCCAGCCTTGCATTTAGTTAGTAACAGCATGATAACCCTGTTAAAATGCAAAATATTGCAGCCTGTCTTTGATGCTGACTTCAGATTAAATTCAACTTCTGTGTAGGAGGATACAACTCTTGCAGACTACAAAGCAAATGTAGCCCTACTGGTTCTTGACTGCTCTATAATAGGAGTTAATGTCCCAAGTTTGCTTCAGAAGTTCTGCCTTGAAGACAGCAGATGTGTTGCTAAAGCCATCTGGCTCTTTTTTGAATATAATTTGTATGCCTATAAATAATCACTATGCATATGGGCTGCATTTCAACCGTGTGTTCCTCAAACTATGTAAGTTAAGTTAATTTATTTCTTCTCGTCTTACAAAGAACTTCTGCCATACATTCCTGTCCTCTTGTTAATATTCTTGCAAACTATCAGAGTAAAAAAACCCAACTTTTGCGTACTAAGAAGTCAGAAAAGTTGATTAGACAAGGAAAACTAAAATACCCCTCTAGGCATAAGCAATCACAGAGCTCTTTTCAGTATTTTCCAGCATTTGAAGTAGCAATTTAGAGTCCCAGAGCTGATTCCAATCTCTAGGCTGCACGTGTGGCATTAAGAAGAAAAGTGTTAGAGAAGGGATGCAAACAACCTCAGTCAGAGATAATATTCTTCTGAAATTATTTCTGCTTAGTGTGCAAAAACTTGATATGTGAACTCTTGTTCACCTTTCCATTCAGGATTCTCTTACTGATCAGCTGCATAGTTATGACTCATATGCATAGAAGATTTCCTAAGCCAGCACTAAATTTGGTTTTTCTCTAAACTGAAAAAAAAAAAAAATCTCACAAACTTACAAAACAGATATTTAATTCAATCCCCATTGCTTGCCTTCTTCTTTATGAACGAGCATAATTTTGCTGCAGAACTCTTCAGAACTGCTGTTTTCTTTAGCATAAGAAAGATAAATTGAATATAATTTCTTCATATTTGAGATTACCCAATCTGATATCAAAAATAAGGAAATAAAGGTGGATGTCATTGCATTCTAAGCAAAAAGAAACTCAGGTTTTACACTTGTTAGCATAAGCAGAATAAAGAATTCACACAACCTTTTTAGATGACAGAAAATGCCTGTTATTTATTAGAAAACAACAAAAGGCCTTGTTGCATAACTACTTTTGAAGGAGCAAATTATTTATAGTCTGTTTAGCTACATATAACTCACAATAATTTGCAGTAAAAAACCTAATGTTTTTCCAAGTTTTAGGATTATGGAAGATACAGCTATCACTGCAGACCTGTTCAGGCTCTCTTCTCTGTGAGGAAAGGACATGGGATGTAGATCTGACACGGTAGATCCCAAGTGTCTGCAATTCTCTTGAGGGGTTTCAGCTCAATGTCAATTCATGTGCATTCTGGAATTAGGCATGTGAGCAGGCTTTAGATTTAAAAAAAATGCATTTACAAACTCACAGCAACATTTAGGTACAAGAACTTTTAGGAAAAGTAAGTGCAACGTTCAGTATATTTAGATGGTTCAGATGTTGAGCTCAAGAACTTCAACTGTGTTGTAATTTGACTTTTCTTAGGTGTGGTATAGAAAAATGTCTTGTAGATCCATTCAGATTTAGAAAGTGAAGTGCAAGCTATTTTTTAAATATGAGTATTAAGTAAGTATACACTAAATTACATGCTCATGCATGTAATGCAAAATAGTGCAATATTCTGCTTACTGCTTCACTTTCCTTACACATACTGGTTTTGATGAATTAACACTGATTACCAACCTTCTGAAGAAGCCTACAAACTGAAAAAGATTCATTCTACTGAAGTTAAGCACTTTTGTGTGCCTCTGTATAATTTTTTTTCTCTCTGCAAGGCTTTTGAAATGAAAAAAAAAATCTGAAATGTATGATGGCACTGCTCTTGGTAACTACTTAAAGACTGTCCTGGTTGAGTTTAGGTTTTCCACAGTGGTGTTGAACTTCAGATATTTTAGGATACTACTGAAACAAAAGTCAACTAAACTTATTTTTGAGACCCAGAAAGATCTCCTCTGATCTCCTCTATCTGAGTGCACCACAGGCTTGCCTTTGCATAAAGGGTGGAGGCCTTGAAGGGTGGCGGTACATCTACTAAACAACACTTTTCAAACAGAAATTGAAAATAGCTGTTTCCTTGATACTAGCTTCATGATCAAAGGTAGAATTCCCATCTCCTTCCACTTTCTTCCCATGACTATAAACTGCCTGAAAATGTTTGTTTGATTCGACTTTGTGGTTTCATTTACTGAACATCTGTAAAACACTTGTATCTAAAACTCTTTGAAACTTCTTGCCTCCCTCTCAAATCCTCTCTGTCATACTTGCATTGACTCGGTTTTGTTGTGTTGCTTGTTTCTGCTTGAAGCAAAGAGAAAAAAAGGATTTTGAAAGCCAAAAAATGGTGTGTGACCATATTTTTAAGTGCATCTCTCCTCCTGAGCCTCCGTCACTCAGGATGCAAGCATGGTGCAATTAGACTGTCAGTATGGCACACAATTGTATTGTAAAACACCACTAAGACAACAGCTGGTGATGCTGATGGGGAGAATGGCTGCATATCCCAGGAAAAAAACAAGGAATGACTCTAAAAAAAGTATATCTCATGTACTGCAGAATGCTTTCCTCTAGCTACGAGTGCTTTTTCCTGGTTTTCTAGCTACTGCTCCAATGAAAAGACAAAGCTGGTGTGTTCGGTGTTGGAAATATTCTCCAAGATGCTTATGTCTGATGTTGACAGGGTTTTCTTGCCTCCTTCATCCACTTCTGCCCTCTCTCTTGCTGCCCATTTGCACACATGCTCTTAGGAGACTGACTTCCATTGTGGGGAGCTGTTCTCATTTTGATTTACTCAAATTGTTCAGCATCATAATTGTGAGCATTCATTGCACAGTAAAAAAAAATAAAAAATTATTATTTTATGTAACACACAGAATACGTGCATCCTATATTAATTAGTCTCTATTAGGCAGTTTTCTAGAGGCTTGAAAAATAGCTCCAGATTGGAGAAATTCAGTGTATGAGTGAATGATGCTTTTATTGTCATGCATGGCAGTCTGACCATCTGAGTCTTGCTTTGGAGCAAGCTACCAGTGCATGCCCTCAAAGAACTCAAAATCTTTCCCCATGCAAAAGCAGCATTTGCATTTGGAAATTAAATAACTAAATAATCTCAGTGCAATAATTACCTAGGAAGCACGCAACAAACTTCATAGCACCCTGTCATCCTTGTTAGGAGTAAACAATACAAAAAGTGTCAATATTAATGCTGTTTCTTGCTACTTGCAGCAGCTGCTGCAAGTGATGGACAGGTATCCCATCCCCTTGAACCTTGCAGGTTCAAGCTGCATTGATCCCCAGGGCTGTGCTTGAGCACACACTTTCCCTCTCACCCATGAGGTGGGATTCCTGTGACAGGAGAAGTAGAGCTGCTGTTTCAGAGAGTCGCAGGACTCTCTGAAATAAATTCAGTCACAGGACTGTGGGTAATGCGTGGTTTACCTCCTGATGTTTTCAATCACTGGAATGGCCATGCCATAACCTCCATTTCATTCCCTAGCTGAAAGTGCTCTGTTACTTTCCTATTTTTAACGCTTTTCCTGCTGTTTTTATTTTGGCCCCTTTTATTCCTGTTGCTTCCTAGTTCAGTGAACTCTTGAAAGGCTGTTTTCCTTATGGAAGGAGGCCACACAAAGCTCTTCCCATGTGGCACGATCTTATTTTTTTTCCAAACTGTAAGGTAGCATCTTTTGCTTGCTTAAGTTGCATGACAAAGTTGAGAATCAGAAAGTTAGGGTAAGGAATTAAAATGTGCCTTCATAGTGCACCGAGTTCAGTAACTGATCTTTTTGTCTTCACAATTTCACGAGCTTAGTAACACATTTTAATAATCACAAGAGATCTATAAGCCAGCTTGTGAAGTGACATTAGCACAAAGACCATATGGATGATTGTGAAATATCTTGTTGAATTTTTAGGAGTGTGAATTTGTCTAGAGTCATGTCTCCCTGAATACAAAAATAATTCCTCTTCTGTTCCCTGTGAAGTCTTAGTTTCTAACAACACAAAGCTTTGCAAACTCTGTTTTGTACATTTGTAATTCTCTCAAGATCAACTTTAATTATCACATATAGATCTTTCTGTAAAGGGCCTGAATATCCACAGTAATCTGCATGCAGTGTTATTGGTGTAATAAAAGTAATAAATTAATGGGAATATAAGGGGTGTGTTACAGAGCAGTTATCAAAGAGCTGTTTTAGCTGTTGTCACTAAAGGAATTTTATCAGCAGTCCACCCATCTACCTTTCAGACTTTCTTTATGAGCACACAAATTTCCACTTTTATGTACATATGCCCTTTTCACCATGTGCCACTTTCAGCTGTTGATGAATTATTGATTTCTCCTGTCACAATTCTTTTGAGTTACAGTACTCATGATGCTGAAAAAGAAACAGGATTCATTATTGTACTTTTTTTGAAATGTGTTCCACTCTCTTTAGATTTTCCTAATTTCCTGCAAGGCTATATGAAAGGGGTATAGAAATGACCCCAAGGACAGGGCATCAACCTGCACCCAGATGAGGTGGTTCTTCATGAATTTGAAATAAAATGAAGAAGACTGCAACAGAGTTCAGGGGTAAATTTTCTCTATCAGAAATCAGTTCTTTTTCCCACTGGGTTTGGAATAAGAAACTATGTATTTACTAAGAAGACAATTACTTTGGTTTTACTTTGGGTTTTAAGTTAGCCTTTTGAAGGATACCATGTTTTACAAACCTGGTGTGAGCTAATTGAGTGTGTTTACCTTTCTTTTACAGATAGCATACCTTTAGTGGCAGCAGAGGGAGGTTAAGAAAACAAGCCAAGAAACGTAAAAAAAATGAACAGGCTAATAGTTTAACCTTGAAGTATTAAATATCAGGTTTGATTAGACTTCCAAGACCAAGGATTTTGGCTTGAATAACTTTCGTTTTGCTGCTGTGGATTTATTCATCCCATGGAGTCCCTGCCTGCTCTTGGACCAGTGTTTCTGCCCAGGCTGCCCAGGAGCTCCATCCAAGGGCAGAGGTGGCTCTGGCCACCAGCACCAGGACCACTACTCCCAGTCAGCTCTGGCACTCAGGGTTTGGCAGAGCCAGGAACAGTTCAGAGAAATATGTGAGATTGTCACAGCAAGCAGGTGTGAGATGTGTTTGGCCTTTTTCTCTGTTTACTAGAGGCTAAGAGTTAAAAGAAATTTAATTTAAACTCTACGTTTGTACTATGAGTACTATAGACTGGGGACTTGGTATGCAAACACAGTTTTATAAATATTTACATCTTGCCTTAAATACTCTGCATCACAGAGTTCTGTGGTCTATTTTCAGGCTGGGGAGAAACACAGAAATTCTTAACCACTTCTGTCATTTTAAATAGAGCTGAATGTTCACTGGTTCCTGTGAAGTTTGGGTAAAAGGGATATTTTTTTAATTTTTATTTTTTTTAAATTCCATTAATTGCTCTAAGTCTATATTGATTCATTTTGATACTAAACAAAATAAATACACATTTCCTACCAGGAGTAACATAAGGCAAAGGACTTTAGTGTATGCCAGCAAGTGGATTTAAAAAAACAAGGAATGCACATTGATTATTATATGTAAAACAAATACTGAACTTGCAGCCCAGGAGCATTTTTTTACAAAATTTGCAAGATGTAGTTTCCATGTGATACTAAATGCCAATGAATATCTGCAAGCAGAACATAATTTCTCTCTGCAGTGAACTCCGTAAACATCTTGTCAGAGAAGTAAATTGTTTGACAATCAAATGCAGGAAGTGCAGGAGAATTCAGTCCAAGTTTATTGTTGTTTATGTATCCTGAAAATCAAATGATTCCTGGCACAATAGAGCAAGAAACTTCAGTAAAGATCACTGTTATGAGCAGACGACATATGTTTGTGTTAGTAACCATGTACCCTTGCAGATTAGCCTCAAAACAATTCAGTTTTCTGATTGGAGACAATGGAATAAAAGATAGTGGCACACTTCTTTCCCTTTTATCTGAATCAAACTCAAATATATCATTGGGTAGGAAGCATTTTTATTTCTTGTTCTTAGATCATTTCTATTACTATAATGGAAAGGCTATTTTGAAGCAATGTTTAGGGGGTTGTATTTTAGGATTCATAGAAAATAGGACCTCAGAAGTAAGGAGGTTGCTAGTCCTTCCCTTGACTCAAAATGTTATGACTGTTTGTGAGATCCACTCTTTAAAACCTCTCCAGGAAATTTATTCCAATACTTACTGTTCTTTCAATTAGAAAGGTTCTCCTACCTTAAACGTTTTACCTACCTTAAATTCACCACACTTTAGTTTAGCTCTACTGCTTCTTATATTGTCTGCTGTAAATGTTAAAAGCAGTATAAACATTCTCGTGAACTTTAAACCTGGTTTTCAAAGAGTTTATTTACCTCTTGCAGCCTGATGCAAATTTAAAGCCAGCTTTTCTTTGTATCCTTCTGGTCTTTCGTAAAAGAGGAAATGATGTGAGATTGGGGTAAACTCAAAGAAGCCCAGATTGGTAATTTTTCTTTGTAATTCAAAGTGAAACCTTGACAATCACTGGCTTGAGTAGATGTTTGCCAGAGAGGTGGTCTCGTTCCCATTTTCTGTTGACTTGTTTTGTTGTGCAGCTATTTCACAGCAGTTTCCTCTAGACACATTCTGTAACTTGTTTACAAGATGGGCACATCAGATACTGCTTTGCTGAACTCCAGGCATCTGGCATTTACTGCTTTTTCCCCAAGGAAAGCATATTATGGAGTCATACATAAAAGGAAAAGGGATTGTGTGGCAAAATTTATTCTTGACAAATACCTGTTGGCTGCTGCTAACTTTATTTCTTCTCTTAATTTGCAGGTCATCTTTTTACTAGTGCAGGCAATCAGGTTATGTCAGGTTATGTCATCAGCTAAAATAAAATTTTATGTTGTTCTTTCAAAGATGATTTCATGTCCAGCTGTAGGAATGATTCATAGAAAATAACAACTTAACCCTTAAAGTTGAACCCTTTTAGTTCGATGAGCCAGAATTTGTGTCATTGGACTTATAAATTCCATCCCAGATATGCTTGGATTCAGACAGGGAGAGTTTATATTGGTCATCTCCTGGAATCATTTTAGACACAGGCTTTGTTTAAGTCCACCAGGAATATGTTCCTCTTTAGTTATTTATTTTTTTCCTTTATGCAGATCCTTCCAGAGTCCTTGATTCTCGGCTGAGTTGGGCAGGTTCTCTGCCCTACTTTTCACAGCTGCTGAGTTATTTTTCTTGGATGATAGTTTCTTGAAATATTACGTAACTTGATAGATTGCCAGACACAGAAATGGATGAATGAAAAACACAAAACTATGGTTTATTGTGCAAGACAGTTTTCCATTTTTGTGATTTTTTTTCTATTTTTTGATACTAAAATAAATTTTAAATAAAGGGATATAGCCTATGGTAAGTCTCTTTGATCCAAGGATCTGTTTGCTAACAATATAGTTTATTTCCACCAAGATTTATTATCAAGGCCTAAATTCAGCAAGTACATCAGGTCTCTATCTTTGCTTGGACAAGAGATTCTCTGTTGTCTCTTCTTCATTCTCACAGATTTGAAAATTATTATGGTACAGATAAGCATCATGCTGTAGCGCATGTAATCTCCAGTTAAGTTTGGGGTTTTTTAATCACGAGTGTTTGAAATATTTTATTTGAATAGCATGATTTATTGCAATAGTCCCTTTTATGAAGACTTTATTTATAAACATTAGGTAAAATTAATAAATTTGTAGACTTCAACTATATGACATGTATCTGTAGCTAAACCAAGAAACTGAGCAAAGACAAATGAGGTCTGAATCCATTCTGGTTTTAGTGCATTGGAGCAGTCATGGCCCTGCATACTTGAGAAATTCAGTGCGAGCAGTAGGAATGACACCCTGCCTCTTTCATTGATATCTGCCATTGGTGCAGCCATGTCATTCTCTTACTTGCCTCTAAAAGTTGATCCATCCTTCAGTGTTGTTCTACTGATGTTGTATTTGATGTTATGCAAGAAACTCTTTTCTCCTTTGAGTGATCCATTTTCCTCTGGCCAACGAAATAATTGATTTTTTTTAAAATTGGTAAAACTGAGCAACAGGGAAATCCAGCAGCAGTCTTTCCTCTCTTACAAGCAAACAGCATTATAACTGTACTCCAGTGCAATCTTGTATTGCCAGTTTACTGCTTCCCCCATTTGCCTGCAAATGTCAGTAATTTTGTTACAGAAACTCAAAATCTAGCACACAAAACCCAGCAGCAGTAAGAATCCACTAGGGCTCAAGGCTTAAGCAGAACCTGAAACCAGACATGAGAATGGATATGAACTTACGCACAGCACTAGTTTACAGATGAAGAAAGCATCGTTGCTGGAATCAAATCATCCTATGTATTCAAACTAAAAGCAAATTTCTGTGTGGAACTGCAAGTTTTCAGAGAAGATACCAACAGGTGCAAGAGCCTTATTGCTGAACTGTGTAAATATATCTTAAGTAAGTGCACAAGGGAAGGAATGAAAGCAGTTAGCACTGAAATCTGAACACTTGCCTTTTCATTCTTCCTACTTCATCTTTCTAATCCCAATCCCAGTGCCTTAATGTGTCACAGTGGGAAGTGGTGGGATATCCTCATCCAAAATCATCATAAATGTTGAGGTGGTTATTCTTTGTCCAGTCAGAACAGATTTAATGCCACTCAGATGTCACTCTCTCTTACTATGAATTTTTATATATGGTTATTCAAGAGGTCTTTCTCAAACAAAACAAACACACAAACAAAAACTGCACAGGGATTCATGCTCTCCCTGTTTCTTCATGTAGCTCAAGAATATGTACAAAGACCAGTAGCTAGTCTTAAAATTATTTCTTGAAAACTTTTCCAAGTTTTTATCAATCCTCCAATATTTAGATGCCAGTATGTAGTCCACTGTTTATGAAAAAACGTTTTTCTTACTGGTATATATTGTTGGCATTTTATCAGTATATAGGATTATTTTGGAATCAAAAAGGCCAGAAAAAGAAATCTTTTTTCATATTTCTGAAAGAATATTTGCCCAGAAGAATGTTACCCCTGATGCTGAAAATATGGCTTTTACTCACAGTTTATTATTTTAGTTTTGTCTGGCCAGAATTATTTATGGAAGTAATCTGGGGGAGGTTTTTATGTCCCTCATTAGGTTTCTTGCCAATCTGTGGTAATATTCACTTGTCCACTATGTCTTCACACTATTTTCTTTGTACCTGTCTCATCTGTGTTGCAGAAGTTTTACTTTGAAAACTAAAATGTTTTGTTATACAGTAACTGAGTTTCTTTGTCTAAAAATGTCAAAGAGCCAGGCTTTGTGTTGCTGTATATTATCATATTGTCAATCCCCTTCCTCCTCCTTTCTCCAGCTATACAGCTTAAAATTTCAGGCTTTGTTCCTTCAGTCACAAGGGAACCCTTTTCCTTCCCTTTCTCCCCTTATAATTATTATTTTTGTCTGTGTTCTGGTTCCAGCCTCATTGCAACTGCACGCAGCAGTGGTGGCAGCTGTGACAGGTGCCTCTTTGAAGCCTGGGAAGCAAATGCATCTAATGAAAGGGCTTGAACACCCTCTCTAAAGGTGCTCGTGGATCGATTCGAACAATTTCATACCTTTTCCATCTCTGTGCTACCCAGTGTGTCTCTTAAGCTTAGTTTGGCTTAGCTGCAGAACTTCCCTCCCTCAAGAGGTACTGGCTCATGCAGAGGTCAAAGGCATCCTTTGTGAGAGCAATGCTCCAGACCCGCTGTGCTTGGGGTTTGGTTTCTGACATACTTCAAATGCAGCATCTCTGGAAGTGCCCTAATATCAGATCTTTCCCAGATAATGGGAAAGACAATCAGAATTTTGTTGGGCAAGCTAAATTATCATTTGTGCTTTTTTGTTGTTGTTGTTTTTGTTGTTAGTTGTTTTTTTTTCCTTTCACAATGATGACTTATGGGATTTCAGTTTCATTTAACAAGGGAAATATGCATGTTGATGGTCTAGAAAACCTATCAAAGGCTTGAATCGGCCATGGTCAGAGACTTGTTTATATGCAAGATTTCTTATTTATTTTAATATAGTTTTCATCATTGCACAATCAAAGTTCATAGAAGGAAAAAAAGCACCCTGGTTCCACCACATTTCAGTGCATTTGTTCATTGTTTTTGGCTGCTGCTTCAGTCTGACAGTGGCACAGCAAGCCTTGGACCTGTTTGCAGCTCTGAGGTTCTGATCCTTTCAGAGCCTTCACAGGTTCAGTGATCCCTTCCTAGCTCACATTGGCAGCTCAGCTCATAGTTATTTGTGCAACCCATCTCTCCTTGGGGGCTGGGAATTGATAAATTGGTAAATGAGACACTGAGGTCATAGTAAGTGTTTTGTGTAAGGTAGCAGGGAAAACGGGCAAGATTAGCCAAAGGGCAAGTACGCTTCTTAAATTATTTTGTATTTTGGACAGGGTATGAACTACTGCTACATCCTGTCTACCATGCCTGAAGTGTGAGCTTTGTGTGTGATGATGGGGTTTTTTTAATCCTATTTTGATATTTGTAAGCATAAGAAAAACAAAATAGTATATACTTTTCATTCTCTTGCTGTTTGCCTTGTATAATGTGACACAAAAATCATCAGACATCATTTTTTAATACGTTGTTATCTTTACAATTTCTTATTGCAAGAATGCTATACCTTTGCCCTCCTTTTCTCTGATTATTTATTTTCTGTGTGTTTTTGCATTCTAGACGTTTTTGAAATGTTTTTAACTCAGTATCCCCAGTGCATCCCTGAGATTATTGCAATTATCCTAATTTTCTTCATGTGTAGTGTGTGTATGTGTTTCTGTGTATAAATATTAACCGAAAATATTTTCATGTTCACTTCTGGAGAATTAACTGTCACCCTGAAAAAAGAGCTATTTTAGGATGTTTTGGCTGGTTTACTAAAAAAAAAATTAAAAAAAAAATTAAAAACATTATCCAGCAGCATCCAGGGTGCTAGCACAAGCTCCACTGGGAGAGTTTTATCCAGAAATGTGTTTTTTGTTACATGCTTGTTGATTTTATCCAGGTTAGTAATATACCTACCTAATTCCATAGTTAAATACTTTCATTTTCTCTTAATTAAATTTATCACAGTTGTGGGTAGTCAGGCAAACGTGCTCTGTTTCTACTCTTGTATTTATTGAAAAGGTACCCCCAAGTGGTAAATAGGGAATGGGATGGAAAAAGGGAAAGAAATCAAAAGCGCAGCTTACAATGTACAGTGAAGCACTTAAACCCATTTCCTGGGGAGAAATGAGGGAATCTAAGAAAGTTTGACTGCTGCCTGAGACTGCTTGGCCAGAGTATTTGACACAACCCAAGAAATGAGTTCTTACTGAAATAGCTGAAGTCATCTTGTGAAACTGGGGGAAACCTGTGTCAGATGAAGCAGTGACCAAGATTGTGCCTCAGCTTCTCAGCTGGCTAAGTGTAGTAAATCATTTCCTAGCAGAGTCAAACAGGCACTCGACCTGTGAACAAAAGAACAAGGGTTTATTTTCCCTGAGCTAGATTGCTTTGCTCAGCAAGGTCTTAGTCAAGCTGTAAAACCAGGTGAAAATGACTTCTGGGGCAAATTCCTCCAATATGATGTGGATTTTTTTCAGCCCTTTCAAGAACTTGTCAAATTTGATCCACCTCTAAGGGACCCAGAGACATTAGTGCACTGATCCTCAAAAGCCAATGCAAAAATATAGTTTAGGATATAGTTACTGTTCAGTTAAAATATAAATAAAGTCCCTAATGATGTAAATATAGAGCCTGAAATAAAGTTGGTCTCATGTATTTCAGTGGATTTGTATCAAAACCTTGATATAGTGTTGCACGGATTGAAACTGAATTCCGAAGTTCAGAAAAGGATAAAATTGTAATAAATCCTATTCATTCTAACCTACGAAGACATTAATAAATATGTCTAACAAAAGATGCTGAAATCATTTGTATTGAATTCATTGTATTTAAGTTTTCTAGAGCTAAGTGGAACCTGCAAGTAGTGATCAGATTATTTCTGCATAAATAGGAAAAAAAAATTGCCCTTCTTTTGAGATGGATTTCTGTTTCAGGCATAGGGATGTAGAATGAGAAGAAAATCATGTTCCCCAGAATACACAGACCTTTTATATATTCTATTCATTCTGTATTACATGGCTTTATCCTGGGAAGCCAGGCCACACCTGCTGTGGAGAAAATATCCTATCTTGAAAAGCTTTAAAGACTTCTGAAATCCATATATCAGGCCTTTAAATTATTTTTATGTTCTTCTATAGCCAGGTGCATGCTTGAGGCAAGCAGAATAAGCATTAAAGTGTATGTCATGCAGTCATGGATATCATGGTGGTGATATTCATAGTGTGCAACATGACAGTGTAGCCTTGGATAATGCACATTGTAAAATATATTCTGCATGTTTCCAAACTTCTGAATTCTGAAAACACATCAAAAGGGATTTTCACATCCCTTTTCACCAATGATTACCTGTGTCTGTATAAAATGATTGGGAAATGGGGTTGAGGTTAGTAGTGGAGGGAGTCCTGGCACCACAGGATAAATGGTTTCTTAGTGGTTACATGATGAACATGTTGTTAGTCTAGTGTTCATTTAATCTGATTCCTTTAAGTTTCCTGTTCCTGTACATTAACTACTCAATCCTTTATGAACCTTAAGTATTAGCTTGCATTTATTGTTTAGAGAGAGACTATTATACCTCTCTAAAGCTGTTTTTCTTCCTGCTGGTATGAAATCTATGTAGATGGTAAATAGCAGAATTTTAAGGAAGTTTTCACTCACAAAAGCACTTGGAAAAAAAATTAACAAAATATTTTAGATCTCTTCTTCATTGAAGAAAAATATTACTTAAGCCAGAAAAGCCACTGAACTGGTTTACACCTGTTAACCCCAGTTTGATCTGTGCACTTCAGAAGGATTCCACTTTAAATAGTGTTGACTAATTAAGACAACTTATAATGCTGCCCCCAAATACTGTCCAGTATGAACAAGTAAGATAGTGCTATCAGAGCAATCAATTAGATTTCCAGCATAAAATACTCTTTCTTTATTTCCTTTGTAGTATGGAAAATGTAACTCACCTGGATTCCATTCTAAGTATAAAAACAGAAACACCATTTAGATTACAACGATTTGTTACATCATTTTTTTCCATTTAATAATTTTAAGGCTCTTTTGCTCATAAATCATCAAATTTTGGCCACTTAATAAGCATATTTATTCTCTAGACTCCTTCAAAAGGCTTTTTTTTCACATCCAAAAAGGAGAAAAAGAAAGTGGTAGATTATAATGACCAGATACAAAATGCTGGAATAGTTTAAATCTAAGTGCCTTTCAAGTGCGTAATGCTTTAAAATCCAAAAAAATATTTCTTGAACTTTTATCTCTTAGTGCAAGTGCTTCATAAGAGCCTAAAAAAATCCATCTTTTCCTTTACTTTTCCTTGTCAGAAGGTTTTCAGGCACTCTGAATGACTTTTGTCCAACAGTCAGTAACTGAATCTGCTGTGAAGCCAGTTCTGCTATTCCTACACATGGTACAAGCCATTGTGATTTGAGATGCTAGAACACTGTTTTATTTTTTCTTTGTTTTATGAATACCATTTAAAACCTTTTTTTTCATTATTCCGTTTTAGAATCTATGCCTTTCTTTGTTATAAGATATAAAAATACATACAAGCAGTGTGTACTTTCTATATGTAGGACACACATCCTCTCTCCTATTGTTCCTGTTCAGAAAATCACATCTTGCCCTTCATCTGTGTTATCTTGACCTCTAGGACACTCTGCTTTGTTTTGATTGGATTTCATAGGAACTATCATTAAATTCTTCAGTCAACTAATCGAATTGATTATTCACATGAAAGGAAAACTACTGTGTTTGAAAATGAGATAGATGGTTCTCCTGTCTTACCACACAACTAAATGCGTAATATGAAAAGTATATAAAAGTTTAACTTAGCATGTGAAAGTTCTATTCATGGCACAGAGAAAATTTGTGCACACAGTATCTAATTATTTTCCTAAGTCACAATCAAATAAACTTGAGAAAGACTGAGCTGCAGCATTTTCTGTCTAAAAGAGGAAATAACTTTTTTGCTTCATCCAGACTCAGACATAACTTTCAATCCCTAAGAGTACCTTTTCTGTTTCCAGGCAGAGCTTCTCCTTTCCTCCAAATGTTATCTATTTTTACAATGCCTTGAGCTCAGAAATAGATGGTGCCATTTCAACACCAGAAATAGAATTTTTAAATGGAACTACTGCATGAGGTATGACTGACATGTCTGGGCCCTGCATAGTTTTAAATTCAGTTCTTTACCCTTTAGGAATGACATTGTACATGTTTCTTAATATTAGAAATATTCTAGAAATATTAGAAATATTCTATAGATTGTCCTAATATTCTAATATTAAAATATTAGCAATAGTTTTTGAAAACCTATATGAAGGCAATGGTACCAGAATAATATGAATTTTCACTGCATCTGACTGTTTCTCTTTTAACATTAGAGCTACTGCAGTGAAGTAACTCCAGTTACTGAAAATCAAAAAATAATGCTTAATGATGCTGGTCATACCACAATACGTGGAAGTTGAGACAGAATCTGGAAGTGTTAATAGGCATCTTTACCATTCAAAAATGCACGCATTTGGAAACAGCAGATAGAAATGAGTTGTGTCAAATGCCTATTTCTATTAATCCTCTCTTTTTTAAAACAAATTTAGTGCTTTTTACTAGGCGTGAAAAAGCTTAACAGTACAAAATTCATATTCATATTCCAATCTAATTAGCATACTTCTTGTGCCTGTGTCTTTGCACAAACAAAAAGGATGTTGCCAAGGCTGGTTCATGGAGAGATTACAGAGGAGAAAAAAAAATAAAAACAGAGGTACTGAGCTTTCTTTGCCCAGTGGTGTCCTGCACAGCTCAAAGATATACAACTCCAGCATCTGATAGAAAAGACTGAGGATGGGTAAGATCAAAACAGTCTCATCATCAAAGTGCAGCCAAAGCAGGAGCAGCTAATTGCTGCACATCCCCTCACACTGCAATTAGTGACAGCAGCAGTGACTCTCCCCACCAGCCTCCAGCCCCATCTCACTTGGGGGATGCAGCCAAGGCAGAGCTGGGGGCCGGAAGACATGGAAGGAGCTTGCAGGAACCTGTGGTTCTGAAGGGATTATTCATGCTGCCTAAACAGCTCTAGTTTGTTAGTTTGGCACATCCACGGTAGGGTGTAAGTTCTAAATGCAAATCTGCATCTACAGCTGCTGGCTTTATTTTGAAAGCTCTATATTGATATTTCCATATGATAGCGGTGTTTATTCACACATTTATTGCCACAGCCTCTACCTTTTGCAATGCTTAATATTGTTCTTTACCACCCAAGAAACTGCATAATTTTAGAGATTAATGTGGGTATTTATTAATACAATTTTGATTAACCCTAATGGGAGCATTCTGAAAAGGCTGGTATTTCCAAGGTCGATTCTTCACTTTAGTCACTGCTAGGAATAGGAAATGATAGCATCACATGCTACCAGAACCACTGGAAGCAGTTATCCAGACTTATCCCTTGCAATGCATCCAAAGGGACCATCCCAGGAGGCCTCCTCAACTCAATCATCCTTCCCAACAGCAGCTTTTCATTGTTGCTCCAACACTTGTACCCTGTGTGAGCATTGGGGTTGGGCAGAGCTGGTGGCTGTGGGGTGATCTTCATGAGGCCTTCCAGCACCAAAACTGGTGCTACCTGAGAGCTGGAGGTGGATCTTCTACAAGAGCAGGTAGTGATAAGTCAAGGGTGAATGGCTCTAAACTGAAACAGGAGAGATTTAGATTGGATATGAAGAAGAAATTCTATATTTTGAGAGTAGTACAGGTTGCCCAGAGAAGTTGTGGATGCCTCATCCCTGGAAGTGTTCAAGGCCAGGCTGGATGGGGCTCTGGGCAACCTGGTCTAGTGAAAGGTGTCCCTGCCTATGGCAGGGGGGTTGGAACCAAATGATCTCTAAGGTCCCCTCCACCCCAAACTATTCTATTCTTTTCAGTACTGGTCTCATTGGGTCCAGGTAGCCCTGGTACAGCTCCATGGTGTCCTGAGCCCCTCAAGAGGCTCAGTAGGTATAGAAATATATTTTTCCTATAGAAACCTTCATGTTTATATGCACAGGATATGCCTATGAAAGGAAGTATTCATTAGAAAATGGCAGCCTTAGGTTTTCAAGTGGACTTTTGGCAGGCATATGCTTCCCCTGGTCAATCAAAAATATAGTTTAGTTAGTGATTTAAAAATCCCAGCAGGGTTGCTGGCTCCTACTTACTGAAGCCTAAATGTCTCCAGCCAATTTTTTGAACAGAAGTAAGCAGTCTTTGATCCTCACCCCTACATCTTAGTTTCGTATCCCAGCTTGTAGGAGAGAGGGTAACAATTTTTGCCCATGTAAATCATGTCAGTAGCTCAAGGATTAATGCTGTGAATGTTGAAGGCAGGATCAGACTCAAGCAAAGGTGATGTGCATGTGAAGGAGCTTGAAAGCCTTTTCCTAATCAATACCTGCACCCCGTGGTTCAGGGAGAAGCACCTGGATGCTGCTCTGAGACAGGGACTACCTTGAGCACAGCTGGTGCATGTCATAAATTCAAAGAACTGATGCAGGCAGAACACTGCTTGACAAACCAAAATGACTTTTTGAGAAATAGGAAGCAGTGAATTTGGTGTGTTAAGGTAACAAAGCAGGAGCTCAAATCCATCACCCTTATATCAACATGATCCCTTTGGCAGAAAGCTCAGTTACACTGTGACTATTTATGTATATAATAATGTTATTCTTGGACTACAGACATCAGTTCTGCTTCTGTGTGTGGATTATCTCTTGAATCCTTCAGCTTAATCCTCTGGCAGCAGCTGAGAGAACCATGGTGCCTCAAGGCTGCTATTGCTCTGAACAGCCTGTTGGTGTGACCCTTGTCTTCTCCAAATATGTCACCACTGTCTATGGCCACCTCCCTCTCAAACAGGTTCTGCACAGCCTCTGTAACTCTTAGAACTAACCAGTCTGATCAATCCCACAGCTCCTTACAGCAGCTCTCCAGGAGGTTACTCTTTATTAGTGTAAATGACCATTCTCCTATCTTTCGTTATCACTATAGAAACTTAATTCATTTTGTCACTTCACAGTGGGAGGCAAGATAAGTATATAAGGCAAGACACATCATGATTTTACATCAAAGAAAAGGTTTTATTTTGAATATATGATATTACAGCTTCATATATTTTGTTAACAGTAGTACAGTGGAATATCTTTGCTGACTCAAAAGTGGGGTGGTATCCTCCTTAAAAGAACTTTTTAATATGTACTTTAGCTTATTACTTAAGGCTGAGGGGAAGAGAGCAGAGATGTGTTCAAACTATATTGTTGTTGACTGAAACTCCAAACAGATGTAAGCAGTGCTCTGCTAGACCTCTCACAGATAAGGGATTTCTGCAGCATTCTCCATTTCCCAGGATAGAAACCATGAGACAAGGAGATTATATCAAAGGCAGGAGTAGACCCTGGGCTTTTGAGTGCCAACAATGCACTTTATTTACAATAGTATCCTGCTTCAATAGAAATATATTCATTATGATCATCTCTGGAAGTATTCACATCTACTTGGTTGCTCATTATACATTGCTCTTGACCAAATGTGCATTTTAACATTTTCTCTCATGTGGCCCCTAACAAGTACTGAAACATTGCTGTGAGGTATTTCTGACTTAAGAAAATGATGGGGTCATTTGCTTAACAGATAAATATTTGGACTGACAACAGTCTCAAAAGATTTTATACTGATTTTGTATAAGGGCTGAATTTGGCTGTGTGATTAAAATTATTTTACCTCTGACATGAAAGTTACTGGCAATGAAGAAAAGAAGAAAAAGGCAAAATATTTCATTTTAAAAGCTAATAATGAATATTTGCCTTATTTTTTCCTCAGTACATCATTAAATATTCACCCAAAACAGACTAGCACTAATTATATAGAAAGAAAAAAAAATATAAAATTATATAAAGAAAAAGATAAAATTTTAGTACTCGGCTTGCTCATCTAGGTTGTGGAGAAGACACAAAAGGACAGTTTACTCGTGTCTGCAGATACTTTGGGAATTTGTAGGCATCATACTCAGATGTTTTCACTACGCTTGGGAAGAGAATATTGCCTCTCCCTTTTATATTTATTGTTCACTGATTAACTGTTGTAGAAATAAGAGTGACACTGAACATGTTCATTTAGAACAATTTCCCTGGAGCCTCTTTCTCTACGTTTTATATTCCCCAACTTTACCTACATCTGCAAATACTTTTCTTGATGACCAGCACATCTCTCTGCATGTGTTCTTGCCTTCACTGTAATCTTTCTTCTTTTCTGTAATTAAGTAGGTCATCATTCAGCACAAATAACTATTCCTTTTCCCTGTCCTGATTCTTTTCAAGTTGCTCTGAGCTTGCAAGAGATTTTCTGTCTTTTTAAATAAATTCCATTCAAAATGTAGACTTCTTGTGGAGGAAAAAATCACTTTTTTTTTTTTTTAAATATATATAGTAAGGAAAATCCTTTAAGGACAGGATCTAAGTACTCTTCTTTTAAATAAATGAAATTTGGAAGGAAAGTGGGAAGGAAGGTGAGTTTGCTTTTGTTTTCAGAAAATAAGAAGACAAATTTTCTTCTGTGTTTCTCATGGAAACAAAGAAAATCAGAATCAACTTCTGTAGCTGGATAGGATGTATGCAGTCAGTCTGTTCTCATCATTCAATGTTCTTTTCTAATTTTCTTTAACCATAATGTATTCTGTGAGCAAGTGGTTCTTTAATACGCTTATTTTACTGAGAAAAGATAAAAACTTATTAATTTTTCCATCTATTGTTGTGGCATCAATTCATAAGGTAAGAATCCTAAAAATAACCTTGATATAAATTTTATTGTTTATGTATGGATCTGTTTTATTACTAATAAATACATTGTGAACTTTCTGAAAGCTGTACAACCATAGAAACTTGTAAGAATGTGATGTGCTTTGAGTTTCAAAAGTAAACTTGAAGAAAGCGTGGGTAGTGTTACAGTTTTTAAAGCTTCTTGCCACGAGGGCATGCCAGATACATACTGACACATTATGCAAATTTGTCATTGTGATTTACATTCTTTAATGACCTCAAGATGCTCCAGATTTACTTTTAGATGCACACAGACAATAAAGAAAGAAACGGTACATGGATGAAATTAGGCCAAAAGTCAAGATATATCAAAGCAGCATGAGTGACAAACATGAAACAGTCAGGCAGCATCAGTCTTCCTAGATGTCCAGCTATGTTGAACCAATATAAATATTTGATGTGATAGATAAAAACAAATGCCCAGCAGCAGCAATATTTTCCTTAAGGAGGTAAAGCCCAGCTGTTGTTTCTTCTTAGAAAGAAGCATAATGTGCAGTGGCTTGGTGTGGTCTGGATGAAAGAAAGCACAGAAATGTCCAGAACAGACAGGAAAGACTGGAGATGTTCAGCCCATTGAAATTAGAGTTTCCTTAAGTCATTTTTATATTGCAATAGGAAGTTTCTGTTTCAGATTTAAATAGTATGCTTGCTCTATCTGTAATGTAGTGATCATTGCTGAAATGATCTTAGGGTAGGAGACAACTACTAAATATCAGAGATATGAAATAATTTTCAGGCCATCATACTTTTACCAGTATTAGGTTTTAAAATGGTTATGAATGAAGATTGGAGGACAAACTCTCTATTAGAAATAGTTAAAATGCTGGAGAACAATGTGCATACCTAGATTACTTATCCAAATACAAATAATCAGCCAAAAGTATAATATTCTTTGAGACAGGAGCTTTTTTTAACAAGTCTTTTGAAGTAGAAGATGGTTTCTCATTAAATTATATTTATTAGATCAGGCAGTTTAGGCAGAAGTTATGGCTGTCGTTTTACCACTGAAATAAGAAAGCCCTGCAACCTGGACCATTCTCAGGTCCTGTTGAGGTGTTGGGTCATACCTGGAAAAGGGAAAGTGAAAGAAAGAACCCTCAGTTCAAGAAGTTTTCGTGTTCACCTGAGCATAAAATTTCAGTTTCCACATAGCCATCGCACAAACCCAGGTTCAAACTAGGTCAGGACTGTAAACAGCTATAATAAAGGATCTTTGTTTTCTCTATAATTGTTCATCCATAGCAGATTCAGCCTATGATTCCATCCATAGCAGATTCATCCAGAGCAGCATGAGGAAGCTGCTATCTGCAGGGCCTCTCTTTTGTGGCTAGAGAAGGTCCATTCTCACAATTAACCAGAAAGTACCTTTCGGAACTCTAGATTCACTTGGGATTCCTCATTAAGCCTCACTTTAAATGCAAACCTTTCCTGATATTCTGTGAGCCTGGGACTGTCCTTACACAAATGAGCCAAGTTTTAGGATGTGAAGTGGAAGCTGCCACAGTAATTCTATTTTAATTTCTATTCGATACACATGATCATTAACTGAAATGTTGGAACTAAAAGCCGTTGATACTCGCTCCCCTAAAGGTGCTGCAAAAACAAAAGTGCATTGTTTGACTTCTACTAATGTCCTTAAAATAGGATCTCTGTCACTTTCTGAACAACCTCAATTTTGACCTCCCATTTTACAGCTTATCCCCCTTTGTCAGGTCAAGATGAATATTTTTAATCTCTCCTTTAATCTCTCTATCCCTGTGGTTATGCATGATGGAGGAACTGATAACTCATAAGGTAGAATCATTACTGTCAAGAGAAGGACATAGGCAAGCTTCTCTAGAATTTTTATGATGGAATTGGTAGGATGTGTGCTTTAGAATTAGTTTTACTTTTGAGCCCATGGTTGTCATTTTTGGGTTTGGAAAACAGCATGAAGCAAAAGAATGCTGAAATATTTTTTTCCAGAGATATGAATGGAAAAGGGGGAAATAAGCTGGAGGTTTAAAAACTTCATAAGAGATAATTATTTTGCAGTATATATAAATAAATTGATTACATGGCTACTGAGTAGCAGGGGTTTATGGGGGCCATGGAACCTTATTCAGAAGCAGCTCAGTTGGGTCCTGTGGGCCTTGGTTCAGCAGGGTGATGAACTCAAACCCAACACTTCTGTGTGCTCAAGTTGCTAAAGATTCTGCTCTGTTTTGTTTATTGTTTTTCCACAGTCTTAAATTGAAAATAGCCCTTGCTCCTTTTCAACAGCACCTTGAACAGCTTTTGTCAATATTAATTTTCCTTTATAAAGGCCTATTCCCAATTTGATTTCTTTGCTGGAACATTTAGCAGCTTTCACCTGAACCCACTGCTTTCTCCCTTTTTAGTAATCACTTCTCCAGTGCAAGGTATTGCAACCTGGGTGATTTCCTTTCATCCATATTCTGTCTGAAAGCGGCTATATCCCTATCAAAAAGAGCATCATGCCCACTCATTCTCCCTCAGCTGCCACAAAGAAGGAATGGGGTTAAGGAATATTTGGGATCAGACTTCAGGGTGGTCCTTCACAGTTTATGGGCTCTGTAGTCCAATCTCTGCCTTTATGTACCTCGCGTGTGTGTGTGTGTGTCTGTGTAAGGCCGAAGCAGTCAGGCTGACTGTTACTGGGGAATATTTTTATCACATATCATGATGAGAAGAAAGAAGGAATCTGGTGTAAAACAATGATATTGATGGCTATGATATGATAGATCATAGCTCGCTGAACAATGAAAACAATTTCTTTGGGAACTGCTGTTGAAAAACAAGAGATGATTAACCTTGAAATTCCTGACAGTTGTTGTAACTGTCATACCAAAACAGTTCTGAGTAATAGAATATTATGTATTATATATATATAAAATATTAATTAATAGAATATGGGCTTGTTTGTTTGTCTGTAATGCTGTTTATCTCCAGACAACTAACTTACTTGGGAGAGGTGAATGATATATCATATCTTGAATCAGCACTGTCTCAAGAATAATTTTTTAATTCATATATCCATCTATAGCATGACACATCTGAAAATCATCAAGACTGTGAATGGTGTGGCAAATAGATCTTTAATGAGATGTGTCAGAGCTGCTATCCCATAGCCTGGTTAGAAAATGAGCACATTCAGCATACATACAATTACACACCATATTGTTCTGCAGTAACACTTTATCCACGTGTCTCTGCATGAGAGGGTTTTGGCTGGGAAAAAAAAAAAGGCCAGGAATGATATCGTGTTCCTTTTTTAAATCTGTCAAGTGGATGTTTGGTGTATTTTGGGAAAAGGCAGAAGAGGTAAAAGAAAAAAAAGGTCTTGTTAATGAGATGTTTTTGAAGCTCATTTAGCTGTATTAAACAAAAAGACCTCAACATGTACAAAGTTCTACGCTATTCAAGATTTTAAAATTTCATGTTAAAAGCTATTGTCTATTTTGATAAACTCTGGTCTCTGAATAAATGTAATACAGTGAGAAATTATTCTGCAGATCATTTTTTATTTAATTATTTTTTATAGAGAGAGTCAGGGATACACTGGGATATGCAAGAACTGAGTTTAATTTCTGGCTTTTTGACAGTCTTGAATAATAATGGGAAAGATAATTAGAGCAAGAACCTAAAGTCAATGAAAATATTGCCAGTGATTATAATGGGATCAGAATTCAGTCTGTTTCCCTTTCACAAAATGAAGTTGTAACAGTGCTTAGGGGTCTCACATGGGAGTCATAGGAATGAAAACATTACAGTAAAAATAATGTGGGTCAAGTTAGTACTAAGAAGATATGTAATAGGTACCTGAAAAGGCTAAGACATTCAACAATCAGATCAGGTTACCAAAATCTTTTATTCCATGAATGAAATGGGGGAAATCTCTGGGGTTTCCCTCAGAATATAATTTAAAAATTGTAGAAAACTAGTGCTCATTCAGGGTCAAAACATAATAACAAAAGGCAGCACATTGACTACTGCAAAACCACAGTGTGAATGCAGAACAGGCCCTTGTATTTAAATTGTGAAATTTAAAAGCCAAATGAAAGGCAATGAAAACTTTTTTTCCTTCATTTTTCAGAACTGGTATTTCTTTGTCATTCTCAAACCATCTAAAAGATTTATTTCTATTTTACATGCACAAAGCTTAAAATTTCTTTAAGTATCTAAGAAAATTTAAAAATAACCCCAAAACAAACAAACAAAAAACCTAAAAAATAACAAAACCAAAAAAAACCACCCAAAACCTTCTACAATGTTTTCTTGATTACTTGATTAAAACTCCAAAGACAAAACATAAGATCATGACCTGGATTAAGCAGTATCCCTCTGTCCTTCTTCAAATTAACATGAAAGAATAAAGAAAACATTAACATGTTAATTTAGAGAAACAAAATATGAACATGAAGGCATTTACCACAACTGCTTTTTGTTGTGAGGGAAAAAAGAAATGACAACATCTAGGACTAAATGTTTTCAATTATAGTGGATTGGAGTATACAGTCAAACTGAATTCAATAAAATGGAAAACAGGTTTCATGACAGCAGAAATGAGTGAAAGGGAGAGATGTCAACTGAAAAGCACAGAATATGGCAAAGTAATCATTCATAAACAATTTTTTTGAGAAAGAAGTAATGTTCATGCAGTCTGTGAGGAAATTTAAGAGCTGGCATATTATTAAGAGAGTTTAGAATGCATTAAGAATGCATTTTACACACCCTGAATAAGTTTTCTTCTTAGGTTACCATGGTGTTCCTTTACCTCTTTGGTATAAAGTAATATCTACATTAATTCCTAATTAGAGAGGGAGCAAGTGTTTTTATTTCTGCCTCTCCTTTTTAAAAGCCTATCTTCATATTGCCTGCAGGAAACAAGTGTGGAGAATATGGGTAAGATAGAACTCTACCACAGCGATTTGTTAATACACCTAAAGAAATAAAATTAAAAACAAAACAACCCACCCCAATTTTCCTCTCCCAAATCATCTCTCAAGGGATTTTGCAACTTCTTTGGTTTCATTTTGGCTTTCCTTTCAAAAGCAAGCTCAGTGAATTTCTCATAATATTGCTGTAAGATTTAATTAAACATTTACATAAAATTAAGGAATGGCAAATGGAATAAGAGTGGTCATCCAGGCTTTAAGTCCTTTACCAATATTTGACCAAGTTCTGGTAGCCAAGCTTTTCAGTATTTTCTAATTTTGTAGCTGAAAAAACCCCAAATGTAATTACAGACACTGTTTCTTACTTAATCAGAATGCGGAGTGTAGTTTTAGAAGGATGCCTGTACTTTCTGTAGTTCAAAAATCCTGTAAAGTACTGTATGTTCCTGGGCTGATAAGGCCACACTGAGCCCCTCTGAGGTCAGTGGCAGCCACCTGGGAGCAAGGGTCCCTCCTTGCAGGCAGCTTGGAAGATCAGTAGGGAAAAAGTGCAAAATAACGAGTTGATCTTACTCTTAACATCTTGCTGACACCTGGTTAAATAACTGAGCAGCTTATTTAAACCAGAAGCAAGTGCTTTTGTTGTGGTTATTTTTTTTTTTTTCTTACTTCTGTTACTTGAAATATGTAAAGCATTGCTGGAGGAGGTTGTTGATGCTGAATACATGGGCTCAAAAAGGGATTAGGGAAATAAGACCCCAAACTTGTGGAAAGTTCCCCACAGAACACAGGTCAGATTTCTGATTGTCCAAAAATGCCAAGAGTGCTTTAGGATTGCACTCCATTCGCTTCTATGAACAGTACTCAAGATCACATGTAGTTTCCACAGTTTAAAAGCTGGGCAGCACATTTCTGTCCCTTTTTAGTGCCTCTGAGTACATCTCTCCAGCAAATGCCGTATTTTTCTTCCAGGAGGCTAAATACATCGTTCAGGGCAAGAGGAACTGTCCTTCACCATCCTTCTCTGTTAGCCAGGCAGGTTAACTTGTTTGGCCTCACTCTCTTTGACAGCTTTGGGTGCTTTTTTTTTTTTCTTACCAGAGAGCAGAAGACCAGCAAGCTGCTAAAACATGTTAATAATTTGAGTTTTGAAAAGCAATGCAGTCTTTCCTTTCACACAGATAAATCTGAAGCAAGAAAAAAACTTCCTCAAAAATACATTCTCAGGAAAGCTGGAACCTTCCTTTTTGAATCTTGCATTCTTGTCATCCCTGCTTTGCTATTGGTCTGTTTCTATGGCAGTCTCAGATAAAATTTTTGTTTAGACACCCACACAAACTTACTTCTTGATAAACTAAGCTATTTCAAATTATTACATTTCTTTCTATTTCAGGGATGAATAAACCTGGCTCTGCAGCAGGACTTGGTTATTCCGCATTTAGTAGCTTGTTCTTTGTTCCTCCATTAAGGACTGTTGTTATGATCTCTTATCTCTTCTACTTAGTATCTTTTGATTTTATCTTTATGAAGCTGTGTCAGGTAGTATCACACAAATCCACTCGGATTAGGCTGGTATTTATAGGTATTGATACAAACAACTTGCTTAACCTCCTCCACCAGCTTATTAAAATAATCTGTGTTTTGGCATATTTCACTTGTGTTCGCAATTTAAAAAATGAAATGAGCCCTGTGGAGTCAGATTTACAAAATTTAAGAGAGGAATGCAAAGAATGCACAGCAAAGTCTCCCATGACACAAATGGTAAAACAAGCCCATACTTCTTTTACATATTTTTAACTAGGTTCACATCATGATGCTTCTCCAGCATAAATCATTTAAAAAGTGCTTTAACTCACAGAAATTTGTTTAATCCATCAGTAAAACACTGATTTAGTTTATTTGCCTCTAACCTGTGTGTTATGCTTTGTTTTTAAATTGAACTAATCAGTTACCCTCTGTGTTCATCACTTTCCCCATTCCTAAAGTGGGGCTAATGCTTTTCTCTTAAAAATCTCAAGACTTAATTTATTAAAAGCAATTTCAGATCCTCAGGCTGAAAGCACTCTAGCAGTGTTATGCATTTTTATTATTACAATATTTGTAATCAAGCCTTTTATCCTGGGCGACAAAATGCTCTTCTCTTAATGGAGACTTCCTCTTTTGTTAAGACAGTTTAGGAAAACAGCAGTCAAAATCCTTAAAGAATTACCATTGCATGTGTTTCTGCCACAAGGTGGTGATGGGATAGCTGAGCCCATCATTCTGCACGTTTGGTGAACGTTGTGTGATGACAGTGAGTTAAATGCTAAGACCTTGACAATCTGCATATATAAAACAAATGTTTTCATAATATGAAAATTAAGACCATTCTTTTCTCTCAAGATTGCATAATTCCGAGATCATCATCCATCTGTGTATATCCTTTATTTTTTCTTTTCACTTATTTTAATAGCTTTATTTTGCAACTTAATGTTTTTCCACCAGCAGGTGAAAGCATTCATAAATCTGTCACAAACAGTTGCCAATGAATATTCATATCTGAACTGTCTGACTGCAGTACTGTGACATTTTTATTTGATTCTAGAGGGAGAGCAAACTTAGACATGCTTCTTATTTCCTATGTATGCTGGCTGATACTCAGCATTGTACTGCTGAGTAAGTTAATGTAATTAGTAACCTTAAACTCCTAATTTGGAATACAAGCATAGATGAAATTGTTTAAGGATAAAATGCCTGACTATGAGATAAAGGGGAGCTACAAACTGTTACTCACATACTTTTTTCTAGGTTTGGCAAATAACTGGGAACTTTTAAAGCCAAAATCTCCTCCTGTTCAGTCACAATACTTTCCCAATTATTGGATTGTTTATCTGTAACATAGGAGAAGAGAGGCAGTCAAATATTTCTATTCAGTTTGTCTCAATCATCATGCTAGTATTTTTTTAAAGTCTCTACTGGCTTTGTTATTCAGTCATCAGAAGAAAAGCGAGGGCTTGTAGTAGCTCCTTACAAACCAATGTTTTGGCTGCTGTATTTTGGAAGTAGCTCTTTTGCCCTTAAAATTTGTTGTGTCTCTGACCTAATATGTTGCTTTTGCTTTTCGAAGCCATGTTTCTTTCTATGAGCTCAGTCACATATGATAAGAAAAGAGTGTCATTTGAATTTTTTTTTCCTTGCCCCAGCACCAGTGTCTAACCTGGGCTTACTTAGAAGGAATCAAGAATCTTCACCATTTTTTCACTCTTTCCTCTCTGGATAGTTTACACATTAATGTCTTTTCCACTTTTTACTTGATCGACCTTATGTTAGGAGTCAAGGGAGAATCTTAGAGAAGTTGGATTTTTGCATCCCATAAAAATCAATATTTGAACACCTACCTTCCAGTAGGCATCTTTGGAAATCTAAGCATCCATATTTTCTCTAGTGCTGTTTTCCTTCAAGCAATCCTGTGAAATCACCACAAAAATATGCACTACCATTAACCTGTGGAGAGATAAGATCAAAATTAATTCTTCCACACACTTGAATGAAAGACACAGTTTGTAGGCAATTAATTGGACTTGAGTGTGGTTTGAGTCCCTCACAGAGGAATCATTGTGTAGCCCAGGCCATGGGATTTACATCACTGACAAAGGGTACAAACTCATCTTTTAATAGTAACCATACCTAGAAATGGCTGGCAGCCTACTGAGATCCTCAGTTGTGAGTTATTATTGCAAAACCATGAGAGTATTTTGACTCTGAAGTTGATGCAATCCAAGTTACGGCTTTGTTTTTCAAGGAAGTCTTCCAGCTGTGCTGCAGGGTGTGTTATCTCTAGTTAAAGAGGTGTGACATACACCTTGAATATAAAGTGTCCTAGGTCAAATCTCAGAATTTATCAATTACAAGTAATTTAGAGATTGGAAATCATTTATTGAATTCATCTCAATATGAGTAGCAACACTTTGCTCTAAATAAGCTTGAAATTAAAAAAAAAAAAATTAAGAAGTTTTCTTTCTGCCTCACTGGCAGGTCCTCACCATCTTGAAGAACCTGGCAGCTGGTGAATGAAACTAATTTTATTCATTAGCTGTTTGGAAGGCTAAGTCAGTTTTAAAAACAGAATTATAGCTACTGGGTCAGTTAGGCATCGCTGAAAATTAGATCTAAAATTAAATCTGTAAAATCAAAACGACTTTCATGAAACAAGAAAATGAGATTTGAAAGCTTCCAGTGCCTGGAAGAGACAAATCAATCCAGCTGATGCTGCATTAATGCTTGGTAGCAATTTTGTGTAACTTAACTTGGAATTCACACGTGCATGCATTAGATTTCAGGTTTCAGTCATGAAGAATTGCAACGTGTTTTCTAGAAATAAATTTATGAGTAAATACAAAACATGCAATTCTGCTCATGCCCAGAATGGGGAATATTAAACTTACCCAGAACTGGAAACCCAGGGCTAGAGGAAGCAGACTGACACCAGCATCTGATTCGATGAATTTTTTCTTCAGTCAGGTGTCCAGTGCTGCTTCTTATACAGCAGTGCCCAGAACATAAGGAATCCAGATATTTGGGAAAAGTTTATCTGAATGACATATATTTCAAGGTTTGAAGGTAGATTGACAAATAAATGTAATTTGACCCCAACTGAGCACTATTTGCTGGCAACAAAGTTATTCTCTAAAGGACTTTTCTGAGGTATTGTGGTGGAAGGTGGTATTTTGGGGGGGTATGATATTTGTGTAGTTCCATACAGCCTTTCAAGGCAACTGAAGGTGTATGTTATCTTAGTAAAATAAAACTGGTATTTGTTAGTGAGAATGTTGAAGGGGGGTTTATCATTGTTTGTTTGAGGTTGCGTTGGGGGTTTTTTATTGGTTTTGTTTTGCTTTTTAAAAATGGTTTTTGTTTTTGTTTTGTTTTGTTTTTACCATCAGCAGGATGGAATTTTATTTTTAAATAATCATGAACAAAAGGGGTTTCACCCAAAGAAACGTGGGTCAGGATGCCTTAGCAATCAATTCTTTTTTTCCAGTTAGCCTATAAGAATTTCAAGCCTGGATCTTCCTGTCCTTTTATTCTCTGGTAGACTCAGTTAAAATCTGGGGCTTGTAGAAAATATCCCAAGTTATTAGTATTTTCTATCATGTTTTGTTGACTCTCACATTACTACTGAAAGAGTAACAGTATTGATTATTTGATAAATAATTAATTTTTGAGGGGCAACCAAATTAATGCTTTCTATATGACATTGTAAAAGTTGATTTCTTAGAACTATTCAGATTGTTAAACATAGGGAATTAAAAGTCTGTGGGAGACCAGGGAAAAATACTGTAATTTCCAGTCCAAACTTGTATTTAGAACGGAGTGCCAAATTCCAGTGAATTCCAAATGCAGCTTTTCTGTCCTATATGAAATTCCTATATGAAAATTTGGGATGCCACTGTTGATTGGATAATTACTAGTCTTATGTTAACTCCATTTTTCTCTAACAAAATAAGCCAAGCATGGCAAAGTATGATGAGGGAATATTTGTATAAATAAGTTTCTAGGGTTTTTTCTCCTGTGCAGCTATCTTGAACTCTGCCATTTCGTTCAAGAAAATGTTTGTGAATCCTAAACACTTATAGAATGATTATCCATGTAGAGCATCAAAACTCTAGGAAATCACAGATGAGACAAAAATAAAATTAGAGGAGAGAGACCAAAGTCATGGCAATACTGAATTCATAAGGATACATGCAGAGAAGGCAGGACTAGTTTCTTGACTAATACAAGATATAGATTGAATACAGAATTTTAGTGTGATGAACTATTTAAGGAGATCTATTCTTTTGATTAAAAAACCCCAAATAGACCATCCAGACATTTTGAGTCAAACCCAAGTTGCTGTTATGCACGATGCAAGGCTAGATGGAATTCCAGAGCAGCTTCTTAGCCAAATATATGGATCTTGAACCTTACCTCAGTGCTATTAAGGAATGTATTTTTTTTTTCAGTAACATTTGAATCAACAGTACAAATGTACTATAATTTCAGTTTAGTCACCTTTTCCTCTTCTATGTGGTCTGCAAAATACATGGTAAGTTTTGAGCAGGTCCGTTCTGTTAGGCTTCACCAAGCAAATTGCACTGTAATAGCATCTATTTGATCTTTCAGAACCTAAAAACTGCCTAGAGGCTACATGTTTCACTTCATTTCATTGGATCAAAGAGAGGGAAGTCTAGGCTTTTCAAAGCACATCCCGACTCCAAGTGGTGAAAAGTGTTCTTTTGATTTCAGCCATCCAGAACAAGCACTGCAGATTTACTCTGAACCCCATTAGTCACCACACTCTGTTCCATTTAGTAGTCAATGATTTTCTTTCCGAAGTAGCAAGGTTATAAATTTGGCACGGACAGCTCACTATTGCGTTCTGTAGATGTTTAACAAGGTTCATATAAATATAGGTTTGATTTTAATTACATCCTGGGTTTATGCACAAATTTTTCCCAGTTAAGAAAAAGACTTCAGTGAGTGGAAGATGTGTTCATGATGTGCTCTGTGCCTGATGCTGTTAATTTGAGATGATTGTGAGTCTCAGTACAGTAGAAGTCCAACTTGATTATTATCATGTAAGACTGCTTTGCCCTAGCAATGGAAACAGAAGTATTTACTCTGTTTCCTCCAGTGTCTATCCATCTTTAGAAATCAACTTTGGGAGAGCTCTAACAACTCAGTAACTCTAGGAATTGTGGTGTTTGAATCTAAAAGGGAAGAGTGTTTTTAACACAATATAATTTTTGCAATGAGAAGCTTTAAGACGCCTGAGAGAGAAACATTAGAAAATGGCCTTCTCTCTGTTTCACGCCAACCTTCTAAGAAATGCTAAGATTTAATAGGTGAATTTTCAGTGGTAAGCAGCTATGGTGATTTTTAAATTAAAACAATATTTCAAACTGTAACTCTCTGCTGAAAAGTTCAGCCAAGAATATTGTCCTTTAAAAACCCAAACAATTCATGAGAAATTAAACTCCTTTGAACAACTCCACTTGGTCAGAAGGGTGAGCTGCATGATCTAATATAGTTTGAGCACAATTATATCTACTGTTCTTTGAGTACATTTGCTTGACCTTTTACAGTTACTGTATCATGCAGGGCTTTTTGGTTGCTTAAACTACATAAGATCCAGAACTGACCAGTAGCTTTTAGGAAAAATTAAAATCCAATAGGTTTTTATCACTGAGGTCAAGGAAATATTAATACTGTGTTATAATCATCAATAGTTTTTCATTTAAATGAGTTTGAAATAGCTGCTGAACTTTTAATTTTTTTTTTTCTTTGAGCATTTGCAAAAGTTTCTCTCTGAGACAGTTACATTGAGCTGTATGCTGTATTTCCTGTCTGGGTTTAACCTATTTCTATTCAACAGGTATGTGGTATAGTCATACAGCATAACCCGTACAACAGTTTACTTTGGAAAATGAGTGGTGTATAAGAAAAGTAACAGAATTTTGCATACATAATCAGACTGAATTAAATAGCTGCCAGAAGAGGATAATTTCCAGGCACTGAGTAGTAGCACCTGCACATCTGAACTACTCTTCATCCCATGAATTTCTTGAGAGTCTTATCTAGTTCAGTCACTTAGCAAATGAGTTAATCACTCAGCCATTCCTAGTGGTTTTACAAGAGAGGATGACTTAACTGACCCCAGCTATGTAGCTGGAGCAACATCTTCTTAACAACTTATTCTTTTTTGAACTGTGTTCAATTTGCTTCCTTTTAATCCATCACTCCAATACTCTGAGTTCTCTAGGAATTAAAAACTGCTGCTGAGCAATCATAGGAAAAATATATATCAATAAAATTACGTACCAGAAAAAAATCTCTGCCTCACTATCTCCCACTTCATCTGGGTCAATGCAGTTTGAACTGCAGCTATGGTAACATGTAATGTGTAGACACAAGGTAGCCTCTAATCCAGGCATGAAATTCAGATAAAATCTGCCCTTCTGTTTCTCTGGCTTCATGTATCTCTGCTCCTCTTGACTCAGTACATATCCATTCACATACTTGAAAACTGTGTTATCTATTTGCTGGACATTTTATACAAGATAAAATGCCCCCACAAGGTATGTAAAAGTAGATGTGAAAGTTCTCAGCTCAGTAATCAGGTTTAAGTAGTTCATAGGTATCCTCAGGCTTCAGGTTTTTTCCTTAAATGGTCATAAGTGACTTTTTTAGATGTGTTAAAATTTTGGGGGGCAATGAGTTGAGTTTCAGTATTAGTTCTTTGCAGACTGCCTGGCTTAACCTAAAGTGCTACTGGGAATTTTTCCGAGCATAATAGACTAAGTTATTTGCTTCTTCCCTCTACCAAACACAAAGTATGAGCACTGAAATTTAAAAAAAAAAAAAAAAAAAAAAAAGGTATCCAGGACACCTTTCTTATCTCTGTTTTCCAACAGTTTCATCAGCTGGATATGTGTCATGGCAGACTCTTTACTAAAGTAACCATACACCAAAAGATCTAAAGGTTAAAGAAAAAAAAAAGGGGAAAAAAAAGATATTATTGGATTTCAAAAATGTGAAAGGTAATATCTCTGTCTTTATCACACTTCAGTCTCATGTTAAATGAAAGCAGATGTACTCTCACATTCAATTGAAAAATCAGGAAGGTCAGCAGGGTCTTTGGTAGTTTCTGTGAGATTTTGTTCATAGTTTCTCCATTAGACCATCTCTGCTGGGCTAAGTCTAGGGACGTAGAAAGCATTTTGGACCAGAGGAATGTGGAAAATATGTTTTATGCCCCTAAGAGTAAACGAGTTGTGAAATCACTTAACTCTCCAACCCTGGGTCTGTGCAGCAATTTAAGCAAATATTCCCAGCATCACTGTGGGACTCAGGCAGCAACCTGTGAGGCAGAGGAGGTTTCCTCATCCTCCCAGACTCGGATCCCAGCATCTCATTCAAATGTTCTGACCTACACTAATAATAAATTACTTCACAAAAAACTTGTACTGTAATTAGAGTTAGGGTCTGTGACAGAAGGGGTGTTCCAAGAGCTGATGCAATACATTATTTTATCAAACTACACACCTTCTTATAATCATTAAGAATTTGATTACCACAAAGTATTATCTTCCCAAGTTTCATCTGTTATCTAAGTGGCCAAGCCAGTAACAAGTCTTTATGGTAATTTATTTGACTCCTTTATTTTGATCTCCTGAACAAAGTGATGTGTTCAGGAGTAACAGTGTGGGCCTAAATAGGCTTCTTTATATATTCAACTTTAGGCTTACTTTAAATTTTAACCTATCTCCTCCTTCTCTTTTGAAGCTGTCACACCTTTTGTCTCATAGAAGGTTCCATTTAGTACATTCAAGAGGTCATGATTTTGGAATATTAAGTCAATGCAAATAAAAAAGCAAACTAATCTTAGAAAATAGCAATAGATGGATGCAGGTCCAGAGGACTGGACATGCTAGCTCTTCCTGGGCAATAGTGGTACCTGGAGATGGGATTGGAAGAGAAATAGTGTGGTCAGAGTTTTGGCTAACAGCAAACATTTCCAGCACTGAAAACCTGAACACGGAGGAGAAACTGTGCAGTCTGAACCAGGGCAGAGATTTTTTCAAGGCACTGCAATGTACAGTTTATAGAACAAATCTTGATAAATGTGTTGACTGAGATAAATTTGATCTTAGTTTTACCTCACAGAATACATTCAGTTTTGATTTTATTGAAAACATCTCAGTCTATGAGGATTATATTGTTGTTATAATTAGCTGTACAGATTGATCATACACGGTATTCAATAAATATTTGGTGCTTAACCTGGTTTACTTAATTACATTTAGTCAGGTATATTGCTTGGAATTGCTTTTGTTATCCCAGTGGTGATAATCTCTCCCAGTGAAAATGTTGGTGAGGAGTGACATATCTGACAGTCACTTTCCATCACAACATGTGAAAGTAGAGCTCAAATACCTGTTTTTCACAGAACTGATTAACCAAAAAGTCTGAGAAATATCTGTGTATTTTGACAGGAATGTTAAATACTCCTCTAAAACACAGGACAACTTCCAGGGTTGTCACATATAAAATAATGTTATATTTACACACGTTAGTTTTTTTTAATCCCAAAGATATTTTCATTTCATCTGAAAATAATCTGCACAAAACCAAAACACAAGTTGATTATAGAGATGCTCTGTATAAAAAGAATATAATTTGACAATATCTTGGAATATGTCAAGACAGGGAAAAGACTTTTGAAACATTTACTTTTAAGAAATAAGTATGACCAAAAAAAAGAGCCATGTATAATGACTGTACAACTCTAGGCTGGTAATATTTATTACAGAAAAATAGATACACTGAAGAAATTTGTTCATGAAGCTGGACATGAAATTCAACTTCTTGGTGAGACATGATGAAAGGTGAATTTCCATATTAAAATTTGAACTTTTGTTGAATTTAAGATATGTGTGTTGAGTTTCAAAATAATCACCACAACATGAAAAAAAATCTGATTCAAAATTATCTTAATTTTAATTCTAAGAACAGGTAAGTGAATAGTGTCACAAGCTAGAAATGTATATAAATAAGGATAAGAATGATGAAAAGTCCATAGCCCAGCCATATATTAGATTTTTGAAAGTTAATTGTTTAATACCTGAATTTCAGTCTTTCATTTGACATAACAAGATTGCAGTACTAGTTTTAAATTTTTATTGTGGGCATTGCATCCTACAAAGCAAAAGAATATTTTTTTTTTCTTTCAAATTGCTGGTTCAGATTAATAGGTTACTTAAAAAATTAACACCTAGCTCATTTAATGAGTGTATAAATGATCAACCTTTCTACTCTGAGAACTCTTTGTAAATAATACACGAGTAAACTCATGTCATAAATCCACACATGCCTTTTATGGCCTCACTTTGATATTGTCTCCAATATTGCACATCCTGCAGCTGTCTACAGAAATGTAAGGGCTGGATATCAGGAAAATGTTCTTCACCCAGAGGGTGGCTGGGCACTGGAACAGCTTCCCAGGGCAATGGTCACAGCACCAGGCCTGACAGAGCTCAAGAAGTGTTTGGACAATGCCCTCAAGCACATGGTGGGACATCCCTTGGGTGTTCTCTACAGGACTAGGAGATGGACTTTGACGATCCTTGTGGGTCCTTTCCAGCTCAGGACATTCTGTGATTTCGTGATCCTGCAATCCAAAAATGCTTACAGAAGTGTGATTTTAGACACAATTACCTTATGGCCCACCTTGAATGCTACAAACTCTAGCTAATACCCATTGCTGATGGGTCACTTAATAAACGTTAAAACAGATGCTGAGATTAAGTTTGTGCTTCCCAGGACGATGAAAAACACTTTATAAATATTTTCATTTTCTTAAAGGGTTGCTTCAAGCTTTAGGATGCTCAGGTTTGAAGCAAAAGGGTATTGTATTTTTACATTACCAAACCTTCCTGTAGTTTTCAAAGTCAGAAGAGAAAATGGGTAATAAAGTTTGCTCTAGAATTTGGATGCATTCTCTAGAGACCCATGATACTGGCTTATTGAGAAATATATAGGTTATCCAGGAAGATATTTGTATTTAAAGTTATTTTCCTTGCCAACAGCAGTTTTTAGGCCTCTGTAAACTTTAATTTTTAAAGGTCTGACTCCAGATCCTTTTATTAGGAGTAAATAGCCTATTCTTTCAAGTTTAAGATGTTTGGGTTATAATTTCTTTACAAATTTTGGATATTTGGCAAAAAAATATTGATTGAAAGTGATTGAAATTGTGCTGGTAAATCTTTATTGGTATTAAGATCAGTCTTCAAATTTGTTATTTTGTTTGTATATTGAAGCTGGTGGACTTGATGTCGAGCAGCAAAACAAAGCCATGTTAAAACAGTAAGGCAGGTATCTTTATATCCTTTGTAGAGAGTAAGAGAGATTTGGTTTATCTGCAAATGCATGTAGTATGCTACTAAAAAAGTCTGTAGTAAAATAACATGTGAACTATTGTCAGGCAGAGATAGTCTTTGTCTGATATTTTCTGGTTTAAATTGAGTTTTGGTTAGTTGTGTGTAGCTCTCAAAATAGTTTCTTCCTGTTTGTGGACTGCTGTGTTGCATCCTGTCTAAAAGCTCACTCAGCGCGCTTATATCCCAATTTACTGATTGCATGGGGAGGAGGCTTGTGAGAGGTAGATTCCTCCTAGACTTTTACTGATGTTCACAGGGTAGAGGCTCTGCATTTTTCTGTTCTTTTCCTTGAGATCTTTGTGGTTCAGACTGAGCTAGAGGTCCTGACAAGACTGATCTCAGAGATCGATGTATAACTCAACCGATATTGGTGGCCATGACAATGAGAATTCTTGAAAAAGCATTTGCCTTTAAATCTCTCAAGTCCCATAAGTTACCCCAGCATTTACGTAACTCCTGAACCATGCAGTGAGTGTATGGAACAACATTCCATTGGTAACATGAAAAAAATAAATCAGAGAGAGATGTCTTGAGGACCATGAGCAATTTCCAATCAAATCACTTAGATGAGCAACACCTTAGAGATTTCCTTTGAGAAAGCAGTAAGATTTCTCTTACATTTTTAATCTTCCTGTGTTACATTTGTCCCAAAATTAAAGGAAAATCCTGACCTTACAGTGCTACCTTGGGCTAAGGACTAGTTCTTCATTGAAATCTTGCTCCATGTGTGCATCCTGGACAAACCAGTCAGTCTCTACTTGTCATCTGTAACTCCTCATGAAATTAGAATTTTAAGGGAAATGGAAATAAAAAACTTGGGTGCTAAAGGTTTTAGGAAAATAAACATATCAAAGCATTTGATGGAAAACTTTACCGTTCCACCAGTGCACTGAGTGATTTGTATCATGCAGCTCCTTTGTGTTTTTAAACAAAGCCAAATGGCAGAGCTCAACTGAGTGGAAAAATCTCTGCTATGGTCTGTACCCATCCATCATCCCTAAGAGGGGTAGGAGAACAAACTGCACTCCCAGAAATGTTATCACATCTTTTGCTATCCTGCAATCCCATAGGCAGGGTGGGGGCACATTAAAGCACTTACACAGGCCAATGGCCTCAGTTAACTTGCCCCAACCTCATGGCCCTAATACACTTCAGATTTTTGGGTTCAGAAGATCACGATTCCTACCTGCTGGGTCATATTATTCATACATTCACATCCATTTTATTAGCTATATTATATAGATGTAGTGTTTTGCATTGTCAGTAATGTCTACATTTCAAAGAGAAATTACATTTACCTTTATAAACCCTAAAATTTATAGACTAGAGAACAAGTTAATTGTCTTTTTTTTTTTTTAACTATTTGCATCTCTCTCTGCTAAACATTGTAAATAAGAATTATATTGTTTACCAACAAACACAATGAAGAAATTAGTGGAGAATTTTTTTTTTGCCAAGAGAAATCTTAGGGAAGAATACAAATGGGCCCTAACTGCCATTTCTGTTACACATCTCCTATGTATCTGGGTGAATTCATATGCCTTTTTTCTCTTTTTTTATAACTCATTTTTACATGGAAAATACTTACCCTAAGGGACATTTATATATAAATTATGCTGCTCAAGTTCTGCCTTTCTGTACACACAAAAACTACAACTAGAATTAGGTATTCTACTCCTGAATACGCAATATAGATGCATCACACAAGAATGTTGCTTAAAAAATTGACATTAAAGGCAATTATCTCTGGTATTTCTCTGAAGATTTTGGAACACAATGTAATAATAGCTTATCTTCTCCTTTAAATTCAGTGTGGCCCACTTAATCTGACAATGTCTAGAACAAAAATGAGCAAGTTACATGAAATAAATGACTTGCCCTTCTTCTCAGAGACACCTTTCTGCCATGTCCTAATTCCATTTGAACATGTCATTATGCTAAATGTTAATGAAAATGTTCTGGAAATTCAGTGCAAGAAAACTGGGATAGGCTTACTGTCAACCAACAAGATTAAAATGAAAGCTGAAAACAAGTTTTTCAGCATTTTAAATATGGTTTAAAATACATTTAATTGCATTCATATTAATTTTAATTAAGAAAATATGCATGATGTTAGAAGAATGCAGGCTGCTGGGGCATGCTTTGTAAGAAGCAAGAGAAATGTATACGGCTTTCCATGGCCTGGCTGTCCAAGGAAACTTGGCAGGACTTTCTGCTGCTCTGGAGAAGTGGTTTTTTTGTATAGATGTCTGCTCCATGCCTTATTCTGACTTGTTTTGAAGCTAAAGTACAGGCCAGTGTGTGGGCAGGGTGGTTTCTGTGCCTGAAGTAACTTCCTTGCTGCCCCAAAGTTGCATGGGCAGAGGGAAAGATGACAAGGAGCTTTCCTCATCTCTTTCCACTAACAAGAGAGGGTAGGAAAAAGTGCCCCAGGTTAGTAGGCAGGATCAGTGGTTGTGTTGTGTTTTGTTTGGTTTGGGGTTTAGTTGGGAGCCTGCTTTATTTCTTTCTTTTTTTTTTTTTTTATTTTTTTAATCTTACCATGTTTCTCTCATTGTTTCAGGCTCTCCTCAGCCCCCAAAATATAAGCACTCCACAGAGTCCTTTTCTGCCCAGAATACTGAGGAAGCATTAGATAACTTGAATACTGTTTTCAGGCCAAAATCATCCAAGGAAAATGTAGCAAGATTGAAGCAAGTTATTTATTCATTAGAAGTCAAGGAAAAGCAACAGGAATAGTTCTTAAACTGAATCATTTAAGGGCAAATTTTGTATGTTTCCTGGGGACCCTTATGTCTATAAATAATTCATGTCCTTGCATGGTTTTGATTTCTTTCTCTGAAAATGCTTTTTTTATGACCAGGTCACATGGTCAGAGTTATCCTTTAATGTCCTTTAATGTGTTTTTTCACTTTATCATTTTTCCATTTTGCTGAGGAATACATTAGCCTTTGCTACTTACCCTTGAAACATCTTCTTTAACAGCAGGCTTTGAAGAGAAAATGAGTAGTGAAATATTAGTTTATCTTACATACTTGGGGGAGAAATTGTACCTGAAAGCTTGAAAATGTCCAGGAAAAAATATTGTCTCTTCTGGTTTACATGGAATTTGTTGAAATGCCAACTATCTTACCTGTATATATTAAAAACAAAGTTCAGCAAGCAATACTTCCCAGATCATTCATAGATCTGTGGATTCAGGCATGTAAAACTATCCTTCAGTAGCTTCTCCCATCTTCAAGTCTGAATTTTGATTTGATTCCTATGCTACATAAAAGGTATAAAAATGCCTTTGAAATTAATGTGAAGTTTCTACTGAGAAACTTCAGATTTGGGACTAAAACTAAATTTCAAAATATGTATCCAAATCGAACACTTGTAATAAACTTTTGAAAGGAGATAAAGATCTTTGTTTCAGTCATTTTTCTGGGACAAGACTTCTACTGATATTGAAGGATGCCTCAGTGATGACTTCCTCTCCAGTCCCTGTGGAAAAGTGGGCTATTCAGAAGAAGAGAAAATATTCCCTTTTATGTATGCATACATATTCATTTATTTATTTATTTAAACAGTGCTGCCTTTCCAGCCTCAGGAGAGTTTTCCTATATTAATTGCCTCTGTGCTTAGATGCCTCCAATTATTAACCTGCAGGTGTCTCTAATCACTGCATATTCCCATTGGAGTCAGGTTGAGGGCTATTAGCTGTGGTGGTTAAATACAACACACATTATGTGGCTTTTGTTTACTGTTTTATCCCTGAATCTGGCCTCAAAGATGTCAGAAAACAGTCATCAGCAGCCACTTCTTTCCACTCCTGCAGTGCCTTGGATCCCGCTTTCCTCCTTCCCTTCTTTCTCGGGGAAATATTTGAAGACAAGTATGTAGGCTAAAGCCGGAGGAGGTTTCCAAACACTATTCCATATTATTGAACTTGGAACTCGGCCTTACCATTCAACACTTCTGCTTTCCAAAGCCATAAAAATCCCACAAGGGAAACCTACATAGTTTTGCTAAAACTGCCGAGCTGGGATATTTGAAAATATATGGAGCAGTGGACTCTGTCTTCATTTGTATGGGGTTATCGTGGCTTATTCAGCAGTAAAATTGTATCTAATTATGTTGGTACTAGACTGAATCTCCTTTAATTGATTAATTATAATTCACGTGTAGATTAACAGCTTTTAAAGGTCAAAACCTTTCAAATTGCACTGAGTACTTGTTTATCTCTCCCTGTGCTGCGTAAACCTGGTATTCTATTGCAGCCTGAAAGCGACACCATAATTACAGATTTGGAGGCCGAGAAAAATTGATTAGCAACCAAGGCTGGGTAGGAACAAAGGAACTGGGTCTGGTTATTCTTCTGCTCTCCCTCCTGAAAAGCATGAGCCTTGACTGTATTTTAGAGCATGAGATTTTGACAGCCTAAGGTGTTTCAGAAGTGAACGAGCACTGTTTAAATAAAAGGTGTTGTTGATTGTGAATCTGGCACACTGCATACAAATATATATTCTTCATTTAAAATCTGAGTAGCATGATGTGCTGGTATAATTACTTTTTAAAGAAGAAGCATACTGATGCTAAGTTAGTTCAACTTTTAATCTAGTACTCCATTACACTTTGTTTTTCCTCTCACTCAGGTGCTAACACACAACACAATTTTTTGTGCATGATTCCCCAAGGGCCTCAAAGTGCTTGAATAAAACATGTTATTTTCACCTACTGGAAATATCCCCAATATTTTCTATACTTTACAAGCAGCATATGATTGTTACCACAATTTTTAAAGTGCTCTGACAGATAAAAGTGAAAAATATAAAAGTTTTCCTTTGTGGTAGAAGCAAGAATGTATTTTTTAGAATAGGAAATTTGCCCTTGCTTCCTAAGAGAAAAGGATTAGTTCTTCTTTCTGTTTTTAAGGCTTGATACTGGAAGGTAGCAGCTTATTGTTATGAGCTGTTTGAAATGTCTCAGGATAAAATTAACATTTTAGATTTTTGAGGGATTGTTTTTCTGACTCTACTCTGGTATTCAAGTAAAATACATCAGGACAGGGTTTGAAACGTATCAAGACTGTTCCCTGCTAAGTCAGGTTTATTCCAGATAGGTGTCCTTACCATAACTTAGAGTCTACTGCTAAAAAAACACCTTTTGATGATACTTTAATTTTCCTGAACTTAGTGTAATTTTCAAAATTTTTTAAAAAAAAAAAAGTCATCAGGAGCAATGTTAGTTAGTGGGAAGGTGGAATGGAAAGTGTAAATACATCCGGTATGATCAAGGAGTAGGCAAGGCTGGGAAAAACACAGTAACAGTGAAGTCTGTTTTAAGGTATTAATTTTTTTTTTTTTCAGGGCAGGATATATTGTGAACACTCTGTCTCTCAGAAACTGAGAGAATATGTGGTATTAAAAACAGAGGAAGTGCTCAATATCAAAGTGAATCTTGTTGTGTTTAGCCAATATCACAGAGTCAGAAGGATGTTACTTGGAAGATGTGTGTAAACAGTAGAAAAATATTTCTAAAAATTAACTACACATATTTGCATCCACTGTGTAGGTAGACCAAAAGACACATTGGAACCACCCATCTCCCACGAGTTTGTGCTCCATTTATTTCTGGGTGTTATTATTTTATATATATTTTGAAGGGAGAAGAAATAGCTAACTCACCAAAGCAAGTATCAAAAACCAACCAACAATAACAACAACAACAAAAAAAAAACCCCAAAAAACCACCAACAACAAAACCCCAAACAATCAAAAAAACTCAAAGGCTGGGGTGCTCCCATGGCTGCTCCCCAGCAGAATTCCCATCCTGCCTGCAAACACCACAAACTGAGACATAGTACAAAGTATGAGGGAAAGGAGACACCATCATTTCTGATAGTCATACTCATTTTATAGTAACTGAATCTAATTTTCATTCATCTGGCTGTTCTAACAATGAAATCAGTTTAAAAGTCACAATTGTCAGCAACTTGGCAGAACAACAGTAAACATCTAAGCAAGATTGGCAAGGAGCTTTGAGATATTAAGAAAATGTGCATTCAAACAACATTAATCCTCACTTTCCTTATAAGCTCTTCCTCTTCTAGGCTCCTTGGAATTTAATTTGGCTCTGGCTTAAAGGAGTTATGAATGGAAGTAATTTAAAGATGGATGGATGTTAATTTAAAGATGCCTTCATTTTCTGACAGAGCCGGGTACTGAAGTGTAAGAAAATGCATAAAGAAGAAAGTGTGTAATCAGGAAATGCCAGTCAGACAACAATTTGATAAATTGATGGGAAAGAGACATGATGCTTCTAATGGCCTATAGTCTCTACCAAATACAACATATTTGATGAGCTAATTTCTGCTATGGCACACAAAGCAGGTTTCCTAAATTATGCTAAACAATTGTGTACATTTATACCATAAATGGGGACACATTTTTTTAAATAAGAGTAATATCAATATTACCTCCACTAAGCAGTAATGTAAATTGTTTAATATATAAACATTAGTGTGAATTGGAAAATTAATTAAAAGAACAAGTCACTATAATTATGATAAATAAAGCTTATCTTTATTGCTAGCATGCTTCTCCAGCAATCTGTCTAAATGAGAGGAAATTATATGCCATCAACTTCCCCAAGAGCTAAAGTCTCATTTTAAGGATCAGGTATGCTACACTGAAATTAGAAAAATATCTGCTTAATAGGTATCTCATCTTAAGGAGGATTAGAGAGAGAAGCTAGCCCGGTTTTTCCACCTGTTCTGCACATACAGAACACAATTCTTGTCCCATTTAACTGATTTTTGATCCCAAGTTTCACTCATTGTGGCTAATTTAGTCAGATTTTGATGCCAGAGAAGCTCGTTAATAGACTGTAATGATAAAGTACATGTAACTATTAAATATGCAATGCTTTTCAAATTGAGCTTCTGGAATTTGTACATTGCTGTGGTATTTTCTTATCCTAGCCTTCCTCATCTCCAGTATCTTTTTGTGTTCACCAGATTCTAGTCCCCACTTTGAGAAGAAAAAAAAAGGAGTCAACAGAAAGTCCTTAAAACTTTGCTGAGATGTTGGAAAATAAGTCATCAATCTGTCTCTTTTCTGGCTGGTCTCATACACTTCTTCTCAGTAATCTGTTAAATATTTCATTGCCTCTCAATACATTGAGAAATCATTATTGAACAAGGAAATACTGAAATACATAATGCTGTAGGTTGTTTCATACCTCACCATTGCTTTAACTTAACAACACCTTATACAGCTTCTGAAAACCATCTTCGGTATTCAAATGTAGAGAAAACGAAAGTAGATCAGAAGAAATTTGGGTATGTGTGGCATAAGAAGAGAGGAAGTAGTAATAAGCAAAGCAATGTCTGCCCTCTTTCCAGTACAGTCCAAGTCTGGTGCAGTGATGGACAACTTCTCTTCCTCCTCCTCCTCCTCCTCCTCCTCCTCCTCCTCCTCCTCCTCCTCCTGAGCCTGGCACTGGGCCAGTCTGGATGTTCTTGGTCAGGATTTCAGACTGGAATGGTGCTCTGGCACCATGGCACCCAACTGCTGCCAGAGGAACTAGGAATATGTGCAGATTAGGTTCAGGTCATTACTTCTTGTGTCATCTCTGTTGCATAATCACGTGAAAAAATTATGCGTAAAGTTAACTCGAACTCGTGCTTGCACTTATCTTTGCATACCAGAACAGCTGCATCAGCCAGGATGCAGATGAATTTTCAAAATGACATCAAGCTTCCTATAGTTTATAAATCACCATCTGGATGTGCCCCTAGAAAAATGGCTTTATCTTGTGTAGCTGGAAAAAACTTGGCTCCAAGTTTTAATCAGGACCATAAATAGAAGTGGAAGTGGATTCATTATTTACTTGTCTAGTCTGGATGTTCACATTTGTATATGTGGCATGTGGAAAATCTTGCCAGTCCTGATTTTTGAAGCTTTTCAAGCTCATTTTTTCTAATATATAACTATTTACACTACTCCAAAAAAAAAAAAAAAGAAAAAAAAGAAAAAAAAAAGTCACATTAATTGGAAGATATATTCTCAATCTGCTTTAATGAGAAAAATGTGAATTTCCTCCTAAAACCACTTGCAGACCATACACTATGAGATTAATTGTATGCATCTTACTTCTTGCCTCATTTCACTATTCAAATGAGATACTGAACATACATAAAATTCTGGTATTAGCTCCTGCAAAACTTTATTTGACAGAAGTTGCATTACTGGCTGAAAAACAGTCTCTTTCTTAGTCTTCATTACAGCAGTATGGAAGCTGGTCAGCCAAGACTTGCTAATTATCTGTCTAAAACCCACTGTGCCTAAATTGATAATGTGCCACAGTGTTAAAGATTTTTGTATCTGGGAGAATTTTTAGCACCTACTGTTTTTATTCTGACTTCTGCTAATTGCAGTATTCTCACCTAAAAATACAAGACACACCAACATTCTCCACAAAAGAAAGAAAAAAACCCCAAAAACATAAACAAACCAAAAACAAACAAAAAACCCCCTTATAAATTAATTCTAATAACTAAGCAAAGACTTATACCGGATTCTTTCTGTATTTAAATGATGAATTCACTCTCTTCCCTTCGAAGTGGTTTTTTTGGGGGTTTTTTTTGTTTGTTTGTGGTTTTTTTTTTTTTGTTTGTTTTTTGTTTTTTTTTGTGGTTTTGTTTTTTTCTTTTTTAAGTTCTGGAGGACAATTTTTAAAAAAGAGCAGTTTATTTTTAATTTTTCTGCAAAAATTAATAAGCCTCAGTAAGATTTGGGTCGTTTGAATTGAATTCACTTCATAGGTAAGATATGCTTAGCTTAATTGGTTCTTGCAATGAATTCCCAGTAAAGCCTTCAGGAACAAATTTTGTTTACCACCAAATTCTATGCATGAGTGTTGTGATTGTGTTACATTAATGAAATAAGAACCAAAGGCCAAATTCCCACCTGAACTAATAAAGAATCAGCTTCTCACCAGATCTTTTCCACTGGGGAGCCAATCCTTTAAAGGGGAGGTGAAATCTGAGGTCCTCATAAAATTTGTGGTCATTTAAAAGTCTTGCATGTGCCAAGTTAAAGGTGTTAGCCCCAGTGTCTTGGTGAAACTCCAAATGAAATATTTATGTTCTGTGTGCCTGAGATCTCTGTCTAATTTCATTTAAATATTGTTTCTTTCCCTAATGGCACCATTCCAGTACAGTTGCTGTGTTTCACTAGTGCTTTCATGCTTCATAATGGCAGTCTAACCTTTTGTGATCATACAGAATATACAAGTGTATTTAAAGGAATTAAGACATTTCTGTCTCCTTTGACAAGTTTTTTGCATCCAATCAGACTGTTTCATGAAGGAACAGAAAGGATTAAAAAGAGAGATGAGGTCTGTTAGTACCTGTGACCCCTGAGGTTGTTCAGCCTGGAACAGTTTTTGGGGAGACCTCTTTAAAGCCTTCCACTATCTTACGGGAGATTATAAAAAGGGGGAAGGGGGATATTTTGTATGGGCAAATAGTGTCAGGATAAGGGACAATGGTTTAAACTGAAAGACAGTAAATTTAGATTAGATGTTAGGGAAAAATTCTTTACTGTGGGAGTGGAGAGGCACTGGCACAGGTTGCCCAGAGAAACTGTGGCTGCCCCATCCCTGGAAGTGTTCAAAGCCAAGTTGGATGGGGCCTGAGTGACCTGGACTAGTGAAAGGTGTTCCTGACCATGGCAGGGTTGGAATGAGATGATCTGTAATGCACCTTCCAACCTAAACCTTTCTAAGATCATGTTACATGAAGGCACAACTACCTATGTGGATTCCCTGGAACTACCACCAGCATGGACAGTGACAGCAGGACAGAACCACTCATTAAGGTTTCTTGGGAGAAAAATCCGAGACTCAGGCTACATCCAAGCTTTCTGACAGGAGTTAACGTCTTTCTGAAACATGGGATTTTTGCCACGTCCCACCAGAGAGTGCCCAGTGGCAGAATTTTCCAGGTGCAGGTTCTGTACGTATGGTAGGTACAGGAGAGAAGGCAGCACGCTGTGTTTCCAGTGATGTGTGGGTTCTGTCATATTCCCTCAGAGACCAGTGGTCTGTTTGAGCTCCAATGGATGCACAGTTCTGCCATTCGTGTGTTTGTCAGCTTCTGCATCAAAGGCTGGAGCATCCAGGGCTGGGAGAGAGTGAGTTCTCATCCTCATCCTAGCCCCAGCAGCTCTTCTTGGCAACGCCATGGGTTATTTACGCACCTACCTTTGGGTTTACCACCTTTAAAATAAATGTAATAAATAAAATAATACTTTTTTGGGGGGTTTTTTACCTTCTCATTTCAAACTTTGAGGTGGCTCACATACGGACCTCCAGTATGAAAACCACTTGTGCAAGTCTTGCAATGCTCAAGAATAACGATTTTCAATTGTGGCTGCACTTGAGGCTTTCTACGTAGTTATGGTAACATATGTATGTGTACATGGTTTAAGAATCATTCCTCTAAGCTAACCAGGGGGAATTTTGAGTTGCTTTATCTTTTCAAAGCACATGCCTTAACAGCCTGCACCATTCCCTTCTGGCCTTATATGGAGAAATGCTCCCTTTGGTCCCAGGCACCCCAGACACTGAACATAAATGAACTTCCTAAGCAGAGGTATATGGGAGGATGACCAGAGCAAAGAAGGATGAAGGCAATTAATATATTTTTGCTCAAAACAATTCTCATCTTCCTCACTTTTTCTAGAGGTCACAGAGAAGCAGAGAATTAAAAGCTGTTATGACTGGCTACCTCATTAGATTTTCATTGTGCTGAAGAAAATCTGCCAAAATACCGACAAGGAAATAAATGTATTAGCTTCAGATTTATGCCAGAATAACAATGAGGAAAATTTTAATTCTGTTCTCACAATTCAGCCATCGTAGCAGGAAGGTCGATAGTAAATATAGACATTCATTTTACAAAAATACTGTGGGTGTTCCCATTGTAAGATACTTATTAGGGGCAATGTTTCCCTTGAATAGAGTAACTTAGCACTGGCCTCTTTTGATTCAATCCAAAACAGAGCACAATGACATAAAGAAAAATAATACTTATTAAATTGGAAAAACATTGCTAATTGTACAATAAATGTCTGGAATATGGAGTTTTTATTATTTTGAATTCTTTTTAGTAATATAAATATATATGAGCCTGGAAAATAATCTCAATAAACTAATCATTTTGAATGTGAGGAGGCTTCAAAAAGGGTTTATATGAAAGTGTGCAGAAATAAAATTCATTCCTGAAGACAATTTAATACAAATATTGCAATTTTGTATTTCTCTGTATTTAATATGTAATTTTTTCAATCTATCCAGCTTAGAAGAAGAGTCTCTGGAATACAAATAGGCTGTTGTTTATACTGTCTTACAACCAACAGTGTGAGAGTCGGAAAGACAAAGACCTCAGCTCTTTTCTATCTCCTGCTCTGAATTTCTGAGCATGCTGATGTGGCTCATCTGCTGTGCAGAGCAATGTGATCTCAGTGGCCTAGAAGCAGCCTAAGATCAAGGACTGAAGGGAAGGAGGGATGTATGATCTAAAAATGAAAAGCACCTAAAAGGGAAAAAAAAAAAAAAAAAAGGAAAAAAAAAAGAGAAAGATCCCCTTTAAGAATCAGTGAACTAAAATTTTGCCTTGAAATTGCAATCATTACTTTCTCTTCACTGACAATTACATGCAGTGTTTGTAAGGTACACAGCTGAAACGTGATGCAGGCCCTACCACACTTTAAGTAGCAAAGGATTCTTTGGGAGAGTGTTACTGCATGTAATTTGTGGAGTAGTGCCAGGAAATGTGCTGTGGAAACTTTAAAACGGTGCCTTTTCCCTTCATGTGTTATTTCCGCTGCCTAGAAGAGCACAACTCGTAGTAATTCTAAAAAGGGCAACAGGGATAATTGGGTTCCTGCTGCTACACGTGTTTATCAGTGAGCTACTGCCAGATGTAGGACATATGCTACAAATGGTCTCCTTATCCCCTACAGAAAAAAAAAAACAACCACCCAAACCAAACCCCCTCAGCTTTCCCCATCTCCGTGCAGACATGGAGCAACAAGAGTAAAGCCAGGAGGGTTTTTTTAGCTTTGATACCCCTACCTCTTAAATTAATGGTTTTAGTCAACTGATGGTTACAGATGAGGAATTGTTTTAATTTTGAACATGGAAGAAAAAGCCGAAGATTTCATGAGAATTTTAGAGACTGTGTTCAGTTTTAGATGTGTACATAAAGTTTATACAGCTCACGCTTTGTATGTGGCTAGTAGGGATCGGATTATGGCTCAAATTTCAGTATTGGGTATTTTTTACATTGGGAGGTGTTGTTTGACTGGCTGCTTTTGCTCAACATGTGAAAATCAAAGCTAACTTTTGAGTTTGCTCAAAACAGTTGCAAAGAGAACCATATAACCGTGTTTAATTCAGATTGTTTTGAGTAAAGAAGTTTACCAGACTCAAAGGAGAAAGAAAAGGCTGGTTTTGTTTTTTATTAATGGTATTTTGTGAAACTTTAAAATAAATTTAAGCTCTCAATTATTAAAAATTAGTGAAATGCTTTAATTTCTTTAAAATATACATTTAGAAACTACTGTCTTCTAAGAAACTCATTGAGCTGGAACAGAGAATCTCTATCTACCAACCGAGGGACTCCACAAAAGTTATTTAATCTCACCATGAGCCTTTCTTCTTCATCTGCAGAAGGAAAAATCCTGGTGTGCTGTGAAACTAGTGAAGTAGTCCAACATTATTACAAGACTTGCAACAGAAACAAAACACGTGATGGAAATAGGAAACTCTCAGATTCGTGTATGTAGACTAGCAGGAGAAATCCACTAGGTTTTCTCCCTGTTAACAGACAGTACTCAAATCTCACCTGAAAAAAAGAAAACAGTGGATAATATGAATTTTTTTTAGTGCAGGTCTCCGAACAGCCTCAGGCATGATGCTAAACTTCTGTAGAAGGAAAAATTATATTCCAGACAGAGAAATGCTTGCAGCCTGTAGACTGATATGTGGGGAAAAGCTGAGGCAAAAGTAGTCAGTGGTGATTGTTAGCAAGTGAGGAATGAGTGTTTTGAAAAAATATAAGAACAACCAGAAAGAAATGTAAGTTGGAAGGGAATGCTGTAATTAAATGGAGCTGTTGGAGGTCGGGAGGTACTGGGAGATAGACCCTGCATAGCTCCAGGGCAATGGGATAATGCAACAAGAAATGTTGCTTCATTTTTTGCTTTATTATCATTTGCCTCTAGATGACATTCTGAATAGATGGTTTGTGATTCAAGTGCACTGAAATATTATTTTTGTTAACACAAGTGCTGGACAAAATAATGTTTTGAAAATGTCAAGCCATTTTTAAATGGCATGTACTGTATAGACACAATTTACCTCTCCAAATGCATGAAACTTGCAAATATAGACCTGATTCATGCATATGCATTGAGAGGACAATAAGGTGTTCTTCAAAGACGACATGAAGCTCATTTATAGAATCACAGAATTATAGACAGATTTGGGTTGGAAGGGATCTTTTAAAGGCTGTCCAGTCCAAGCCCCCTACTATGAGCAGGGACACCTTCAACTACATCAGGTTACCCAGAGCTGTCCAACCTGACCTTGAATGTTACCCAGCATCCATCCCCTTTCTGGGCAACCCATTCCAGTGTCCAACCCTCATCGTAATTTTTTTTTTCCCTTACATCCAGTCTAAATGTGCCATCTTGAATTTAAAACCATTATTTCTTGTCCTATTGCAGCAGGCCCTACCCTAAAAAGCTTGCACCTATCTTTCCTGTAGACACTCTTTGAATACTGAATGGCTTCAATAAGTTTACCCCAGAGCCTTCTCTTCTCTTATCTTTTATCCAGTGTAGTATCTGTACAATAAGGGATTTATTTCCACTTTAAATTTTATATTTTAGAATACTGTGTTTAAACCAACACAAAGAATTTCTTGTCTAAGTAAAGGATAAAATGGCTCTGAAAAGAATGTCAATTTATCAATTGAAACTGAGAGACAGGAGGTTGAAAACCCAAAAAGCAACATTTTCCTGAAAAAACCTGTTTTGTTGATAATTGCATATCCATTCTTTTTAATATTAGAAAGAGTCTAGGAAAAACTATTTTTAAAGCTCTGACATCATAGAATGAATTTGGCTACAAAAGAAAAATAATTTTAGCATCAGGAATGTTCCCCTGCACTTTTCCTTTTGCCAGGATGAATGACTACATGGAAACCTTGTCAACAGCTTGAACTGTGTCCAGAAACAAGTAGGAAGTTGAGTGCTGTTCCTGGAAAAATTATATCCTGAAGGTAGCACCACTCACCAAGGAGAAAAAGAGCATCTGTCACAAAGTAATAGCTTTTGTTCTTTTGGGCAAATGAAGTGCCTCAACAAATATCCTGGATTTTTGTTGGTAATTCAGCACATGATTTCTGGCAGTTGATTAGAAATCAGGAGGAGTGAGGGATGTTTATGCTTCAGAAAACCCATCCCAGGGCCTTCCAGGTTTACAGAAACATGACATGAAGTCATAGTGTAAAATTAGCAGAGATATGTTACAGACCAGCAATTGGTTCAGACAAAATCATTTGCTGTAATTTGTTGTTATGGTGCATTGGTAGGAGACTTTGTGTTGTTCCCAGGATTCCTCATCTTCATGCTTTTTATTTTGTCTATGTATTGTCAATATTGCTCACATTCAGATTATCAAGGCATATTTGCTGGGCTGTTTCTCTGGTGCCCTTTTCTGGAAGATCTGTTCATTTAGAGACAAGGCTCATTAGCTCTGTAAGCCAAAAAATGCTGAGGCACAGCAAAAGACCTGGGTACAACCTTCATCTAAGCTGAAAACTAAACTTAAACCTTGGATCTCTAGTCTGTTATTTGGAGGCCATTGAGGCCAATGATGCCATTCTCATTGCTCCCCTAGGGAGATTAGATGAGACTCCCTCAAAAGTAAAACAAATGCACGCTATGGGTGTGCTGGAGATAAGGCAAAATGTTCCATGTACAGGGAGATGTTCCCTTTTGATCTATCCAAAATCCTCAGTAGTACATGACTACAAGTTATTAGCAGTGACAAAATTCTTTAAAGGCAGAGCATGCCACCTTGAACAAGCACCCCAAAGTTTCCAGAGGCTTAGAAAAAGAGCTGATTAGGTCAGGAAAACAACCCCAAATACAAAGACTGGTTTGTTTTTCACCAAGTGAAAAGTGAGGGATGGTGTGGGTCACGATACGTTAGTTGCAAAGTCTCTCTGCTGGCTGCCATTAGAACTTGCAAATAGTTTTTCTCATTAGCATATTTAGTACAACGTCAATATTTTGCTACTAATTATCTGTACAGAACCAGTGGCCACCTCACCACAAAATACAACATTACCCTTCTGGATGGGGGAGAAACACCTTATATTTCTTTGGAGTTTGAATAAAATGTTTTTAGCAAAGTGTAAGTAGAAAATTCTCTTTGAAGTGACTTGTATTTTGACAACAAGACATACAATTTAATGCCAAGAAATACTGTGCAGATTTCTTCTTGGAACATATCATAATTTCTATATCCATGCTTTGAGTCTTAAAATAAATGGACTAGAAAGTACATTTACAATTCTACATCTGAGTTAATTCTAGAGGAATGCTTTGATTTTTGATCCCTTATGCCCAATTGATGACACTTTTTTTGACTGCCCAGAGAGGACTATGCTACCTAAATGCAGGATAGCTCCTGAAATCCATTTCAGTTACCTCCTCTTGCTCCCTCTGAGCAGAAATTGCCAGATGAGCGCTCTAATGAATTCTTATGTGTTTTGTTGTGTGAACTGCCATCAATTAGGATCTAGGTTGAGACCATCAAACTCATTTTAATTAGAAACTCTGATTGGATTCATGCCAAGATCCCAAAGGTAAAAAAATAGTACCAACATTCACCATCTTTTCCAAGTCAAAATTTGAATTCTAGTCAGCTCTCCTTCCTCAGTTTAGCATTTGTTTTCTTGGTGTATGTGCTTGTGTATGAGGTTAAATTTTATTTTCCTTGGCAGGAAGTGGAGATGTTCCTACATGGACTGAGCTGAGAGCATCCCATTATTCCATCCCTGTCATACACCATTCCATTTATACTGGCAGGCAGAAAAGCAATTTTATCTCTCACATTTTCATTCTATATATTTAATTTCTAATGAGTTTCAGGGATGCTCCATTCCCAAGGCACATTACCTTCCATTATAACCACAATACACTGTAATATTTTAAATAATAGTAGAGAATAATAATAATAGCTAATGTGTAATCATCGGGCTCATTCTGTCTTGAATCTGTTCTTACAAAGTCTGACAATTGTATCCTGGTAATAGGAAGATCTAGCCCCTGGATGTTTCAGCTTGGAAAGATAATTTCTTATTGTGCTCCTTTATTGTTATCGTTATTATTGTTATTATTATTTTAACCTTCACAATCTGTGATTTGAAATTCATGCTTAGAATTCAGTTAGCCATAACCAGTTATCTGAAAGGGAATTTTTTTTTTCCCCCTATGGCCAGGGAAATGGGCATATGAGCTTTTCCTGACACTGGAAATATCTGTGCATTGAATCCATTTGTATGTATAGAGAGCTCCACACATAATGTTCTCCAGAACAGCCTTTGTATTGAATAGATTTGAGAGCAGTGAACCCTACAAACAGAATGATAGCTGAGGGATAGTTTTGGAGTTCATACACCAAAAAAAAAAAAAAAAAAATCTATAGGAAGCTATGTAAATAGCTGGAGGCTGAAGGAATTAGACAGAGAAAAATTATGTCTGCTCAGGGAACAGACAGTTCAGACCATGTTGTTGACCCACTAAGTCACCTATGACAGTACCGAGACAGAAGCCAGGGGACTTCAGTTCAATCCTCAATTAGGTCATCCAATCAAAACTGTTTAGGAACATAACTAACCAGACGAGTTGCAGGATGTCTCAACTCCTGCCCTTTCTGTGTCCCACAACTAAATTTCAGTCAGCTATGTCAGGAATAAAATAAAGATGAGACCACTGCTGCACCAACACCTTGTGGTTGCACAAAAATCTCACTTAAATATAAATAAATGCTCATATTGATGACATGTTTCAAGTCTTTGTTGAGACTTAAGCTTATTTACAACCCAATAAGCATAAAGAGTTATTGAAACAGTGTGACACACATTATTCTTTTATCCATGGCTTAACTTCTTGGTTTGATTTTTAGGCCAGACTCCATTTTTAGAAGGATTTTAGGGAAGTGCTTCCAAAGTTAGATGTCATGATGAGGGCAAGCCAAATCCCCAAAAAGAAGAAATAATAGTTCTCAATGACATTTCAAGGAGATTTGGGGGGTTTGGCGACACTAAAAATATTTCAGGATAACTAACCATCATTACACAATTCAGAAACAAATTTAAAATCTTAAGTCAATTCTGTCTTGTGAAAAAGCTGATATTTGGACAAGTAAGTTTATGTACATTACATGCAAATTCTGATAACCTGATAGGTCCAGGATCTTCAAAAAGAAAATCATTTTAAAGGATCAAAATGTTTGGTGCTAAAACGAAGAAGGGAGAGCTTTAATTTCATAATTCTTTTTTGAGGTTATGTTTAGAATTAAGCTAAAAAATTAGCCTTTTTTTCTTTTTCCTGAGTGTTTCCAGTCATTGTCTCTTAATCCCTATGGATGAGTTCCTTTTCTAGGGAAGGATTTCTTTTAACCTTTATGTATGACACTTAAATGGAAGTATATTGTGATAGCTACTTATGAAAATCATTTCCCCTGTAGCTTTTGTGATTTAAAATAATGCTTACTGTTTCATTACCATGTGGGGTTTTAATATTATGATCATAATTTTTGATCATTGGGGGAAAGCAAATAACAAATGGGCACTGAGTCATTGCAGATTCAATAGTTAATAACTTCCTTAGCTAAATTAACTCCATATTCTTCCTGAATCAAATTTTCTGTGCCCAGCCTCTTTTATTAATTAGATATGTAATCATAGCAGGTTTTGAATATAGTAAAACAGGTAAAGCTCTCTTGAGACCAGCCCATGTCTTGTCATAAGCATATGGTAGGAGGTGGGAATAAGACAGTAGACCTGGGGACCTGTGGTTCTCACTTAGGATTAGACACACCTTATATGTCAAATTTGCAGGGGAAAACCACTAACTGGAACTCTCATCATCCAACTCCTACCTACACTGATTCTTTCAGACAAAATTGTACTGAGTTTTCTAGAAAAAATTTCAGAGCAGTGCCGAGCAAAAAACTTTCAGGCAAAGCAATTCTTCTCTGGAGAGCATATCCTCTTAGTGTTGCAGCCTTTATTAAGCAAAAGCATTTTTCTCCACTCCAGCTTGTGAATCTTTAACTGAGTCAAGTAAATAATGTGATGTTCAGCAGACTCCAGTCAACTAAGATTACATTCTTTGTACCATGAGAGTAAGGGGGAAAAAACACATTTGTTGAGACCAAAGGGCTCACAGAGGCAGCCCCGGAGTAATTCAAACATAAACAGGAAAGAAACTTGATAGAAAAGCCTGGCACTGGTCCATGTCAAGGCTAATTACTGCCACTTTGTTCATGCAAAGTTCTGAATTAATAAGGTAGAAGGAAAAGGGAATAGAGAGTGTGCACTTCTCTTCAAGGGTGCAGATTCATCTTCACAATCCTTTGCTTGCTCTTGAATTCAGAAGAAGCCATAAGAGCTGTTTCACAAAAGATATGTTGGTTGAAACACACTGTCAAAAAAAAAAAAAAGAAGCAATTCTGATTTTGTTGACATTAGAATCAAACTGTTTTTAGGTAGGATTTAACAGTTATTTTGGCCTTAAAGTTTATTAGTCAGAAACATTGGCAGGTTTTAGAGTAGGTCAATTTATCTGTCTAGCATTATGCAACTAAGCAGTCAATTTGTTTTCTCCTACAAATACCAGTAATTTTAAAGTGCATTTTCTCTGTTTAGCATTCAAACATGTTGAATGCTGTAATTATTTCAGTAAAATGGCAGCTGTGGGATTTAAGTGGATAAGATAAAATATGTTCCATTTTTAAAACATAAACATGGGTATAAAACAATCTTTCTTTTAAGAAATTTTGGCATGGCCCCGAAAATCCTGCTGCAAAGGATAGGTCCCTAGCCTTGGAAACAATCTTTCTGGAGGCAGTAGACTACCTACCTGGGTGATGAATTCTAGAAGGGAAGAGAGATTTTTTTTGCCAATGGAAGGTTTTTCCAGAAATGCAAGTCCATCATTTGCAATTGATGTGTTAGAGGACATTGTCACTGGAGTGATAAACAATGAAACTGGTTGAGCAAATGGCCAAACTCTGAGATTTTCACAAAATGAAGAAAAAAAAATATGTACCAAACAGCTTTCTCATGAGTGTAGTCCAAAATAAGCTGTTTCTATTAAGTCTATTCCTGTAATACTCTAAAACAGAGATGTGTGTCTGTGTGCACACACGGCCATTATCTCTGAAAAGAAAAAAAAAACCAGTCCTGAGAGCTGACAAACCATTGATAACCATTATCTGTTTAGTTTTTCCTTGAACTTAAGGCCGAACAAGTAAGGGTTCATGTTTTCCACACAGCTCTTTGATGCTTTGATGTTTCATTGACTGCTTTTGTTAAAGTGAAATGTTTGAAAGCCAGAAACCAGAAAGATGCAATAATTTTGCATGATGTGTGTGATACCACTTTCTGCTATTTCTAGGTAAAAATGTGTATTGTTTACTAATGGCTTGTGATAGTCATAGATGATTTTATGTGTGCAGCCTCACACTCCCCACATATCTGGTCAGTGCCAGGCATGCACTGTTCTCAGGGTTCAAAAATATCCGTAGCTTGGATTTGTTGCTCAAGTGACATCATTCAGGCCATTTTAGCACATTTTATGTAGGCAATATGAATACCACATTTTAAATTTGCCCAGGCCTTCTTGCCATTTTTATGTCAAGAGCTGGAAAGTACTCGAAATTAGATCCTTTAGTTTCAGTCCTGCTTACTCTTCTGCATGCATGGAAAATGTGGTTGCTCTACAAACTGCACTTTTTAGTGTGTGCACAAGTTTGTGTTCTCAAGGCCAAGAGCATTTGATACTTCCAGGCAGATTAAGAGCCATTCTAACAGCATAAATGCAGGACACAGTATGAAGGCAAAGACAAATCTACTGTTTCGCTGAAGGCCATTAAAAACTGTGATTTTTGGCAAACCTATCCATTACTGTGTTAAACTATAACAGAGATATGTTCAGAGGGGAAACAGTATCCCCTTTGTTGAGCAAGAAAAAAAAAAAATCCTGTTTCCAAGCTGCCCTTATAAATTCTCACTGAACCCTTTCAAGTAGCTTGCCAAGACATTAGGCAGTTTTAGGAGAACACTGGGGTGCAGATTAATTCTTAATAAATTGATTGATATCCCTACAAGTAAGCAAGCAAGCAGTGTGCTCAAATGCATTTTGGGTCCCGTGTATCTGACAGCTTCCCGTATAAATTATGGCTTCATTCTTTAAAAGACCAGTGTGTCATCTGTATTAAAAGTCTTCAAGAGCTTACAGTTGTTTCACATTATAGCTAATTGTATTACAGTTCTGGTATATTCTTTCTATAAGTAATCTTCTGGGAGCCAGGGAAATAGGAGCCCTTCAGAACGCAACGACAATGACTTTTCCATGTTTCCGTTCTGCGCTGTGCTGGTGGGGGAGCAACTGGAAGAGGCTGGTGGAAGCTTTCTAGGCACCCAGGTTTCCTAACTTTTCACTCAATTTTCAGTAGGTTTTGATTTTCATTTTGAAAAGGGGCTGCTGACTCCTCACAGGCAGTAAATATTCACCTCTCAGCCGTCATTAACTCCCAGAAATCTAAAATTCAGTTTCATTTAGTCTGGTTGGGTCTGAGGGGTAGTGGTGTCTGACCAGCACTGCCAAAGTGACTGAAAATTATTAGGCAGATTTAAAAACAAGCAAGATAAAAACAACTTCAGGGGTAAAACTACTCTACAGGTAAAAATGTATTATCATACACATTTCCAGTGGAAAAATGTGAAGATTCTGTATGTAAATTTCAATAGCATTAAATTAATCCCTTTGGAAGTTGTCCATATATGTTTTACAGATGTTTGATAAGGAACTCTAAGAAAAATGATATTTCATTTGCTTCAGCCTTGCTTTTTTTAGGAATAAGGGTATTTTTTTACAGCAACTAGAACATGAGAAGTCACTGAATTTTGACTGGGCAGGGGGTTGGGTTTTATAATCACTGTGATCTTTTTCCATTTTCCAACCTATAATTTTTTACACACGTCAAATAGATAAACAATCAAATGCAAGCCTAAACTGCATCTATGCATATACACAATTAAAAAAAAAAAAAAAAAGTTAATTTAAAGGAAAATGTCCTGTAGGCACAATTAGAAGCCATATTAGAAAGTATTTTCTTAGCAAATTAAACTATCATACATTAAAAGTGAGAACAATTTTTATGCTGTACACCAAGTATCCACCAAAACTGTCCCCTTCTCAGCTGGACAGCTGGACAGGGCAGAGAAAATACTATGAAAGGCTTGTGGATGGAGGTCAGGTGAGGACCAGGAGAGATTACTTACCTGTCACAGGTAAAACAGACTTGACTTGGGGCAAAAGTACTTTAATATATCACCAATGAAATCAGTAAGATAATGAGAAATAAACTAATTGTTAAAACCTTTCACCCACACCTCCCTTCTCTCCAAGCTCAACTTCACTCCCAGTTTTGTGCATGTGTTGTCTCAGCTGCTTCTTCCTCCTGTAGCTCTCACTCCACCTACAAAAACTTTGCCATGAAAACTCAATAAATATTTTAATACTTTTTTTCCCGTGTCTTTATATCATACAATTCCTACCCTTTAATTTTCTGTGAGCTAACCATTTCCGTGGTTATTTTTCATCGTTTCACATTACTTTTTGAAGACTCTGGATACTATTGCAATTTCCAGTTTCCAAGGAAATGCCAGTTGCTTACGTTAACAGGTTGAAAATGAAGTTCCTGAAAAACATTTCCCGGATATTTGTGGTGAGAAATTGCCAAATGTTGTACACTGTTTAAGTGTATGCAGTTGAGATGCACACAGAATTGCCTAATTTAACCTTGATTTTCCTTCTGGGCCAGATCTCAAACCTGATTTCTGTTTGTAATAAAGAAATATCAGGCTGTCCAGGAATGCCAAGGATTAGCACCCACAAACATGTGACTGCATTCACACCTGAGTTTTATTTGACAGATTACCTGCCAGTACCCTTATTCCAGGGGTTGGAATAATGGCAAGGGCATAGCCAAGGCACTACACCTGTGTTTGCAGCAAGTTTCTGAAACCTGAGACTGTATCTGGTGTCTTAATCTACTCTAGCATCTAAAATAAGCCCCTTATCTCTTTGGAAAGAAGTGAGGTTCTGAAAAGCATGATACTAGAATATTGAAAATAACTGACATGAGTGGGCAAGGAAGAGCTGTTACTGAACAGTAAGATGTTAAGCATTTCCTTTATTAAAACAATTCTTTGAAAATATCTTACAAGTAAGGTTTTGCAGAAAAGGCATGAATTCTCTTATATACTAACACTTCACTGGATGTTTTGAATTATTTCTTGTTAATTTATCCTGTTGGAGCTACTGACTTTGCCCTCAAATATTATATTATTCTTTTTAGTCTCTAAATGCTTCTTTTTGTTGCATGTGTAGGCTTCTTCTGTTTTCTTAACGTTTCTGCAGATAAAAATTTTTTTAAAAAAAATCTGTTTTGGCACCCAGAAAATCATGCCTCATCTATTCACATCCAGGCTTCATGTACACTGCAAAAACTCTATGCTGACATCTAACTCAAAACTGCAAGGGCTGTGGCATCACACTGTTCTTTTCCAGCCTGCTAAAATGTACCCCTCCTGTTGAAATATATCTTTGCTGTATAGAGAATCCAAATAGTTTATATATGAACAATTTTTTTTCCATTTTCCTAATAGACCCCTATAATAAGGATGGGATACCGTAGGGGCTATTTTATTGGCTTGTTAGAATGCAGTACATTGATCCCAACTGCTAAATCATTTTTATGGCACATTAACAGTATCATGACATCAGGAAACATATCTTTCAGCTTGAGGGACCTCTTTCCAAACCAAATGCATCCCACATGAACACTGAAAACAAATCATATCAGTCTATTCTACAGTGGAATAATAGAGGCCATTTTCAGTCTTAAAAGCGTTTTCTCAAACGAGTCTTTGCTCTGACCTGGGATTACATTTTAAGGTTTGGAAATACGTGAGGTTTTATCTAAGCTTTGTGTTACTCCCTTAGCTTAAAAATGTTAAATGTTTGGTTGGTTTGTTTTGGTTTTGGAGGGGTTTTTTTTGGTGGGGTTTTTTTGGGACTTTTTGGGTATTTTTAGGTTTTGGTTGAGTTTTTTGGTTTTTTTTTTGTGAATGCATTGAGTTATCTAATCATATATTGATGAAAAGCACGTCAGTTCTGGAGTAAATTTTTACTACTTCTTGGCATCTGATATCACTGTGCAGAAAAGGAAGATGGAGAAAGCAGTGGATAGTTTGGCCTTCCTGTATTTCAGAATATGTGTGGCACTCTCCTAATCAGATTATCGGTATAGAAAAAAACAGTATTCCACTAACTATGTTTTGGCTGTTTCACAAATACTTTGTAACAAATATTTCTCAAGCAGGAAAATGAGCATCTGATTCTGATGTTAGATTTGCAGGATGCTTCATTTCATATTGGGAGAAGTTTTCTACTCAACATTTATACACAGATTTACCTCTCAAAGAATGAGCCTTGCTCTGTACCTCTCTCTTTTTTCTTTACTTGTCTAATTTTTTCTACTGTTTGCTAATAATCATAGTTGCCCTCTCTTTCAGAAATCTAAACAGTAACTACTGAAACAGCAAACATTTGCAGCCTTCATTATTGCCTGCAGCCTTCCTTTGATATGCAGTCTCTGTCTCCAAATTTGCAAATTAATGTGAAAATGGTTGGGATGGGGAAGGCTGAAGATAATAATCTGAATATGCTTTTAATATGTTCTCTTATGGTCTGTTAAGTCAGACCTGATATCACCTTTGTAAAAGCAAAATCAATCCTAAGAAATCTGAGCCAGGGAACGTAATCCAGATTTCTAAGAAAAACATCAGGTGTCTTCTCAGAAAGGACATGGTGCCTGAAAATACCCAAATTTATCTCCCATTTCAGCCAGAGCTTGTCATTAACAACTCACAGCATCCTATCTAAGAGAAATACTTGGGCAAGTTCTGTAGCTGTTAATTATCAAAGTTTAGATGAACCCATTGCATTTAAGTAAAGCATGAGAGTCTTCCACTTTTATTTTACTGTTTATCTAGGGTGAAAAAGGCCTTCTTCACTCTTCAAATAACTTCACTGTTAGCACCAGGTATGCTAATTTCTTAGATGTTTCCTATTCTGCAGGGAGAACCTGGCACCTGTGCAAAAGGAAGTGAAAGGACTGTTTCTCCTACTTGTTTTCCCAGGCTCCTGGTTCTCCATATCTCCTGATGTTAGATATGTAATGACCATCCCATTGAAGAGGACACTCAAATAATTAATTTTTCAGTGATGACTATTACATGATAAAACAGGTGAAAATAGTTTGATCAGTAGCTAATCATTCATTAGGTGCATTTCTTTCTTTCTCTTTCTTTCTTTCTTTCTTTCTTTCTTTCTTTCTTTCTTTCTTTCTTTCTTTCTTTCTTTCTTTCTTTCTTTCTTTCTTTCTTTCTTTCTTTCTTTCTTTCTTTCTTTCTTTCTTTCTTTCTTTCTTTCTTTCTTTCTTTCTTTCTTTCTTTCTTTCTTTCTTTCTTTCTTTCTTTCTTTCTTTCTTTCTTTCTTTCTTTCTTTCTTTCTTTCTTTCTTTCTTTCTTTCTTTCTTTCTTTCTTTCTTCCTTCCTTCCTTCCTTCCTTCCTTCCTTCCTTCCTTCCTTCCTTCCTTCCTTCCTTCCTTCCTTCCTTCCTTCCTTCCTTCCTTCCTTCCTTCCTTCCTTCCTTCCTTCCTTCCTTCCTTCCTTCCTTCCTTCCTTCCTTCCTTCCTTCCTTCCTTCCTTCCTTCCTTCCTTCCTTCCTTCCTTCTCTCCCTTCCTTCTCTCCCTTCCTTCTCTCCCTTCCTTCTCTCCCTGTCTCCCTTCCGTCTCTCCCTTCCTCTCTTCCTCTTTCTTTCTCTCTCTTTCTCTTTGTTTCTCTTTCTTTCTTTCTGTTCTCAGAGGCAAAAAAACCCAAAAAGCAAAAGGCATTATGGAAGTAACACTAGAAGAAATGAACACTATATATATGCCAATATATGAAGGCAAGTATATATGAAATCTGTGTGACTCATTACCTTACTATCCTACACAGAGGTATATGGCAAAGTGTATTTTTGCTGAGAAAAACTCTAAGTTTGTATATTTTGGCAACCGACTCTTGACACAATTTTTTAACGGGTTTTTCTAGCAACATCTGGTTTGGCTTTTTTTAAATTTAGTCACAGTCATAGAGCATTATTAATGGGTTTTTGTGAGTGTTTGTTGAGCATGGTTATAAAACATTGGAAAAATAAAATATACACTACCTGCCGGTAAGAGTAAGGGGTGTGTTTGTCTCATCCCATGGATGACCTCCCCTTCCCATGTAAATGCATTCACGTCTTATATTTCTCTGCCTTTTAAAAACTTCTAGATGCACAATGAATTCTGTGCTGTCAACCTTTTTAATTTACTGAAAACTGGGTTTTGCTCTTTGTATCTAACTATGGGAATGAAGTAATTGGCACTTAATCACTCCTGGAGATGTTGTCCCCAAAGAGATGCTCCTCTTGTACTGGCAGGAAATGGTTCACTTTATCTTCTATCCTTCTTTTCAGTGACTCTGAGCATGCACAACTCAGAAACATGGTGAGGAAAGCAGTTTTATTTCTCAGTTTCATTTCTCAGTTTCAAGTGATAAGTGCTCCATACGTAGATCTGGTTGCTCATCTCCACAATCAGTCAGGAAGTTTATCTTGCAAGTAAACACAAATCTGACCCAGAACAAAGGAAGCTTCGGCAACATTACATGTAAAATTTCAAGGGCCAAGCAAAAACTGAAAATAAGGAGTTAATTTTAAACTCCTGTTGTACTCTGGGGCTCCTCAAAGAAATGATTTCTGTGCTGTTTGTATGTTTCTCTGGTGCTGACTGCTCATCTGCTGGGAATATATCTGAGGAAAGCGTTTGATTTCCTGTCAACTATAAGATATCGATCAGGGAGTAATCAAATGTTGCTGTCTGAGCCACCCTCCTGGTAGATTGACACTGTGAGCCCTCTGCCCAGAGCCACCTGGCCTTCTCCACAGCCCTCAGTCTCCTCTGGAATGTTTTTGCCAAGTACACCCTTGAGAGCACAGACTGGACTCATGTCCTACAAGAAATCATAACCTCAGAGTGTCTTTATTTCTTTATTAGATCTATGACCAGAGAAATACTTGTGCTAGATGTTCTAATAGATGCTCCCTGCATACTTAGCTGCATTGTAGAGCAAAATTTTCCTTCCAGAAAAAGAAGAATTTTAAGAGCCCAGCACTGCACTAATTGCAATGAAAACTTTATGGGCAGCAATGAGTGGGAAAATTTATTATCACCTGATTTTCAAGGTTGGTGTTTCTTTTTCTTTGCGGAGGGTGGGGGGGAATGGTTTTTTTATTTTTTTTTGTTCTGTTTGGGTTTTCTGTTTTGTTTGCTTGTTTTGTTTTTTAAAATAAATATTTTTAGAGTTCAGCACAGAGCCACAGCAAAACTCTGATCATCCAAGGCATTAAGTAGAGAAAGAAGTAATTGATTGCTGGTTGGTTGTAGCTTTGACTTGTGTTTCTATTAGAACAACAACTTACAAACTCTTACAGAAAGCAGCTATTTGGCACACTCCTACAAAGCATTTGTATAAGTTTGGTGTGTTTGCCTCATACATAATGTATAGTCCTTAATCACCTGCATAGCCAAAGGATGGCACTTTAAATTGATGACTGTGATATATTCATACGTAGAACAAATTAGTTTAAGGACAGATGAAGAATAGATGTGCACTCTAGCTAGCATGAACTGCTACAATTATAGGGATTATTACAACCACAGTCTAATACCTTCCAGACATCAGAAATCATTAAGTGCCAGAGTTACATAGATGTACAAGCTAGTTTTATCACAAAAATATTACTGCATTACAGCAGTTTCAATTGTGCTACTATATTTGAGATTAGAATATTTCTACGAAAAATATCTACTTTCACAGGTTCCAAATTTAACCTTAGGAACATACTCAGGAAAGCAACATGATAAAAAAATCCCCAAGTGAAAAACAGAGGGTAATAAGGTGGTAAATTTTGTCTTGGAGCATTTAGTTTCCAATACATAAGAGGAAGGTGTTGTTCTAAGTCATTGGAAGTCAGGGTGAAACTGCTGACCTGAGCAAAGCCTGGCCCTCAGACAAGTGTGGGACTGAAAGGAGCTCATTTTCTTGAGGGCAATTTAGAAAGTAATGAATGTAGTTGTTTCTTTTATAGGAATCCATAAAATATTGTCAACTCTAAACTCACTTCAGGCTGCACTTAGGTTTAAAAGTGAGCATGAACCAGACCAGTACATCCTAATTCCTGCAGGTTTGCATGTGTCCTCTACGTTGAATATAGATAACTTTCATGACTTCAACTACTCCCAAAATTTACACTGAAAAAGTAACTGGAAAGCAAAATTTATTAGATATGGATTTTTTCTTGTCGCAAACACTATGAAAGAATGACATGCCCACTTGTTAGATTCATCTCTACTCTTAATCCTTCCACTTGCAGTTTCATTGATGCTTAAATTCTTTACTGACAAGGACTTTTTATCTCCACGAGGTAAAAAAGGCATGTGCACATGATAGGTACCCCAGAAAGTCATGGCAATATGGAAAAATGTCTGTACCCAAAAAAAGGTCAACGAAAGTAACAGTTAGTGGTATTGTCATAAATCCAGTGTCTTTGTCTTTGTAAATTGCTATTTTTATGTATGCAATTTCCTACATAATCCCCCCAGAAATAATATATGTATATATATGTGTGTGTGTGTATATATCTTTTCCCCAAGTCATACTTACTGAAAAAGGAAGCATTTTTAAACTAAAAGAGAAGAGATGTTAGGATGAAAATATTTACTGTGAGGGTGGTGAGATACTGGAAAAAACCATCCAGAGAAGCTGTGGATTCCCCATCCCTGGGAGTGTTCAAGGACAGGCTGGATGGAGCAACCTGGTGTAGTAGGGGGCTGGGTGTAGATGATCTTTAAGGTCCTTTTCAACCCAGGCCATTCCTTGATTCCCTTTAGGATAGGGACTGCATGGTGGCTCTGTGGAAATGCAGTGCAAAAGAACAGAAAATTCATTTTTTGGTTTAGTCATGTGTTTTTGCTTGCTGCTGTGTCTCTGCACTGGCTTGGATCTGTCTGGGAAACTGAAGGAGAGAATGCTAACATAGTCCACCTGCTGCCTTCACCAGGGCTGGATGGCTGTACGAGAGATGCAGAATCCCACAATTTCTTCCTACTACCATATCTCTTTATTGTTAACATTAAATAGTGACAGGCACAGATATGCTCATGCAGGCAAGCAAAGAACACGAAGGAGGTTCTGAAAGTGAAACAATTCCTATCATCCTGCCCTGGTAAAACATGAATCATCATCAGACTCCCATAAAATAGGGGAAATCACCCTCCTCCACCCCTCACCAATCCCTGTCACATGCTCTTTTATTAAGATATCACAACTGACATTCTTTTCAAGAGAAAGATGTAGATTAATGTGGATTTTTTTTCAGCAAGCCAGCCCTTGATATGTTTATGCACCTCACCAAAATGCTATGAATTTTCACTGTGAAAGTTTCATGGTTAAATTTTTGGTCAGCTGCTGCATCTGCTCTAGATTAGGCAACCTATGGAATGAAAAATGTGTAACTAGAAACAAGGAGGACATCGTTTTGAGGTTGGACTGACAAGAAACAGGTATTTTCTGGATATTTGAGTCTAAATTCTAAGTTTTCAAAAAGAAATTCACCTAGGTAGTTAACAGCTAAATGCTGTGTTACTGCAATGGATATTAGGCCTTGAAATTCATCTAGAAATCTGAAAACAACAACAATGTGCCCATGCTGAAACTGATGCAATTCAAGTTCAGATCATGAAGGAAACAAAAAACCCCAGGGAGCAGAAATCATGACTTTTTTACTCCTACCATCTTTAGGCAAATCTTGCATACATTCTGCTTATAACAGGGTACACTATTTCTTAAACCCTCACAAAGAAAGCCATACTATTCAGGAATTAATAGATGGAAGAACAGAAGCACGGTAACTTAGATAACCTGATGCATGAATCAGTGTGAATTCAGAGGAAGGTAGGTTGGTTCATTTTGTTTGGTTGGTTTGGTTTGCTCGGTTTTGTTTGGGTTTGCTTTTTTTTTTTGTAAAAAAAGAATTCCCACTGTAAAGAAAATATTTAGGCTGAAATCATGAGTGATTGTTAAGATCCTTAAGACTTATTTTAAAGTTTTCTATATAAGTCCACAGTCCACTTTTGTAATTGTAGGTCTTTTGTATAGTCTGTATCTTTGTTTACATGTAAATTGATTAAATAATCCCCAAAAATATGAAAATTTTGGGTAGAAAAGCAAATGGAAATTTTCATTAAAAAGACCCATGATAAGATTTCAAATATAACAACACACGGTATTTAATTTTCAAACTCTAAGGTCTGCACCCATGCCACACTTAAAATATTTCTGTTTTTTTCCTGAAGGAAGTTATTATTTGCATCCACCATAGACTTCCAAGGGCTTAGAAATCCAGAGATTTCTAGTACTGCATTCTGGTAATTTAAGGGAAAGAATCTGAAGGTGTGCACTGGTTAAATTCCCAAGAAAAATGTCTCTTCCAGGTGCAAAGTAGATTCCACAGCAGTGGCCATGGCCAGTCACCTAAATTTCCTTTGCCCCTGATACACCAGACTTATTTTTGAGTTGGTGCTGTTCATCCATACAAGCCTTTGTGGTGGATTCCTTGGACCATACAAAGGAGGGAGGCCTCAGGTGTGAATTGGTGGCCAGAAGGGGTCTCATCTATGAGGTCCTTTTAGTTTAGGGCTGTAGCAGAGATCGTGGATTCCTGCCTCCTATTTCTGCACCTTACAAGTACAAGGAGTGGTGATTTGGTTTTGGCATAGCAGCTGGTGACTGCAGTAGATGTATCCCAATTACCTATGGACTGGTGTACAAAAAGGACAGAAAATAGCAGTGTCCCCTATAGATGAAGTTGGTTTTAGTTCACTGACAGAACTACAGATTTGTCAGAAACTTCTCTCTCTCTTTCTTTTTTTTTAATTTTTCAATCTGTCTATACAAAGACTGGAAGACCAAAGTAATGGTAGATTTTTCTACTGCTACTCTACACTGAAGAACAAGTCCTATATCCAAACTCTTCTTAACAGAGGCGAAATTTAAATGTAAACGGTAAGGATGGCTTTAGGCTGCCTTTTATTTTTTTTCTTTTTTTTTTTTTTTTTTCTTTTTTTTTTTTTTTTTACATATTCTGTCAATAACTTATTAATGCTATTTTCTGCTATTTAGTCACCAGGAAGTCAGTGAGGTCTGTACTGGAAAGCTTCACTTCACTGCCACAGGGTCCATATGCAGGGGATTCCACTGCACAAAGTTGCAACCTTCTTATCTCGAGTTGACATTGCACACCGCTCATCTCTGTATGTGGCAGAAGCTTTATCAGCACCTCCAGCAAGAAGCATCACTCTCTGGCTGGAAAACATCTGTGTTTACACTTAGAAACGTCAATCATCTTGTCCTTTTAATTCTCACTATTACTTACTGCCGTGTCTGTCAGCAAGCAGCAAGCTTCCTGGCTTTACCAAAAACTCACATATTCTGAAAAAAAAAAAAGAGCAAGGAACATTCTATAAAAGTGCAGCATATATGGTGGTTTTTTGGGTTTTTTTTAAACATACTAGTGTGTAAAAGGACTTTTCCAACCTGTTGATATTCTTTTGTTTAGTCCCTTGTCACTTCATAAAACCTTAGGAAGGATACAGTAGCAAACTATGCTGGAAGTTTTGAGATCTATGTTCTCAACTTTGATTTGGGTTCGGGACACACTTACGCCATTAAAATATACACCTTTACAGAATAAAATTTATTCGTACCATTGCAGTGCCCAGCAGCACATCTGCATTCCCATTGCATGCCAAAACATCCAGTAAGTTGAGTCCACTGGCTTAATCCCTGGGCCATCCACAATTCCAGTGTTATATGTAGTTTTCAGTTTGTACTTAAGTTGCACACAAATCATGATCAAATAATTCGCTCAAGACCAAACACTGCAGGATCTGATTTCACTGGCAGGAAAAGGCATTATGGAAAACTTAAGGAAACCATAGAATCCTTGTGCACAGGGTGTGTTGCTCACTGACATTAGCATGAAGCAGCCTTAGCAAGTGAAAGAATCTGACTGTGCAGCTTCAAAAACTCACTTATTTTCTCCTTCAGTCATTTGTAAGCTCTCAGAGAAAGCAGAAAGTCTGTACTCACATGCCTACCTAATCCAATATCTCTTATTCCTCTGGGTCAAGGTTACCCAGTTCTGTCAGATGGAGTATAAATTTTCTGTAAGATGTTGACATTTGGGGGCTAGAAGGTCAAATACAGGTTTGCTCCTTTGTTGTGGTCAGTTTGTTCTGTATTAAGTATTCAATGTGACATCTTAAAGAACTCACTGGTACTTACATTTAGCTCATTCCCAAGTCCTAGCTGCAAAGTGTACTCTCAGTTTCCAGCTAGTAAGGATTTCTGTACCATATATCATATGCCATAAATCATAGACCTCATACATACCAGAGTGTTCTCTGTCAGTGATCACAAGGTTTTGTTTCTCTGCTGCATTCTTCAGCAAATGCAACCCAGTGTTCTTAAAACAGGACACTGGCTATTTTAATTTGTGTGGTGGCAAATTGTTTTCCTCCTATGGAAATTTAACAGGTCACTACTAGTTGACTAAAATGGGTGCAATTTGCATCTGCCAGCTGATGTTTAATAATAACTGTCAATCCTGCCTAGACGGTGCATCAGGAATTTCTGAAAGTACACAACACACAACATATATGGGGATGGACTACCTTACACTCTTCTGACAAGCCATTTAATTAACTGATAAAAATCAAAGAATGAGTGGATGAACCTTGAAAGGAAGATAATTTGTGTGTTTATTGGGCACTTGATACTACGCTGGCCTCTAGTAATTGCAAAAGTTTTGCGCTGCATGCAGCTTGTTGCAAAGGTAAAGCTGGGAAATGTGTTCACTTCACCTTTTTCATCAGTTCTTCAGTGTCAAAGACCTGCAACAGCGTGCACTGAATGTCAAACCACAGAAAAAGTGAGATGTGGTGGGACTTTCTTGACCGTGAAACCGAGGGCAGCTGCTTTATTTGCAAACTGGTTTAATCTCCTTGCAAGCAAACTTTAAACAAGGAACTGCCTGAGATTTATGGCTCCTTACAGGCCCCTAAGTGCTGCATGTAGTGGAAAAGTTGGAGTGAAAACATGTCGTTTACTTCCCCTGGAGAAGACGTATTTCATGGAGGCAGGTCAGAGAGCCACGTCTGGATCATTGCTGACTTAATATGTGACCTGGACAAGTTATATAAGCCCAGTGTTTCTGCTTTCTCAAGTGTAAAATAGGTAAAATATTTCAGTGCACATTAATTGGTTGACTGTTTCCTATATACTGGATAAAAGGAGATTACTGCATGTTTAAGCATCATGTTTCCCTTTTAAATTTTGTTTTAACCACAGCATGACAAGATTTTCTCATTCTTTCTCTTACACTTAGCTAGTTTGTGTGCCTGACAGTTCTTTTTCCTCCCATTTTTCTCCTCCGGTTTTCCTCACTCTGTGCCTTTGTTCTCCTTCTTGCCTGTTTTATTCTGCTTCTCTGTCTTTCTTGCTGCTCTATTTCGCCATAGTCATGACATGAATAATTTCTATTCAGGAGTCTCACTGAGTGTTTGATACACTGAGGCACGTTTTTGCTGCTTGCTGCGCACACACTCTGTGGAGCATCAGTCCTTGTAGGCTGCCTGGGCACATGGTTCTTATTCTCAAGTACTTGTTGCCTCCTGCATGCAAATGTTTAAGGGTCTGCTGGAGTGAAACACACCCTGAGAGGCTCAGTTTTGCCATGATTCTGGTCTGGAGTCTCCCGATGAATGTTCCTTTACCAAAAAAAAAAAAAAAAAAAAAAAAAGAAAAGAAAAAAGTATTGCTGAGTCATAGCCGGTGACTTGAAGGGGCCTGAGGAGCAAATTTGTGACCCAGCTATTGATTGGACTGTCACTTTGTCATGAATAGTAAACACCCAGAGGCACTGAAAAGAAAAGAGGAAGAAAGGGAGTTGCCAGACCAGAAAAGCAAGGAACTGGCTTGCAAGGCTGGAAGGCTGAATTTTCTTAGGTGAACCCTTTGCTGAGGGACAAAACTTTAAAGCAATAAAATCATTCAATCTGCATGCTTTTATTTTAGCTATAGAAATTACTTTTATGTAGTAAAATTTTGTTGCATGACAGTGAAGTTACTTCCTCGGTGTGGACAATGTGAAATAATATATAGCCAGCACATCTGGCTATAGCACCACAATGGTACATTTGCTATTCCATGATATAGCAAAGATCAAATATTTCAAGAGGAAAATGAATGCAGTCTTGAAACAGGTCATTGTTGTCTTCTTTAGCTGTCTAGTCTCTTTTTTCATTCTTTGCTCTGTTGCTTGGTAAATCACTCATTTCTCCTCAGACAGAGCTAGAACTTACTGCTCTCCTTGGACATCACAAAACCAGATAAGATTAGAATATTGGCTTACAGCAGGTCCTCAGCACCCCTGCCCTCCACAAACCCAAGAGCTTTTGTGCACTGTCCTGGTTATGCATTATTTTCTTGGGGTTTTCTTTGTTGTTTCGTTGTTTTTCTGGTTTTTTGGGTTTGTTTTTTTGGGTTTTTTTGGGGGGGTTTTTTTGGCGGATTTTTTTGTTGTTTTAGATTTTTTCCTTTGGGGGTGCATAAAACTATAACTGAGGCATCTGTTAAGGGTGGCCTGATTGGGAATTTAAGGATGTCAAAAAGAATATTCAAGGGAGTTTTCCATTGAATGAAATTGGAAAGTGGCAGTAGGTTTCTTTTGCATTGCATTTATCACAAAGAACAACACCTAAAGGAAGCATCCATTGCATGCTGGCATATTCTAGCTCTCACAAAACATGTGTCCAGTGGAACTGTTCTGGCAGCTTGTTACTCACTTTAATTTCATCAGATTTATGGGTTGAATTCTGAATTCTGTGAGTTTTAGTCTCTGGCTAGTTACACATATGAGAGTTATTTCACCCCTGCCCTCTCAGCAGACACAGGTGCAGAAGGAAAGGGCTGGACATTGGGTGCAAGTGTAAAGACAGCACAAGGTACCTTCAACTAACAGCTGTGAGGGGAAAGGGGTCAGAGAGTGAGACCTAGAGGAGCAAGGCAAGTAGGTTTAAATATCTACATATTGCCTTTGTTCTATCAGGCAATGCTTGAACAGAAATGTTTTGTGGTGTAGTTGTTTTGGTTTTAAATCACTAGAATGTTTTGGCCTGATACAGCCAAACAAGAATATTCTTGGGTAGTTCTTCTTCGTTATCATGAAAAAAAATCAAACTAATCTTCTTGGCTTATAGTTCCAGCAGATTCTTTACATTTGTCTAGCTTTTCTGTAGAGAAAATGAAAAACACATTTATAAGTGACCTTTAGTTTTTGCCATCTAGTCAAGCGTTCTTTGCACCGGCACAGTAATACCATTATCTTGACCTTTGTCTCCCTCATACAGTTTCTCTTTGTGCCTGTCACTAGCCCTGGCTCAGCTAGTAAGAAGGAGGAAAAAATGATGAAAAGGGAAAAAACTACAGCCTTATTCAAATTGTTAGGCCATGTAAGCTTCTGTTTGTTCCAGCTATGCTTGATTTTGTTCTGTTTATTTTTATATTTTCAACTGGAGTTTTCTTCTTCTTTCCCATATTTTTTTTTATTCCTGACTAAAAGTCTATTTAACCAGGTGTATAGGTGTGGAGAAACAAAGTTTAGGAGAACTTTATTGCGAGATTTTTCTGGTCTGAGTCATAGTTGTGGTTTGCCTTGATGTAAAACCTTCCCCAATACCATGCTGTTGCACTTCCATGTGCAAAACAGTTGTATTTCTTTGAAGTTAAAATAAAAGCGCTTCACTGTTTTCTCTGACTTCAACATAATCAAGGAGCAAGCATCTATGTCTAAATCCTACATTTAACTTTCAATCTGACCTTGGATTAATCCCTTTACCTCACCATGCCTCTGTTTCTTTTCCTGCCCCAGATCAGCATGCAGGCAGTGCAGTGAGGGTTGGGGAGCTAGGTCTTAATTCTTTAATACAGCTGGAAAAAATCCCTCAAGACATAAACTAACAGATTTCAAACCATGCTTGTTGGCTACTTTCCAGTCCGAGTGAAGTGCAGAGCTACAGGACGACTAATATGGCTTGAAAATATCACTTGAAAGTCTTTATCTCAATAATGTTTTGACTGATGCATAACTTGCAGAAAGACATTCAGTTTCCGTTTGAAAACATCAAGAGATTTACAGTGTGCCAGTTCTTTCTGTAATTTTGTCCTTTGTTCTGTGATTTATTTCCAAGCACATTGCACGCTGCTATAACCCATAAATTTAATAAGAAATGTAATCTACTCTATTTCCTTCCTTTCCTGATGTGTAGGAAAGAACTATGGAGGATATACACTTAAGCACAAGTGGCAGGGCTTCACTCTCTCTTTCAGTGGCAAGGACTCCTGAAATGGGGTTGATGCGCGTACAGATAGATGGTTTCCTGTTGTTTGTTTTTAGTCTAATCAAGCTGATTGGGATGAATGGTAATGGTGATGTCTTTAGCACATACCAGAAATTTTCTTTGCTTGTGAGCTGGAAAACATTTGCAGTTTGCAGCAGCAATAGCAGTTGACTGAAGATGGGCTATTTGATCATTACCCTCGTAATGGGAGTCGCTGTTTTTCCACACATGCGTCTGCTTATGAGCTTAGAAATTAAGAGCATGTTTCATCCATTGATCTGAAAAAGCTCTTTGTAAAAAGGGTTCCCATCGAGCAAATGATGAAATGGATGAGCAGACAGAGGGAAATTAGCTCAAGGTGATGAGCAGACGGCTGGCAGAGGTGGCAGAGGACTTGGGTCCTTCCGTGGTTTGAGCCCCAGGGACTGAATGACTCCCCTGAGCTGATTTTCCCCTGCTAGACTCAGCAGAAATGCAGAATTGTGGTGATCCTAACAATAGGCTGTTCCCCAAATAATCCATGGCCAGACTTGCATGAAGTCTCTTTCTGTTCTGATCCTTAGGGTTTGATAGCTCAAAACCTATAATTAATTAATTGTATCTGCTGACACGGCCTACTTCTGCCTTTAGTACCAAAACATGAGATACAAAACATTAATCAATTATAAAAACCTTTATGTAAGCAAGTCTTTCATAGGGATGCTTTTTATGGAAGGGTTTTGTGGAAAAGGCAAAGCACTGTAATTTTGGAGGTAGACAGGGTGCTGTCTGTCCCCAAAGGGGACTGAGGATGCATTCCACGTGAAAACAAAAGTGCTAATTATACAGTACATCATATGGTATCCAAGACCATGCATAATGTCTAATTTCCTACCACCTTTTTGTTATCTTCCCATTCATTGGCCTAATTGATACACTACCGATCCTCTTTTGTGCCAAATACATTTGTTTTCCTCCTTCTAGGTCACAGTTTTACAATTATCACCATAGCAACATTCCAGCTATAATAAGAAGATACATCTTCTGAATGGCTGGTGATACAACATTAACTGTTAGAACATAACATTTTTCATGTTGGAAACATCTGGAGTTCACAACCAGCAAAGATCTGTAAAAATGTCTGTAGCTCTTTAATAATCACCCAAGGCTGCACTTGCAAGCTTTATTAGGATGCATTACAAACACTCTTCAGTCTCCAGGCAGGGAATGTGATAAAAATAAGCTTTACTCCAGCACCAAAAGAAGAAGAAGAAGTAAAAAAGAGTTCAGTTTAAGTCATGTGACTTAAAAAAAAAAAAAAAAAAAAGAGAATTTGAATTGGCCTTCATGTCAAGCCCTTTATTTTTGAGAGTTGGGCCAGACTCCTTTCCTGTGCTGTTCCCAGCCTATTACCTACAGCACTAATATTGCTATTTACTGGCTGATTATATCCTCTGGCAAGATTTGGACTGTGTCTACTTCCCTGCTGCAAACTAATCAGTTTTCAAAATTAGTTATTGATCTCAGGCTCATTGTGGGGGACAAATTTAGTGGCTGGTTCATTGAGTATCAGCAGTGCCACTCTTTGTGTGTGCTGCATAGAAGTGAAAACAAACAACATATTCCGGCCCACGTACATATATAATCATCTCATATAAGGAGGTACAAGACAAGTACAAATGCACTGGTAAATAAAATAGCTTTTTTTTTTCTTCTTTTTTTTTTTTATTTTGTGAGAAAGGTGACGTAAAGAAATTCAAGACTCTTCCTCTCTTAAAGTACATGTATATTTCTTACTATCTGCTGCGGAGAGTTTATCTGAGAAAGATCACATGTATCAGCACTACTACTGCAAAATGTTACTGTTACTTATTCTGAAGTAATTTGGAGCGCTGAATTTGTTTAGGGTTTTTTCTTGTTTCAGTTGTTCAGAGTCAGTAAGATTTTCAAATAATAAGTACTCGAGCTTGGGATTTACATTTTAGTGACTAACAATGTGCTGCCATTATCCGATGCACAGCTCTGTTGAGCTACATAAAATCTTTTCAGTGATTATTACACTGCCATCCCTTTGGTTTTAATGGGAACTTATCAGATGCAAGAAATTTTAAGTGGAAAAGTTTCCCTCTAAAACACTGAGACAAAGATATAATCAGCAACACAGCATTTTCCTGGGGGTGGAAGGACCATGCCCAAGTTGTTTCTTGAATGGAAGTACATCAACACTAGGTTTCATGGTTCTAAATTTCACCCCCAGGTGGACCTATAAAAGTTTTGAAACCTAATTCTCTTTCTGAGAAAAGAGATTCCCATATAGGTTCAGCTGCAAGAATGCATTTTCTAGTCCCTTTAGGAAAACTCCTAGTCCATGCAAGCATATTGAAAATGTCCAAAATGTTTTTAATAATAGTCTACTCCTGTCCAACTGCAACAATTTCATTATTTATGATACAAAAAACAATGCTAAAAGTGTTTTTTCTCTTTCTTAAACATTATTATTCTTATGCTTTTTACTGAAAACAAACCTCAATCTTTTACACATTTCACTGTTGAAACCATATACAGAGTATCTGCCACGTGTGTGTATAAATATATATTTCTAAATTAATTTAATGTGTTCAGTACGTCTTTTATTTTATTATGAGGTCCTTGAATTTTATTTCAAGGTTACCACTTTGAAAGTGTCCAAAAGATGAGAATGTCAAAAACATTATTTGCATGGATTTTTCATTAAAAACTATAGTTTTCCAAAATTTGCTCAAAACTTGGCCCGAATTTCCCAAAAGGTTTATGAATCTGGACTCTATTTCTGATTTATGAAAAAACCACACACCAGGTCCTTGGCTTTGCCCTAGTTTTCAGATTTTCATAGTGTGGTTTATTTTTGATGTGTAGAAAAGCTGGAATCTCAATAAATAGTTGGTGGTCTGTGATTATGTTCCTTGTTTGAATATGATACACATGTACACAAACAAACTTTCAAAAAACCCTTTTTGATTCATATTGAGGCAGATTAGAAATTACTGAGAGTTTTATTACAAGGTTAATTTCAAGTGGAAAGTTTCACCCTACATTCCTGTCTGCTTAAAATTTCCATAAAACTCAGTAAGAGTTGGAGCAGGCAAAGAGTGCAAATCCTGTGTATAATGGGAATTGAATCTTAGAGTAGAAATAATGAGACAATGGAATCACCTGTGTATTTCACCATTAGTTTCTGTTACACTGTGATGAATTTGAAACATGCTGCTTGTTTTCCACAGTTCTTGAATGAAGCTGGGGTCTTAAAACATCCTTCTCACTTCTGACTCTCAGCTTATTAAGAGGTAGCATAAGAATCATACATTTCAGTACAAAATCTGAGCTGAAGCCTTCTGTGGTTAGCATACTTTGAACCAAACTCTACTTAGTCACCTACATTCCTGAATTGAGGTAACTGAAACGATTCAGATTTAAAATCCAGTTGTATCTATGAATCAAAAAAGTACTTTAAGAGATATGAATAAATTAAATGTGTATTCAATTTAATTTGAAGATGGACACCCAGGTTGAAAAAACCCAATGTTTACTTGTTTCAGTGAAGCAATCACTGAACAAAGAACTTGTACACAATTGATCTACAAATACAAGTAAATCAATAAAATATTTTAGACCTCCGTTTCTAGCCTATCTAGGTCATTTAAATGCTCCATCCTCAAGGGAATTAATGAAATTAAAAACTATATTACTTTTTTATTTGAGCATGCTCTGTCTGCCTGCAATTTCTCTGCTTTCGAGTGAATGGTTCCACTAGAGTTCACACAACCATATTTTGCCCTAGATTTTTATTCAACTAAAACTAAACTGAAAACCAATATGCTTAAAAATGTTTCGGTGCATTCAAAGATAGGACTAAGGAACTCAAAAAAACCCCCATATTAAAATGCAAATGTAAGGGTTTGTACTCAAGACACATTTTTCAAAGAACCAAGCTCTGATATGAAATTTAAGATATATTTTAATGAGGTTTAATTAATTAAGAGGTGGTAAAATTCAAGTTGTGAAAAATTCAGAAGTCGAGGTGTAATATTTGTACACTGGAAGCCAGCACTGAGGTAAAATCAATAAAATTTTTCAAACATATTAAAAGATAATTACTTGTGCCACTGAGATGTTGTTACACCAAACAACCCCACATTAAAATGGAGTAAACTTTAGATTTGTATCTTGTTCGGATGCATTTTGGAACGGCAAGATTTTTTTTAGCAACTTTGTGTGGCTGTATGCCAACTGAAAAGTTTCAATATCTTTTAATTATTTGCCTTCTTATGAAAATTATGGTCATTTCATAGGAGTTTATGTTTTCATAACAGAAATCTTGTTTGGTATGTTGGTTTTTTCATATGCCAACTCTTGATAAATAGTTAATATCTGTTAATGAAATAAGAGATACCTGGTTCAGGTATTTAAGATTTTTGAAGCTTGAGTACTGGTTTGAAATTTTGTTTAAGTTTTTTTTTTATGCCATATGCAGTCTGCTGAGAGGCAGTGAGAATTCTGAGATTAATGTGATCTTAAAATAAGTGAATAAAGATAGTGCATCTACATCCTCCCTTTTTGTTGGACCGCTAAACAGGCCACCAGCTGTGATTACAGCTATATCTCTAGTGTTACTGAGTTTTAAGGGAACACAAAATCAACAATAAACTGTTTAATACAATTTCCATCTATCTTTGGTGCCACAAATTAAGATTAATTTAATATTATAGTTTATATGGAATTAATTGAAAACATGTCGTCCCTGTTCCCACACTCAGAGCGTGTTTATCATTCAACAGTAAAATAATTTACAGATGTAAAATCTCAGGAGAATAACAAATCCCTGTGATTTTGAGTACTTTGAATTGCTTGTGTGTTGGTTTTGGGTTGGGTTTTTTTTCCATTTTAATCAGTAGCTGCTAATGAGGCTAACCAAATTACTAGAGATTTATTGCCTTATGTAAGTGAATTTATCATCTGTGAAAAGCAATATGACAGAATTTGGGGTCCATTTGAAGATGCTTAGCAAAGCACAAGCTGTCCTCATGCAGGAGTGGTGATGGCATTCACTACCAGTAGCAGCATTGGGTTTTAGGTTGGAGATGTGGATTTTCAGAACAGAAGGGATTCATTCTCTTTTAAACTTGATCCAAGCACAATTGCACCAAAGCTTTTATGGCTGATTAGGGTAGAAACACTGTTGCTCCTTAGTGTAGCATTATTTTCTCTTCTGTAGATTTTCTTCCAGTAAAAAGTGAAGGGTTTAATGTGGACAGCTCAGCTTAAGTCCACCCCAAGAACTACTGAAATGAAAGAAATCCAAATGGTGTTAAGCAGTTCGGTGTCGTGCAGCACTTGACTAGATTCCTACCATTTAAAATATTCAGGTTTGTGTATACACTGCCAGCGAGGTTCAAAGCAGAGTATTTGGTTCATTTAACAACTGCAGACACTCCATTAGCCTTTTTCACTACCAGCCTCACATCTCATATGCCTGCCTGATCCATCTGTCACGTTTTGTCAAACGTAAGCACTCTCGGGGAGCGGCCATGATTTCACAGTGCACCGCGAAATGGGGCTCCAACCTGAATATCCACTGAACCACAGACTGGAATTTTAAGAATTGAAGAGCAAATGGAAGCTCTGTAATCAGCAGGACTATGAGCAAGGAGGGGTGGTTGCATTAATGTAGATGTGTGGTGGGCAGTAAGACATGTAAATCTTCACTGAATGGATAATGGAAGGACGGAAATATCAGGTTAGATTACACAGTCAGGCTTCTGGCTTTGAAAGTACCCAGGAAAAGATACCGAGAGGAAAGCTGAATAAGCCAAGTACCCAGAATCCTTTCCTGATGTTCCTTGGCTCAAAACAAAATAGCACACAACACCTCACAGATCTGGCTTTTCAGAGTAGAAATGGATGATAGGGAATTAATTGCAATCTAAATTCAATATAGCTCAACAATCTGGCCACTAACATTTACATACTTAATGTGCAGTATGATTATAGGATGCTAAAAAAGATTTTTCATTCCAAGGAAAAGGTATTTTTGTATGTTATTGTCAAGACTTGTGTGTTTTACATACACATATATATGTACATAAATCCTTTTCTGTCTCTGCACATGCAGCCATACTGTCACACATACAGATATAAAGAGCATACATCTACAGTAAAAATCTGCTACACTGACTTCTTGCTGTCATTCTGACAGAAATTGTGACTTATGTTGGGTGCAGAATATCTAATTTTGTAGCAACATCTGTATCATGGTGCAACTAACTTCTTCCCTATCTACGTGTACTATATCCTTTCTTTAATATTCTTACATGCAAATGGCACACTGAAAATAAGTCTTGCCCTGTAAAATAAAAAAGTTAATATTAATCAGGTGCTAAAAATTTAGCATGTGGGAGGACAGTTTTGCTGCTGGAGTTATTTAGATGCTGTACATACCCAGCTAGTACATGGTGATATAAGAACAGCTGTACTAGTTAAGTTATATGGTCACTGGCCTCCTTGGGGAGTAGTCAGCAAAGTGCGTAGGAAAAGAGTTTCATAAAAGGCTAAACACTGAGCGTTTTCTTAGTATATTCTTTCATTTTCAGACAATCTGTGGCACTGAGATTTTCTGAGCCAGAGGCTGCATGCACATCTTTATGCTTAATGGCCCTTAATGGATCTTTTTTTTCTAATCATTTGCCTAATTATTTTTTTAACTCATTTATCCTTTTGGCCTTCGCAACATCCTGTGGCCATGAGTTCTACAATTTAATTACGTGTTATGTGAATAAGCACTTCCTTTTGACCCTGGATGCATTAAGAATACTTTATCTGTATTTTTTCTTTCCTTTCCTTTTTTTAATTCCTTTTACTTTTTATGCTGATGCCCATGCAGCAGGAGCTAACTGCTTGGAAACTTTGTTCTTGAGACTTCACCTCAGTGTTCTTTGAGTCAGAAACGACCCTTTTGATGTTGGCATAAGCAAGTATATGAACTATAAACCATATATAAAATGCTGGCTACATCTTGAAGCATGAAAGAAATATGTTTCTAGTCCAGTTTTTTTTCTGGCTCTTTCCCATAGTTTTAGAAGCTGGGTCCATGAGTAACTTTTGTGGTCTCAAACTTTATGAATTCTTACCTCTAGGGACTGTGAACAAGGAATGACTTAAAAAAAAAAAAATCAACCACCACCAACAAAAAAAACATACAAAAAACACCTCCAAAACTTCACAAACCAAAACCCAAACAACACTGTAAGTTTTAAATTAAATCTAGAAGAAGACTAAATTTGGTCTGAAGAGTATGTGAGAAAAAGAAGGTTAATCTTCATGCTTCCTAAGTTAAATTCCTTCCATCCACAGAAGATCTGGTTTTATTCTGTAGTTGCTCTTGCATTTGTCATCGGTGAGTTTGACCCAAAGAAAGGAGGTGTAATTGAATATCATGATTTGATCATTAAGAAGTCAACTTCTTTAATGTAAGGAGGGGAAGGAAAGAGGACTTTTGACTGAGTACAACACCTCTCCAAACTGAGTTATTTTTCAGCAAGTAACTAAATGTGGATTTGTGGCCACACCTGAGGTGCTGCACTCTAAAAATGTCAGCACTGCAACTTTTGATTTAGAGGTAGAAGGAATAAAGCAAGGAATAAATCTGATGAGATCTCTGAAGCTGAAGTTATATTTCAGAGTAACTGAATCCCCTTTGTGGAGAATGTGCTTTATTTTAATCTAACTGCTGCTGTTTTTGTGCCAGTTTTATTTCAAATTTTTACTTCACAGTTCTCAGGCAAATGTTCTTCTCATGGTCTTGAGTCACCCACTGCTGTCCAGAAGACAATAGATAATAATACATGATGTGCATAATATCCTTCCTACAGAGATTATCACAAATTATTTTGCACCCTGTTGAGCATATCATGACTCCTGGTGCGATGCTTGGCAGTTCACTGCCCTCCAAATGCACTGCCTGGTCGTTTCCTACATCCCACAGTTTCTGGCTGTCGTGTAGATTATCTTTCCTCTTGTTTTGCCATCAGCAGGGATATAAAACTCTATTTGTAATACTAAACTTACCAAGTGATATTTCAGAACCTTAAGTGTAAATGTACCAACAGTCTTTATGGAAGCTGTTTAATGCATTTCCTGTAAATTCTTAAAATGGTTACAGCACAGCTTGGCAGCTCAGCTATGTGTACGCTCAATATTTCTATATTATAGCAACTGGAGATGTAAGGTGTGCTGATAAAAGAAAGGTAATACAGTTTGATTACCTGATACAGACAGGAGGCTGGTTTTTTAGCCAGTTAGGCCTGGCCATAAAACATGTTTTAGCTAAAAAAAAACCACAGTAAAACTGCAGGAACATGTTTCAGATGCCTCTTGTCCTGAACGGAGACAGTCACTGTGATTTGAATCTTGCTGATTCATCTCCAGTGTTTTAAAAGGACAGCTGAAACAGTCTGATGATTCTTCAATTAGAAAAAAAAAGGAACTTATCAATATGAAAATAAATGTTGTAGCTGATTTGATATCACTAATAGTCCAGCAACAATAAAGGCCCATTTCCTGGAATCAAAGGGTTCCTGGACTGGTGCCACATCCACATAGGTTAAGGAGTAGGTGGAGGCATCTGCTTGCTTGCTTTCTCTTGCATGACCAGGGTTTCACAGCTCAGTCTTCCATTTCCTGGATATTTTCCTCTTCATTTTTAACATTTTTGAGCATTGGAATGCGCAAGGAATTAAAAAATTAAAACCAAGGCAGCCTCAAGATGCAGCTGACAGAAATGTTTATATGCCTCACAATGGCGTTGTGAGGCAGTGCCTCCTGTTCTCATAGCCAAACCTCAAAGAACAGATGATTCCTGCTTGAGAAAACTGCACTGAAAATCTGGAAGGTTCTCAGTTCTCTGAGTTGTTCTGACTTGTTAAGTTGCACTGTTTAGCCTAAGGCATGAGGATACAGTTCCTTTTCTGGGAAATAACTAACAGCCTGCTTTTGCAGCCCAAAAGATGTTTCAAACATGAGAATATTAAAAACAGTAACATCTTTTCCATTCAAAATTCCCACTATAATACACTTTTCAGGTTTCTATTGGGGAAAAAATAAAAGTTAAGCAAACTTGTTTTGCTTAACTTTTAAGGTTTTTAGCTTGTGACTGATTTTAAATGCCTGTTATATACAGAATAATTCTCATCTAGATATTTTATTCATGTAAGAAATCATTTATTTTAGTTTTATCTTTAGGATTTCAAAAGTGCTGTAGAGTTCAGGGAGCTAATCTCTACTTTTTCTTTGCAACTGTGCAGAATGATTTCTACACTTGTATGTTGAGGAAGACCAGGCTTTAACCCAGGGAGTAATTTATCCAGGGCTTGGTAAAAATGGAAATATTGCTCTGTGTTGTTCTGTATTGTTTGTACAAGTACCAGTGGCTGTCACCATGATATGTTAGAAAAAGAAAGGAATGCCTGTGGAGCATATCAGAATGATAAGTCTTGGTCACAGAGGCCCCTCAGGTTCCAGTGAGCTCTGCCAAACCTCTGATTCAATCAGTTTTAGGGAAGGCAAACTCTCAGTACCTGCTCTGCCTGCAGTGTTTGAGTCATAGCTTTACCTTGGGGTAAAAAAACCCCACATGTAAACACAAATATAGATTATATATGTATAAACACGTCAATGGGTATATAGTATTTATATGGATGGGCAACTGCTACTTTGCAAGGTAAATGGAAAATAAGTCTTTATCTTACTGTCTGGAAAGAACATAATTTCTGGTCTCATCTGGTTCTTTCTCACAATTATTGTTCTTTGTCCCTTTTAATCATAGTTAAATCCTACTCTCTCAAATCTTCATATTTTTTTCCTCTGCTAATAGTTTGACGTGTCTTGAACTATATAGAGCTTACATAGACCATTTGGCTGATTAGTGACCACAGAAATTATCAGCTAGGATTTCTACAGAGAAGCTGTCCATGACACCACTAAAGGTATCACTAAAATTTAAATAGATGATGAGTATTTCTTTAAATACAATAACAAAATCAATTGCTTTCCAAAAAAACCCCTACTAAAGCCTACATCACATTTTTCTGCCAGAGTCTGAATGCTTTACTGTTTGTATTTCTTAGAAGAACTGAAGAGCAGCAACATTTACTTAATCAGTACTTACTCTTAAGGGATTTAACTGATGCTGAATGCTTGCTGTTTGAAAATAAACACTTTCATTTGGTCTGACAAACATTGCTTGGTGGAGAGTAAAAGCATATCTAGAATTATTCTAGCAATACTTAAGTGTCAGAAAAAAGTGTGGCCAGAAGGACTAGGGATGTGATCAGTCCCCTGTGCTCTTGAATCCTGTGTTCAGTTTTGAGCCTCTCATTAAAAGAAAGAAATTGAGGAGCTGGAACAGAAGTCCAGAGAAGGGAAATGGAGCTGGGGAAGAGTCTGGAGCACAAGGCTGACGAGGAGCAGCTGAGGGAGCTGGGGCTGTTTAGTCTGGGGAAAAGGAGGCTCAGGGGTGACAGCTCCCTGACAGGAGGGTGAAGCCAGGTGAGAATCAGCCTCGTCTCCCAGGTAAAATGTGATAGGACAAGAGGAAATGGCCTAAAGTTGCGTAAGGGGAGGTTTAGGTTGGAGAGTTAGAAATATTTCTTCACAGAAAGTGTTATCAAGTATGGGAACAGGCTGCTGAGGGAAGTGGAGTGATGGAGTCACTCTCCCTGGAGGTGTTTAAAAGATGTTGATGTGGATGTGCACTGAGGGCCGTGGTTTAGTGGGGACTTGGCAGTGCTTTCCTCTACCCTCTGAAACCCATGGGATTTTTGGCCCCCTTATTCAAACATCCCTCAGGCACCTGGGCACAACGTGCTTCTCTAGGCTCTCATCAGCTGTCTTCACAAACCAAACAACTCCTCCCTGGAGGGGGCAGAAGGGAAAGACAGGGATTTCTGGATATATTTGCCTATAACTGGTGCTCTTCCCACAGATTACACTTGAGTTAACCCAGAAACATAGGAGGTGAAAGCTGAGGACATGTACTCAGCCATCAGTCTGACAGAAAAAACAGAATCGAAGTCCAGTTTCAATCCTGTTTCACTCTGGTACACATGTAAATAAAAAATAGATCCATCCCATAATTTTCAAACAATTCATAGTACAAACACATACATGTTTCATTTATTTTTGAAGTAATCTCTTACTGCATTTATGCAAAACTTTGACCCCACTTCTCCCTTAGAGCATCACTGTCATGGCATGCAAGGTCAGCTAGAATTTCAGGCACAGGAAGGGTCAAATAGCATAACTAATTGCACTTTCATGAAAGACAACAGAACACAAGTTCACTAATTTAAGCCTGCAGTGCAATCACATTTAAATGCTGAATACCCATTTGAACCACGGCACATTTTTTGCCTGTACACATTGAAAATCCAAGCATAAAATTTCCCTGGAGAGATGATAAGCACTTTTTCCGTTGTGTTTCCTCCACATTTTAAAATCAGTACAGGTAAAGTGTGTAAGTAATTTGATGATTGCTTGGGTGTTAGCACTGTTTGTGTTTCAGAGTGGATTTTCTGATCTTTTTAGCTCTTTAGCTACAGGTCTTCTGTGAGAGCATTTCTTCATTCTTCTGTGGTGGTCTAAGTTTGGTCTTTATGTAACTCCTGTAGTTTTCCACTTCTCCACTGGACACTTCTCTGACATTTATTGCCAGCTTGGTCTCATAATGTATAATCAGAAGATGTGATGTTTCAGAATTGTTTAAAATAAGTATTTTACGTTAAAACTTTGTTTACCATTTCCTTATGCTGAAGAAGCCTACAGAAGGCTTCTCATAGGTGTGTTAAAAGTGATTCAAGATGTTCCTAAAATTTCATCTTTTAAATGCTAAATTTGCTTCCTTTATTACAATCCTTGAGAGACAAGGATGTTTAGATTTTCTGTCTTTAGTTTTTATACCTCTATGAAAATACAGATTCTTAAAAAAAAAAAAAAAAAATCCTAGATTTGACCACATACACCCTTTGGAATAGTAGGTAGCATTTAGGTAATATATTTTTCAGGAAGTTACAGAAATACAAGCTTGGGTGTCTTGGAAATTTTCTCTGTTGGCAGTAGGAGCACTAAACATATGAACAAACCTATGTGATTTGCATTAGTGGTGAATGAAGCTCTAAGAAATCACAGCACTCACTGCCCAGCCTGTGTTTCCTGATCTGCCATCAATCCTAAGAGCTGGAATTAATTCATATTAAAAGACATGGAGCTATTGATGCACTCCAGAGGGCTGAAAGCTGGGTGATAACATTTGCTGGATGCAAACATGATCAGGACAACTGCAGCCACCACTGGCTCTCTCCTGCTCTCTCTGAAAATATGACAATGGCAGAGCTGTGTGCAGTAGCTAAATGTCCAGTTGTCATTTTAGCTCACTTAAACCCCCTTGACTGAACCAGGGGAGCTAAATTCAAACTGGCAGTCACTCTTCCTTCGAGGAAACAAGTCGATATTGGGTCTATGTGCAGCAGATGCGTAGCTAATGCAATGAATATGGTTCTTAAGTTTTGTAAATAGGAAAGTGAAAACTGCTCATATTTTTTAGCTCTTTTTATTTTGCATTTTGCAAAGAAGGGTTTATCCTGTATTTCACATTTGAAAGGCAGACAATTGCTGTAAGTGATTCAGAATATTTTTTGACGCTTGTTTATCAGCATAAAAGATTAAAGCTTTATGAATAAATATAGAAAATTCTTCACAGCTTTCTAACTTCGGAAATCCTCTTGTGGTAGCTTCTTGAACTAATATATTTATAATCTATACATTGGAGGTATTCAGCAGATTTATAATGTTTTATAAAGTCTGTTAAGCATATTAATCAGCAAGCTTTTGTGATTCCATTCAAATTGAGTCCACTAGGATTCCTCTGACTTTGTAAAGTCAATCTTCTCATTTTTTTTTTCCTATGGTGTTTTAGGGGGTGTCTACTTAGTTAATTTCTCCAGGGCTTTATTATCATCTTCCTCCAATGCTTACAGCAAAGAAAAGACAACAGACACTGAGGAAAAGCAAGAAGCAAGATGGGCGCTCAAAAATACCTTAGCAGTTCCAGTCAAATCTTTTGTAGAAGAATGGAGTATCTTGTTCCACATAAACTGGATTACTCAGCACTTGTGTAAACTGACCTTATACCCCTTCCTTCAAGTGTATCCAGACATTGCTCATGCCTCAGTTTAATTAGGGTAAGGGTTTCTATGTAATGTGATGCGATATTAAGCGCGCACAAATATTTGGCTAGACAAACATCTGCATTTTCACTTCTGAAATTAATCACAGTCTGAAAAGTGCTGGAAATGAATGACCCGATGTATAGGAGCAAAGTTTCTACAGTGGTTTAAGGAACAGTGCCTGCTTTGTTAGGTACAGACCGAATATTCGCTCAGATAAATAGGGGGTTAAGCCAAAGGGTATAGAATCCCCTCACATCTTTCTATTTACTGCTTGGTAGAGTAGCACCTTTCTCAGCAGACATTCCTTGTGGGAGAAGAAAAGTTTGTCAGTGCTGGACAATAATTAATCAGTCGAGGTCATTTGGGAAAATCCGAGATATCAGTGGAAATTGTCCTGTACGTTCCGAAAGTGTGGGGAGAAAGACTAGTGAGGGGCAAGCCATAGTCATAGTCAGAATAGATGCCTACAGACAGGATATTTATGGAAATAATTTTCTTTCTTTTCATGTGAAAAGATTCCTCTTGTAGTAGGTGGGATAGGACTGCACCTATCTCAGAAGCCAGGCAGCAGCACTAAAAGCATTCACAAGTTGCTTCCCACACTGAAGTTCCCTACTCAGGCTAAACTGGCATTTTATTGCAGAGGTACAGTTTTGCCAAGCACTGCAGCTCTGATGTACTCATGTTCCTCTGCCCACACCCTTTTCCATGGCTTAGCTTACTACTGTATGTTCTTTATTACCTAAGCAAACTGATATTCAAGAGCTTTATTTTTTCTTTAGGAGGATATTTTTTGAGGATTTTCTCTCTCAAAAGGCTGTCCCTGATTAGCTCAGTGGATGTGGAATAAGATTGTTTTGCTCTTTTCTTTAGAAGTTGTTACTGCAAACCCGGATGAAGCAGAAGCACTTGTCAGCTTGGCGCATTGTGTGTATTTTGCAACTAACAGGAACAGTGTAGCTTTTTTGTCCTCTTTTGAAAATCCAAGAGACCTTGATTCTGCACATAAAAGCTCTGGCAACAAGCCCACAGATCCCTCTTCTAAGTGTATGCCAAGAGTTTGAGTTAAAAAATTCAAACAGAAAAGATTTGGGGCAATATGGATAAAAATTCTGTCCTTTCTTTTTACCAACTTTAAAAGTCTTTCCCTTTATGATATCATAATCTCTAAAATGTACACAATATTCTTCAAAGCTCTCCTTCACTTTAGCAGCTGCTCTGGATGAAAAAATAAAAGAGCTCTTTGGAAAAGCCTTCTCTCTTAGCAGAAAAGATCCATGTTTTCCTGCTCTTCCTCAAAGACCATGTGCACGACAGCAATTGTATTTACATTGGGCACTGATCATTACGTTTTTTTATTTTCTACAGTTAATTCCTGAGGTGGGTGTCAAAGCAGCTGCCATGGCAGGGAGGTGATGTGCCAGTCTCCTGGCACTGTTTCCCTTTGTTTTAGGAAGAGCAGCGCCTCCAGTGGTGCCCCAGTAACCATCACTCCCAAAATCAGCCATTCCATTCTTACCTTTCTAACACCTGCAATTACCATGCTGAGGTTTTAATTAAGAGATTGAAAAGCAGCTTCAAATGTGCCCTGTGGGTCTTTTGAAGGATTAAAAAGAGGTGTTACCTGTTTAAAGACAGGAGGGAAAAGGAGTTGATGTCTTATAGTTGATGTCTGGGCATCTCACAGATAAAATTTACAGGGTGAAAATTCAGCACATTTTCTTCAGAAACATATTATTTGAATTACTGGGGAAAAAATAGAGTTTTCTATGTATAATTTTCTCATTTAAAAGTCCATGTGTTTGCTCTTGCTTATCACTTTTAAAAATACCTTAATTATACAGGTGGGGTTGTTTCTTTGCTTTGCTGTGTTCAGATATATAGGCATATGCATACTGAGAATTTCTTCTTGTGAGTAGTGTGTCCCAGATGGATGGCAGAGAGCTGTTCAGCTACACTGAGGAAAAATAGTGTGTGCAAAACCACATGGAAACACACATTTTTTTTTCCTGTTTTATATAGAGGTGCAGTACTCAATGTTATTAATGGGGTATTTTGGTTTAATAGACAATGCTGCTATGTTTTAACACTTCAATATTGTTCAAAAGTAGATCCTGGGAAAAAAAAAATCATTTACTTAAATAGCTTACATGGCAGGCAAGTGTATGAGGGTCAATGGAAATCAATACCAAAAGAGGCATTTCTACTACCTGGCTTTTGAAAGAGATGTATAGACAAGGCTGTTAATTGGTTTTCAATGGAATAAATTTCAGCGGAGTTCATAATTATTCACTTGTATGTATCCTCAGACCACTGTAATTTCCCTTTAACTTCCAAATTCTCCACTTTCTATGGAGCATTTATAAATAATAACATGAATTTGCCACTTTCAGGCAGACTGTGCTCTCTAAGACCTCAATTCTCAAGTATCAAATGCCTTTGTGTTTCTTGTGTCACTTGAAATCCAAGAAATATGTTGCAAACAAATTTAAGAAATAATTTATAATTTCTGTTCTCGAGCTTGAAATATTTTAGCGGTCTTAATTTTCCAGGCTAGTTTTCAATATTCTGCCTCTGAAGTTGTTGCCTGATTCCTTTTCAAAAAATCCCATGGGAATAAGCCCTGATAGGTGCGTTTGTCTACTTGTATCTGTTCCTCCCTGATCAAAGTTACTTATAATTAATTTTCTGAAGATTGGTCAACATTTTGCTGTTCAATACAACTCACTAGCTGGATTTGGTAAATGTACTACTTGGCAAGGGAATGAAATTCCCATGGAATATGGCACACTCGGATTGTGCTGCAGGGATTATGCCCACTTTGAACACAGTTTGAATTAAGTGGCAGAAGAGTGTAGAGGGGCTTAAAATGTATCTGCCAACTCCAGGCATTTCAGTTCAACCTCCATTACCCTGACAATCTTGGGCATGCCTCAAATAACCGCAGTGTGGGATAGCAAGTCCTGTGGCATGGGAGAGATTTTCACTGGGAACAATTCTGTGAAAGCTTTTAGGAAGACAAGCTGGAAACAGCCCTAGATAGAGGCAAAGATGAATAAAAACCAATTCAGAAGCCAGAAAAGATATCCTATTTTAGAAGAATGCTTCATATCTCAAACAATGTGGTGTAAAGACCCCATAATTTTGAAAGGAATAATTTTAGCACATGAACAACCAAGCCCACCCCAGTCTTGGGTACACAGAAGAAGTTTTTGGGTGCTACCATGAATTATACACAACCCACTTAGAAACAGGCAAAACTAATATTTTACAATGATCCATGAGGATAATAAAGTAAATAATTATTTAAAATATGATGGCAATATTAACTTAGAACTGTGTTTGTTCAGGTATGGAATATTAAGAAAATAGGAATGTGGCATTCAGTCCCACCCCTCTCTGAGTGAGCAGACTTGTTTAGCCCAGCATTCTGTCTCTGCAGTAACTAATCAAGGTACTTCCAGAGGGACTTTAAGTCATACTTATGTCTTTTGCTAGCACACCCTCCCAATCCAGCAGCACCAGAACTTCCTGCTCTGATCATAATCTGGATGGTCATGTTTAAGAGCCGTTAGTTTGTCTTTCCTTGGTTAATACATCCTAGTGTGGTGCATTTTATTGCATTTTGAATACTGTATGGCCATCGGTTTGACACTGCTCTACCCAAAAAAAAAAAAAAGTTTCATTTGTTTTAAAATTATTATCTAAATTTCTAAGCTGGACTCAATTTTTATATTGTGAAAAGTATTTCTTGACTGATCAGTTTCACACCATTTAGGATTTCCTTTTCCTTAATTTCAAGTACCCTTCCAGTTGCCCCTTTATTCACTGCAGACTATCAAGTCTTTTCTCTTTGCAGAACTTGTTCTGCACCCCCTGCTCACACTTGTCAGCCTTCTATGTTTTTATTACTTGGACCATATGATTTTTTCAGACAGCATAGCCAGAACTGCATACAGTAATTACAGTGTGGGCACACCAAAGATCTACAAGCAGTTTAATACGTCTCTGTTTATACCCAGACTCCTTTCCCAATAACTCCCAACAATCTGTTTGCCATCCTGGCTGCTATGGGTAACAGCTAAATCAAATCCAGCATTGTGTACGTTTGTGTTTTTTTATTAGCCATCATATTTATTGATAATGAATTGTAATTGCTATTTTAACTATCACTCCCTAAATGTATTTGGTCTTCTGGACCCTTCAGTAGTTTTTTTTTTTTAATAATTTTTGACCATGAGGAATAATTCTGTATCATCTGCATGCTTTGGCATCTTTCTGCTAGTTATTTTCTCAGGCAGATGAATGAAACAGAATAAAGATTATGGGATGAAGTGAATGGGAGAGATAACCCCTACAAGGAGAAGGAGATGGCTACTAGACATGAACACTTTTTTCTGAATCAGTCATCTTAAATCACAGCTTGCAAAGCCCATTAGCACATGGCATGTTCTTGTCTGTGTTTGAGGAGTGTAGTTCTGAGGACTTACTTATCATGGCAGTAGGGGCTTTACAGAATTACATTCTAAACTTCCTTTTCTTTTCAGCTTGAAAAGGTAGCATAAAAGAAACTGTTACCTACAAAAAAAGAGGCTCAAGCTTGTAGTGAATGATCTTAAAATAGCAGTATATCCTACAGATCACTCAGGACTGCTGTTTATGTTATGCCACTCCCAGGGATTATTTTGGTTTATGATCATCCTATAAAGGATGTATTGTCCTAGAAAGGTTTGTGATCATACCTAAATGTGGTCATACCTATGTGAGGCTATTCTGGATAACATATGGTGGTGTATGCTGAAGTACAGCGACAGTAATATTTAAGCTTAATATTTCTGATCCAGGGAAAAAAATAACCTGATTGTTTGCTGATGTGTCTATCTTAAGCCTCACCCTGTTGCCTCCTTCTTTTATTTGCTTCTTTAAATGATTTTAAACACACAAGAAGCAGCAATCCCTGCTGCCTAAGGCTGGTGTGCTTACATAGATTTCAGCAAAATTTAACTCGTTTAATTCTAAGGAAATAACTGTGAAAAGTTTGAGATGGTATCTCTAGATATTGACAAACATAAATACCAGTATTTCTGTGCTGTGCAAAGGTATAAGGAAGGTGAGCCTGGAATGGACGGATTTTTATTTTCAGGTGGGATAGATCATATTTCTTCACGGTATCAATTCCCTTTAAAATAAGTTTGCATTGCTCAAATGGTGACCTTTCCTAGTGAGATCCTTACGGATCCATCCTTAGAGATGGTTCTGTTTACTTTTGCAAATGGGGCTTCTCCATTCAGTTATTATTTTAGGAACTCAATATCTTTCCAGGAATTTCATCTCTCCCAGAGATGTGTGGTTGTGCTCCTTCAGGGTGCATGGTAAGAAGCGACAGCCTCACTTCTTCAGATAGTTCTGCACGAGAGCGTAGGAATAGGAATACTGGCTCAGATCCAAGCTCCTTCTCTTCTGGCAATAGCCTATGTAAAATGCTTTTAAGGAAGATTATAATAACCTAACAGATGGCTTGTGTAGGATAATCTGACACTGATCGCTTATACTTAAAGGTTGTTTTAAACCCAGAAGTGTAATTTATTTCCACATTTTTATTATGAATATTTATCATAACAAAATATTTTCTGTAGAGATGTCTCTGAATCTTGTATTCATGATGTCAGCAGTAATCAGCTCTTCAGCCAGATAATACCTCTTTATTAAAAAAATTTTTTTTATTGCTTTTTTTATTCTCATGCTACCATGTGAGAAACTTTATGTGTCATCATTATTTCATACACGACTACTGTGACAGCTGTTACTCCTCTTTCCCCAGCAGTAAACAATCTCACACCTTTTCAATCCTGACATGTCTTCCAGATTCATGATCGTTTTTATCATTTTTCTCCAAGTTCACAACCTATCCCTAAATACCTGATTTCAAGAGTTTCCAGATGAACTTTAATTCCTGCTGGTAAATATAAAATTGCTATTCTGTCCTCCATATTCACATCTTCTATCTATCCCAGGCACACCTTTAAGAAATATTAAATGAAGCTGACTGAGAGTGGAAAAGAATGGCTGTTGGGAATGAGGAGGCCTAAATTTGATTACTTCTTGTTGATCAAATCATAAACTCTCCTATACTCCTACCTGCAAAATATGGATAATAGCAGTTTCTTGCTCACAGAGTGGAATACAGGCACAAGAACTCACATGATATAAATACTCCAGGAAATGTTCTCAAATATATATAATGCTACATAAATGCAGGTTATCTGTATTCAGCCAGCCCAGTGGCTTGAATCTAATTGTATCCTGAGAAAATGTATAATTTAATAGATTTTGACATGAAAAATTTCCAAGTATGTGACTATGTTCCCTTCATTATAGGCATATAAAAAAACCCCCTTTGAAGTTAAAGTAGGAGAAAAAATAATTCTACCTGACAAGAATAGCTGGAGCACTAAGATTATGGTTTATAGATTAGCTACACAATGAAATACAAAACTGGCCTCTTTCTCACCCCATAGGAGCTTCTTCAAAAGGAAGTCATAGATAAAGAAGTTATAAACAGGAGCTTTTGGTAAAAAGAATAAAAAAAACAAACCCCAAAACCTTTATTCATTGGTAATGTCCACACTTTCTCTTAAGGGTGTCTCTGGGCCACACAGTGCTGCTGGTGCTGGAATTGCCACTGAGTATCTGTTACTTGGTTATTTTTTGAGCGGCTCATAGTCCATGATCTCCTCATCCTTGCTGAAACACGGGTTTAAGGCAAAATGCATGAAGACAAGTAGGCCATAGCTTAGCCAAGATGCCATGGTTTTCCCTGCAAACGCACAGCATCCCGGTGGTTCCTCTGCTGCAATCATAACTGACACATCATGTCTCACATAATTAGTTTTGTTTTGATCAGACAATACCAGTTTTATTATAGTTCCTATTTGTTACTTAGAAAAAGAGAGGCTTTTTTTTGTTAGGATGGTGTTTTTTGAGTTTTTTTCCCCGTGGATTGCCAGATTAGCTTTTATAATTTATCCTTTCTTTAACATGGGATTCTAGTCGTCATCCTCTGTCTTAGTCAGTTCACTTAGGTGAACTTAGTCTTAGGTCACTTAGTTCTGTAGGCTTAACTTACTCTGGTTCTTCATCACCAGAAATGTCACTACAACTTTTCCAAGCAGTTATTTTCTTAAGCTCTAGAAGGGATTCATTTTCTCCTACCTGTGCATGGGTGCTCACTTCATCTTCAGATGTATTTCCAAACCTCAGCAACACTTCTTCAGGCTTGAGTTAGTCAAATCTGAAAAGCTGTTGGTCTTGGCTTGTAGGGAGTTTGTGCATCACTTTTATGCAGATGTAACTTGTTTTTTCCAAAAATGTAAGCCAAGTTTTCACAATGACACTGTTTTTATTTCGTCAGTACTTTTCATTGGTTCTTCCCATTGCAGAAGCTGAATCTTAAATTTACACTTGGACAAAGTTGGCCAGACTGCAGCAATAAAAGGCACTTCTGGCTGGATCTTGGCAACAGGGTGACTTAGTCTGTAGAAAGTGAAAATAGAAGTTTGGGGAAGTCTCTGTGATGTCCATGAATTCTCCTTAGCTTTGTGATCAGGTGGTTTAGAGTTATGCCTTTTCTTTTCCCTATCAAGCCATCACAAGTGCTCCGAAACTAAATTTAATGATTTTTTTTTTTTAAAATAATGGGCATGGTTATCAATAAAAATGAATTCTGTGAGGTGGCCTTGAGCACTTCAAAACCACAAAGCTTCTGCCAGTCAAAGGTAAGACTAAAAGGCCAATGCTTGAAAGTTGCAAGCAGCTGAAAAAAAAGAGTGTTTACCTTAGAATTACTTATCCAGGCTTAACTATAGCTTGCATTGTATGACTCAGCTATAATTCTATTAGCAATAAGACACTGCAGGGAGTGTATTTCCAAGCAATTATTATACTTGGGTGATTAAAGTAATTCTAGATATGACCTTGTCCCATATAACACCGCCAGAGGCATGTTGTAATCTTGCAGAAGTGTATTGCTTGTCTCATCTCATTGCTTAATTACGAAATGTACACAGTAAATATTCTGGAGATAGGAAATGGAACCAATGCTATAAAACCCTCAGGTATTACATTATAAAATAAAATGTAATGAAGGACTTCTTTTTTTGCCAATCGTCTTCAATTTTATAACAAAATAAGCAAGTAATCAATTTCAATCATAGATCAACTTATTCTGAAGTCACACAAGATAGAAAGATCATTATATCACATAAAAGTTCACTTTTTCTCTTTTTTTTACTACTTTCTTCCTGTGTTAGTAGAAGCTTTTCATGTTAATGTAAAGCAGTTCAATCAATAACCTATGGTCTTCCTGAAAGATTTTTTTTTTCTCCATATAGCAAGGCTTAAATCTGATTCAGAACAGGTACATGAAATTCACCTCTATTTTCTGTTAGTTTTTTTCAGAACTGAGATGCAAACTCATTGTCTCAAAGGGAAAAAAAAAAAGGTTTACGTAGTCATAGGTATGATAGCCTTGCTGCTGGTTTTCTTCATTCTGAGGATAAGATTATTATCAGAATTTACTCCTGGAGAAGAAAGAAAGAAAAAGCAATGAATTCTGAAGGAAACACATAAACTGGTAATCACTGTTGGAGGATATCTGTATGCAAGAAATTTCAATTATGACATAATAAAATCTATAGTTATAGAAGTACTTCTTGGGCCAGGTCAGAAGATGATGGGATTAAACAGAGCCACCATGAGTTAGTTCAGATCAATATATTGTGAGTTTATTTAGCAGTATAAACATATATTTTGCCACCTTTTTTTTTTTTCAATGTTGCACTTCACATGATTTTAAGTCTTTACTTCTATTTGCTTAAAAATCATGAAATAAAGCAAGAATTTGCCCACACAAAACTTAAGACATTAATAATTGACATAGAGAACATTTTCTAGGGATTAATAACCAGCTGGGAGAGCTGATGGCCTGAGGCAAAGCCAAGGGCCATTACCCCCTGGCTGGTTATTAAATCCCCAGGAAATTCCCAACGCTAAGGTCACGATTGCTATTACAATCCTTTTTTCTAAAGTTAAAAAAAAAAAATAAAATAAAATAAAAAAGCGCCTTGCTTCACTTTATTTCATCATTTTTAATAATTTATTTTAAAATAATGCATGTAATATAGATACAACGACACAGGTGTTTGGACATTTCTAGGGACCTATAATCCCTCAGTACCAACAGAAAGCCTCCTATTTTTTTTGCTGTGGATCAGGCCCTGTGTACAGTCAGCAATCAAAATGCTCTTTAGGTATCTTGTACATTGTCAAGGTTAATTCAAACTAAGAAACAGAACCCTTCCATTTTAAGTTAGTTATGAAGAAAAATATCAAAAGTGGCAAACGCCACTATTGGTTGGGAAATGAGTAGATAAACAAGAAGCATTAAATTGTATAATTTATTTTGTAAAATGATAGGCAGAGTTGCATTCAGATGTCTCTTCAGGCCATTGCTGTACCATGTGTAGAAAATGACAATTTTAATTGTGACTGGATGTGCTCTACAATACAGCTCACAGCAACCAAGTGTATGATCGTCAGAAAGAAAATGCAATCAGTGCCCTCTATGCAAATGCTATTAGGAAAATCAGCTACTTGGTAAAACAAGTCTGGCATCAGAGAAGGGAGGGCAAAGCAGTCATATTTTACTGTCAATAGGAGTGATGAAACCATGTAGATTAGATTAGAACAAACCTAATTGGAGATATGGGTGGTTTGCAGTACAGTAGGGGGAACTGGCGTTAATTTGTGTCACGCTACGCCATGTCACTGCCACTTGAAATTCCATTGGGCAATATTAATTCAAACAGAGGTCTAGGCTGCTAATAAATGAGGTAAATTGAGTCAATTGCTAATTTCATGCTTTTCTGATTTTTGGTTTGGATAGATAATATCCATAATGTAATGCACTGTCCTCTAGAGATCTTTGCCACTTATGAAGAACATGTGTTCATAGAATTATTTATACTATTCCTGTTGATAAACATTGCTCCTGAACCCAGAGCAACAGGACAAAGGGCAGGAAGGGAGCCAGGTTTTGTCTGGCTTTTCCTCTTGATTGAACTATTTCATTAGCTGTGATATGACTTTCTTGCCTCCAGGCAGATTTTCACTTTTTCCTTGTCATTTGCTTCCTTATCAGTGGCACAACAAAGTCTTCGTTCATGTGCCTGCATTGACATTTCCCTATCCATTTCTTATCACTGCTTTAAGCAGTTGGGAAGGATATTTTGTACAAGTTAAGGCAGAGGGGAGCAGCTTTTACACCCCTCTCTTGCAGAAGAGACCCCAAAGCTCATCTTGAATCCCACCGTCAAGTGTAAATTTTCTTGATTGCTCCCATTTTTCCTAAGACAGAGCTTTTAATAACACACCGCCTCTCCTGCTAGGCTCTTGCTCCACTCCTACTTGTGGCTGATAAGGCAGGAGCTCTGCAATCAGCTCCAGCAGCTCACCTCCTGCACCGCTCAGGGAGTGCTCTCTGATCCACTGGCTCACTGTCAAGTCTTGGATGCTGTCCCAGAAAACTGACTTCTAACAGAATTGCTCCTACTCTATCAGCATAATGTAAAACTTAATACCTCTGTTTGAGAAAGACAAAGCAGAATAAACATGATGGACGGGGTTTGATCTATCTTGCAGAATTATTTGTCTGCTCTGCTATATTTTCTTACTGCAATAGCATATTATTTATTGTTGCTAACTGAACTCACCGCCTCTTAGTTCAAGATGTGTATCACCTACAGTCATTTCCTTCTCTTTCTCATAAACCTATGCCAGTCACTTTGTTGAAATAAATGACAAGGACATAAAGAAACACTACCCCATTCCTCAAAAACAAACAAACAAACAAACATAACCCCCAAAACCCCACTCTAACATAAACTACTTAATTTGGAAAGTTACTGCTTCAGAAAATATTTATACCAAGATAATCATCCTTCTTGCTTCTGTGAAGCAAGCTCAGCATTTCTCCTTTCCCATTTCTAAGTATTAATTTTTAAATACAATTTTACATGTCTGACTTTGCTTATTTTTACATCTTCCTCTGTGGGAAATGTTGTACTCTCATTTTAGTCTATAGAGAAGTCCATTGTTTTTTAAAATCTTTGATGTTTTAAGGAGAGAATTAATTGTGAGAGGTAGTAAGAATAAATTAGATAGAAGAAGCCTTCTATAAACACACAAATATTGTGATCACGCTGGTAGAAAAGGAAGTGCAGAAAAGTGCAGAGGCAGCTAAATGACATAAAATGATCTGATGCCAAATGATCTGGAGCCACAGTCCCATCTTTCATGGTTCAGTACAGGTCATTGGGTGAATTTTATTTTTCACACTAACCTTTGTCTGTATTTGTAAAATGAGTATTCATGACTACATCTTGAGGAGAGGTTTGAGTCCCTACATCTTATGGATATAAATGCAGCTATCAAAGCAACAGATCTATTCCTTTCAGCCAGAGCTTAAATTTATTTAGTGTTGCCATTTCATGACTGCAGACATTTTTGATGGAGCTTTTCATCTTTATTTTTTCAGTTAAAAAGTAATAAAGAATTGCCTCCTCTAATACTGGCTTCATTTGTGAATATGCATAATTTATTCAGATCCTATCAATATTTGGTATTTCCCTTTGTGAGTCTTTTCAGAAAAAGTCTTTTTCCTCAAATTTTTTTCCCACAGAATTCAAACCCACCACTTCTGGGATGTCTTAATGTCTATTAATTTCTTTAGAAGAATAATTTGCTTTATGACTTCCTGAAGTGTACTGTATACAAACATATTTTTACATCATGGCACAGGGCAAAGAAGAAAAAGGGAGAAAAAAATACCCTTTACTTTTGGGTGAAATATGAGCCTTCAGATCCAGATGAAAATGAACATGGCAACTTATTAATATTAATACTAGCCTATTAGTATGTACAACATGAATATCTCAACAACTACTCATTCTCTAAGTTGATAAACCAACAATGAGTGTATCATTCTGTGAAATACTGTAAGCCTTTAAGTGCAGGGGAAAGACACTGCAGCTGAATTATGAAACAGATTGGTTCTCTGCTAGATTTGTACTTTGCATGTTTGTGAGGATATTAACCTCAGGATGGGAGTTGTGTGCCCCCTAATTACACACTCAGGTTATTTTGAAAAGCTTTTAATCGGACTTTCACATAACAGTGAACATGAAAAACATACAGATAAAAAGGGGCCATGCCTTTGAATTTACATGGGCAAATAGTACTTTCAAGTCTTCAGCAGTAATTTTTTCTGTTGACATTGTAGATGTGAGGTTTATGCCATCTGGGTCAATAACCTCCTTGTTTCAAGAAAAATGGCTTCTTTTTCTGGAATGTTTAACAGACAGTGGAGGAGATTAAACAGAAGCTCTTACATAATCTTTTCATTTGTATGTTAAGAAGAGATGGACAGGATGCATATAGAATGGTATTTGTGGAATTTTTACCAAAGCTATCATTGCAATCGAAATCTGAAAATAAATTACCTTTCCATTACCATCATTCACTCTTTTTTTCTTAAGTTTAGAAGGGTAAAGTCCTGGCTTAAGGCTTTTCAATGAACTAAAAGCATTAGGAGGAGATAAATACAATGAGTGCAAATCCATTTTACTGCTGAAATTATTATCTTACACACTCAGTAGGAAATACTCTCCTGCCATTGTTGCAGGACTTGCCAAAAGAAATTCTGGCTCTACTGAAATTAAGAGAAAATCTTCCTTTGATGTCAGTGGGGACAGGATTACATCTTAGTGTTTGCCACCATGGATGCTAATTTTAACCCTCAGGAGAAATGTATTCACCAGTGTCCTCAAAGCAGAGCTTTGCAGTATTTATTACAGACTGTTTGCTTTCCAGCAGAGTGCTACCTTTTATTTTTCTGCCAATTCTGATTGAAAATAAATAAAATGTAAGTGAGGAATCATTAAATCTGTCATCCTTGTGGCTTCTCCTGTACTTTTAGTAGAAGACTAATGTTAGGTGGTCAGATTTTTATTAGGCAGTGAGCACTTGTATAAAATAAGATTCACCACAAGATATCACAATTAATAGATTTCTAAGAAAGTAAATTTAGCACCTTCTTAAAAAAGAAACCCAAATAGGCATGACCACTGAATAGATGTCATTTTTCTTTGAGAAATGTTGTATGAGAGTATGTTATTTGAGACTTATAACCAACAATTTGCTGCTCTGAAGTGCAAGTGTAGATTTTAATATCCAATACCACATGTTACAAGGAATTTAGATGTTTAACTCTTAGAAGACTGGTGCATGATCATATGTTGCAGTCTAAAAATAGGGGGGGGTTTCCCTCTAGTGTAAGAGATATTGAAACTAGCGATGGTGCACAAACACCCACTGCCATCAGGTTCCTAGTGGAGTTTTCACAAAGAAGTGCAACTGTAACATTTAGTGAATAGTGACTTAAAAATCTACCCATTTAATTGCAAGCCACTCCCACAACAAAAACCTGAGTAGTGTATTCTGTCCATCTATAGGTTTTCTTGTCTTGGGAAGTGTGTCTTTGCCCTGGAGGAACCCTGGTCTGCTCAGCAAATGTATTAAGGACTAAATTTTTTAAATATCAGAGAAATGTTTGAGTTAGAAGGCACCTTCAAAGATCATCTATCACAACCCCTCTGCCATGGACAAGGGAATCTTTCACTTGATCATGTTGCTCATGTTGGCTAGTCCTTGCTGCGGAGATGTTGATTAATGTAACATATGAGGTATGTGTACAGATGCCCTTCCCTGATCAGAATAAGAAGGAAAAGATGGATAAAAGAGTGAATAATTAAAATTTTATTAGTGATATCGGCCACTCCTCATTTTTTAAAAAGTCTCTACATTTAAACAAAGGTCTTAGAGGTAAGAGGGAACTTTCCTTCCTCTAGTAATGAAAAGACAACTCCTGGTCCAGTAGATTTAGTGATATGAGCCACAGCTTTAACTCAGGCAGTTTTGTGGCCAGGCTGGATATGCAGATGGCCTTGGCATATGACCATGAAAGTGATGTAAATAATTTCTCATTGAATTGTAGCATCCCAAGCTGTTGCCATTTAATTGTTCTGTTTATACAAAAGTAAATGCCAGTAGAATAATTTGAACTACTGGCATGATCTTTCTGTGAGGTGCTGCTTGTTTATCAGCTGCAGATTGTTTCAGCAGTTAACTTCTGCCCCAGAAGGTCATGCACTGTTTCACCACCGCATTTGACAGGTTTATTTCAGTTTTGGTGTCTTCACAGTTTTTTGGTTTGTACAATTCTCCTTTATCTCTTTGATCCAAAATGAATAAAATGTTTAAACTTCCTGTTTCATACTGAAATAGTGTTTGTTTTACTTAATGTAGGCCTCTCTGTAATCCTAGTGTGACAGATCAAAATAATTTTCTAACACTCTACCCAATACATGGTTTGAAAAGTTTTATGACTGTAAGCCGGGAGTTGTCCTGTGAAGCGGTAAGAAAAAATACTGTAATTTCTTCTTGCCATTGCAAAGGTGAGGTAAATGCCTTTGTGCAGATAAGTGTTCATATTTTCTACTATAAACTAAAAAACTTACCTTTTCTAGAAACGTAATGGTTTTCTGGATGGCTGTCTTCCTTTATTCTTATCTTCCATTTTTCCAGTTGTACTTTCTCTCTTAGAGTAGAATATTCTTTTTATTTTGAGAAGTCCACATTTTCCTGTGTGTTTGCACCATGCACGTCCTACATATTTTAGATCTAATCCAGCTACACTATAAAATATGTCTTTGTATTCAGTGACACTTCACTGTAAGTCACACAACTGGATCATAAGGAATATGCTGGCTAACATGCCTTTAGTGTGAAGCTAGCATAAAAGTATATGATGCAATTAATTAGGAACATATTGGAAATATCTTTGTGACTGGTGGATTTAAATGGCAATGAAAAGATTAGCTCCTTGGTCAAGCATCTTAATGACAAATGCTGCAATGGGACAGCGCTAAATTCTCTGACAAGCATGCGGCAGTGCTAGAATAATGCTTTAGATGCATTTAAAAATGCAGAGGATGGACTGCAGGAAAGGGAGGCCTGAAAGAAACAGAACACAAGGAAATGCAAGTAAAAATGAAGAGCTTTTTTAAGTTTTCCACTTGACTCCTACTGCCAAAGGAATAGGCAACACTACTATTAGTATAGTTCTGATAGCATAGTTCATAACTGGTTGAACTTTAGAAACAGAATTAAAGTCATAATTCTGTTTATAGCAGTTACAGAAAAGCATTAATAAACAGAATATCACAGCAGCACTTTGTATTTGTCATCTCATATTTCCTCTCAAAGTTCTGTAATCCCGTTTGGTCTATTTGTATGTATCTTTATTTCCAGCCCTTCATATGCCTCTTACTGTGCTCATCCTAAAAGAATCCTGGCTTTAACTGGGGAGATAGGAATTTGGTTGTAATGGTATTAATCAATTTCAGATTAAAAATGCTTAAATAAAGATATTCAGAGTTAGTAGACAAAAAACTTGTGGATAGATGAGGAACTGGATAAACAGCAAACAGCAGTGAGAAGCACCAAGGAACTAAGTGTAGGGGGAAAAACTCAGAAAAGGGTAAAGAGCTATTTAAGATCTTTAAAAACTGGCAGAGCTCATGCATATTTTTATATGGCTGGGAATAAAGGAGGAATATCCCTAAACATTAGAGCTCTGAAATTCTGGGGACTGCCTAACAGTCCAACTACATCTAAAATGGAGCTTGTAAAGTTTATGAAGAGGATTATGTGATGTGATTGTGATATTAAATAAGTGATGCTGAATAGACTTATATTCTCATAACTTCCCGTCTCTACAATAGCAATAAACATACTTTGGGGTTCTTATTCAACTGTGTATTTCTTCTTAAAACACAAGACTCTAGTATGAATAAAAAGAAAGGAAAGAAATAGAACCAAAATTTGGAAGAGAACTTCTGTCTCCATAAGAAATCCAGACTGGAATGTTGGACAATGTCAGTAGTAAAAGGGTTCTGGCTGCAAAGCAGTCAATTTATTGACTCATTAACAGTTCATAAAATTTAGCGCATTCCTCTGTTTCTTGTCACTGGTAAACATATGCTCTGAATTCATAGTGGGATCTGCAGTACCATTCCATAAATATTAAAAATAGTTTTGTGATCATTACAATGAATGATCATTACAATGTGTTTCAGACCACAGTGGAATTCGGATCTTAAAGGAAAGAATGGCAAATTGTGGCAGACAAGCTGACATGATTCACGACCTACTGAACTCACTGAAACAATCCAGCAACTCAGTGAAAGCCTACAAGAACACTTTTTTCTCATAGAATCTAAAAGCAATTTCTGATCATAAACATAATTCTAGAGGTGTGGATGAAATACACTTTTTCTCAGTATAGCGCACCACAAATGGAACCAGAGAAAAGGCATTCCCAGGATACTGATAAACGAATGCGATGATTATAGATCTTTTCAGTACAAAATAGAGTTAAGACATAAACACCATTTTATCTTGTATTAAATAGGGTCTGGTATATCTGTTACTGCCAGATTCCTCTAATTTTATTCATGTTGGAACATGGTATTTAGTTTCAGTAAGGGAATTAGACTTTCACACACAAGTTTTAAAAGTTTGTTATAAGTACGTATTGAGAAGGAAGTGAATGAATGGATTGAACTGATTACTGTGATATTTCTGTTCTTTTTTATAAATGTCGTGAAATATATGGAAACAGCTCAACAATTAACACAAGAGGCAAATAAATTCCACAGTGTGATCTTTTACTTTCTCTCTTCTTCAGAAATGTGATATGGAAATTGTTTACCAGAGAATCTCCTTCTTTCTCCTTTAGCTGTGAACTTGTTTTGATGACTCCTTTTCCCAACACTCTTTGGCTGGTAGTGCCTTCAACAATTTTTAGAATAGCATCAAATGTAGTTGACAGTAGACCCCTGTATATAAAAATATGTTATGTCTCAGTTGAAAGCATTTATTTTGGCTATCCAGTTTAAATTTGATGCAGATAAAAAGGAATAAAAAGTCATTTTATGTGCAGACTTGACACTTGTCATATTATAACCTCATCCAGAAACTAATTACCTCACAGCCCTTCACTCACCCCCTGACCCCCACCACCAGTGGAATGGGGAGAAGAATCAGAAACAGAATTAAACTGTGGATTGAGATAAGAACAGTTTAATAATTGCAATAATAATAATGACAAACCAAAAAAATTGTAATGAGAAGGGAGGCAACACAGAGAGAGGAATAAAACCGAAGACAGATAATTGATGTATAACACAATTTATTTTTTTAATATGTAAAGTAGTGGAAAATTAACTACAAATACCTGCATTTGTAGAAGCCTGTGTTTGTATAGGGAGAGATTCTACCTCATTAGTTGCATATGATAAGAGGTACTACAATTTTTGTTGCTGTTCAGTAAAAAGCTTTATATGGACGCTTTTTTTCTACTTCTAAAAAGTCCACCTAGGGTATACAAGGAACAAAACTGTCCCCAAAATGGTTACAAAAAAAGAACGTAAGTTTTCCTGTCCAGAGTAAAAGGGACTGTGTAAACATGCAACTTCCACTTTGTCTTAATGCATCTCCATTCAGAGAGCTCTGCTACAGGCTTGGGATAACTGAGAGAATGTGCAACCAATAAAAGAGGCAAGATCACACTTGGTTAAGCTTTATTCCATTGCAGACCTGCTGCTTTCACTCGGACTTTTCATGAGATACAGCAGGATACAAACGTGAGATTGTACATATTTGCAATCAAGATATATTCTAAGCACCTGATGTATCTAATTAAAATTTCCTGTGTGAAGTGGAATAGCAGAATTTAAATTTCCTTTCACCTAAAGGGACACCTCCATAAACACAAGGACTGAAGCCCAAATAACACTATCTATTCTGATTTCCTGTAATTAATGAGATATTATGCATCTTTCAATAATCTCTACAGACAGTTTCTATGATTACTTTTTTTTTTTCTGATCTGATTTCTCATAGAACATTCAATCTCAATTCCAAATCATAAGGAATAACATATACTTTTGGGTAATAGCTGAGTGTTTGGGACTTTTTAACAAATGGAATCGAAGCATACCACAACAACTTTTCCTTAGCTCCTATGTGCAAAGATTCATAAATGAATACTAATATTTACATCTGTTTAAAAATCTTTACATTCAAGTTTTCTAAATTATTCCCTCAACAAACTATCTGGCAAGTCTCCACTGAACCATTCCTAGTTAGGAATGCAGAAGCTAAAGCCTGATGCAGAACTCTACCGTGTGACATGAGATGAAACAGTGCTCTCATCTCTGCTTCTGTATCTTTATAAGCATCCATGATCTTCATGAGTCATCATGCCACTGATGTCTTATTATCAGGTCACACATAGCAAAAAAAAATCCCAAATCCTCTGTAATTTTCTCCTACTGCAATGCTGTGATTTGCCAGTTTAACTGGGTTTTTTCAAATGCAAGTATTGACCACATGGACCACCTAAAGCATCATATGTGTGAAGTATTATTAGGTAGTACATAATGAAAATTATCTAACAAGATAATTAAAACAAAAATGGTCTAATACATAATTGGACATTTTTAATGTAAAACCATTTTTAATTGTTTAATTTTTTTGGTTACAGTACAGTAGTACTGACAGTATGGTTTTGACAAAGACCTGAAATGATCAAAATATTAGCATATCTGACAGCATCTTGATAATGAAAGAAATCTCATTACAATTTAATAATTGGCATTGAAGCCAACAAGTTCAGTAAGAGGGAGGGTGTTAAAAAGCACAGGTACAGAGTAAGTCTTGGCAAAGCTGTTGGTACAGGTCAACAATAGGCAGATATACACACCAGGCATGTAATAGTGCCCAACTAATTAAATCCAGGATATTCACCAGATCCTTCAAATATACTGCCACATATTAGCAGTAGCTCCTCTTCTGGAAGTGTATTACACAGGACAGATTGTAATAGTAAACAAATTGCCTGAATCCGTGCCTTGGTATCAGGTAACAAATAATAACTCAGTGTATGGTAGTATTGTCCTGTTCATCCAAACACGCTGCCTGAAAAGCCACTGAACGTGTAGCTGACATCTCATTCCTTTTCCTCTCACTTTGCTTCCACATCTCAGCTCTCAGCTTCCAGCCTTGCAAATGCAGTTAACCATATGTCGTGTTATTACCCACAAACTACATCGCTTTTATTTCAAAAAGCTGCATGGAGTTTGGAGATAAAACAAAAACTATTTTTGAAACAAGAAATCAACCTAATTAAAGCAATCTTATGTCTTTGCTTTGACTTCTCAATACTGTGAGAAAAATGGAAAGATATCCTTTCTGTGTTTTGGATGTTTTTAACACCATCCTGATCCCATGCATGGTGCAAGCAAGTGTATCAAGTGATCTATACCTACTATTACTTTCTAAATAAGTAAATGAATCACTTATTATGCATCAGATGTAAACAGGTTGTTTTTACTTGTCATACTACAATTAGTGGCTTTATAATACATAGTACTGTCATTCACAGCAGTAATACTAAAAAACTCAGCTTTGACTGAAATATATCTATAAAGGCACAGCCGAAATGATAACAATAGAAAAAGTTGACAAGATCATCTAGTTAAAACTAGAATGTAGTGGTAGTTTCTATTCTCTCAGCAGACATATAGGACTAGGTTTTTTAAAGCTCTCTGTTTCATTTTTAGATGGATAGTTAGTCACACGCCATGCCAATTCTGAGAATTCATTAAAGAAGCATGACTGACCTTCTGATACTCTCCATGGAGGCAAGAGACTGTTCTGCAGCCAGGAATTGCCAGTGTTCAGGGTCACACTCTCTGTACTCCCATTCCAGTGGGTAAACCTGCAATAGGAGCATTGTGGCACTTCTGAAAACATGCCAGTAAAGTAATCCAAACAAATTCCAGAACACAGACCGTTGCCATTTGCTGTTTGTATCCCACATAATTTTTCAAGCAGTCAACAAACCTCTTATCTCCTGCAGGAGGTTACACGCATTGCCAACAAAGTATTACCTGTTACCTCCACCATAACAGGCACTATAAACTCAGCCTTTATACAGGAGTATGAGCTCAGATTTCCTCAGTTTTATTTTTTTGTGTGTGTGACTTGTGCAGTGAAAAGGACTGCCTGTTCATTCAGCTTATAAGACTTCTAAGGAACTGTGTTCTATCCATCAAAAACTGGAAAAATGCCTTGTGGGAGAGGGTCAGTTTCTTCAGAAGAAAGGGGGATGAGTAAATTTACCTGGCCATACTTAATAAGAGGCTTTCTGTTGGTGTGCTTTCTCTTAGAGTTGTTGCCCTCAAAATAAAGACTAGCATTTGAAAATTCTGCTAATTATCCCACTGGTATATTTAAAGTAGATTCTCAAGTAAATACAACATTTTAGAAATTAGTTATTTAAGGAATTTTAATATAGAAGTACTTTCAGACACATAAAGTAACAAACTTCAGCAAGAGTCTAGGAAAAAAGAATCACAGTGGAATCTGAAAAGGACAGGAGCTGGCACAGCAAGGTAAGAGGCATTTATTAGCGGAGGAGAAGTTTTCTTAGAACCTCAGCAGAAGAATTTCAGGTCATTCTGATAAACTACAAGAACACTGGCAAAGCTGTTCCTTGTTTTCCCAGGATCTGAAGGACCCTGCTTTGGAGCTCAGTATTGTCGTAGATCTAAACCCACATTCCTGCTAAATTGTGTTTCACTACTCGTGAAATATCTGTTCAAAAAACCACTGCTATCTACTAAACAGATCACAGAGCTAGGTGAAATTAATTCCCTCTTCAAAATGCCAAAACTCATCTATTCTTGAAAATATCTACAGGCAATAAGAGCTGTTTGATTTTCTTCCATGCACATATACGTTTTTGAGAATTCATATTTATTATATTTATAATATAAAATCTAAGTATATGTGAATATAGACACCTGGATTTTTTAAAATTATTTTTATTTTTCCCCTCCCATCATTGCCTGTTATACTGAACCCCGAAGAATGGACGATCCTAGAAATTATCTAGTTTTTTTAATTTTAATACTTCTTTTCTTTTTTTGGAGAAATGCCAGTTATAAAATTAAACCACAATGTATACAACTTGTTATGTACTGCTAAATCTGGGATGGTATTAAAAAGGCAACAAAAATGAAATTCATAAAACCCTTTAAGTTTCTGACTGAGAGCAAATGTGGAGATTATGGACCTTCATTGCCCTTATTGAATAACATGTAAGGTAGAGGGAAAAAAGGTTTTCTGGGAAAAAAAAAAAAAAAGTTCTTCCCCAAAATGTATAGTTAAAGAAAAGGCTTAGTTAAAGCAAAGGGAAAAATACCCGAAAGAAATCTGAAAAACCCAACTTAACAAACCAAAAAGCCCCACAAGGGGAAAAAAAATTGCTTCATCATTTGTTTATGATGCACAGACAGAAACACTGATTCCAGTGAAGGGAGAAAGCGGGATAAGGACTGGGTGAAGCTGAAGCTGGTTTGAGGTGTTTGTGAGTGACAGCTCTACAGGACAGCTTTGGCTAGAAATCCTAATCCATCTTCCCTTTCCCTTTGCTGCTAATTTTCTTGGCCATCTGCAAGCCTGCTTAATTCACTAAAATCACAGAAAATTATCCAACCATAAAGAAACAAAAGTTGCTTGTTTTTAATTTTTTGCCTTCCGATTTTAGTGCCTTAGATTTGTTCAGTCAAGGGGAGGAAGTAAGGCTGTGTAGCTAGAAGGAAAGGGAGAAATGATCCAGGAATTAAGTGCTGGGAAAGGGAAAGAAATGTTGCTAGACTGTTCTCTGTAGGGACAAGATGCTAATCAGCTCATTGTCCTGTGGAGGGTAGGCTCAGAGTGGATAAGGTGATGTGAACTTAAGCTCAAGCTTAATAACCTTGTCATGATTTAACCCCAGCCTGCAACTGAGTCCCACCCAGCTTCTCACTCATTCCATCCCCAGCAGGACGCGGGAGAGAACTGGAGAGTAAAAGTAGAGAAAACTCCTGGGTTGAGATAAAGGCAGTTTAATGGGGAGGGCAAAAGCCACACACACAAGCAAAGCAAAACAAGGATACTGCTTCCCATCGGCAGGCATGTGTTCAGCCACGCTAAATTGGCAAAAAAATAATCCAGGCTAAAAACACATGCTTTAGCTACGTAAGGAAACCTGGGGACTGTGTGATCAGGATCATGTTCCAGGAAGACAAAAGCCTGGGAAAGAGGAGGGAGATCCTTCACTTGCAGTGGTGGTAAGGAAGCAAATCAGCTCCCTCGTAACATGTAACATCACCCTCAAAGTGACAAAGGAATTCTAAATAGAAACAAAGAGACTTAGTTGACTATCCCTGAGCATGAGACCATCATATTGTGCATTAATACATATATTCTCCAATCTATTCTTTTGTAAAACCAGTTATTCATACAGCATGAACTGTTAACTGTTCTTAACGTTAACTGTAAACTGTCAACAGTTTCTAACTGTCGAAAGTGCAAGCCAGGACACTTTTATGAAAACCTTTTTAGACATATAACAGATAGAAACAAGGATTTAAAGAACAATTTAAATATGTATTGCTGCTACTCTCAGCAGTTTGTAACTGAGCAAGTAAAGGACAGTTTATGCCCATTTCCTAAAATGCAGGATTTCTTCCCCCCAGCATTTTGGTCTTTTAAATGAATTTATCATGAAGTGCAGGATAAATGCCATTAGCATTCACTTTCAACAAAGAAACGAGTTTGTTGCTGTCTACATTCATTTAATTTATTACTCCAAGCAGAGACTGCACCATACTGATTCCTGGTAGACACAGAGCGATTTCTCCATACTAGGGAAGTATTTTGCCCTTAAGAAATGATGTGTGGTTATTATAAAAAAAAAAAAAAAAGAAAAAAGAAAAAAAAGGATATTGATCTTTAGAGCAGCAATCTTCATATAGAAAAGCAAACCTACAGAGTAACTACTTGCTTGAAGAAGAACTTGGCTTTATGTACAGTCCTCAAGCCCAGCTTAGGGGACCGGTGAAGGGTGAGTGTCCATAGGCTCTGAGAACTATCCTGAAATAGAAACTAATTATCCCACAGATGTAAAATAAAATAATTTAAAACCAGCATCTGGGATAATCGCAAGAATTTACTACAGCATGTGACAGCAACAATCCTTTGGAACATTTCTGAGTTTGTGTTGATCATCATACCTTATTTTTAGATCACATAGAAAACCTTTTTTTTTTTTGCAGGGCTCTCAGAAAGTACTGAGTAAAGAAAAAGCAGTAGGAAAAAAGGTATTAGGTGCACCCCTAATGAAATCAGTCAATAGCACCATAGCTTTCTTAAAAATAGGATTTTCACTCCTCATTTCTCTGTATGAACAAGCTGACAGACAGCCTGGGGCAGCTGAAGTCACAGAGGGGAGCTTTGAGATAGTTCAAACTGTGCAGGTAAAATATTCCTTTTGCTTTCAGTGGGGTGTGTATTTTAATTTCATTTTATTTTTAGTGGGCTAGCTTCTTTAAAAAATTGGTCATAGGACTACACAAGAAAAATAAAGATATTTTTAAGTACGTGGCAGAAAACAGCCAAGGTATGCCCTTTTTTTCCCTTCCAGTTCAGCTGACCATGAAGGCAATGAGCAAATAACTGCTAAAAGAAATTAATCAGGAAATACAAAATCAATTTGCAAGGTATGACTCTTATTTTACCATATCCATGTGCTTTTTAGTTTAGCCATGGTTAATTCTATTTAAGTGAGGTGTTTAAATACATATATGTATGCAGAGAATGAGGGGATAACACAACCAGTAATAGTGTGTAACTAATTTCTAAGGTAGAGACCTTTGCATGTCTAAAATATATAACATGCACACCCCGAAAATTACAATATATTAGAGATTACATCTCTTCATTGTCTGTGAGTGATATATTAGCAGTACACTCCATTTTCACCTCTCAGAGGTTGCTGTAGGATCATTAAAGTTTCCTCTCTATCTGTGAATCAAAGCCAGACTACGCTAATTTTGTTTTTCAGGTCCATCCCATAGTCAGATTATAATATACTTATGAAATGTAAGACATATTTTTAGCTGGATTTTTCACATTTTCATTTTATAGAGAATAAAGTGCACTGAAGTTAGAGGGTTCTATTCAAAACTTTGAATCCCAAGTCATGATTTTCCCACAGCTTTTCCTTCTTGCTAAGCAGACTTGTCTCACATGTTTAGACTAGGCTAGGAGTTCTTAAGTAGATTTTAACTTTTATTTAGAAGTATTACTTGGAATCATTTAAACTCAGTGAGAGGAATGGTGCAAAAAGGAAAACACTTCATGTTCAAACCTTTGTAATTGCCTCATGACTTCGGGGAGACCTCATTGCAGTCGAGAACTTCCTCATCAGGGACAGACTTCTCTCCGGTGCCCAGTGACAGGACCCGAGGGAACAGCTTGAAGCTGTGTAAGGGGAGGTTTAGGTTGGACTTTAGGAAAAGGTTCTTCATCCAGAGGGTGGCTAGGCACTGGAACAGGCTCCCCAGGGCAGTGGTCACAGCACCAAGTCTGACAGTGCTCAAGAAGTGATTGGGCACTGCCGTTGGGCCCATATCCTGTGTGAGACCAGGAGTTGCATATTGATGTTCCTTGTGATCCTTTCCAACTCAGGATAGTCTGTAATTCTATGAATCCATGATGACTATGTTTGAATTCATACTACAGTCAATATTTGGACTTCCCCATGCCTTTCTGTGAGAAATGACACAGGGCCTAACAAGTAGGTATCTTCCTTTTTATTTGAAACGGGAGTAAAAGAAGTTTGGAGATGTATTTTAGGGTCGCTATCTGCAGTCTGGTAAGTTTTATGTTTTACAGCCTTTTGTTAATATAGAATGAGTGCTTTGCTTTATACAAACTATCCTAGCCAGGAATTACTGTGCTTAGTTATCTCAAGGTAGTTGCTTCTTGTCGGAAAAAAGATGAATCATATAGGGTGGTGCTAGAGTTTGTATCTGTTAAAAGTAAAAGTTTGACTTCTTTTAGGGTGTAACAGGGCCAAGTGCAAGGTGCTACACCTGGGTTAGAGCAACCCTTGGTACAGTCCAGGCTGGGGATGAACAGACCCAGAGCAGCCCTGGGAGAAGGACTTGGGGGTGCTGGTGGGTGAGAGGCTGGACATGCCCTGGCTGCGTGCTGGGAGCCCAGAAACCCCCGTGTGCTGGGCTGCATCCAAAGCCCCGTGGGCAGCAGGGCAGGGAGAGGATTCTCCCCTCTGCCTCGGGGCTGCATCCAGCTCTGGGCTCCCAGCACAACAAGGACAGGGACCTGCTGGAGCCAGGCCAGAGCAGGCACCAAGGTGATCAGAGGGATGGAGCAGCTCTGCTGTGAGGAAAGGCTGGGAGAATTGAGATTGTTCTGACTGGAAAAAAGGAGGCTTCAGGGAGACGTCATTGCAGCCTTTACAGTACCTGAAGGGAGCCTTCAAGAGAGCTGGAAGAGGGATTTTGACAAGAGCCTGGAGTGGCAGGACAAGGGGGAATGGCTTCAATGTGAACAAAGGAAGCTTTAGGTTGGATATGAAGCAAAAGATCCTCCCTGTGAGGGTGGTGAGGCCCTGGAAGGGGCTGTGGATCCCCCATCCCTGTTCAAGGCCAGGTTGGGTGGAGCTCTGAGCAACCTGGTCTAGTGGAAGGTGTCCCTGCCTATGGCAGGGGTGTTGGAATCAGATGATCTCTAAAGTCCCTTTCAACCCAGGCCATTCTATGATTCTAGGATTTTCAAGTTACATAGACATTTTTTTAGCTAGCAGTTTTCACCCTGAGCAGACCGAGAAGGAAAATTTAAACCGATCTACCAGGTAGCTGTCCCTCTTCAAGAGTAAAACTGGAAATTTTTCTTTCAGTGTGTAGATGTCCCCATTAAAATCTTGCTTTGTTTTGATTATTCTTTTAAAACACATATCTTTCCCGTAAACTAAAAAGGAAGGAGTTAAATGGAAGCTGAAAGAAGCTTATATGAACACAAGAGATGACTCTATTGCAGTGGAATTAATCAAACACAGAGATAAGACAGACGTATCTAATTTCAGATAGAAAGAATATCTTATCACAGTGGTTTCAGTGACCTCACTGCTTAACTCTAAGAGGAAATGCCTCCAGTATGCAACCTTACACTGAGGAAAAAGAGCCAAAATAAGTAGAAAGAACAATATTATTGAGGTTGCCAATGGATTTTTTAAACAGAACTTTTTTTTTATTTTACAGTCTCTGTGCCTTATAAAAACAAATCCAAATCACCAATTAGACAAATTTTAGACTGTTTTTATTTAAAAAAAAAAAAAGTTCAGTTAACCTAAATTAATCAGGTATGGCTACAAGTCTCAGTTCAGAAATGTGATCACAGGAGAAATGGCAGCAACATCCCCAAATCAGGCACAGGAATACAAACACAAAATTGTGGATACTTGCATGAATAAAAATGGCACCACTACCCTTTTAAGATGCAATATTAAAGGAAACGACTTTTGACAAAAATAGAAAAATAGTAGGATATTTTATCTTGAAGTTCCTTAGTAGTCTCAGCAAACCATATGGTCAAACCTCCAAAGCAGTAGAGTAATCCAGCTGAACTCTTCCTCTCACTGGATCTTAAAGAAAAAAAAGGAGAAAGAGACAGAAAATACCAGATTAGTTCTAGGAACAAGAACATGTTGTCATGGCACTGAGATTTAATGTGGCAGTGAGATTTAGCTACTATTCATAATACAATTTTGGCTTCTATACAATTAGGGGGAAAATGGTGAAGGTGCTGATCTACAAATAGACTCTTTGAACAGAGTTTATGATACTTCCTGAGAAGACAGCAGAAGAAACAGAATGGTTTTATCAGCTGCTGTTGTAACTCAGGAGTAGAGATCTAATATTCTGATAAAATACTTGCTACAATCCATATTCCTTTCCTGCCTCACTGAAAATATGAAAAAACAATGTGTGGCCAATAGTTGAAATTCTACATGTATTTTGTGCCTTTTTTTTTTTTAGGGGGTGACATTGAAGCAGGTTCAGTCCTTCCTGACTTCTTCAAAGACTATGTGAGATTTCTTTTCTATGAAAGTAACAGAAGCATTAGGAGTAATTTCTTTCCTCAGATGTCTGCTAAGTTATCTTTGTGTTCCCACTTTTTTTCCTGGAATTGCCTTTCTGCTCCTGCTCATGTCAGATTTTATCCATTACATTTTGATTCCCTGTCTCCTGGCCTTTGTCTTTGCTTTCTTCATCAGTTATCACAAAACACAGCTTCTGACCCAGCCTAGCCATGCTGCTTGAGGAATCCTGTGTTAATTCCTATTCAACACCACGTATCTTACTACTCAAAAGATTTGTACTTGCACTTTTTATTTGATCTGAAAGAAGAGTACTTACCACTCCAAACCTCCTTTAAAAAGTCTTTGATTTATTTTCTAGATCTCCAGATCAAGGATGATCTTGATGAGGGAAGGACGGAAAAAGATGTTTAGATAGCTACTCGGTAAGAGCCTTCAAAAGAAACTAACAGCTAGAAACTGAACTCACACTGACTTGCAGCACTAATGAGGCTTCCACATGATTCCTTACAGCACTGTGAAGCACCTCCATATGATTTTGGTAAACTTGGCCTCAGAGAAACATTTCTTCTGAAAAACTGTTTTGCTCATAATGTTGAATAAAATTTGGTAGGCATTTTTAATGCATTAAAATTATACAGACCAAATGGGACTTAGCGTACAGTGGTATCAATCCAAGCAGAAATTACTAGAGATTATGAATGGATTTTAAAAAATGGCTAACTGCTATACCAAAACTATTGCTGTCACTACTCTTTGCTTAAACAGTTGTTCAGAATGTAAGAGACGACCAAAATAAAGTTGAGGTGCTGAACACAAAGTAATGCCTCTCAAATAAAAGAAGTACAGTTACAGTTCTAATGATAAAAATTTCCCTTTAAACATTTGGAATTAAAAATAGAAAATTTCCTACTGTCAGTGCCTGAAGTGCATATGACAGCAGTCCTACTGTTCAGCTTAATGAGCCTGTCAGTCTAGAATATTAAGCAGTTTGATTTAAGCATCTTAAATATGATGTAGATCTAAAACGTTAATGGTAAGCAAGACTTTGGAAAATGTAATAAGGGACACTTTTCCTATATAAAAGAACCATCTATCATCTACTATTTGCCTAGATTATGAAAGGTAGTTATTAATTATTACAGCTTTGATTTCTAGGGACTTAAAGAATTCAAATCCAAAATTTCCAATGTATTTTAAGATGTTTCAAGACATCCATTTAAGATGCCGAGGGTTCTTCACACTTACTTGCTGTCACTCAAGACTCATTTCATTTTTTTGCTCATTTTGACACCCCTTTAAGGAGCATTTTCCTCAATTTTTTGGTCCACCACTGTGATTTCACTTGGGAGTCTTTGGATTAAATCACTGCTTACAAATCCAGGATTTAGTGCTTCAGATGCTGTAGCCTTCTTATGGCACACTTGCATCTATAATCTTATTTCTGGTGAAAAAGACATCTCGGTGTGTATCAGACACCAGGTCCCTTCTTTTTATTGTGCTGGTGTTACGGAAGGCTTATATTAGTTTTCTACATATTCCTTGTCCAAGACAGGACTTAAGCAGCTGCAAACTTTTCTGCAAATATGCTGATCGCTGATATGTTCTGGCCTCCATAAAATTTTAGAAATATAATCCTTTGTATTTTCATGTTAAGTAGTTTAAGGGTAGACACTGCAAACTATTGATGGCTAAGATTCAAGCTCCTTCTTGCCTCACAAGATGATGTGCATTTCATTTGGGCAATGTGGATTTACATTCATTTGTAAATTAATAGATTCAAACTTCTAACAGAGCATGCGTGGAATCACTGACCAACTTCCAGGTCACGTGTTAAGAAATTTAAGTAGAATCACAGAAACATAGAACAATTTGGGTTGGAAGAGACACCTTCCATAGACCAGGTTGCTCAGATCTCCACCCAACCTGGCCTTGAACAAGGATGGGGCATCCACAACTTCTCTGGGAAATCTGTTCCAGTACCTCACCACTCTCACAGTAAAGAATTTCTTTCCTAATATCTAAACTAAACCTGCCCTCTTTCTTCTTGAAGCCATTCCCCCTTGTCCTATCACTACAGCTTCTGATGAAGGGGAAAAATGGATTTATGGAGGGGAAAAAAGAAAAAAGTGGTACTCAGACTTTCATGCCAGTACTACTTGTGATTACATAACCAGCTCTATCCAATTCCTGCAGAAACACTAAAGCAGGTCAACAGTAAAATAACATCAGATTTAAAGCCAATTTTTTTGAACTAGAGGTCACTTGGATGGTCCTCTATAATTCCCAGAGGAAAAATTTCCCAGGTGGTCTGCTGCATCACTAAAATTATTGGAGATCAGCTGTGCTACTTCTCCCAAAGGATACTGGAAAAAGACTTACAGTGTTTTCTGTTATATGAGAATTTGTGGAATTTTTGTAAGCATTTGTGGAATTTTTTGAAGTAAATTCTGGGCAAATTTAGATGAGAATATCTCCTTCCTTCTATTCTTTAGGTTGGACGGTTGTTTCTTTTTAAATACCAAAACAGCAAATCCTGTATATTTATTCATTATTTGATGCCACCTACATATCTATAAGCATTATTAAAAATTTTTGGAATTTCATGTGTAGTGGTATTTACCCTTTTTTACTTAAAAATAATTTTCTGGCTTTGGTTATTGGCTGATATATTTTAATTTGATCTATTTAATAGATATGCCACTTACAGATTAAAGAGCATGTTGTTTTGTTTTGTTTTTCCCCTTGGGAAATGATTAAAAGTAAATTTTTTACCTAACTTTCTGCCAGAATGGTGGAAGACACATTTCTTTTAGAAAATCTTTCAGCAGGTAATGGGGCAGTGGGATTTAATTACTATTTATATTACAGAAGTCCACACATACACAGTCCTGGTAACAGGATCTCATTGTGGTAGATGCTGTTGAAACCCAATTCTTTCTTCATTCCCAAGATAAGAACCTTCTGGGCCATGGCAGTGCGAAATGCCCTATTCTTCTCTAGGTTGTCCTAGAAGGCTAAGCTATTGCTGATTGTCTGGGTGAGATAAGCTTACAATGTGTTTCTCTTGTCTACAAGGAGCTGACTGTAAAATAATTTAAGTGGGAATCAAGTAATAACTTTTGGTCACCATCAGCATGGGCAAGGTTTGAACTGGTGCCTGAGATTGAAATGTGCTAAATTCCACCATCAGCCTAGTATTGCAAGCTGTACAATGAATAGAAAAAAAGCAAAATATCCCTGTTTTTTTTGTTGTTGTTATGTGGGTAGTGTGCTTTAAATGTGAGAGAGTCTTCCTAGCTGTGGCAGCAGGCAGCTTTGAAGTAATTGCTATTTTGTGTTTCAGTTCAGAGACAGACGTTCAAATGAATCATTGGCTTCTGCCTCTGTGTTCTGAGCTGGCCCCTTTGCATGTTCAGTTTTGTTTTAAAGGGGCACAGCTGCTGCCAGTATAATGGGATATGCAGCATAGAGGAAAACATTCTCCTGGTAAAAGTTTGGTAATTTTATATACAATTTAGGCAATCAAATACTATAATGGCTTTAGCTGAAAAATATACAAAATATGATAGCTCCTCTAGTGACTACAAGATACTTGGTGTTTACATTTGTCTGTATTTGACATTTTGATTAAATGCATACATTTTAAGGAGACATCTTGTTCTGAGGCTTCAAGCTTTTTTCTTGTTTTATGTTTCTTTTCCATTTACTTTTGAAATTTATATGAGTCTTGACCACCTTCTAGTCTGCCATGTGTGGGAGAGGTATTAGTCCAAATTCTGCTGTGGGAACTCTCTATGTTTCAGCTGTCTTTAATAGAATCACACTTCTGAAAAATAAGTCATATACCCATATAAAAAATTAGATAGAAAACTAAATTACACCAGCAGTGAAAAATCATATGACTGAGACATCAACTCTAATTTAAAAGCATTTCTTGAGACAACGTAAAATGTAATTCTATTGCAGGAGTGAGGCAAGGCTGTTGTGGGACAAAACTAATATAGAAGTCCAACAAATATTGTTAATAATCCACTGATATGTATAACTGATGAGAACAGTGTTGACAGCACCATATTGCAAAAAAAGAATCATAGCCTGCTGGGAACATTACAAATCCACTGGCAGACACAAGCACAACGCTCTAATGCTGTTAGGGGTGCCACCACAGTGACGGGCCAGGTTCTTGGGAGCTGACATCTTCATAAATCAGAAGCTCTCTGGTACCACAACTGGGCCTTGCTTTGACTAATATATGATTACAGCCAAGGACTGAAATAAAGCAGAAATTATGCTAAGTGTAACCTATCTGTGCCGATGACACTTTGGAGGCCAGAGGTAACAAAGAGAACACACTAAGTGTGTCTTCAACAGAACAATCACTATGAAATCCAGCTAAATTTGAAAGCCATTGAAGATTGAACAACAATACTGGATGTGTCTATTAGAATTTCCAAGTAAATTGACTTGTTAATGACATAATAAATCTTGTTTCCTACATTATTAAATTAAAGACTGTCTATTATAAGAATATTTGCCCATCTGCAGATGGGTATCTACATAATGGACATTTACACAAAGATCTACTTTTATGAATTTTGGCCCTGTTAACATATCATATCATAAAATCACAGAATTTTTAAGGTTGGAAAAGACCTCTAAGATATCAGGCCCAACTGTTAACATGTTAATATGTACATATTATAGTTACATATTTCCATTTTAAAAACTGTAATTAAAGTGTAAATATTGTTGGCTAATATAGTTGGCTGTCAATAACCACTTGTTATGGAAAGTGTGACATATGTCACTTAATAAGAGAGCATAACATGCTATTGCTAATATAATTATGTAGGAATTTGGAGCTCAGCTTAAGACTTATTTGTGTATCATTGTGTACAGTTAGAAATGTGTTGAAGTGAATAGCCAGATTTTCTGATCCTTGGAAGTCAGGGTGCAGCAGCTACACTTAATTTCATGTGAATCCATCTGATCGCACTATAGAAAATACATTTTTCTAGTGAGAATTTCACTTTTGCATCTCTGCTGTAGACAGGGTGAGATTTTATCACCTTCCAGTCATTAATTTTAAACACTCATTCTTTTTTGGAATGACACAATCACCACCTTATGCCCCATGGAAAGCCAAACTGTCTTTGGAAATTATGTTTACCTTGTCACTTAAGGAATGATTTTGGTTTTTAGTGTCAGTTAGGGCAGAGTGAATTTTTGGGTTTTTTTAATTAAAATGAATGTCCAGATAAAGGACACACTATCAAAAGAATAAACAAAGTTACTCTTGGAGTCTTATTTCATTTCTGGTTGATAAAATATGTCTTTGATGTCCTTATTTACATACATTAGCTCTTTATTCCGTAATTGGTGCCTTCGTCTTATTAAGTAATTGACTTTTACTTCATTAGACAAAGAAATGCATAACTTACACAGAGATCTGGATGTAACAGAGGGAACAGAAGTTCCTGATGTAGCAGACAAGCACACTCACAGCTGTTCTAAACAGGAGATGTTATAAGACATCCAAATAGGAAAAATACGAGTGGCTAAGAGGAAACTCCTAACATGGGGAAGGCCAGCTAGATGTAGTCAGGGGAAGGACTGGAAGGGATGCAGTGTGACCTGTTACAAATAATGAATTCATGCTGCAGTCTAGTGTGGAGACAACCACAAGCCTGATGTGCAACTTATTGCACTTGGCAGAAAGGCTGTTAGTTCTAAATACTGCAGTTCCAAAGGAAAGTGTTTCCAGACACAAGAGAGCAAGGAATGCACTTCTATTCTTGTAATGTTCACTGTTCAGTCCGCATAGGAGTGTGTCAGCAAAGGCTCCTATTATTGTAACAGGCTTAAATTTGAGGAAAACTAAACAATTCTTGTATGTAAAGCTTGTATGTGCAGTTTTGTGTAATTTACAATAGAAGTGAGTGCTACTGAGCATTTGAGTACATAATTCTCTACTAAGAAACCTTGGTGTTTGGTGTCAAAGAAAGTACACTTGCATGACTGGAGCTCTGTCAGTACTGCCAGTCACAGAATCATGGAACCATGGAAAAATGGGGGTCAGAAGAAGCCCCCGGAGATCCTCTAGTCCAACTCAAAGCAGGTTCACCTTCAATGTCTAGGGCACTGTCCAATTAAGCTCTGAATATCTCTAGAGGCAGCGATTCCACAGTCCCCTTGGGCACCTGTTTGTAAATCCTGTTTCCTGACACCTGACCAGAACCCTCCCACACTGCAGCTAAATATTTGTGCTTATTAAGTGCTCTGAATCTCACTCCAAAATAATCAAGTAGCACTTATTTTAGGTGAGGCTGTTTTAATGATTATCAAGAAACTGTACCATCTTTCATTTACGAGTTTTTGCACATTTAATGAGCTGTGGATGTAAACCCTAAATTGAGCATATGATGTATATGAAAATCTCGCAATAATTTAATTTGCCAAATATTTATCTTACCAATTGTGATTGGTGTAGATCATTCTTATAATTGTGGAAGGCACTGCAGCTATACTAGTAACTAAAAATAGTGCAGACATACTAACTCAGTCCAGCAAAGTAAGGGTATTTTAAAATAGGGTTCTTAGTGTTGCTTGCTTAGTATTCCCAGAGAAAAACTCTGAAGTCAGATGCTACAACTCAGGAATTTTTAATGTTGTAGCAGAAGGTGACACTGTGCTGCAAGAGACACCTGTGAGACAGAGAAAGAAGCAAATGCTTCTGGCACCTTTTTTATTTTTTTTTTCTTAAATCCACAAGCATGGTTTTAGGAAAGCAGATTAATCAGAGTTATCAGAGTTATGGTATCCAGGGACAACAGGAAAACTACTCTTTGGGGGGCATTGTGAGACAGATCTAGCCACGGTACTTACACTGTTTCAACCAACATGTCTTCTTTTCCTGGACCCAGTTCCTGATTTACCTCTCATGACCAATCTTCCTGTGGAAGACCCTATTGATTGTAGCAGGAATAATAATCATGCTTCAGCATTTATAAGGATTAAAATCTATAAATTCTGTTCTCTCATCATGTATTCAATAGTCAGATGGCATCAGAAGCCAGTGACCTGGAACAGAAAAGCACAGAGGAAGACACAAGTCTGTTCTCTGGGAAGGTCCGTGCTCACTGCGTCATTTTTCTTCCTCTTTTTGTGTTTCTGATGCTGCCTAAAATTACATGCTCTGAATTAGCCTCTAGATTTGCCTTTTGCTCTACCACAGAGTCTAGAAGGACCAGCCTCATAACTTAACTTAGTTGCCTACATTTAAATTACACATTCATCACATCACATATGCGTTTTTTTATATTAAAGATCTCTATTCACTTTCAGTAATTGTTTGGGTGAATAGCTCTGGTATCCACAAGAAATTCTATATGACCCACCTCAACTTCAACCTTTTGTCTTTTAGAGGGTAACAAGAGGGTTTTATGGAAACCAAAAAATAGAGTATTTTATAGATACATGTAACACCAGAAACGGTAATGTTGGTTTAGAAGAAAAATGTTGTGAATGGTAGAAAAGAGAGGGCTATGCTTAGAACACCGGTTCTTTAAACACTGGATCCAATCTTTCATACACTAAATACATATTTTAATGCAGATGTATAGGTCTAGGAATTAATGATATATCAGACAGGGAAAGCAATGAAACTTTTATTTGTAACACTGACAAATCTGATCTCACTGCTGCTTTACAAAATTAGTCCTGCCTGACTTGATGACTGACCTGAGTATGAATTAGTACAATCTTACTGTGCCATTTTCCTGTTCTAAAGTTCCCCCTCAACACCACCTTTTGAACTGAAGCTTTATATGTGCACTGCTCCTGACAAGTCTTCTCCTCATCCTGCTCACACAAGTATTTAATCAGGTGGCATATTGCTCATGGCCAAACAAATAGTTGGCACATTCGGTTCCTCTGTACAGACTTTGCTATTCAAGCAGAGAACATCTGTCCTGTTGGCCCTGTTCACTGGAGGTTATTGAAAGACCAGAGAGACAAGCATATGTTTATTCCAGTATCTGGACCGCATCTTAGAATGGAAGCACACACTGTTCCTAGCAAACCTTGCTCACAGGCCAGTGACTGATCTGAGACTTGTCCTGTGCTCGTAAACCATAACACATTTGTACCTCTGCTGTACTGATCCTGCACGTCTTTGGATGACCTGTCATATTATTTTGGGGAGCTGCTAAATCTTCTCAAAGGAAAAAAAAAAAAATCAGTGATACACACATGAGCAAAATCCCTTCATGAAAAGGCTTGGTTAAATCTGGCCAAAACTTTTCAATAGTGTTTAATGTTGAAAAGTGGTGTTCTCTGGAAGTGAATGAATAAAATAGCAGCTATAATGGATAATCTACTGATTTCACTGGGAACATTTGTATGAGTCATTATACTCTTTCACGGGTACCTCTGTACCTAAGGGTTTTGAAGACTGTATATATCTACAAAGTGTTCTGGCCTACATCAGCTATTATTAAATTTATCTTAAATTTATTTGAGAAGCAGGAAAAGAACTTTACACTGTGAAGCCATTTACAATTTAAAACTTGGCTTTAAACAAGTCAGCATCTTCACTAACACCACTGTATTTGAAATGTACACTACAAAGGGAAATATTCTTTAATACTTCCTGTGTGTTATACCAACTGGCATCGGGTAGTTACGGTCCTTTTGTTTTGCCAATTCACAAGCATAATGACAAAGAACAACTTTTTGATCACTTTTGCCTCATTAGCCTTACTTACAGCTTTCTTCATGAGGTTATATTCAGTGTAGTAATTTATGACCAGCATGGGAGGGAGGAGATTCTCCCCTCTGCCCCGCTCTGCTGAGACCCCACCTGCAGGGCTGCATCCAGCTCTGGGCTCCCAGCACAGCAAGGACAGGGACCTGCTGGAGCCAGGCCAGAGCAGGCACCAAGGTGATCAGAGGGATGGAGCAGGCGGATCGGAGGAAAGGCTGTGACAACTGGGATTGTTTTGCCTGAAAAAGAGAAGGCTCTGGGGTGACCTAATTGAGGCCTCCCAGTACCTGAAGGGAGCCCACAAAAAACATGGAGATGAACTTTTGACAAGAGGATGGAGTCACAGGACAAGGGGGAAGGGCTTCAAAGTGAGCAAAAGTAGGTTTAGATTAGACATTAGGAAAAAATTCTTTATTGTGAGGGTGTTGAGGCCCTGGCACAGATTGTCCAGAGGAGCTGTGGATGCCCCATCCCTGGAAGTGTTAAAGGCCAGGCTGGATGAGTTCTGACCAACCTGGCCTAGTGGATGGTGTCCCTGTCCATGGCAGGGGCTTCAGAACTAGATGGCCTTTAAAGTCCCTTCCAGCCCAAACCATTCTGTGATTCTATGGTTTTTATCTGCAGGGCATATTGTGAGTATAGGGGGACACCATTCCTGATTTTCATCAAGAGGCTTTGGAGTTGCTATGAGGCTTTGTATGAAATAGCTGTAATCATGTCAGACACTTAAAAAAACCCTGACACTGTAACATTTCGCAACGGTAAAAGAGCTGTCACTGACTGCACACAAGAATTAAGAAAGAATTAACTTGCAGACCATTTACGGGAGTACGTGTGGGCAGTGTACATTATGCAGAGATACGGTCCGGATCCTTTACGTGAAGGAATTATTAAATTAATAAATCTCTAGTATGTGCAAAATAAAGAGAGGAGGAAGAAAAGCAAGAAAGCGAGGCGAGATAAAACCTTTGGGACCCCAAAGCCGCGGCGACAAAAGGCAGCGCCGGGCGCGGCCGCTGCCCGCGGCCCGACAGTAGGGGGCGCTCGGGCTTCACCGTGAGGCGCGGCCGCCGGCCCGCCACGGGCGGGACAGCGGGGACGCCCCGGGTGTGCGTGTGACCCCCGAACGGGGCATCAGTGTCCCCATCGCGACGTGCATGTGCCCGCCCAGGCGTGGCCACATAAACCCCTTAACGACGTTTGTCTGTCCCCACAACGGGGTTTGTGTGACCACTGAACGAGGCGTCTGTGACCCCTGGCGTGTGTGCGACCCCGCAAAAAGGTGTCTGTTTCTCCCTAACGGGGTACCTGTGTCCCTTTAACGGGGTGTCTGTGACCCTTCACTGAGTGTCTGTCCCACTCCAACGGGGTGTCCGAGCCCCTTCGGCGTGTCTGTGACCCCCACTGGATGTCTGTGCCCCTCCGGGGTGTTTGCGCCTCCTCCGCGGAGCGTCTGTGCCCCCTCTGAGGTGTGCGTGACCCCTCAGTGGGTGTCTGTGACCCCCGGGGTGTGTGTGACCCCTTAGGGACGTCTGTGCCCCCTCACAGGGTGTGTGTCCCCATCACGGGTCCCATCGCGGGGTGTCAGTGCTCCCCCTTTACTGCGTATCTCTGTCTCTCTCGTGGGCTGTCCTAGCCCTCTCACGGGATATCTGTGCCCCCTCTCGGGGTCTGCGCCGCTCCGCCACCGGGAGCCGCTTACATCCCGCTTTCCTCCGTGTGCCTCCTTCCCCCGCGTCCCTCCCTCTTTCTGCTGTGGTGCTTCGGGGTTTGTTCCGAGCGTCTGTGGGAAAGGGGCTGTTCTCCCGGTTCCTGGGGGGCGAGGGGGCTCGTTCTCCCGTCTCCGTCACTGCCGCCTCCGGGGACCTCGAAACTTTCCCGCTGGCGGGAGTTGCGCTGCATCCAAGGGGCCCAAGGGAGGCTGGAGGCTCCTGGGTTTCGGCGGAGCCCTCCGGCTCTGTGGGACACGTGCGATCTTTTGTTTTGTGTTTTATTTTATTTGCCACATTCCCTTCCTTTTCCACAGAGCAGAGAAATCCCTGGGGAATATGCTTTCGAGGCTCTCACTCCCGAGCGCCTGCGTGCGCGCGCGAGAGGGAAAATGAATAATTAGAGAACAGTTCCATGAAATCACTTACCGAAAAATTAGCTGCCCATTAAAGAGGAAGCGGTGAGGAGCAATCGTGTAAATCCTACCTACACCCAACTGTAGAGGGGAGGCAGCGATCCCGATTCCCAGCCCTGCGGCTGCCTGCTGGCATCACCGTCCCCATCTCCCTACCCCGCGAGCAGAGAGAGAGAGAGAGAGAGAGGGAGAGGGACGCGTGGGTGTGGAGCGCAGTGGTTTAGTCCACACCCCGCAGCCTCCCTTCCCCAGGCAGCCTCGGCAGCCGCGCTCATTCTCCTCCCTCTCCCTGCCAGCCGGTGTGTCCGCGGCGGCGGGAGGCGGAGGCGGCGGGAGAGGAGGGGAGAGAGGAGCGGAGCGAGGAGAGGAGCGACGGGCTCCGGGGCCGCCCGGGAGAGCCGCGGCGGCGGGAGAGCCCCCAACCCCGCGCAGCCCCCGCCGCCGCCACCGCTCGGCAGCAGCCGCGGCACCGCGCCGAGGTCCTGCCCTCCAACAGTTCCCGCTCCGCTGCCAGTGAGGAGGGAGGTGTAGGGGACACGGCTTTATTTTATTTAATTTCTTTAATTTTTTTTTTTTTCTTTTGAGGGGATGCTGAGAAAGCAAGCCGTTCCCCTCCCGTGTAGCACATTGCCTGGGCGTTCCTATTATGGAAGTTAAGTGAGAAACTCTGCAGCTTGAACTGATTTGGGGAGAGAAAGGGAGAGAGAAAGGGGTAGGGGGAGGGTGAGAGGAAGGCAAAATAGCCGAACCAAACCAATGGTTTTCCTGCAAAGTGCCGGGAAGTTTGTGGAGCACTTTCTAGGAATCAGGTCCTTTCTCAGAGTCTCTCCTTGTCTTCCGAAGAAAGAGCTTGCTTTTGGATTGCCATGGATCCTAAAGAGAGTCTTAGACACACTTGAATAATTCCCCTGCTTGGGCTGGATTGGTGGGAATTTAGGAAGGAGCGTGTGTGCAAAGCAGAAGCCTTCGGAGCTCACTCGCTGCTTCTCTAATCTGTATGGATCTAAAAGTGTCACATTCAAGACCTTTGCATCTCCAGCTTTTGAACTGAAGATTTCCCTTTCCACTTTAAGTAGCTGCTAGAAAACTGAAAACTTTTGGACCTACCTCTTACTGGCTTTGGATACTTTTTTTTCCCTCTTTTTTCTTTCCTCTTTTTTTTTTTTTTTTTTTTTTTTTTTTTTTTTTAATCTCTGTGGAATTGGTCTCTCAAGCGATCGGGATTGTTTTTAATATGTCAAAATGGGTCTGCTGACGCCACTCCTGCTCTTCGGATTTGCATTTTTTCAAGTCTATGGTAAGTTCGCTTATTTCAGCTATGTCATTTCTGTGCAGAAATCCCCTTCATCTGAAATTGATTTGGGACAGCACATGGATGGCATTATAATCTTTAACATTACAGAGCCCTAAGTTTGTTCCTGGTATAAAAATGGTATTTTGGGAGGGAGGGATCGGAAGAGGGAGAATATATGTTTCCAGTAAGCAGCCCTTCCCGTCTCCTAACTTAATGGAAAAGCAGCTTATGAATGGAATAATGTCAGCTTGAGGTGGCGAGCAAAGAGTAAAAAACTACCATGATAAATCTTTTACTTGGGGGTGGGGAGCGGGAAGGAGAAAGGAAGAGCAGAGCGCTGTTGTAGCTGGTATCACTTTGCCGCCTTCTATTGTTAAACTTTCCACGGGTAGGGCTAGCTGATGAAATAAATAGGCTAGCCCTGCCTGGGCTCCAGGTGAGGCGGACTGGCCGGTTTCCAGAGTCCCTCAGCGCCGGGTTCGGCGCTGGCAGGAAGGCAGGGACGGGCGGGAGGCGGGCTGGGAGCGCGGCCCCGACCCCCCCGCTCCGCCCCCGCCCGGCCCCGCCGAGCCGGGCAGGTGGGGCGGCCGCGTCTCCCCGTCGGCTCCATCCCCGTTCCGAGCATCCCGGAGGGAGGGTTTGCACGGAGCTTAGCGACGTCTGGGGAAAGGGTGGGTTTCCTTACGAACGCCGCCCCATCCCCCCCCCCCCCCCCCCCCCCATCCTCTGGGTGTGCTCTGCAACGTTTCTTGTGGTTTCGAGTTTAAGTACTGGATGGGGAGCTGTAAATTATCATCTTGGGAAAGTACGGTTTAGCAGGGCGAGAACTTCAGTGCAAGGGTAAATGCCTTTCAGAGTAGGGGTGGGCGCTGTGCTGCTGCGCAGGCGGTGGATGCACTGGAGCAGCTCCGGCGCACCAGGACTAAGGAGCGAGCATCCAGCTCTACAGAGGGTGTGCTGGCCCTAATGCTCGGCAGCCCGGCTGGCACTGGGTATCTGCAGCGCTAAACAGCCTTTTAGGCTTGAGGTGAATGTAGTGGCTGGGACCCTGGGTGTGTTTACCTGTGTTTCAGAGCAAACTTTGTTCCAAGAAGCTGTTCACTGCATTTGCTGTATCAGTCCCGAGGCAAGAGCTCGGGGTTTATTGTTCGCAGTCACAGGCTGCTTTGGGTGTTTCTCCACCACCCCCTAGCAAAAAAGGAGGCAAGATAGAAGAGGGGTAGATTCAAGTACAGTTGTACCATGGGTGCATAATATGCTTTGCAGTTTAATCTTAGGCTTGGTCAGTCAGTAGATTTCTACATAACGTATGCACATGCTAAACTAAACGGGAGAAGGTTTAACTGTAAAAGGATTTCATAGAACATTCATGTCTGTCAGTGCAATCGTAGTTTTGAAGGGGTTTTGTTTTATGTTTTGTTCTAGTTTTCTTGCTGTAACAAAAGATCCTTAAGACCACTGATATTGGAGGCATCTTTGTGTACAAACTGCAAGCATAAGATTATAGAAATGTAATTATTAGCGAGTGTTTAAAATTGTATGTAGCTAGAAAGAATACAATTAAAGTGCTCAGTTGAAGTGACAGAGTGAATCAGAGGAGCTTGGTGTTACAGAATGTAATTAAAGTACCAGTCTGTTTGGAGATATATGAAACAAATGCAATTAACCAGCTTGCTGGAACGACAGGAGCACGACATAATTTATTCGAGTTTTGTCATGGGGAACACATGTAGAACGTTTGTTCTGGTTTAGCCTGATGAGGGTGAGGCGGTGCAGGTGAAGCACACAGCTAATTCAGAGCCGGATCATTAGAAAAAAAAAAAAAATGTCCAAGAAGCTCCTGGAATATATGTGATACTCCCCTTTTGAGGGAAGATATTGCAGGGACTGTCAAGTTTGCCTGCATTAACAACTCTCTGAAATAAATAAATAAAGAAAGAGCTTTGTGGATAGCACATCATGACCAAGTAGATATAAGCTGTTATTGTCGAAATGACTAACAAGTAGCTTTGAAGAAATACTGGCAGGCAAGCTTGGCACACAGTGCTTTTGTCTCTTTAGAAGCATAGTAATTACGATCACATCTTAGGCTGACATATACCACTAGTTGCTTTGAAAAGATCTCTATCAACATCAGCACCATTTGTGATGCCTTAGTTTAAGAATAAAAGGCAAAACCCCACAGACTTCTTGTTTAATAGGTCCTTGGCTTGTTTTCTATGTTTGAAAGTTACTTTTAGTGCATTTGTGGGTTTGAGGGGGTTTTGTTGTTAGGCTTGGCTGGGTGTTTTTGTTTTTTCTCTTGGGAGGAGATCCAGACATAGACACTGTAGCCATTTGAGGCATGTCAACCATCCTTTTTCCTCTGAGTTTAGTTTTATTTAATGATTCAAAACTGGTATAGATCAAAATGATGATCTTTTTCTTCTGAAGTTATTTTTGCTGTCCATGGTTTTAGCACACCTGAAAATTACACAGCTCAATGGAAATGACAGAAAACATGTGCTACATACACATATGTAGATTTTAGCGGTTTCATTGCTGTGCTTTTGATTTTCCTGTAACCCTGCCCATGTTCTTGCACTCTGATGAGTGAATAACTTCAGTTCTCTTTTTCTTTAGCTATCAGGCTTGGTTATTGTTCTAGACACAAAGCAAACAAAGAAAAAAATCAAACACAACAAATCCCAAATACCAAAACATGCACAGAACTCCCCCAGACAAACAACAAAGCACCCCACTAGGCAGAGTCTGCACCATAAAGTAAGCCACAAGCTACCGGAGTTAAAAGAGCTGATTACATGTGGATTTTTAATTGTGTTCAATTGATTCACTGAACATTGAGTTCTTTCATTGTTCTGTGTTTTGTTATCCTTCTGCCAATAAGTTTAAAAGGACAAATGTTAACAGAAAAGGTGACAACTGACATGAATGCAGGTATTGGTGGGCCAGACCCTGGCCTGGTAGGACTCATAAGAACTTCCAATGAAAATGACAGTCTTTTATGTCAGAGCTGGCTTTTAGTCCCTTGAAAACTGCAAGTGTGAAGCTCTTGAATGGGAGAGGGTGCTAAAGATATATAAGAAATTTCTGTAAAACCAGCATTTAATCACCATATTGCTGTATTTCAGAAGCACTTCTTTTCTTCATGAAATGGTGTGGTGGCTGAAACGTTATGCATTTCTTTTCCTTTTTATATATATTTTAAATTCATTTAATTTCTTCATGCCAATGAGCTACACATCTGTGGCCTTGTGTAGGTCCCTGATGCCTGTTGGAGAACATGGCTTACATATAAAGCTGGAGTATATTCATCTAGTGAATATTTGAGCTGACAGGGTCTTGATCTCTCCTGTGATTTTCGCTGTTGATGATAACCTTTGCTTCTGTGGAATGTGTGCGTTTTAATGCCTTAAGAGTAAAATTCTGGAAAGGTTGCAGTTTTGTTTCTTTTACCTTGTTTTATCATAGGACCCAACTCTGCAGAGCATTTAAGTGCTTCCATCTCTTAGCCACAGTCTTGCTGAAGTTAATAAGAATTTAAACATGTGTTCCGAGTTAATCATAGGCTTTAAAACTTTGCTGAGTAAGGATGGATTTATGCCTATGATGACAGGTTTTGCTGAATTAGTCTGAAGATTTTGCTTTCTTTACTTCCTGTCTCTTAAGTCCCCATTGCAACAGTATGTTTTTATGTGCAGAAGATAAGCCAATGAGGGAACCCTGTAATCGTACTTCCAGAGATGGATTTGCTTGAAAAGTAACATGATAATCCAGGTACTTTGGTTTGTGTCTTTGCTAATTTGGAGCTGTGCAAAAGGTCTGATACTCCACAAATCTTTCTGGAAAGTTGAAATCAGGGGGGTTTTAAGCCTTCAGGTGGGTTGCACTGACTACAATAATCCTTCCATTAGGAACTGTCTGGAATGATGAGATTGATGTTGCTCAGTGAAACTGAGTTTTAGCAATGCAGGCTAAAGATATGCAACCTTAAAAGTAGACAAAAGAATTAAAATACATTTTTAAGGATGCATAAAAAGTATCGAGGAGATGTGCCAGATAGTGTGATGAGAGGAGAAGGAGGCTTTGGCTGGTCTGTCCAGTCAACTCCATTTGCAGGGGTCACTTTTCCATAGCAATGCTATGTGGGCTCATAGCCCTGGATTTGAGACGTGCTCTGTCCGCTGCTGAACCATTTAGTGGAAATTACTGAAGGGTATGCAATGGCTTTTTAGCCATTTGTTACCCTTGAATTGCTATTCAGATATTGATCTGGGCTAAATAGATTGCTAACAGGTTCTGTGCATTCTGTTTCAGCCACCTAAGAGGACGCTGCTGTCAGGTTTTATCTGTTACCTCAGCTGGCATGGCAGAGCTTGCTCTTCCCGTGGCTGCCATCTGGCTCACACCTCTCACGCCAGCCTTGGGGAGGATACTCAGTGATCATATTGATGCTGTTTCTTGCCAAGAGGCTGAGTTACTGGTGTGTTTTTCTACATTTCTATAGAAATCTCTTCATTTCGCAAGAAGGAGGCAGAAGAAAGCAAGTATTTGCTCTTGCCAAATAAATAAATAAAATGTCTTGGCTTTTTGGTTCTGACTGAATAGACGTTTCTGCTGAATTTTTATAGTACCTTTTTCTTAGAAGAGGTTTCTTGCAGTTATACTTGACAGTACACATGCCTTATATGTTCAAAAATATTTGTTTTGGAACGTGGACAGGCATAGGATCTGATCTTCAATCACTACTTCAGACAGAATGTTGAGGATACCTTTTATGCAGGATAGTCATGTGGACTGTTAATTATGAGATCTTTGAATGCAAAATATTTGCACAGAAAAAGAGATTTGCAGATGCGTATTTTGGTCTCACCATCGTTACTCTTACACCTGACTTCTATTATTAATTGTGGACAACAGTTGAACAGTTGAAGTTATAAGTTCAGAAATAAGATTGAGTTTAGTGTTCATCACCTCAAACCTTTTCCTTAACAAAATAACTGCTAATCACCCATGATTAATAACTTTTGTTGTTATAGTGGATAATTAAATAAGGCCCATTAATTTGGGCTCTGATCTGCACCACTGAAATCTATGTGAGTTTTGCTGTTGAGTTCACAGAACACGGAGAAAGCAGGCGATGTTATCTTGGCTTACTGTCATTGTAATCTTGCCACAAGATGAAGATGGCTTCTTGTTACATGCAACACTACAACAACTACAGAAATACTAGAGGATGCAAGTGCATATTGATGCCTCAGTTCTGCTCGCTCCTTTCTGCAGTGCTCTCTTTACCGAGCAGAGTTTTCCTTAGTAACCAAGCAGCTGATTCTTGTGCTATGTTGTGTATGTAAAGATATGCATTCTTAGTATTTTTTCAAGCCAAAAGTTCATGAAGTAAAAAATGGCTTTTTAATTCCATCTCTGCAGCTTATCTTGGCATTGCTGCCATGGAAGAGATCCAAGATGCTCTCTTAATTTTATTAAAATAATAGCCTTCATCAATAAATACATGAACAACAATGGACAAACTACCCAGTAGTACCCATGTAATAACCTGCTGATATTTATATTGAGCTGCTGTGCTCTGATGGCCAAGGCTACTGAGATTCATTGCTGGGTTCTGGACAAATGTGAAGTGAGGATATTATTCATCTAAACATCGTTCTGCTTGAAGTATCTTCTGCATTTGCATTGAACTTTTAGCTCTTTACCACTCTCCCCCAGTAATTTTTGATTTTTTTTTTCCCCTGAACAAATTTTTTTTTCTGTAAACTAACTAAATAATATTTATTATCTGCAGATCCTTGAATTAATACGACTGTTTAATTGGGTTGTGAGAGAACTTCCTGCCTGTGTACTAGATAGGTTGGCAAACACTCTTCCTTGTTGCTTGTTTGCCTTGCTGTTTCTACCAAGAACCATGGTGTCTCTGGCTTGCTGATAACTGAAAGTCACCCTTATCTAGTGATTCCAGTGTGTATTTTGTAACCCATCGAGGCTGTGTGAATGAAGGTGCTGTTGCAGACTTTCAGTGCCGTTGTTTGTCGTGGTTGCGGGGATGCTCCTGCAGTTCTACTTCCCTGAGCGATGACTGGAAGAACACAAAATATCTCTGGGTTCACTCCTCACCATTTTCAGTTGCTCAGTGCACAAGACACTCTTCCAAGCTTGGCTTGGAGTAACCTTAATGATATGTGGTATTTGCTTGCAGAATTACTCTTATCAGTGAGTCTTTGTTGCACCACTTCAGTTCCAGCAGAATTCTTCAGTCTGGTGACGGCGAAGGACCCGCCCCTGCGCTGCTTTATGCTTTGTTGTGTCTTGCTTTTACTTCCTCTCGTCACTTTTCCTCAGATTAGTTGGGGGAACACTTCATTTGGTCTGATATGTGGAAATGAACTGGTGGGACGAGTGGGGATGCCAGGAGCTAAGTCTGGTCTCACTCATTAGAGACTACCCTAGATGGTTGTGCCACCCTGTCTGTTGCAGCATATGGTCTTTTCATTTGTTTTTAGGCATTGCCTCTATAGCTTCAGTGCAGTGTGCCAAGGAGAGAAGAGCATCTCTGTGATGTGCCTGTCATAAATGCAGATTGGACAAATAAGTAAGGTATTGATGGCTAGCAGCAAGTTGTAAAACACAGTGAGCTATGGCTCACTCGTATTAATTACCTGCCATTGATTACAAGAGAAACTGAGTGGAAAAAAATTAACCTTTTGAAACCAAAATGTCAGGTAACTAACATCAGTCAACTTGTTCCTCATTCACAGTGAATGGAGGGACAGCTCATGCCAGGGTACCAGAGGTACTTTTTTACTGCTGTGAAAATGTCAAGAGTTAAAAAGCAGTGGAAAGTATTCAGTGCTGGAGGAGCCATATAATCATGGGTTCTCATTCTGTGCAGTTTTCAAAGTCCATATGTCTTGTAGCCCAGACGACTTCATCCTGCCAAATTGAATGGCCAGGTTTAACAGTTTCTCTTGTACTGAGGAGAATTCAGCAACTAAATGATGGACAGTGGTTTCTTCCAGTATTATGAAAAATTCAAACGGCATAGCAAAGCTGTTGGACCAAGCTAGCTGGAAAAGTGTGTTTTCTTCACCTGGGTTGCCTTTCCCTAGAGAACTTGATCTCTGGGATTGTCACTCCATAGCAGAAGCCTGCAGGAAAAGGATCTCTGGGTGCATCTTCCTTCTCACTTTCCAGAGTAAAGTATGTCACCTTTGAGACCTGGAGATGCCTTATTGTCCCTGTGTGTACAGTAGCACTGCCCTGCTCTGACTGTTTTCTGGAGAGAGAAATGACGCTGTTAGCTGGGAGACAGAGTGGAATAGTAGCCTGATTCCAGGTCTGTGGCTTGTTGGAGAGGGATACTCAGCAGAGGAGCTGGGTTAGATAGTGTAGGGAATAAACAGGGGAGCAAAGCAGCTCTGTCATTTTCACCAGGAGAGTACTGATCCCTGAACACTTCATGGTTGTTTCATACTCAGTGTGTTCAGGCTTTTATTGTTGCTATGTTTTTCGTACATCACTTATCCATGAAGTGAATAAGCTTCTCTGTTAAATTGTTTTAGTCCAGTTTTGTTTGGAGTGGCTTTAAGAAAATGCTGATTTGTAGTTTGATGCAGTGAACCAAGGTCTGTGCTGGCTTTAACCTGATGCACTGCCGAAGTGCTGTGATAAATTGGCTGGGGCTTTTTGTTTTTATATTTTTATGATATATAAGAAGAATTCAGTGGACTAACTAATACGGTTGGTGTATGTCAAGGCAGCAGCTAATAAACAAAGCACTTTCAGTGGAAAAAATTAACTAGCAAAAATACTGCAGGCTGCATTGTATCCTTGATCTATGTGTTTGTTCTGTCACCAAACTGGATTTTAAATTATGATGCTTTGATTTTAAGCTAGTCAATGTGATTTGGCTATTCAGATGGTATGTCTGAATTCCAAAATTCTGTGGGTTTTTTTATTTTTTCTTCTGCTTGTGCTTGCTTCATCTTCTTAAACTGCACAGTGTGGTCTTTACCAAGTGAGATCAGACTATGTGTTCTGTAACATGTAAATCCTACCTGTGGGGTAAAATCTCAACGTTTAGAATAGGGAGATCCTATAATAAAATTGTCTTTTAGTGCTGTTGTGTTTAAATCCCTAAGAAAAAATTTCTTTGTGTGTCGGTCTAGATTAAAAATACCCAAAACCAATTGTGTGAGAGATCATTGGAAGTGCGTATGGACAGAAGTATAGAAGATAACTTTAGAAACTGTAAGGGATGGAATTTATATCCCTGAAAACAAAACTCTGAACAGTAGTAGGAACCATTAAAGCACTGAATTAAAGGAAAAAGAAATGTGGCAAGTAGGCAAACAGATATTCAATTAAATATGAATCAGTGTAAACCAGAACTGCTTATTATTGTTATTATTTACTGACTCTTTTTTTTGACAACTGCTCAATTTAGAATGAAATGCAAAAGGGCATATGTCTGTCTTTGTATGACCCCGAATATCTCTGTTCCCCCTTTCAGCAGACAACATGCCTTTTTTCCCCTAAGTGATTTTTGGTTGCTAGGAGAAGTGCAATGGTCTGCCCTGCTCTTATCCAGCAGTAAAATTGAAAAGTGTATTGAGGTAAAGAGAGGGGCAAAGCACAGTGTGGGCCATGAATCACAACTTGTCTCCAATATGTCCACTTTGTTCCCACTTTTTCTTTGAAAACTTTTGTTTTTACTAATGGTGTTTCTTTCCAGCTGATCTCTGGAAGCTATTCAGAAAGGAAAAAAAAAAAAAAAGAAAGAAAGAATAAAAAAAAAAAAAAAAAAAAGAAAATTGTTCTGTTAAGAGTCCACTCAGAGGAACAAAGAAAAGGAGGTGGAGGCTTTGAGACTTATTCATGGGACTGCAGTGGTAGCAATGCACAACTCAATGAATGGCTTCACTCATCTGCTGCTAAACCTGGGTGATTGATACCTTCTGGTTTTTGCTAGAGCTGGAAAAGCGTGCAAAAAGTCTTCATAATGCTCCTGCCAGTTTTAATGCAAGATATTGAAGTTGTTTACAAACTATTTCAAACAGCAGAATATTCAGTGTTCTTGAAGGCATTCAAGCGGCAATGATGCATTATGCATGTTAAAATCAAAAAGGATTGTTAATAATTGTGGTGCTCTTGTTCTAGTTTGTGAAACACTTTACTCGCTGTTTCAAGTAATTGTCTGCTGTGGCAAGAATCACTTGACCATCACCTCCTACAGTGATCTAAAAGTGGCCTTATCCAAATGTCATTGGCTGTTTTTAAGCCTTGTCCATTAGAATTGGCTGTATGTGATGATGTAACGGGTATAAATTATTTGGCAATGTTGTCTATATTAATAGACTATCAAAATCATGAGAGTTATGGCAGATTTCACTTGAAATTGATTGCAGGGTGAATGTATAGACAATATATTCTTTCCTCAAGTGCTTAATGAAACTTGGCCTGGAGAGCAGTCTTAAAGCAATAATTTTGTGTCTCAAGAAAGATTGCTGAGTAGGTTGTGTGTGAGTCCTGTGAATGAGGAAACTGAACATGTGGCTGCAGAGATCTGTGATTTGGGCCGTGGAAACAGCTGACTGACTGCCTGTGGACAGAACAGGCCCCTGTATCATTCCTTACCAGGAATAAGTGGTGAGTGGCCAAGGGTCTCATTACCAATTTAAAATGTTGTGTTGACTCAATTTAGTGACATGCAGATAATAGAGGAATTCAATGATGATGTACTTGGAAAAATAGTGCAGCAACTTGTAACGATTTGTTATTCCCATAGGGACAAAATAGGTTTCACCCATATTTTCAAGGCTATTGGGTGACCTGGCAATACTGGATTGAGTCCCAGTGTAATTGAATGGAATTTGTGTCTGTTTAGGTCAGGGCTGAATTTTCCCCCAGGGAAAGATGAAGATGGAAGAGTTGTAAGTTAAATTACAGGGAACTGGCTCTATCTTACAGATAGAGCTGCTAATGGGGGTGGGAGTGTGTGTGATTCTTTTGTGTGTGGTGGGTTTTTTTAATTTCTTTTCCTGATCCACACAGACTCTAGGAGTAGTTTAAATACCATCCAAAGTGCAGCTGAGCTTTCACTTACTTCCATGAAAGCTGCAAGTGCCGAGACCAAGAGTTTTCCCTCCATAAATCACAGCAGATGTTGTCTCAGTCGTTCTCCAGTGCTGCCCCCAAAGCCCTGTTGTCTTTCTTCCTGCTGAGTCCTTCTTCCTGCTGAGACCTGCAGGGGGAAACAGACGCGATTTTGTCGCTGCACGTGGATATTGGTTAATGAATTTGGATGAGCTATTAATAAGTTAGTATAAAGGATGTGCCTAGTACCACTTAGGACCTCCATGGCAGAAGGAATAGTGAGGTCTAGTCTCCAAGAACACAGCTGATGGTGGGAGAGGTGTGCTGTTGTTTGTAGTTGAGAAAGAAGGGTGACTTGAACTGTTTGTGCTGCTGCTGCGTCTGTCTGGCATCTAAAACAGGGCAGCTTTTGAGGCCCAGGAGGATCAGAAGGGAAGAATCGCAGACCATTAAATATGCCTTCTAGTAATAATTTTCCTTCCTGTTACTTTGCAGTCCTGCCACACTGAATAACGAAGGAGAAAAAAGGCAGAGGGAGATTCAGCACTGCTGGTTTGGGACAGGGCTTGTGGGGGGAGCAGACGCTGTGCGGTGAAGCACTGAGCAATGTCTGCTCTTCCCTGTCATCCCCCTGAGTCCTGAGGTGTGTGTCTCTGGGAGTCTAAATAAGCCGGGGAAGGAGTCAGGAAAGAAGTGGTAGCTGTGGGCTTGTCTGAAATCAGAGGAAATCTCTTGTAAATGGTGACATTCAGCTGAATGTGTCTTTCCTGTTTCATGTCCTTATTCATGCAGCTCAACACGCTGAAGGAAGGACCATTCTCCAGAGATCTCCTCTCTTCCCCAGAGCCCCCTTGTAGGATGAACTTCTTTCAGATTAAGTAGCCTACATCTACTTAATCAATGAGCAGTTTGTAGCTATAATATTGAAGTGGAAAAGCAAGTAAAGGAGGCAAGTTTGCATACACTTTTCCTTTCACATGAGACAAATCCGTGACCAATTCTTAGACTTTCTTTCTCCCCTCCTTCTATTTCCTAGCATTTTCCTATGATGAAAGATGTATGACTTTCTTGTCAACTTTCAAATATGAAATCTTCTCACTCTCAGTGCTTTACATTTTTAATTGTAGAACATTTTCCTCTGCATAGGCCAGAAAATGAGAAATGCCTTAGCTCACCACACGGAAATCAGTGGAGTTGAAACTTCTACATTTATTCTAGGCCAGGGAGAAAAATGTGCTCTTGTGTTTACAGATTTTCCTTCCCTGTGCTCTTCATCTGCTCCATCTTCTGTGGTTTATTCCTGGCACTTGCCTCCTTATATTTCATAGTTGAAGAGTTTGTTCTATCTTGTATTCATGTCAGTTGCTTTAGTTTGTTTTCCAGCTGCTTTTCTGTTCTGTTCATTCTCCTTTGGCTGCTGTTTTCTGACCATGTTGCTTGCGTATGAAGAATTAAAAGACAGCAATGGTTGAGGGGGGGGAAGGCAGTCTTGGTGAGGGAAGTACTCTTAAAAGAAGCCTCGTCCTGTGGCAGGGTTACTTGGTGAATTCTCTGCATAGATAAAGTTTTGTGGAGGCATAATCTTCTGCCATTCTTAACTAGTGCCTTGAGGAAATTAAAATAAGTTAAAATCAACTTTAAAAATTTGCGTGTGCAAGCCAGATTTTGTATGAAGTTGGAAAGAGGTACCTTCCTGAAAATTAAACCCTGTCTGAAGTCTTCCATTTAGTTTTGAAACACACAAGTTTCCCCTCTGTCATAGAGAATTGTCTCTTTCAGTCTAGTGAGACCTACGATAACTATGTTTATACATGATTTGTTAAGTTTCCTTTTCTTGCAAATGGTTGAACTTTCTCAATTTATGAAATATTGAGACATAGAAGGATAATAAACTTCAAGCATCAGTGGCTGTTTTTTTTTTAATATTCTACAAAGTTGAAGGGAAAAATAACATTAAAAGGTAAGAGATACTGGGTGGGCATAAACTGTTTAGTAACAGTATCTGAGGAAATCATTGTGCTGATGCTATTCTTGAACTAATTGATATTATTTCAAGACTTGAATTTCTGTTATGTTTATATAATCTCTACATGGTATATGTGTATAAGAGAAGAGGAGACTGAGGGTAGACCTCATTGGAGTGTCCTCATGAGGGGAAGTGGAGGGGCAGACATTGATCTCTGTGACCAGTGATGGGACCCAAGGGAATGGCCTAAAGCTGTGTCAGAGGAGGTTTAGGTTGGATATCAGGGAAAGGCTCTTCCCCCAGAGGGTGGCTGAATACTGGAACAGGCTCCCAGGGAAGTGGTGATAGCACCAGCCTGACAGAGCTCAGGAAGCTTTTGGACAACACTCTTAGGTACATGGTGGGATTCTTGGTGCTGTCTTGTGCATAGTTTACTTTCTTATATATAAGCTTTTCTATAAATTGGTGTTATATATAGGAAAGTAAACTGTGATGGACTTTGATGATCCTTGTGGATCCCTTCCAAATTAGAATATTCTGTGATTCTACGATAATGCAGTAAGTACTAAATAAGTACTATACAAAATACCTTGTGAGAGAATTCTCTTAATTTACTAGGTAAGCTGGATGAAATATTTTGGGGTGAAAGTTTTTTTTTTTTTTTTTTTTTTTTTTTTTTTTTTTTTTTAATTTACAGCTGATTCTAATCTTACTGAAGAGCAAATTTTACTTTTTGCAGTGCAATGTAGATGAAGCCCTGACTCAGCAGAAGATGCTGGGAATTTTGTCATCAGCATCAGTGGGGCCACAGTTTTGGTTTTGTTGTGGTTGGCAATGTGGGAGGTTGATGCTGAGAAGGAAGTTTTGTTTGTTGGTTTCTTTTTGCTTTGGTCTGGATATTTTATGATTATACAAAACTCAAGAGACTGACTTAAAACTAAATATAAGTTGTAATCATAAAGTTAACAGATATCAAAAGCTTCACCTGTGATCCATTAGAAGACCAGTGGGAAACCAATTTGTAATAAATTTGCAAATTAGAAAGGCAGGGACATTATTTGACAACTAATTTCATTCATTCCACTTAGCATTTGTGTCCAGGTGTCTTACTAGATTGCTTGATGCTCCCAAAACAGGGGTGAGGGTGGAATAAATTCTGTCACTCTTTGGATGAGGAGTTACAACTCCCATGAATAATTATATTATAATAAGTTATAATTCTCCTTTTACAGGAATACAGGAGTTACCAGACATTTAGAAGGAATAAAATCATTAAGGTTGGAAAAGAGCTCCAAGGTCAACAAGTCCAACCCTTTAACTGATCACCACCTTGTCAACTAAACCAGAGCACTCAGTGCCATCTCCAGTCACTTCTTGAACACTTTTAGGAGCAGTCATTCCACCTCTTCCCTGAGCAGCCCATTCCAATGTTTATCAGCTTTTTCAGTGAAGAAATTGCTCAGCCTGTACACTGAGTACCTGAAGGGAAAATAGATTCTTTAATATTCTGTGCTGTCTCAGAAGACTTTTCAGATCACAATTTACTTTCCTATGTATAAAGCTTTTTTATAAATCGACATGAATTGGTTGCATATGCATGTGATATAAATAAAACCTAACTGGATGGCATAAGCCAAATAAATAAATCAGAAAATTATTCTATTGCCTGTTGTATTCTTGGTGCAGCTGTCTTGGAGAGCTATAAATAGATATTGCTTATTACTTTCACTTGTGTTTATTTTTGCTTTAAGTGGCAAATGCAGCTATTGTTAACAGACCTTAAAATTGCTTAGAGGGCATTTACTTAGATCATTTTGAGGAAAATTATGAATGTTCTTGTTAAAATATTTGTTAATAGCATTTGACCATTGGGACAAGTAGATAGACTGCCAGTACAAATGACTAAAATTTTTTTTTTTGCATGTCGTCAAGAAAGAAGTTTTGTAGAGGGGTTGTAGACACTTTTCCAAGTGGTTATACAGTGAATATTTTAGTGAAAAAAGACATACCCATTGGGGGGGGTGGGGGGGGGGAAGAATAAAAATCATATTAGCAGTTTCAAAAAGTAACAGAGTAAAACAAACATAGTAGAAAAATATTGTCTTACAGACCTTCTCTTGCTCCTTTCCAAATACATCAAAATCAGCAAAAAATAGTGCTGTAGTTTCAGTAACATCTTCTTTTAAAGTAGATCTTGCTGGTTTTGTTTTACTTTTCCAGTAATGGAAGAGCTTTTGCTTTGTAAGGATTTTTGGAGGCTTTACTCACTACCAGTAAATATGGCAAAAATAAGATCAGTCCACTAAAGTGTTTGAGTGTTCATGGAATATAGATTTATATATACCTGATGTAATGTAGATGTCACTGGCTCTTGTTCCCCTTCCTGCTCATGGGGGATAATTGATATCTATGCTTCAGAATCCTAGCCTTGATAAAATGAGGTGGACAATGATGATAAACCTGGCTGCCTGGTACCATGGCTGTCTCTTTGATAAGCCAAATACTTGGAATTTTAGAGAAATGTTGTTAAAACATGGTGTTCCTGACACCTGGCATTTCTTGCCCACACCAGTGAGACACTTTGGAGGTGAGTGAGATGACAATTCAGAATATTGAGACTTAGTGAGATTCCTTTATTATATAATAATAAAGTCATTATATGAAAATATTATTACATAAAATTATTAATACAAGTAGTCAATGGAGAGAGGTACAGTTGCTGAATTTTTAGCTAGAGAGTTTTAACTGTTGTTTGTATAAACAGAGATTCACAGTGTACCTTGCACTCTATATTTATGTTTATTTTTAATCTTCCCAGTGGTGGGAGCAATTGAATTGGCCTTGCCATAGAAACTGGAGAAAATCTCCAAACTACACAGTGGGAAGGATTAATGAAAAAAAAACTCTCTACAAAGTTAAGTTTCATTTCAGCCTAGGTATATAAAGCTTATCCTTTCAAGGGAAGAATTTATTTATTTATTTATTTATTTATTTATTTATTTATTTATTTCCAACACTGATGTAAGATACAATTTCATGTTTAGAGATCCAAGTGCAAACAGAGACAAAAAATAAATCTATTCAGATAGGGAATAGATTTCAAAATTGCTTTAAAAAATACTGAGAGTTTTTCATGCCTTCAAATAGTAGACCTTGGATTTTGATAAATCTTACAGTGAATGGAGTGGAGTTCATGTATTATAAATCCCTACTGCAGTTCTGAGAGCTATTGCATAATGGAGGCAAAGAATCTTTTGGACCATAGATAAACTTGTCACTTGAGCAATATAAAATTAAAATTCACTGAATATTTATCTGGTTTGATATTGAAAATGAGAGGGTGCAAGTCTTGACAGTTGTACCAAAAGTGAGCTTGCGTCTAGGCACATGATTATTCACTGTTCATTAGCTGGACATTCATGTAATACTAAAACACAAAGTGCTAAAAGAATGATCACTATGGAATCTCTAAACCAGCGCTTAAAATGATAAATGAAAGGAGTTAAATCTTAGCTCTGCTTACATTCTGTTCATTGAGAAGCCTCTGAAAATAGAGATATACGTAACTACTTGGTGCCTTAACTCTATGTACTCCATGAAATGCTGGTCCCCAATTATAAAATACTGGTAATTCTAATCAAGTTGTTCTTTCAGGGCCTATATATTGATGTCAATACCTTGGCTTTCATAGGCCTGTACTCCTCTAGCCATACCCTGTCACATTAATTTGCTTTCTACAAAGATTGAGCTGCACCAGCTCTTGTGTGGTGTGAGGACACCATGGGTAAAGTAGGCAATTGCCCACTTCTGCAGTGGGGGGAGTTCATGGTGGCTGTGTGACACAGGATGTGCCTGACTGTCCCTTTTGAGTCTTCTTGGTTACCACGTCTTGGCCAAAACCATGAGGAATATTGTAGGCTCCATACTGAGAGAACTGTGTGGTGCTCCTGCACAGGGTTTGCCTGACTGTTGAATGACACATTGGTAGGGTTGAAACAGCAAGAATGCCAGGTTCATAACTTGGGATGGATTTATGAACCTTTATGGTTCTTGTCTGTGGGAATATTCTCTTGAGGAACTGATTCTTTCATTCACTAGTGTATGTTTCTTCATTTACTTTTTCATTCTGTTGAGTTTGTGTGTGTTTCAAAATGCTTTTCAATTTAAGCAGCTCGCAGGTGTGTGGAAATCTGGTGTCACTTATTAGTATTATTTGTAAGCTAGAAGTGATCTCCTAATTTGAGGAATTTCAATTATTGTCATGCCTCCTATTGATTAGGTTTTGTTATTTTGGGGCAATTGGCTGTCCTTTCAAACCATAATAGGACTGTTGAAACTCAGCCACTGAAAAAATGGCACTAGCCTTTTTATTTTGTACAAGACATAGAAGGCGTAGAGTTTTGAGGGTAAAAATGTAATCTGAAAGATATAATTTTAAAAATGAAGGAGTGAGATCTATTTTTATTGTAAATAAGAGGTATGGATGGATACTTGGATCAAGTGGTGGCCTTTCACCTTTAAGGCAACAGCTTAAATTAATCCTTAGGTCCTAAGTTAATTGAGATAAATGGTTTTAGCTTTGTCCCTGGTGTAAAGTAGTCCATATTGCAAAATTGCTGTACATCTGTTTGTGCAAACTTGTATAATTGGCATTCTCTTAGGACTGAGTTGTCACTGAGAGTGGACTATTTCTTATTGCTTAGGAAGGTGTTCCCTGTAGGTCAGGGTAAATGTCGTTGTTGGGTCTGTGAAGGAAATCTGCTCCTGCCTCTCTTAATAATCCCTGGCTGACAGATTTGTCAGAAATGTCTTAAGTGTTATAGCTGTTCTTTTAAATAAAGGAGAAAAAAACCCAAACCCTAAAAAACTTTTGGTTTAAAGAAAGTAAATCAGTAGGAGACTGGATCTTATTTTCTTATATCTGTAGGAATCCAGATGCTCAGGGATGTTAAAATTGCCTAACTTGCCATTTGCTCATGACAGATAGCCTTCAATGATGATCTTGAACTTTATGAAACATGAGCATGTGGAGGGAAAGAGAAATTAATATAGAATACATTGTTGTTTTCTAAGGACTAGGTTGCACTTCAATAAAGGAAAGGATGTGGCTTTCCTTCCCCATTTTCCTTGGAGGTTCTGTAGGAATTGCAGTTCATCCTTTTTTGTGTTATTAGTGAGGCTCTGGCACAGGTTGCTCAGAGAAGCTGTGGGTGCCATCCCTGGAAGTGTTCAAGGCCAGGCTGGATGGGGCTCTTAGCAACCTGGACTAGTGGAAAGTTTCTCTGTCCATGACAAGAGGGTTGGAACATGATGGTGTTTAAGGTTCCTTCAAATCCAAACCATTGTTTGAATATGTTATGTGTAGATGTGGCATTTAGGGACATAGTGTAATGGTTGACTTTACAGTGTTAGGTTTGCTATTCAACTCAATGATCTAAAAAGTGTTTTTCAACCCAAATGGTTCTGTGATTCTTCCTCCAAGGGAAAAGAAATTTGTATCATATTGCTCTTGGCTGAAGAGTTTTTGTTGTTTTCCTGCTCTTGCTCTGATACCTTCTGGGCTGAACCTCTGGAGTTACAGAATCCTGTACCTCACTCTCTCAGCTGTCAGATGATCTGGAGGAGTGAAGGATCAAATACAGCTTTTACTCAGTGCCTCCTTTTTAACTTCTAGTGGCATGGGAGGTGTTGGGAGGCAGTGAAGGAAGCTGCATCCACATTTTTACCAATATTCTGTGTGGTGTTATCCAAGGCAGTGTTCCTGGTGTCAGTGTGCTAAGTGTTGTCTTTGCATACTTGAAGGATGTGTTTTCCCAAAATCTTTTGATTTAGATGAGAAAAGGATTGCAAAATATATTTATATAGAACAGGATTTGGGGAAAAACTTACAGAAAGACAGTGGGTATGCACTAAGTTCTGCTTGCTGTCTTGAGTTTCCAGGAAGAGAAGCAACTTCAAAATGGAATGTTGTCAAACTGCATATATTTCTGAACATCTCTGAGCTAGTGAGGGAACAATTTTCTAAAAGGAAGGGAAGATTACAACATTTTTCTAGTGAGGATTTGCTTATGTTCCTGTTTGAAAGTAGAACACAAATCTCATTTCTTTGGTATATGAAAAAGAAAAAAAAAAGATTTTGAAAAAATATTTGCAAAAGATTGCTTGTCAGATGTCTCTTTAGATGAAGAATTTGAAAATGACCTCACATAGGACTGTTTGGTTAATGTTTAAATATAGAGACATACAAATGTAAAAGAGTCAGAGAAACTGCCTCATATGTGTCCATAGCAGGATTGTGTACAAGAAGTTAGAATAAATTAGTAAAATTCGTAAAGTTTGGACTACGTATGTGGTCAAATTTAACATATGTTTCAAAGTGTGCACCTTTTGTTTCAAGAACTGGTGTTTGGGTGAACAGGAGGGGAGGAGAGAGGAGTAGGAAGAAAAAAGAAAATAAAACACTTTTCTCCAGGTATCAAAATCCCCTCCAAAACAATGAATTGTCTTATAATAATATTCTTGCTGCTAAGTTACTTTGATTTCTAAGGATGGGAGATGGATAGAAATTTATGGTAAAGTTCCTCAGGTGTGCAGCTTTAATAAAACAGGCATCTCATTTAGTCTTTCGCTGTATCATGTGTGGAACTTATTGACAGGAATGGGAGATGTGAGCTGTTCTAAGCCTTAAGTAGCTGAAAGGGATTAACCTTACACAGAGGATTTACTAATGAAGACATTGCACTTAGACACACAGAAGGAAAGGAAAGTGAATTGTTGATCCAGAAATTATTCTGTCTAGTTGTCCTTAATGCTTTTCCCCCCCTTTCATTCTACTTATAAATTTAGTTTATTGTACAGATGTAATTGGATCTTACTCTCCTGTGGTGTGTCTGTGCTTTTGTAGTAGTTTCACAGTAGCTGGCAGTCAGTGAGGTACAGTCTGTGGACACAGAGACATGGCAGTCAAACTGTAGGCTTTGATGGCAACCTGCATAGTTTTTGTTCTTCTGATACTTCATTTTCATATGCATTCATAGATCCCACTACTTGAGCCAGTATACAATTTACTTTCAGAGGCTGATGCAGGTTATTTTAATCTTCTCTGGGATTAGTTTGCAGGAAAAAAAAATCCTTAATTGAATACCCCTGTTTTGCTCCTGTTCTGTAAACAGCCTGTTAGCTTTGTAGCTGGAGGCCAGGTGAGCATGATCAAGGTTTAAAAAGGGAACAAGAAATCAGAGCCCAAGCAGGAGCAAGAAGATTCTCCACTGACACGTAGGAAGACGTGGGGACAGCTCCTTTCATGGTCAGTCTGCCTCTGGGTGCTGAGTTGTGTCATTATTATTTGGGAAGGGCAGGAGGTGCACATGGTTGGGTAGCCCCCTTCATTTAATTATGGTGTTTTTCCTGGAGGATCTGTGATCTCGTTGGGAACACACTAAATGTGTAGACTTGAGAATAAGCAGGTACCAAAAAGGTAAGGAACGTGCCTGTTTGCTTCTGATTCCTTCCCTTGCCTTTTTACCATATGAGCTCCAGGGTCTGTACTGAGACAGCCCTCCTAGAACTCTATTTCACATGCATCTTTGCTGTAAAGAGTTGAAGCAGATTGTAAGATATTTTAGACCAGATTTTGGGCTAATACAGCATGAGGTAACCCTTTGTGCTCTTCAGAATACACTGGTTTTGTTACTTGTTTCAATATATGTTTATACGCATGCAAGTATACAGTTGTAATTGTTAGATGAGCTGTTGTGATATATGTGTTCTATTTTACTGCTAGGAAAAGTTAGAAGTGTTGTTTGTAACAGAGAATTCTGTTTTGAGGTGATTCACTATAGAGATGGACAGTTACTTAAGAAGCAGTTTTTAAAAAAGGAAGGGTGAAGCTATTGCTTTGGCAAACCAGAGTATGTTCTGTAAAGCTGTGTAAGTTTTTAAGAGTGTGGCATTCAAAAAGAAGTTTATTCAAGTTTTCCAAAAAAGTAAATGACTTTGGTCTTGCAAGTTAATAATGCTGGTCTTATGCAGTTTCCCATGTACATTGCGTGTAAGTTATTTTATAGACTATTACTTTAGATTGTGTTTTGTAGCTTATTGCTATTATTTCAACCTAATGAAAGTTCTCAACCATTACTATATATGGTTAATCTTTTTCAAAATCATTAGTGTGTGGCTTGAGTCACACCATAAAAGACTCTTGTTTTTTGTCTCGTTGTAGATAAACAACGCATTTTGGAAAATAGTGGAACAAGCACTTTGAGTCTTCCCAGCTTCTAAGTGTTTGTGGCTTATTGACTTCCTGAGGTGCTGTCTTTGTGGTTAACTTCTGTGAATGTAGCCAGTTGTTTGCGTTTGGGTTTTTTTTTAACCCAACACTTACTTGCTCTTTGCTTTTTGAGGTTTTTCTGATTAGGAGGAACAGAAGCGTTCCAGCAAACCATTTCCTGTGTTATGAGCTGATATCTGTTCCTACATGGGTTCTTTTGCCCAGTGTCATTAAAGAATACTGACAGAATTTAAAGAATCACTAGAGGCTTGTTTTTTTTCTTGCTACAGTCAAATGAAGTAATATTAACCAACAAACATGAGCAGGCAACCAAAATGGTTTTAAAGTGCAGCCAATTCTGAAGTCTATTGCACCACCATAGTGATTTTCTCTAAAAAGTCAGTGATATAATCATTTGAGGTTGTTGCAGTTGATATTGATGTTAACCTTTAGCATAGCTGATAAACCGACTTTCTACTGGCAGGCATCATTAATAGGAGGCTCTGTGCTGTCCTGAATAATTTTCCTCACAATTAGCAGCATTGATCTTGTAGGTGCAGCAGCAGCTGAAGTTCCTTGAGGCAATCAGGGAGGGAAAGTGGTTGAAACTGACCCTGAGCCATGTCAGTGGCTCCTGCTTGACCATTACAGCATTTACTTTTTTCTAGTCCTGGTGTGTTGATTCTTAAAAGCAGTTTATTCTTCACTCTTAGATATATTCATGTGCTTTCAAGGTAAGAATTGAAAGGCGGGGTTCACCAGGCTGTTCTGGGTAATATCACCTCTACTTGGTAAAGCCATTCTGGATATGAAGATAATCTAAAATAATTTTGGACAGAGATGCAGTGTTGTGGTATCTCAAATATAATGGAAGCTGTGGGGTTTTTTGTTGGGGAGCAGGGCAGGGGGAGAAAGTATGAAATCATTTCTAGTTGAAAAGCTGCCTTTATGCAATTTTAAATTAATATTGATTAATACTAATGGAGTGGGCTCTGGGAGAGGCTTTACATACCTCTTGTGCCTACTAATAAGGTCTCATCTCAGATGCACAGAATCTCTTAAGGAAGTGAGTCATTTTTATCAAAGTTAGAAAAAATCACTCTGAGCTCTTTGAGTGAGAATAACTCACCAACTGAACAAGCTTCAAAGCAAAAGCTTGATACTGATGTGGGGGAATAGCCTGGGAGCTGCTGAGGGGCACAGATGGGCAGTGGGGGGGGAGAGAGTGCTGTGTGAGACCATCCTGCATTAAATGCAGGTTGTGATATGACTATTGGTGTGAACCTTTCTTCATTGCCTTTATTATCTAGGGTAAGAATTGGTGATAATTCATTTTGACAAAAAATCCAGTCTTGAGTTTTGGTGAAAAAACAGCATCCTACCTAAAATGCATTGCAACTGGCATCCACCTTTCTGTTGGCTATAACATTCTCTCAAATTATTATTTCAATAGTTGAGCAGTGCTGGTCTTAAATTTCTATGGGATGGGGTAGAATAACATGGAAATTTTAAAAGAAGGGATGAAAGCAGACTGCAAAGTACACAGATGGGTTACAGCTACTGAGTGCCTGAGAGACTGTGCCAGGACTTGCACTCTGCTATGAGGAGGGATGCTGGATGAAACACTGTTTAGGCCAGCAGTCTTTCAGTGCTTATTGTTTTCTGGGCTTTATTTGTCTTTGAGGGGTCATCTCACATGAGAGCAGATTCTATTTGTTGCTTTTTAATCAACTTGTTTAATATTAGAAATGCTTGAAATGTAATTAGATGGCTATTTTTTTTTGTTTTGTTTGAGAAACAGAATGAAGGCAGCGAAGCAACATTTGACTGTTTTGATAAAGGTGATGGGAACACAAATGTGCACTCCTGTAGGCAAATATAAATTACAGAGCCCCCATAAGTCCTTCAATATGGAAAGTTCTGTTCATCTTTCTCGTGCCTCCTGCGATCTGAGGTGTTATGGTGGGAGGCAGTGCTCTTGTGATTGCAACATACAGCAAAGTCTTGACTTGTCTGAAGTTTGGCCTTCTCTGACAAATCGTGGAAAGCTTCACAGATTGTTTGCTAGTTTTTCACCAACATACAATGCAAAGAGAAGTGCTACTGCTTAGTAACCCATTCCTATTGAAAATCAGTTGTGAAACTGATAAATTTATTCAAGTGTAAGAAAAGAGCAATTATTTCCAGAGTAACTGTATCAGTTAATAAAATAACTGTTGATACTGTCAGAATTTTGCTTATTCTGTGTGATAAAAATTGGGGCATTATCCCTCTAGATTGGGGGGATGTAACATGCAGTCCCCGACTGAATTCTAGGTTTATTTTTTGGTATAAACTCTGCTCTGAAGCATCATGGACTTTAATTTCTCATTCAGCTTACATTTGCTGTGCCAATATTCTCAGTATTCTTCTGGACTTATCATGTGTTAATACTTTAAAGCAGATAAGTTGTTTTTCTATTGGTATTTTAAGAAAAAAAAATCTTGTTTATAGAGCAATGAATTTTTGTACTTCTATGTATGTGCATATATAATGTAAAAAACAATGAATAGATATAGTTGTTAAATGGGCTTTTTGCATCTCCAAAGATACAAATTGGTTTAGATTTTACAGTATTAAAAACCAGTACTCTGGAAATTTCCATGTGATGCATGTAAAATTAGTTTGAAATAGTTCAAAAATGGTTTGAAGCTATGAAACTGTTTTGTTTTTATGACTAAAGTAAAATTAGAGAAATTAGCTTGAAAAACCAAAATTGCCCCTCCATGGCTCTAGAAACCTGGAGCTCCCTGACATTTCAGGAGGACAGAGGGCAAAACTCAAACAGAGCGGGTCAAGAAGTTACAGGTATATCTTGCCTATGACTGTTCAGTGGCGTAGCAGGAGGGCAGTGACATCGGTGACACTGTTGTGAGCCATCTGTGCATGCAGGGCACAGGTCAAGAAGACACCTTGGTAAGCTGACAGTGCTGTTTTTTTCCAAGAGATTTCCATCAGTGGATCTCAGAATGCTTCACAAACGAGTTGTGGCCACATCTGCATTGTAAAAATAGAAAAGTTGAGGTGAGTGAAATATCTGCCAGATATCATAGTGATGCTAGAGTCTGGAGTTGAACTCATGACTTGTGTGTTCAGGAGCACATGTGGGTGCTGGAGTGGTACCTGTACCCTGATAAAATGAACGTGGCTTGGAAAGAATTTGAGCACAGAATCCAAGCAAATAAATGTGTTGTCATCTGCAGGGAGAACCAAGGGGTGACAGAAATAGAGAACGCTGTTTTGAAGCTCCCACTGTGTTTAGCTGTCCTGACATATGATGTCCTGTCTCAAAGTGACAGAGTTTCTTGTTTCTTTGATCTGTAGGATAGCAAATCTGTGTGTATGGTGCTGTGCCACAAACATCAACATTTGGTGCTATTCTGTTCCCCTACTCTTCCTGTGAGGAAGAATCCAGCTTACTTGACCACCAGTAAGATTAATGAAAATAGTGTCTAATGCTGGTTTAAGTCTGACAATACTTGCAGGGAGAACTTTAAAGGAAAATGATACATGTGATGGCCAAGGAAGTTACACTTTTTATAGCAACAGAAGAGTGAAGATCCAGTTCATGTTGCTTAGTAAATGCATCTTGCCTTGTTTTTTGTTAGGAAGAGAATCACATGTTCAATTTTGAGGCACGGTGTTACTTGTTTTATTACATTTTAATACAGCCTTTGAAAATCATCAGTTATCAGTTTTGCTTTGAAAGAGCACATTTTGTAGAGTGTGATAATACCCTGTTCTTCAGGGAGCAACAGCAGAAGGAAAAAGCAAAGACTAATGTTAGATATGTGTGAATTTAGTCTGGATGGAAGTGTTCTGGGTAAAGATAATGGTAAATGGAAAATTTTACGCTAAAAATAAGCAAGAAAATTTTGATTTGGGATCTCAGATCTGAAGAGAGGGAAGTTACACAGCTATCAATACAAAAGGACTTCGGGAAGTTTGTAATGTAGTTAAGGAAGAAAATGGGTTGCAATCAGAAAAAAAATAGTCAAATCACATATAACAAGGATCAACATGGGAGCTTAATGATGTGGCTTAGAAGAGCATTTATGGGAATGACAAGCTATTACATCAGCTTCACAGGAGAACAGAGTGAAGCTGAAACTTCAATGGAATGGAAGGCTTGTGCCAGCTTTCTGCCGATGGGGGAAAGGGGGCATTTAGCTTTTTAGCATGTGCAGTTCTAGGTCTCATGATTTAAAACCATGTCAGCAAAGTGGAGACAGCACAAAGGTGATGACAAGAGATTAGTGAGAACTTGGAAGAAGTTTTATGAGCAACTGAAAGAGAATATGCCAGAGGAGACAAAGAATCAGGTCTGTTGCTATTTTGAAAGGTTTCTACTAATTTTTTACACATTTCATGCTTTTCTCAGTAAAAATAATTTAGATGAGGGATAAAATTTTGAATGTGTCTGTATCTTACAAAAATATTGATGTAACATTGCAAGTAATTTAACTAAACCTTGAAATTTAAAACTGGAGGTATCACAATAAGGAAATTCATAGTTAAATGTTTCAATGCGGAGCTGTAGTGATTATAAATCTTTGAGAAGAGTAACTGAATGTGGCACAACTGGATGTGATGCACTGGCATTATGTGCATGATGTCATCCAGTGTGGAACCTTACTGGTACAATAATAGGAAGTACCTGCCATTGAAGCAATTTTAAAGTGGAAAGAATAAACCGAGAGATCAGTCTTCAGGTGATGGATCAAGATGCTTAATAGTAAAAGAAAATATACTGATTTCATCCTCAGTTACATGCACAAAAAACCACTGTATTTTGAAGTCTTTTTTTAAGGCCAATGTTTTAGGCATTTAATACTGAGAAAAAACTTTAATTGTACTTTGATTTGTTATATAATTGATATATTTTTGAGTAAAATGGGGATTGTGGAAAGCTGATGAGAAAACAGGAAGAGATTTGCAAAGCATTGTTTTGGCTCGGCCTGCTGATTTTGAGACACATTATTATATTACCTGTACAGTGTTTGTATTTTTACTTTGTGATAGTAATTATAAGGTCTACATGTTGTACTTGTTTCATTTAATTGTTACACCATTTTTCTCTGTGTTAGGTAACTGGAGGGATAACTTTTTTTTAAATTGTTTATTTGTATAATATAAGAGACGGCTTGAAATTAGCACAGATGTGACATAATTTGAGAAATGATAGTGCATCATGGCACTTTAAAGCTGTGAGGTCAAAATACTTAGGTGATGCCCTTTCAATTGAGACCGTTTTTTCCCAATAGAATTGAAATCTAATTAAACAGTTTTCTTTACTCCACACGAATTAAAAATTAATAAAATTTAAAAAAAAAATGTTCAGGCAGGGAAAGATGGAGGGTGCTGCGTGATTAATCTGAGGTAAAAATAAAGAAGTCTTTTCATCATTCATCACTTAATGACAGTTAGGAGCAAGCTGCAATGTTTCGATAAATGAGAGATGTAAAGTGCTGGGGTGAAGCTGTTGTCTTTCTCTTAAAGTAGAACATAAGACTCAACCAAGCGCCTCAATGAAAATGCTAATTCCACATGATTAATCCTTTCTTCTTTTCTGTCAACATGAATATTAAATAACTTCCTTTCCAGGGTCACTGGGAAGTTGTAACTCTTTTACTTTGGGTTCCCCTTCCCTGAAACATAAGGCCTGACCTTAGGGCCTAAAATGACCCTTATTGTTTATTTCTGCCTCTTTGAACTATTGCTCTTACTCCCCTCATTCTGGAGGAGGGAGGGAAGTGGTGGAACAAGCAGTCAGTGGCAATTACGGATACACCAGGAACAGGTTTTTGTCAACTGGCTTTGATTTGCCAGAGACTTGACTTGGGAATGGCTCCCTACAGCCAGCAGCAGCCTGTTCTCACCTTCTTTTAAGTAAAGCACTAGCTGGTTGTCTCTATATTTTTACAAGACTGTCCATGAGTATTTCATCTGCCATGTCTGTATAATTTGCAATTCGTACTTACTCTGATACTCCAAAGTGTTGTATTGCCCCGTGTGATGTGACCAAACTTCTAAGTGGATGTTCTCCCTCTATATCCTTAAGCCTATCGGCTTAAAGATAAAAGACTCGGTATTTTAGCTGCCACATACACAGAGGCATATCAGTCACTTTGATTTTAGTCAAAATTAGTTTTTGTGGTGTTTGTGTTATTTTACCCAAAGACTTGCAATTGAAAGACTTGATGATGTTTGGATGACTGATTTTTGCCTTTTCGTAGGAAACAAGGCTAATAAAACATTAAAAATAGATCAGATGGAGGCTTTCAAGGTAGGACAAATTCTCCTTACCTTGTGTAAGGAAAAGAAACAAGCCCTAGTTTCACAACTCAGTCTTTGATGCAGTTCTTCATGGTGTACTCAGTAAATCCATTGCATAAAGATATTATTAAATCAATACAGGGATGGCTATTATAAAAACTGATTCAAAAAATGGCTGTGCCCTGTGGATGCATTCCAGATAATAACTTGACCCTTCTCTTTCCCAGATAGTGTTCCTCACTGACCTTTGCCACCTGCATACACTTCTGTTGCATTCCTCTCAGCTCCCAATCGTGCATTAGCACCAACTGTTTCCTTGGTGTGGAGGAGGCAGCAGATGTGCCACTGGTGCTTTGTAGGTTCTTTGACTCCTGTTAATGGTTAGACACAGTGGCCCTTTTTTGTGAATGTCTGCAATATCTTCATGTTGAGCTGGCTTAGTGAGTAGTGATGTCTGTTCTGGGTAGTGGAAGACTCTCACAGTATGGCCTTAGGTCACCTGTGTCTGGGGTTTTTCCTGTTTATGGTAAACCACCATTTGTGTAACAGTGTGATAACTTCCACTCAGAGGAAGTTACGTATGATTTATTTGTAAACTGAAACAAGCATGCACACCTGAGTTCTGAAAATAAGTGTCAGTTTGCATTGCTTAAGTAATATGAAAAAAATAACAATTTCTGCTTGTACTTCACTCATTATAGAATGTGTTAGGTCTCTTGAGACAGGCTATGTAAAATTAGGTTCTTCAGACATGGTATCAGGTGTATATCTGTGAGCAAACTGACTTGAGAATTACATTAGCATGCAAAAATTACTGTTCTAGTATTTTTCTAAGCATTTTCACAGTGTTGTGTATTCTCCCTTCTGCTAGGTTTCTATTTGCTACTATATTTCAAGCAATACATCCTTAAGGTAAATTATGTTCCTGTCCATGAGTTTGTAAAGGCACAGTGTGTATGGTAGCGTGGTACGGTTTTGTTTAGGAGCTGCTAAGGAGTGCTGCTGGTCAGTGAGAGGTTGCAGACCTCTGCTTGAGAGTTTCAGTTTTAGTTGAGCATAAATTGAATTTATAGACTTGTGAATTTATTTTAGTCTCTTCTTAGGCTATTTACATTTTCTCACAAGATAGCTTTGGAAACCTGTTGCGCTTCTTGTATTATTTTACCCACTTGCAATGTGGTATTACCTGGGATGACAGAATGTCTTGCTTTATGCTGGCAATTGGAAGTCGCAGTGGAAAGGTCAAAACTCTCCTGTTTGCTCTTTGTAATATTCATAGGAAGGCTCTGATGGTTTAATTAAGTTTACTGGAACCACTTTGATGCAAATTTTTTGTGGTTACTCAGCAGAAAAGAATCAGAGCGTTTTGGGTTGGAGGAAGAATCATAAAATGGGTTGGGGTGCGAAGGGACACTAAAGGTCATCCAGTTCCAACGTCCCTGCAATGGACAGGGACATTTTTCATCAGACCAGGTTGCTCAGAAGTCCATCCAACCTGGATTTGAACACTTCCATGGATGGGGCATCCACAACTCCTCCAGGGAACAAGATGTGTAATAAAAACAAGTACTCCATTGATAAGCTTAGACTTTGTGACTCTGGTATGTGTAGCCACCTGCTTTAGAGACAATTTGCATTTGGCTTTGGATGTTCAAATGTTAATTTTGTTTCTTGTATCACAGTACTTTTGCAGTACAAGGGAGGGAGGACTTTGCTTAATGCTTTAAGCTACAAGTGGGTTTGGTTTATGAGCAAAGCTGTATGTATGTCTGTAATATATAAATCTCTGTTTATTTATGCGTGTAAATCCAGTGTTCTGTGAAGTTTGCTCAACCTTTTGTCTTCAGTTGTACGGAGACTTCGCTTTGCCATTCTTGTTTTTCTTTTTCCCAAATGTGATTTGCTTTATGTGTGAAATGCTGTTGCATTTATTTTAATTTCAAAACCTAAATATCATTACCCAGACATTGCTCTGTAGTTTTGCTCATCTGATGAATAAAATTGTAATAATGCCCTTGTTGAAGCTACTCAGAGTAGTGCTCTTGCATTCCTTCTCATAAGGAATTTTTTTTTTTTTTTTTTGCTTTACATATTCCTTGCATAGTTCCCACTGGTGCTAAACTTTCATTTCAAATTCAGTTTATGAAACTGAAAGAGAGTCAATGTATTTAACAATCTTACTTTTTCTAATGATTGTCTCCCTCTGCAAGATTTCCATGGACTGGTTTTAGATTGATGCTAGAAATGATCACAAATGGTGTGATTTTTCCTGGCCATCACTTATCACTGATTCTGTGCATATGGCTGAGGAGTGGCAGATGAACCAGGAGAAGCAAGGGGCTACATCTGGGTGATGAAATAATATGTATAGTAGAGGAGACACATCTACTTAAGGGAATTATTATGTATAATTCTACAATGTATAGTGTATCCCAACAGCCTGTTAGCTGGGAAAACAAAAGGCAAATTTGCTTGGTTGTCCATGCTATCATGTAGATGAATCATTGGATGACATCTGTAAATAAAGAGTTACAATAGATAGCAATAAACTGATGTAAAGAAAAGCATCAACTGGTTTGCCACAGGGATCTTTTTATTTGGATTGTGTCTTGTTTAACATCTTCGTTAATAATCTGAACGAGTGGGTAAACTGCATGCTAATTAAATTCACAGATGATACTAAGTGGGGAGGTGTTGCAAACATAGGGTGGCCAGATTTTCTAAGTGAAAATCTGGACCACCTGTCATGGCAGGCAGAGAGAGGAAGGTTTTTAGCAGGGATGAGGGAGGGGGTGTGCACAGAAGGACTTGACAGCTTGTGGGAGGGGAAGAAAGACTGCCCACTCCACCCCCTCCTTAAGCAGGCACACCCTCTCTTTCCTTCTTCAGCATCCTTTGGCTTGGATCCATTGTATTTATACTATTTGCTGTCCCTAAGTTATAAAAAATTGACTAGGTACCTATTAGCTGGTAAGTGAAACCTCTTATTCAGGTGTAGATGTGAAAGATTGAGAGGAGGGGAGGAAGCAGTAGTGAGCTCCAGGCAAATCATTCTGGTAGGCTCACTTTCCAGCTACTGAAAATTTGGATGACACAAGTTGTTTTTTTAATTGTTTTTTTTTTAAGGTGAGGATTGCAGGCTGACCCTTTCATGTTAGTCTGATTTATATTTTTCTAAAAAAATGGGAAGCAAAAAGTTTTGTATATAATCTGTAATGGCAAAAGGGTGTTATGCTTCTCTCTGAACCTGTTAATAGCTGATCTTGTGTAAGGGGTTGTGGGCCAACAAGAATAAAGCTCATGATGCAAGGGACTGAGTGCCAAGTGAAAGTTTTCTTTGCACCTTTTGCACCTGCTTATGTGTTATAGAAGCTACTCTTATTCCTCCTCCACTGGCCCAGCTTGTTCTTTCTTATGATCTTCCCTCACTATTAAGTGTCTGTTGTGTTTTCATCATTTCTCTTCCTTACCATTGCTTGGGGAGCACAAGTAGCACATTGATTGTTTTCCTTTCTGTTCTCCTAGGATTCTGAATAACAGACTTGGGAAAAAGTTCCTAACTTTTGCAGTCCATGGTCATGTGAACACCTGAGTGATGAAATCCACTTTTTGCTGAATATACCATCAGCTTTTTGGAGCTGTTGTAGCACTGATCAAGGGGAAAGATCAACACTGTGTTCTTAGTGAGGCACCCAGTTTTAAAGCAGTGGCACTTCTCTTTCTGCATTTTGCTTAGGGCTCAGAATTTTACCTATCCTTGGCTGAGGAGGTTAGCTTCATCCTCTTACTCCTATTTATCATGTACTGGATAACCTGTGGCCCATTCTGTCTTGGGAAGTTTTTTTTAGTCAGTAAGTTTGGCTTAGTTTGTTAGCATGTGTAACTGTAGCATCGTGAAAGTTAATTTGCTTGAGGGAGAATTGGACGTTTTGGCAAAACAACGTGCATTCTAATTTTCTCAGCATCTAGCACTTTTCTTGGATTTTAGTTTGGACAGCCCCTGTGTTGTCTGCATATTCAATGGCAGCAGTGCCAAAACTCATGCAGTCCAATATCGTGTGTAGATGTTTGTTATGTATTTAGCTGTAATGCAGTTTGGGGTTTGTTACCTCAAACAATAGATGGTTCAAAGTGTAATGGCCATGTGACTAACAAGGAGCATGTCACGCTGCCTTCCTGAAGCGTTCCACTCTTGGCTTTTGTTTCCCAGGCATCTTTCCCTGGCAGTGTTATGCAAATTAACCAATTAATGACAGACAAAATGGCCTTCCTGCATCGCCATGCTCGTAATAAGAAGGGCAATGCTGTAAGTCACGTACCCATTCAGTGAGCTCTGTAGGCCACTGCCAGGGCATGATTAGCCTGACTGTGGAAGACAATTGCAGAGGCATCTGCTCGGTTAATTTTGAGAGAAAATTTACCAGATGGAGGCTGAAGATTTAAGTGATTAGAAGGTAGTAGATTGGAATACAAATTGGATTAAAAGAAATTAGATTGATATAAATCGAATTGAGTCACAACAGTTTGTGTTGTTTGTACCAAGGGGCAATGGATTATGGGAGAAGCAGATGCTCCAATGAGATAGGAATTAATGTGGCTTTGACGGTCCATCTGGGAAGGCCTGAATATCGAGTACATCCCTAATCTCTCTCTCCATTTATCAATGCCATAATGTTAATTAGTACTTCATTCATTAAGTTACTTACAGAGGAAAAAATCTCACCCCTATAGCCCCTCTCTGCTTGAGGATTTGTTACTCTGCCAAGAAATGGAAATCTCTCTTTAGCCGAGCTAGTTAGGGTTGACTGTTACACCGGACTTGTGTCATTTTCCTCAAGCTTGCTGCTGCTTTTGGCCTAAGTGAAATTTACTGGGCTTTGTTTTGCAATATCCCAATCTTCATAAATCCAGCAGCATAGTTACTCAGGTCCTGCCTTGATCTCGACAGCTAGCTACCACTAACAAGCCTCCTTCTTACATATTTAAAATGGTACAATATATTTTATTTCATATAGTTGCACAGCATTGTGGCTAATGACCAAACTTTAGCTATGACATTAATAGCGGGAGAAAACTAAGGAAGTCTGTGTGTGTGTGCCTCTATGATCTTGGGTAGAGAAATGTGTGGGGGAAAAAAGTGCTGTACCTGAAACACCTCTGGGGCAGGTCCTCAGGTGTGCAAAACTGGCTGATGACAGAACTGCTGGATTTTAACCTTATTTCTCTTAGTCTAGAACATAAATGTTTGGGGATTTTTTAAAGGTGACCGAAAATCATAACTTGAATTTTTTCACTGGATGGGAAAAAATCAAAAAAGGAAAAAAAAAGCCTGTAAAATGGTTAACAAATATACAAGGATTGTGAAGGAATGGTGTTAAACTCTTTTTCTAGCCGCAGTCTTCTGGAAATGAACATGAGATAATGCTAGGATGCTTAGCAAAAGTCAAGGGGACTTTTCACTCTTTCCTTCCCCAGGTGCACACAGAGGTGTGATGCTGAAAGTCTGTGTTACGATGTTCACACAGAGTGCAGACACTGGCAAATGCTGGTCTCCTTGTGAGCACCATTGTAGTGTCAACCTTAAACTTGTCCTTGTATTTTCCTGTATATATTTGAGTTGTTTTCCTTCATGGCAAGGAAGCTTTTATTCTGCTTCACGTAGGAAGCTGACTGTAGCTGCAGTCCTTTAGTTATTAATCAGAGAAATATTAAATATAAAAATGTGTTACTACTCTCTTTCTGGAACCTAAAATGACAAAGGCATCTACAAGGATGTCTCACATTGTGCTTGTACGTTCTGGAGAAAACAGATTCACTGCCAACTAGTTTTGCAGGAGAAAATGTTCTGTTACCCTGTTTGAGGGGTTTTTATCTGTTGAAAATAAGTCATTAAAAAAAAGATCCTGTCTCCTGAAAAATTGATGATTTGTACCTCTAAGCAGAGAGTGTAGTAGGCATGGGCTGGCAAGAGGTTGGAATGGAGCAGAGCTGGGACGGCTGAATCAAGATGATCAAAAGGATACTCTGTGCCATATGTCATCATATGCTCAGCAGTAACAACTCATGGAAAGGAAGATAAAGGAGGGACATTGATGGTTATGGCATTTGTGTTCTCAAGCAACAGTCCTGCATGCTGAGGCCCTGCTTGCCACGAAGTGCCTGGACATCTGTTTGCTGATGAGTAGTGAATGAATTCCTCCTTTTTGCATTGCTTGTGTCCACAGCATTTCCCTTTCCTTTTAGCTGCCATTATCTCAATCCACAAGTCTCTTGCTTTCCTTCTACTTTCTTCCCATCCCATGGGAGAGGGTGGTGAGTGAGCAGCTGGCTTTGGCTGCCATTTGGGGCCAACCTACCACTGTTTAAAGATGGAATTTTATTTCCTAAGTGTGTCTAGGCAGCATTTGTTACTAAATATAGTGATTTAGAAGTCTAAGGTTACATCTGAAAAGGTGGAATCCACTTCTTCTGTATTTTCCATTTACTCCCTCTACTGCTGTTTTTACAAATTTTCTTGCATACAGTAAACACTTTGAGAACTGCCTGGGAGTTTTTGTTTGTTTCACCTACTGTGCTGCCAGACACTCTTATTTCTGTGCTTCTGCATAGTGCTGTTTGATGTAGGAAAACATGGAGTAAATAAATTATATGCTGGAAAGAAGCTCTCAGAAGGTCACAGCAGTCCCCCTGCCATTCCGCAGCTCTGAGAGGTAGTTGTTTATCAGTAATCCATGCTCCATTACTGGAATCAACAGAGATCTCTATAAAAACAGGATAGACAACAGAGGTTTCTGAATCAGTGTCTGCAGCTTTACTGTTCTGAAAAATCTCCCTCTTTTTAATGAAGAAAGGATAAAATAATGCTGCAGAAAGATCCTGTGAAATGCATATTCCTTGAAAGGCAAGATTCTTCCACCCCTTATATCAAGGGCCAATAAAGCCTCTCACTGGACCTGTGCCTTCAGCCTAAAGTACTAGGACAGACTTCCCTAATTTGTGCCAGCTTTGGGTGTAAATATGTGGAACAGAAAAGGTGAGAGAAAAATCACTGAGGACTGCTTAGAAAAAGAAAAAAAAAGATCCGTAAGTTGGCACAGATCCTGGAGTGTTTGTTTTCTGTCACCAGGCCCAAGAGCATTAAATCCCATTTTGGCTGCAGAAGTTGCAGAATTGTGTTTTGTTATCTAATGGGACAGATAACTGGATGGCTTCTGAACAGGAGAATGAAAGGAGAAAAGGTTCACCCTGTAAATGGAATTGATGAACTGTTTCGGATGAAAAAAAAAGTCATTTTATTAGCTACAGATATAATAGTAACAAGATAGAAAAATGACCTTAAAATACACATGATGAGGTAGGTAAGGAATTGTGAAACATGTGTGGGGGAGCGAACAAAAAGGAAAGGGACAAGGGAATAGATGGTGTTTTTTGGGTTTTGTTTTTCTGGAGGGAGGGGCACACACAGGGGAGAGGATGTTGGGGCCTCCAACTATGTTGGAGCTCCTCCAACAAGGAGCTCCAAATATTTTCTTATCAGAAGATATGCTCTCTCACATTATATATATATATATATATATATATATATATATATATATATATATATATAAAAGTATATGTATATATATGTAGAAAAGTATATATAATTGTGCTATAAATACATCAGGAGAAACTAGAGTCAGGACACTTAGATGTTTGTGCATACATTTGAATTGTGTGTGAAGTTTCTCACTATTAGTGGTGAGAATTCCTTATACAAAGAGAGTCAATAGTATGACCTTCAGATATCAGTGTGATAACCATTGAAAAGCTGGTGACATTCTGATGATCAAACAAAAAAAAAATAAGTGTAGTATTTTCAGTAAAATATTTACTTTCTAAACATGGGAAAACCAACCAAACAAAAAACCCAAACACCAAACTACTAAATATATAACAACACAAATGCATGCTGTAAAACACCACTATAAAAATTGTTACCTTTTGTGCTTGGCATATATGAGATGTTTATAAAACTTGACCTGTATAGGCAGAAAACAGTATGTGACTGAATTTTCTGTGGAAGTTGGTTGTTTTCAAGCTTTGGATGGCTGAATGAGTTTTTAAAATGCCAGCTAGCAAAAGGTGAACTGAAGGGGCAATTATAAACATACCCCTAAGTCTTGGAGTGCCTGTACTTGTTTACCTGATTCTTTTGTGTTGACATAGGTAGGAGAGATACAGCTTGTGAGGAAGTTCATGCTAATTCCAAAAGCTTTCCACTTCTGAGCGTATTTACTTTTGAGCTTATTTACTCAGTTTGGGGTGAGAAAAAGTAGGATTAGAATGTTTCTTCACAGAGCTTGATCTGTATTTTCATCCATGTATTTTTGGAAAAAGTTTTCCAAACGAGTTGAAGCTTCCAAAGAGAGTCTTTGACAAATCACAAAGATTTAATTTTTAGATTTCTAAACCGAGATATTACAATGAGTTTTTGATATTTGTCATACTACTTTAAATTTTATTGAGAGCTTTGCTGCAAAATTAATATTTGTTGGCTGATAGTTACTTGGAACTTTACAGAAGGTTTTTTTAGGATGTTTGGGTCAAGTTCTAAGTCAGGTATTGATATTGTGTACTTAAAATTTCCCTAGACATTCACAACTGGTGTGGTTCAGGGAGTCTTTGTGACCAGTGTCAGCAGAGAACGTAGTGACTGCGGGATAAAATTCAGAACATCCAAGTTAAAATGCCTGCTGTGCTTATAGTAGGAATCCCTCCTTTCTACAGAATAGTATTTTAACACTGCTTCAGATGGGTGAATTTATTTACAAATATAGTCTGATTTCACAGATTGTAGCAATTTTATTCTAATCTGAGAACTGTTTGACTCGTGGTTCTTGAAGGGATCTGGACCTGGTTGCCATTTAAAAGCTTTTTTATAGTGGTTGTTTTAGCTTAACACTGTTAAAATTGATGTGTTTTTCTCATTGCTTTTTTTAAACCTTTTAAATGTATCTTTTAACGTTGCCCTTGATGGCCACTATCATCCATCAATAGGAAGCTTTAGACTTTGGAGAGCCTGTGGTTACCAACCCTTCTGTGCAAAAGCAAAGTTTACTTGATTCTAATGAGCGATTGGTATTGGTTTTCGAGTGGTATCAGGGAAGCTGCAAAGCCTCCCTTTGCCTGGCTGATCAGGAGCCATTGCCAGTTCCCCAGTGCTGTGATAACATCCCCCTTGTATAATAAATTATTTTGCTGTCTGTAAGCAATGTCTGCTTTTTTACCTCCCATCCTTGACCTGAAAAAGAGCTGAAAGATGTTTTTAGAATCAGGCACACACTTATGCTTTGTTTGTTAAATTCCAGAGTGATTTGGAAAGGCTCCCAAGGGAAGAGCAGTTGTGCTTGAGTTCTTCCAGATAAAAAGAGAGAGGGGTTGTTTGTTTTTTTTTTTTTTTTTTTTTTTTTTTTTTTTTTTTGTGTCTTTGGTTTTTTTTTGTCTTTGATGCTTTTGTTATATGCTGTGTATATATCATAGAATAATTTGTATTAGAAGGGACCTCTGGAGGTCACCTGGCACTTGCAGGTGTGTGTGTGTACGTTGTGTAAATATAGATGTGGTATGTATCTACACACAGCATATAAATACAGAGACAAATATGCACACATACACATAAACATTGTCCTTTTTGCTTTTCTTAGCTGAAAGTGTGCCTCTTCTCTCTCTGTCTTCTTCGCTTCTTAAAGTAATTTTTATAATCTCATTATTTGGAGTCAGTGAACATTAATGAAACCCACACTTGAATTGGAGCAGTTATTCTAGTTTTAAAACCTAGAGCTTTTTTGCTTAAGTACCTACAAGTGAAGGTGGTTTGGGTTTGCTGGGTTTTTGTGGGTTTTTTTGTGTGTGGGTGTTAGTTTTATTAAGCGTATAATTGTCAGTTACCTTCATTCAGGAGCAGAGGTCTGGTAGATATTTTATTTCTTGACTTGAACTCTAAACCATATTGCTTTGGAATAAACAAATCGATGTAACCTTCTCATTGAAGCAGTGACTTGTATTTATAACATCACTTTTCACCTGGGGAAAGAAAAAGATTAATCATTCCCCCGTGAATCTATATTCCAGTTTTCAGGGCTACTGTGCTCACTCCTGCTCTCTTGACTGCATCCCTAACATGCTATTCCATCCCAGGCAGTGTGCTGGAAATAAATTTTAAGGTGTAGTAAGACTCTGCACAAGAAGTGAAATGTGACACTTGAATGCTGGTATGTGACGAGAAACCAATTGAAGAAAAGTGAATTAGAGTAAAATTGCACTAAGTCTTTATGTCAAATTTGGAATGTGTCCCCTTCCAAACTTTTATGTAAGGAATAGGGTGCTTCTACTGTGACACTGGATTATTATCCACACTTAAAAAAAAAAAGGGGGGGGGATTTGTTTGCAGTGTTTTTTTAATGGTAAAGTTGATTACACCTTGTTTAGCAAAGTCACAGTTTCATACAAGAGAAACATAATGAAATCAACCTTCCAGTAAGATTTGGTCAATGTTTTTAATGACAGTTATTGATCTCTCTTGTCAGCAATTCCTGCTCTCCCTCTTGGCAGACACACTCTATAAGAAAGGTGACTTATCTGCAGGCACATGTCCTGGGGAAGTTAGGATATGTTGTTTAATGGATTAATTTTGCTCAAGGAAAGGCTTTCAGAGGACCTTGTCATAGCTGACACAGCTTTGAACAAAAACCTTACCTTGGAAACATTCCTATCACTGGAGTCTTTTCCCATCTGCCAAATCTCAGAGGAGGGGGAGAGACTATATAGTATAACTTTTCAGAATGTCGTCCTTGCCATGTCACTTTGCCTAGAGGAATGCATGTCGAATAATCAGCCCGGTGCCTGTGCATCAGCCTGTATTCCAGTAGACTCTTCTCATTATCTTGACTTTTTTTCTATGTTATCTTTTGTTTGAACTAAGATGTGTGACTGACTGGATCTCTACTTGAGATCTCAGCTTGCCTTCAGTCAATCCTGTGCCTAAAAGGGTGGTGAAAGCAACAGACTTATTCATTACATCAAACAAATGTGTGCAGTAAGTGTTTCTGATAAGTACTTCTTTTGTGAAACGAGCCATATGAAGAAGTGGGAAAATGAACAGTGACTGTCCTTCAGTAGATTTAACTAAGTAGCTGTGGGATTGTCTTTGTAGAGTCTGCAGAAGTCAGAAAAAGAGCTGGAGCCTGGACATGTGACAGATCTGATGTAGCCAGAAGAGATTCCTCAGACACTTCTGTAGCTGTCCATCCATTTATAGCAGATTATTCTTTCAACTGGGATTTTAATACCTTGCTTTCATTTTTTCTTAATTGTTGCAGTGAAAATGACCCAAGATTCTAACATAAAGGAAGGTTCTTTGGCATTAAATATAACATTGGAGCTGTCCTCTTTGTTGAATCAAATGCACACAGGGCCTTTTCTTCCTGCATCTGTAGCTTTCTGTTGTAGGAGATTTATTTTTTCCTATCACAGTTTTGCTCTTTATCAGTCTTCTTGATAAACAGTCCTTTTGCACTGTCTCAGGGAGAACATGTGTTGTTGGCAAACTCTTGGAGGGAATACGTTCAAAATGCCATCAGAGGCATGGAACAACTAATAACTCATATGAGGAGCAGCTGAGGGAGCCGGGGGTGTTTAGCCTGGAGAAAAGGAAGCTCAGAGGTGGCTTTAGGAATTTCCACAACTCCCTGAAAGGGTAGGGTGCAGCCAGGTGGGAGTCAGTCTCTTCTCCCAGGCAACCAGTGACAGCAGAAGAGGACACAGCCCCCTAAGCTGTGCCAGGGGAGGTTCAGGCTGGACGGCAGGAAACATTTATTTACAGGAACGGTTGTTAAACATTGGAATGGGCTGCCCAGGGAGGTGGTGGAGTCACCATCCCTAGAGATGTTCAGGAAATGACTGTATGTTCCACCCTGATCAAGTTGACAGGGTGGTAGCTGGTTAAACGTTGGACTCAGTTATCCTGGAGGTCTTTTCCAGCCTAAAGGATTTTGTGACTCTGTGACATGAGTTTATCTTTCAAATCCCATTGTTGCAGCAACTTCTGTTGCTCTTTTTGACAATACTTTCTGAACTTAATATACAATGCACCTGTTCAGCGTGACCTGTTAGAACTCTTGAACTGGAAATATTTCAAATATATGACACAATGTAAAACATCACATCCCATTTTAAGCATCCTTTTCATGCCAATAGTATGAGAATATGTGGAATAGGGCAGATTGGAGAGTAGGTGGCAGCTCTGTTTTAAGGATAATCTCTGGTATCCATAGTGTTAATTGACTGTTGGTCTTGTTGAAAGTCTACTCCCAGCTTTCTGTTTTTATCCAAGTATATTAAAGCTGTGTTTGGAATGTTGAAGGAATCAAAATGAGAGCTTTTCAGGAAGGATGCAAAAGGAGTAGTAGTCTTGGAGGTCAGCTGAGGAAGAACTTTTCTGTATGTAGGAAGTCAGGCAGGTAAAGGTTGGAAAGGATTAGAGGTGCAAACAGGACAAAATGGGATGTCAGACAGTAACAAGGGATGACAGGTGCTGATAACATCAGAGGGGAATTGCGAGGAGGCTCTTGAAGGTAGTTCAGAAATCTGTATTATGAAATACCATCTCAGAGTGTTAACGTGTAAACTGATGCAAAATTATTTTTTCTTTAAAATTGCTCAGTGGTTACAATACAATTGCTATCCTCTCTCTTAACCACCACGGACTGGTCTAGTAGCCATAAATGTTTTGTTGATTTGAGAAATGTGTAAAATGTCCTTCTGTTTAGTCTGTACTGTTGCTTTTCTGGTATGACAAATCATTAGCTTTGTAGCCGCTTATTTAGAGAGTAGGCTTAATAGATTAAATCAACCTTAGGTCTTTATGTGAAGTAAATTAAAAACTGAAGGAATGTGAAGTGCAATAAATTAAAGTCTTGCACTAGAAATTTGAAAGAATGTGGACTAGGAGGACTAGAAAGTGAATTGCCAAATGCCTTTTTCTATGATGATTTGTGTATGTTACACAGAGAGCACATGACCTCATTGAAACTTTCCAGGCCTCCCCACCTGGAAGGAGCCTTTCAGGAAAGATGGAGAGAGACTTTTTACAAGAGTGTGGAGTGATAGGACAAGGGGGAACAGCTTCAAACTGACAGGGAGTGGGTTTGGATTAGATATTAGGAAGAAGTTCGTAACTGTGAGGGTGGTGAGGCAGTGGAACAGGTTACCCAGATAAGTTGTGGATGCCCCATCCGTGGATGGTTGGACAGAGCTCTGAGCAACCTGGTTGAGTCATGGTGTGGGGGTTGGAATTAGATGATCTTTAAGGACCCAGACCATTCTGTGATTCCTCTTAGGATAGGGATTGCATAGTGACTTCGAGGAAACGCAGTAAAAAAGAATAAGAGTATTGACTCTTTGCTTTAGTCTCCTTTCCTGCTTCCTTCTGTGTGTCTACAGCAATTCTATTCATTTATTAATAAAAATTCTTGCATGCAATTAATTTTTTAGGGTTATTTGACTATAGGATCGGCCAGGCTAAACTGAAAATATTAGGCATTCTGTTTGTATGCTACCAGTGAAGCTGTAACTATATGGTACATTGGACCCCTCAGGAGGCTTGTGAGGATGTTTGAGTACATAAAAGCAAATCCATGCGGCTTGGTGGTAGTTGAGAGACAACCTTACTTAGCTGGCACCCTGATGTTGATTTGGTCAAAATCGATGAGTGATTGTTGTCTTTTACACTTCCCAAAGGAGTAGTCTTGGAGATGATTCTCAGAGAATGTCTTGTCCAACACATCTGAATTGAGTTAAAGTAGGGGAATGGAAGAGCAGAGTGTTGAAGCCTGAAGTACAGGCTACATTATTTTTTCTGCTTTTGTCTGTGTTCCTCGCATATCTTACTTTCTTTCCCTACTTTGATTAGGAATATGTACATAAATTCCTACTACAGGTAGGAGAGTGTAAGAAGAGTTGGTGGATATATTTCAATACATGTGCTGCACAGGGACATATAAATAACTGGAGCCTCCTTTGGTGTTTTTTTTTGTTTGTTTGTTTTTTTGTTTGTTTGGGGTTTTTTTGTTTGTTTTTTTTTTTTTTTTTTGTTTTGTTTTGTTTTTGTGGGTTTTTTGTTTGGTTGTTTTTTTTTGTTTTTGTATTTATGACAAATATATGTCCCCCGGCAGTTTCCTCTTGCTCAATTCCAGTATGAGGCTGGGCTTCCCCTGTTTAGTATCCTGACCTCAAAGGATATTAGCAGTGACTGCTGCAGAAATGATTCACATAAAGGTAGATATGAATGCAAATGTTCTTTACTTATGAAGTGGCAGTGAATCACAAATCTATAATGTCACCAGTTATTATGAGAACTACAGTGTTTCCCATCAGTCAGCATTTATCAGGTCAGCAATTATCAGTAGTTAGCAGGCTGTGGTATCTGAAAATGAAAGCTGTGTTTGTTAGAATGACAAAACATTGTATTGCAGTATCTTAGTGTCAAGAAATTCTTGACTGTGATGGTGGTGAGGCACTGGAACTCTCCTGCAGAATAGCTCCAACTGTTCTGATATTGTAGGAATTTTGGTTTTTCCTGCCAGCATGTAATAGCTCATGTGAAGTCATTGCAGTCTATCCTAATAAAGACTTTAGGACTTCTAAACTCAGGGGCTGCTCATACGCTCTGTGCATGCACCAGAAGGAAATCCTGGGGGGAGGAATAGAAAAGGAAGCTTGTATGGGTAGCCCAGGATACACCACAGCTGCCTACTTAAGGTCATGGTTGCATCTTGCCCTGCAGTAAAAGCATCTTCTGCCCAGACAACTCATGGGGTTAATAGAATTTCTGTTCCTTCTAAATGAGGTTGTACTTCTAAGAGTATTGGGGGTGACCATAGTGAAAGAATCCAAACTAGAATCGAGCACCACTTGCATCTGTCTCTTTCTGATATGCAGACAGTGTCTAGAGACAGGCAGTGGAGCCAAGTTTCTGGTTTCCTTTGTTATTTCTAAATCAGCATAACCTTTGTGAATACCTGTTGGTGCTCAGTTCCCATTGGAAGGAGGGAGTTTGGTGTGCTCTGTGAACGATCTTGTGTGTGTTTTGCCTCTCCCTCCTCTAAGAGCCTGATGAAGGGAATTCCTTGTAGCCCTGGAGAGCTAAAAGTGCACCCAGCCATCATCACAGGGATGTGTAGTGTGATGGCCCTTGAAACACCTCCTGAGTCCTTCTCCTTGCGCACTGGCATGGTCCCTGCTGCTCACATATCAACCCTCTCTTGGGCACAAATTGCCTAATTAGGGTATGGTGGGTAACTACCAGTTTTGTGATGAATATCAATACTGAAGAGGAAGAATCAGCCCTATTGTGACCTGAGGAGGGGTTTTTAATTGGGTTTTATAAGGTTAAACTTTTTTTATGGGAGAAAGCTCCTTTCACAACTTTGAATGTGGCCTGTAAGTCTGTATAGGATATACTTATAGGAGTTCTGAACATTGTCAAAAAAACTTTGTCTACAAGAAAACTAGTATTTTGGATTTGTATTTTTTGCTGCTAATTTTGTTACCCTATGTTAACAATTTATCAAAATTCAGTTGTGTCCATTCTCTGACTTCAGTCCCTCTCATGTCTCAGAAACACCTCAGCTTTCCTTTTCCTCCTGATACTGTGGATAGAAATGTCTTAACACAACTAGTGGGTTTTTGTTTGCCTTTTTAGAATAAGCAATGAATTAAGTTGATAGACTTATCTGGGGGAGTGTTCTAAATAAAAATGTCTGTAGTCGATGTATGAAGTTGGTCTTTTAATCCTATGTACTTTCAAATATTCATCTTTAAGTGGTGATTTCAGTTTTTTTCAATTATTTGTTTTGGGTCATGCACTAGGGTTATTTTTTAAATTCAGATTCTTCTATTAGATTAAAATATTTTTTTTGGTGTTTTTTTTTTTCCTCCCTTTTTTTTTGTCAATAGAAGGAAGAATAAAATACTTTTTTTCTCTTTCAAATGTCCCATCAGTTCATCTGTGCTTAGCTATAGATTATGTTTCTTTTTCATGTACAGGCATTGCAGATTATGGATTTCTTTGCTGTTCTGGTAGTAGAATCTGGAAGCCACTGAAAGAGCTAATTTGTGCAACAGCAATATAACACTTAAGTGCAGTGGCAAGCCTTAGTTTAATGACCTGAGTGTTAGTAAAACAGAAGTCCAAAGGTGGATTCACTCTGTTGAATGGATCCTTATGCCTTTCCTCATAACTTTTGTAGTAAATGAGGCATTGAAAATATTTCAAAGTATGAAGAGCCTAGAATATAATTAAGATACTGATGTTAAATTGCTTTTTTAGGACTCAGCAAAACTGCTGATCAGAAAATTGAGACAAACGTTTCACTAACCTGCAGAAGTTGGTTTACCTTGTATTTAACAAGTGCAGACCAATTTTAGCAGCGTGGCAGCTCCACTCAAAGGATTTTGAGGACCCATGCTAGAAAGGATCATTTTTGAGGCATGAACTGCCGTGACTCTTGCAAAAATATTTTTCCAGGCTCACGTAGTCTAATTAGATATGCAAGAGTGTAGGCTGTCTGTATGATTAATGTGGAAGGAAGTGTTTAAGGTAAGATTGGATTGGGCTCTGAGCAGTCTGGTCTAGTGGAAGGTGTCCCTGCCCATGGTAGGGGGTTGGAATGAGATGAGCTTTGAAGTCCCTTCCAGCCCAGGCCATTCTATGAATCTCTCTGGCTATATTGTATATATGTGTGTGTGTGTGTGTATACATGCAGTCCTGAAACTGAAAATTTCTAAAGTGAGCTGATGTTTGAGATTTCCCTTTGGGCTTCATTTTTTCTCCTTCTCTTTTCATACCAGGACTGTTTGTGGAAAAGAGATATTAAAGCATACATGTTAGACTGCAAAAAACTGTTAACTAATGGGATGATAAGGTACTGTGGTCTTGAATGTCCTCCTATTGAATCTGGAGGTGAAAGGATGAGAAAGCATGAGGGGAATATGGGGGCACACAGTGATCTAGAAGTAAATGTACGTAGGAAGATTATTGGGAAAAATGAAATAGATTGTCATACATGTATGTGTAAGGAGTCCCCCTCTGAGCACAGTCTGGTATGGGGTGATAACACTATAGAGGGTTATGTCTGTTAGTCCATCTCAGGTTTTTAGGTAGGGGAGTGTCTGATACAGTCTCTGATATCAGAAAAAGCAATTTCAGGTGTTGTATATGTTATTTTTTTTTTCCAAAAAATAGTTTTGGCACACTATCAAAAACTTTTTTTTTCTCAAGTTTTCGTGACATTAACGGAGTAACTTGCAAGAGCTCTTTGTGATGCCTGAAGCATGAATGAATCGTTCTCTCTTCCCTCTGTCTTTTCCTTTAGGATCCCGTCTCCGCCAAGAGGACTTTCCACCACGGATCGTTGAGCACCCTTCCGATGTGATCGTATCCAAGGGAGAGCCAACCACTCTAAACTGCAAGGCAGAGGGGAGGCCCACCCCCACCATCGAGTGGTACAAGGATGGCGAGCGGGTGGAGACGGACAAGGACGACCCGCGCTCCCACCGGATGCTGCTGCCCAGCGGATCTTTATTTTTCCTGCGCATCGTGCACGGGCGCAGGAGTAAACCCGACGAGGGAAGCTACGTGTGCGTGGCAAGGAACTACCTGGGAGAGGCTGTCAGTCGCAACGCATCTCTGGAAGTGGCATGTGAGTGGTTTCGATTTGTTCAGTGTTCTTTAAAACTTCTTGGCAGCTTTTACGCTGTCTCCTGACACTTGAGCACAGCCAGCCAGCATCCTGGGAGTTAACAAATGGGGATTGCAGTGTAACAAGGTGCAGCATTTTGTCATTAGCTGTTGCGATTAGTCAAGGCATTTTCACATGTGTTTGGTCAGCAGCAGTGGCGGTACAGAATAAGTGATTTATACTGAAATGAGGTTCTAGCCGGGGTATGATCATGATTGGCACAAACATGGACAAAGGATAATCTTCCTCTGAAGAATAATCTAATTTTTAAATGATGTCTAGAGTTGGTTATACTGGAACTAATGTGGAAAAATACCTGTCATTTAATCTAAGGTGCACTGTCTGTTTCTCTTTATCTCATCATCTGTTACCTCAACAGAAGCAGACAGCATCTTGGTGACTCATGTCCTGTACTGCTGAAAACCTCAATATATATGCTGCTCGATCATAAATTTGACCCAGACCTCATTCATTATGTGAATGGCAAGTGAAATTGTTGGCCATTTCTCATATCATCCAGAGCAGTCTTGGTCTTTATCGATTCTCTTTGTCTTAACAGAGAAGTCAAAAGGGCTGTTTCAGAACCCACCTGGCATGAGTAGTCTGCTTCTGGTAGAGTTAGCAGATACATTCATTTTATTCACAGCAAACAAGCTCATCAGACATAAAATATAATCAGTTGCACATGGTTTTTTGCTGCTCAGTTATATGGGTTGAATCAACACTGATCTTTTTATTCAGAATGTGCATCTTGGCACAGAATTGTATTTTAATAGATTTATGAGTGCTCTCTTCTTGCTGGGCTTGAGGTTTTCCTCCACAGCTCTTCATCTGACAGTAGTTTCCCTAAAATGTTTTTGAAGTAGATCTTTAGAACAAATTTATATTGCTTAGTTGATAAAGAATGGATTTAAGTCCACAGTAGATGGTATGTTTAAAGGGGGGAAGCACAGAAGCAAGATTTTTGTTCCAAATGCAGTCTTCAGACTTTCGTAGCTAATATGGTGTGATCTTGAGGCTTCTGTTTTCTCAGAAATTGCAGCAAATGCCATTTTAAAAATACTGAAATGGCAGAATAAGCCAAGTAGAACAGACTCGTTCACTACATTTCACCTGTTGTAACCTAGATTCAAAACTGTGTCAAACAAAAAATAAAATCAGTTTTGGCACACTATCAAAGCAGAAGAAAATGTGCCAATAAATGCATCACAAAGTTTTTCAATTTTGGTTGGTATTTGGGAGTTGAGGAGAAACCAATTTAAGGAATGATGAAATCTGGGTGAGTATTACTAGATAAATTTACTGGATTACTTGTGTCCTTGTACATGTGTTTTAACTGTTGAGAAATCCTAAGAGAGAGACGTAAACGCTGGAAAACTTTATTCTAATCCTGTTGAGATTCAGGATCTCCTGTTGAAGCTCGTGGAATCCGATTGTTCAGTTGTACCTTGAGTCATCAAACTGAAGTGACTGATTATTTTGAAGTTTAAATGTGCTCTGTATCTTGTCAGTTTTCACTGACCCTACTATATTGCCTGCAAGGAGACTCCTGTGACACCATTCTCCAGCCTCTGGAGTTTGTTTAACCACTGTAGCTGGTGGCAGGTCAGGCATGAATCTTATGCGAGATAGTAGAAAACTTTAAAAATAATAAATCTGTTCTCCTTTGTCAGGTATTTTAGGGCAGGAGCAACGTGAATGTGGAACTGAGATCCCAAATCGTGGCCAAAGTTTTCGCGATAACGTTGTGCTTTTACTGTTTTGAAGGCTTTGAAATTTAACTGCCTGAATCCCCCAATTAAAGGGTTTAGCAGCCTAAAGCAGACTCTCCTATTTCACTTCAGCAGTGCTTTATCTTTCCTTAAGCAGTACCATGGCTGCAATTACAGAAAGGTTTCCATCAAAGAAAAAAATATAATACGCACGTTGCTTGTTTACTTAATTTTAGAGATTCTGCTGTGATTTTAAAAAGCACATGGCAGTGCTTGGTGTGTATCAAAGACATCCTTTGGAAGATTATAGCAAACAGTTTTTGCTTGGGTTTGAGATAACTTTTGGTCATAAATCAGGTTTTCAAGTGACTTTCAGTTGGAAGCAGTTGGAGTCTCTTGCTTGTTTTTCTACTGTCAGCATTTCTGGGCTGAAGAAGATGGGCAGGTCTGTGTCAGCCCATTTGCACACTTGGGAAATGAGTTGCTGGTGACAGGCTGCTGTCAGCAGTGAGTGCCCATTCACCTTTCTTCAGCTCCTGCCGGAAAACTGTTGAGTTGCCTGGATGCTGCAGCCCTGTCCGCGGGGCCACACGTAGGTCGATCTGGTCTGACTCGTGCTCTCTGTCATGGCGTTGAAAACCCTTCTTTCCACACCCAGCCAAGCTCTTTTCATCACCAGAAAAAGGACGGTTGTCCTTTGCTGACAACAGGGTTCAGGATTATTATCTGACTGTAGGTGGCCTCAGATAGTGCCGTGAGGGACAAACTGCTGGTTTTCACAGGTTTAAAATGCTTGAGTGTGCGGTTTTAGAGTAAGAAACTGTAATTGTTTTACTTTGCTTATTAAATTGGCAGTTGCTAATAATGTGCTCTTGCAACTTTTGAGTGATTTATGAAGAAATATTTATTTGGTTTGTATATATGTTAGATGTGTTTGTGCTTATGCATTAATGTGATAAACAATGTTAATTATAATTCATTTTCTTTTATTTCCTTTTTTTTTTTACCCCCTCCATGGGTACCTGCCACAAGAGCAGTGGGATTGAAGGTCTTCTGATACATCCATGTTTATGTGTAAAGACAGAAGTTAAATTCAGCTGGGACACAGAGCGGCTCAAACCATTTTGAACACAGTCATTTTGCCCCTTGGTTTTTTTTGTTTTTTGAAGTGAGTTTTTTCAAGTTGCTGATTCTTCCGTAGGAGCTTCCCCAGAAAGAAAAAAAATAATCCTAATGCTACCAGTCAAACAAGTCTTTCAAATTGTACGTGGCAAATTCTCATGTAGTGTTTTTTTATGGTTTAATCATTAAAAGCAGATGTTCCAGCCTTAAAACCTCTATGAAGAATTGTGTTTAAAAGAGTAAAACATCTGCCTTTTGATTTTGTTCATTAGAATTTTTATATTGAAATTGAACGAGGGTTGGCGTTGTTAGATGTATGTTGATGTTCAGATTTTCTTGGGAGAATTTAGAAAGGGAAACAGGCTTGAAATAGTTTGATCTTTCCCAAAACTGCTTTCGTATTCAAATGCCAGAAGTCTTAAAATAAAAGCACATTTTTTTTATTTTTAGCAGTGCACCAGTTGAGGCGATCGAAGCTCCACGGTGGAGTTTTCCAGCGGGAATATCAGGAAACACATTTGCAGCAGTAAGTGTAGCTAGGATTTCAGCTGGGAGCAGGGGAAGGAGAGCGAGGGCTCCCCACGCTGCCTCTGATCCAGCCGGAGTCAGCGGCAGCCCCTGGGGAGAGCAGCTGGAGCTCCAGGTGTTAAATATGTGACAGCAGCTTGATCTATCGACCACTGTTACAGGGGGCTTTGGCCTAAATGAAAATTCATGAAAAATTGATGAAGTCCCCAGATTATTTTTTTTCCCTTTTCCTTTTTGCAGAGCTGTGCCAGTGCAGCGAGGAGAGATTAAATGAGGTGTTGAACGCTTTAGTGGTGAGGAGGTTGTGGTTCAGAGGTCGGGGGGAGGGGAAATAAGACCCATTTTCTACCTTACTTCCTTTAAAAAAAACCATGAAGCTTTCCAGATTAGTTGGGATTTGCTGCCATTTTAGTATAATAGTAATAATAATAATAAAGCTCAGGAATATTCACAAATAGGATTCTTTTCTGCATGGGTTGGCAAAGACTGGGAGCATGTGGGTGGGTGCAGAAAATAGTGGAAGCCTCTGAGTCATAATTCAATGGGAGAACCAGAAATAGATTGAATTTTGTAATGGCAGTATAAATTTGGGCTTCCATCTTTCTGAGTCTCTGCCTGAGCTGAAGTCATTTGGAGAAAGAAGAGATCTTGCATTATTTATATGCCACAGATTGCTTGGATAGCAGGCTTTGGAACACTCTCTAAACATAATGATCCTGTTTGTGTTAGATTCAATACTAAATTATGTTTTTATCTGTAACAAGAGAGGTTATAGTAGTACACTGAGTTTACTGTGAAGTCATAGGTGTTCTGCAAAGCAAGTGTAAGCCGGATCTTAAACATGGGAGGGAGTAATTTTACAAATAAACCAGTTAGATTGAAATGTTCAGTGAATAAAGGCTGAGGGATATAAAATATATGCTATGCAATCACCTTTGCATCATAATGCTAATGGCTATTTGCTGGAGCATGTGCAAAAGGCTGCAATGTGTTCATAATAATGGAGTTAATAATTTCCTATGAGATATTCAGAGTGAAAGAAGAGCACGGAGTATGTGACTGTAAAATGGGTGGATGATTTTTTCCATCTAGTTTCTGTTTAATGTATGATTGTAACACGTTATTAATTTTGTTACTGGTAATTTTAGTCTGATTTACTTTGAGGTTACTTTCACATGTGGAGAGCATGTCCTGTTACTTACATCTCTCTCACCCTCATCCTTCTAAACAGAGTATGAATGGCTTTCTGTTTGAGTTGACACTCTTCTGCTCTCATCACGACAGAATAATTATTGTAGAAATTGGAATGCTGGCGACTGTGGTCTGGTCTATGAGCAATATCAGGACACTGAAAAGCATCATGCTTTTTCTCATCATGCTTTCTCTCTGAGAAGAAATTTAACAAATCATGGCTATTATCAGGGCATGCTTAAGGAAAATTAAATTCCCCTTGCAGAAGAGAACGAATAAAATTGTATCTGATTAGGTAATCTGGAGAAAAAGGCAGATTTCGTACGATGGTGTGAACACCTTAAATCTCTGTACTTTTGAAGCTTGCAATAAGCAATTTCTGTTGACTTTTCTGTGGATTAGTATGAAGCCAGTGGGAACATCATTGTTTGAAAACATTACATAAAATGGCATTTCTGTATGGGGCAGTAATTCTTAGGCACTATTAGAAATTAGAGGTTGCTAAAGATGAGTAAAGACACATCGGATCAATCAAGACCTGACTTGATACCTCATTGCAAAGTTTCCTTTTGAGAGAAAAAAAAAAAGTTCTGATTATTTACTTGATTAATCTAGCTTTTAGTTGAGTGTTTTTATTTCTTCTGAATTCATCTGAGAAAAGAAACCTACATATTTGAGAGGGTGTGATTTTTGTACCAGTAGCTAGAATGAACTAGAATTTTTATGAGAGAGGTGCTCTTTGTCAGGATAACCTAGACAAGTCATCACATTGTTACATCTTCATTTATTACACTTTGAACTCCACCTGGCTGTGCAGATTTAAATGTTCCAAGGCTAGAAGAGCTAAGGACTCCTTACATTTTAAGCAAATCCAAAAATATTTAAAATTCTATCACTCATAACATCAAGCTGTACAATGCCTGTAGGTTTCTCCAGGCTCTGTGGGGTTTTTTTTCCTCTTTTTTCTTGTTCTTTTAATGCTGTGGTCTTCTTATAATATTTTTTTTTTTGGTAGACATTCACAGCACAATGAATACTGAAGAAAGATGGATACAGTTGCTCACACAAAACAAACAGGCTCAGGTGCCAAAAGAGTGTTTGTTGTGACCACTTAAACTCGGTTATATGTGAAAAATTTGCTTAACAGCTGGAAGATGTTTCCACTATGTGAATTAATACTTGAGAACAGGTTAATAAGTCTCTGCAATGTGCTCTTATGCACTGTGTGTTCACACAGTCTGGTATCATCCCCACAGTAGAAATAGTTTTCACAGGCAGAAATGATTAGAGAAGCTTTTTGTAGGTTATCTTATTTATCCCTTGAATTCTTCTGCCCAGGACTTAACCTTTTTCCCCACCTAAGGAAAGAACTTTGTACTACATTTTTAGGATGTATTTACAGTTGATTTGATTCTGCTTCTAATAATTTCTTGCGCATTCCTTACTTGATTTTTATCAGCTTCATTCTTCCCCTTAACTTTGATTTGATTTTATTTTTAAAATCAAATGTGCTGTTTACATCACTCTGAATCATCTACCTGCTAAAATGTTGACAGCTAAGGAGCAGCTGATGACTTCACAGAAACCTTGAAAGAAATCAGCTCCTGATTGATCTGTAGTGGGCACATCATCATGTACTGATTTTTTTTTTTTTGTTGTTGTTTTTTTTTTTTTTGTTTTGTTTTGGTTGACGTTTCTCTGATTTTTAGTTCATATGGGAAATGAAGGAGAACAAGATAACACTGAATTTTTACAGCTCTGTTCTCTTTGCTCAGGAGCCAATAAGCACTATTTGAATGTTAATTGAAATATTAGCTATTGCCATATGCTTCATTCATGTTGTATTGTTCTGCAGTGGAAGGCTTAAAGAAGTACTCATTTGAAGCAATGCTCAGAGTATGCCTTTGCGAATTTTTCATGATCTCAATTCTAACAAGGTTCATTACTGTGGTAATTAATAGTAATTATCGGGATGAGATTGGTGGATGTTTTACATATACACATCTTTGTCTCTATCTGTCTCTATATGGATATAGATTTTTACTCTGATAATCACTCTATTTTTGAAGACTCCAAACCCTTAACTTTCTTCTTTTTTTTTTTTTTCCCCCCTGTTTTTGTTCAGACATGAGCTTCTCTTGCACTTAGAGGACTAAAATTTAATCATGGCTTTGGTGCTACTTCAAAAGTTCCCACGGATTTTATACTTCACATAAGTTTCTAATATGTGGAATTTGTGTGGGAACTGAAGCGGTGGTTTTGTTTCCACTTTTCTAGCTCGAATTTTTCAAGTGGCAGTGATGTGAATGTGTACTGATACTCGGGAAATGGCTTCATTTTGATGGAGAAGGGAGGCGTACACTGTCACTTTCTGCTGTTTGCCAGGGTACAAAGGGATGTAGAGTTGTAAGGAACTGGAAGTCCTGGATCGCTGAGTTCCTGTATTCTACACAGCTGTACTTTGTGATTCCTTTCAGAAACATTTCAAGCTGCACTCTGAAAAGCAGTTTGATTGCCTCCCCCTTCACGCCCAAGCTCACTCCTTTCCATTTCTGTTGAAAGCCTGTCTTCGAACTTACACGTTCTAATGGTGAGAAAAATAATTTTCGTTTTTCGAGTGCAAACATAGCTGTGCTTGATTTGTGCTAGTTCTTGTGATTTTGGAGCACCTCTCCTATGAAGAAAGGTTGGGAAAATTAGGATTGTTCAGCCTGGGTAAGAGAAGGCTCTGGGGACATCTTACAGCAGCCTTTCGTGCTTAAAAGGGACTTATAAGCAAGATGGAGAAAGAGATTTTAGCAGTGCCTGTTGCATTAGGACAATGGGTCATGGTTTTATACTGCAGGAGGGTCGATCAAGAGTAGATATAAGGAAGAAGTTTTTTTGCTGTGGAGGTGGTAAAACCCTGGAACAGGCTGCTCAGAGAGGTGATGGATGCCCCATCCCTGGAAACATTCAGGGTCAGGTTGGATGGTGCTCTGAGCAACCTGGTCTAGTTGAAGATGTCCCTGCTTGTTGCAGGGGGGGTTGGATTAGATGGATTCATTTCTACTCAAACTATTCTGTGATTCTATGATCTGATTTTTCTGTAGCTGTTTTCTCTCCATTGTATTTATAGACCACTGTGGTGTCACTTCTCATCTCAGTTATTGCTAGGTTAAACAAGAAAAACTCATGAGTTTTCCTGGAAAATATTTGCTTGATCCTAGTAGTCATTCATCACCTGTTCTAGTTTCATATGTTTTCTGAGACATGAGTGGATAGATTGCATGTAATATTTTGAGACTTGCATGCTGTGCATGATGAACTAATGTTACTAACAATCTTCACTGTTCCCTGTTCTATCAGTCACGTTTAGCTTTTTAGAAGCATTTTGTAGCTCATAGTCATTCTGTACTAATCAGACACAGATCTTTCTCCTCCTCTGTAATTTGTGACAGATGAACTCTACTTTGCCATAAACTTCCTTGTGATGGGTTTGAAAAAATATGGCCTGGCATTTGCTATTATTCCACTTCAATTAGTGTCTCCTATACTAATTTTCAGTGTCATCCCATTCTTCCCACCTAATGATTCTCCTGTCGGGTCCTGCTGGGTTCATTGCCTAATCTTGTATGCCAAAATAGATCTTGGCCTTGGCGTTCAAAATTGGCAGTTCATTAAAACACCTGCATCTTGCTGAAGGACTTTTCTTCTGCTGATCAGGCTCAAACCTGCCTGTTGCTCACTTTGTATGCAAAATCATTTGATGAAATAAATGGGGAGGAAACAAATTTCTGTCAGCCTGTGAAGAGATCACCAACCCAGCAAGGCTGAGCCGTATAAGCCTTGCTTGTGGGAAGGAAGTAGTTTCTTTCTGTTATAATCTCAAAACAAACCATACATGAGAACCTGAGGAAAAATATCCTCAGTTTAAGGGGATAAATTGAGCAACAATCTTGCAAAAGAAATTACACTGGCTAAGCTTGGAATTGTTTTTCAGGTCATAACGTATACAAAAATTCTCCATCTGCTGACTGTTATAGTCCCATAAAGCTGACAGATAACAGGACAATCAGTTTATATTTTAGCAGTGATGAATGCCAAATGGAACGTTGGGTGTGTTTAGAATATGAGAATTCCTGTGTTTTCTCCAGAGCAGCACTGTTGAGGTAGTTTTGTATCATGTCTTTTATTTCACAAGGGAAGCAGTGGCATTATGACCCACTGGGTCTCACCTGTTGTTCCATCTAGAACAATAGTCCGTCTTGAATAGTAAAAACCAACTGATTTAGAGAGCACACGAGGTGTTTAAGCTCACATGTTTGAAGTTTAAGCACTTTAAATGGCTCATTCCCCTCATGGATTCTGGACAAGTACAATTGTTTTTCTTGGCTAGAATCCAAAAAAGGCACAGCGAGTGAAAAACCTGGAGTAGTTAAAAGCATCTGGGTGAAACACTGTCACCTTAGCCACTGAAATGTGTGTTATCTTTACTGAAAGAATTGTCTTTATGTAAAAAATGCTTGCACGGAGTCAAGTTTCCTTTGTTTTTGTGCACCTTGCTTTTTTCTTGAAGTACAGAGTATTTAGAATGTTTTAAAATTAAGTTGATAACAAAGCCTATAGGAAAGCACAGTCTGGATGTTAATTTGGGGTGTTGAAGCAAACTGGAAAGTTAAAGCTTTTCCATGATTGTCAGAATGGGTTTTTCTTTTTAGCAAAGCATCTTATTTACTAAAAAGTAAATGACAAAAAAAATTTACTTGAATTAATTTTCAGAACGTATTTGCTTTTGTGTTCTACTTACGTTGTTTCTAACTGTATCTTCTCATTTTTATGTATTTTACATTTATGTATATATCTTTTATGTTTCAAACTTAGAATCAGCAACTAGAAGTCACATTTTCCTCAAGTAGTCTAATTCTTATTGTTTATTCAGATTGTTGGAGGAGGAGTTAAGTAGCCTGCAGTCGGGATTCAGCTGCGAAAAGTGGCTGAAGCCACTCTGGATGCCAAAGATTTGTACCTTAGAGCCCCTAGTCCCTCCCTCAGCATACAAACAATTCTTATTGTACTGCAGAAGCAACTTAATTACCTGCTTCAGACTTGTCAGTTCCTCTCCTGCAGGTGCCTGTCTGGAAGTCAGTGGTGGCAGTGCTGAACATCAGTCATGTTTTCTTGGAGATTCAGAGCCACCTGTTTGAAGCCATGTATCACGTTGACTGCAGAACCACAGGCAGAAGCCAAATATTTTGATTGGTAGTGTGATATCTTAAAAATATGAGGGATTTTCTTCATTTTATTTGCCTTCCTGTGCCTACTATGAAAAGCCAGGTGACTTTCTTCATGCTTTTATTAAGATAATGTTCCCATTTGGGCAGCATCTGATCCTGAATGTATCAGTTACTGCAAATTTTGGACTTCTTAATAGATTTTTATGTGTTATATAAACTTAGATTGTATTAGTCTTCTTGAAAATAGTGGAAATACAACTCCCTTGCTCAAATCCTCCCCCTTGGGAGCACTTAATATAAATAAACTTTTCAGAAAATGAGCCATAGGGAAAGAAGTTGCAGCAATCTTAACAAAAAGGTTTCCTCTGTCTTTAAGAAATTGATATCTTACAAAAATGTTTCAAAAAGCAAACCAACCATCTGAAAAAAATAAAAATCAAAATCTTAATCACTACCATCCCACTGCCCTCCCTCCAAGAAAAGAAAGTAAGTCATAAAGATTGGATCTTCAAATTATTGTAGAATTACTTCTTTCCCTTCCAGTGCCATTAGTCTGTGATGTCTACACTGAAGCCTACGCTTTTACATTTTTTGGTGAGACTGGAGCAGAGCCCTCTTCTTGGTTTTCTTTTTTATCTAGATTTTCTTCTCAAATAGCTTGGTCAGATTGTAAGGACTTGTTTTCTCTTTCTGGAATAAAAGCTTGTCTTTGTTCTTTATATAATTTACCTGCTAATTTTCCTGTTCATCAAAATATTTCGACTGGCTATCATAAATACACTGTGTGCATATGTGCAGATCTAAGTTTATATGTCACTTTTCTCATTATACACCTGCATTCTGAACAAATGAGAACTTGATTGGATCGAATTTATGCTTTTAATTCCAGTGCTGCACATGTGCTTAAAGATAGCTAATAATACTAATTTCCATCTCTTTTGGAAATAATTTCACTTGTGCAGAGTGGTTTATTATGAAGTGGACATAGAAAGCACAAGTTTATAGCTGTAAAAAAGGAACAGTTTTGTATCAGTGTGTGATCAAGTTCCTGCCAGTGACAAACAGAACAGGTGAACCAACAGGATCTAGGGTGCAATATAGTTATGAACAGCATAATTATTTGCTAAAGTTATGGGGATAAAAACTCTCAAATTATACTGTATATTGTTAATATTGTTTAGAACCTGAGCTATTTAACAATCATATGTTTTATATATATATATTTTATATATAAAATATATCTGTGTATATATATGCATGAAATATGTATGTAAATGAAACACGTATACATTCTATACATAAAGCTTTTTAAAATTAGGATTTATCATTGATGCACGTTAAAATTCCTGTGTAATGGACAGAGTAGGAGTTTGTGTCATCTGTGCTGTCTTTTGCTTCAAAGGAGCTTCTTTGTCAGGCACATGGTGTGCACAATAAGAGTGGGATGAAATGTGTTGCCCTCCACTGTCACTGTGTGCTAGAGCCAGTCTGCAATTTCGTGTGCTCTTTTTGCTCCATTCCCTTAGTTAGAGCACAAATATTAAACTGTCATATTTACTGTCTGATTTTAAGTGGTTCTTTCTTTTGCCTGTGCCTGATGCTCGATACCTTCCAGCTATTTTTAAAGAAACTTTTTCCTTTCTTCTTTTTCTTTTTACAACTAAGTAGAATAAACCCAGCTCAAGGCACAGTGAAAGTAAGGATTTATACTTGTTTCCATGTGTAGCATCCACTGCAGGGAATTCTGTGTATGCTTGTGCCAGCTGTTTTTCCACATCTATCCCAAACTCCTCGGTTGAGGTGACCTCTGAAGTGCCTGCTACAGTGAGTGATGGAGTTATTGAGATTCAGTGACAACCCTGACCCTGACCCCCTTGTGGCCTTGGTTTCACTCATCCATCTTCCAAGCCCCACAGGCTGCGATGTGCTGTGTGGAGACAGGATTAAACAAGTGTGAATAAACAAGTTCAAAGCCTTCTGTCATGGCTGCCAACACAGAACATCAGGAGAATGAGGCATTAATAACCCAGTGCTGGGCAGGCATGTCGTTTTGCCATAGGAACACCTGGGGAAAGTACCACTTTCTATGCAATCAGGTTTTTACGTGCCAAGAAAAGTTTGCTTAAGACTTCTGTGAAGGGTGTGAGATTTGACCTGCCATTCTTCTTAGTCATGAAGCTGGCAGCAGTCAGACCAGAGGCGCAGAGCACATCATCCAGAAAGGAGCTGAAAAACCTTCCATGGGAGCAGCATCCTTTGTTTGTATTTTGTTATTTGGGCTATGATTCATCAGAAGTGATTGGAGGGTTGGGTTTTTTTTGTGGTTTTAACCTAATCTGTTTACAAGAAAAAGAGTCTGGAACGTGTTGCCAGAATTATTTTCTTAAGGATAATCTTACGAGATCAGTTTACTATTTTGTTGTAAACAAAAATTTTATTCTATTGTACGGTTTAAGGTCGAATCTGTGCCTGTTGGAAAGTGGCTGAGATGAGATATGCTTGTTGTGACAGTGGTTTAGGTAGTGCCTGTCTTCCCTTTGTCAAGACACTCATTTCACCCTGTGGCACCTTCTGATCAGTTGACTAGTCAGTGATTAAATACATTTATTTAGTTCAATGGGTCAGAGATGTTGGGGTGGTTAGAAAATTACTGATGGATTATCAGTTTCATCACCTCTGACATCCAGCCTTACCATAGTTCATCATCTGAGAATTCATAACACATTTGCCTGAGCAGTAACATGCTCGGCTACCTGTGTGATCATGGGTCTAGGAGCTGGCAGTGTTGTGCTCCAGATTGATAGGACAGAAGTCACAGGAATTAGAAGGGCATCATCTCTTTTGGTGAAAAACACACTTATTACAAAAACTACTGAAGAGTGTTCTAGGGCCAGTGGCAAACACAGTGAATTCCAAGGCTGCAGTGCACTGATACTTGTCTTTTCTTGGAGCATTTCCAGAAATAAAAGTTCTTTTTCAGAAGGAAAGAAGCTTTGGCTTTAGTGCTACTGGACACTTCTAAGACAGAAAATATGCAGTGATTTTTGAAGTCTAAAACTGCCAAATTTGTATCAAAGCAGCAGGTATCTTTTTAGAGAGCTATGAATTTCATCCCTGTTACACAGCAATTCTCATTACTGTTATCTGGCAGCCTATCTAAGATAAGGGGGATTATGGTATGGGGGCCAGTCCAGGGGCAAGCCCAGCTGGAGGTGGCACACACTACTGTACTTCCAGGTTACAAAACATTTATGGATCAGTGAGTTGTTGGAGCTCCTGTGTTAATGTTTTTATTTTCAAAAATTTGTGTGTACGTACAAGATAAAATCTTGATGTCAGAAAGGGGTGTACAAAATCCAGTCCTTCCTGCTTGATTTAAACATGTCCATGTGATTTCAACCTTATGGTAAGAGCTTTAATAAAGGAAGTGAAAACATTGTTCATAAATTACAGAAATAGCACAAACTTCTTAGCCCAAATAACACATGTACATCATGTACTGTAAAAGAAGTATAAAGGTAATAATGGACAGGATTTGCTTCAAAAACAAGTCAAATAAACCCTGCATCCTAATGTTTAGGAAAATTATGAAAATTTACAGGGGAAAAAATGCCCAAAGAAAAGGTATAAAACATGCTTTTTTGTTGTTGTTGGGGGTTTTTGTTTTGTTTTTTTTCCCTTCCCATGGCACTTGTTGACATCAAAGATGAGAATAATGCTGGTTGCAGTAGTGAAGTGAAATCTAACACAGCAAAGAGGTTTCAAGTTTGTTGCCATTATTTTTCACAGTATAAAGTGGTCCAGACAACAGAGCCAGAATGGGGATTAACTTTGTGTAGATTTGAGCAAATGTGACTTTTAATCTATAGTCTATTGGACATCATGAAATGGGATGAGTTTGGAGGGAAGTGTTGCTTTCATCAGTTGAAGTCTAATAAAGCTTCAGTGTTGGCATTATACCAGCTTGTAACAAATGTCTTGATGGAAATAAATTGTTCATATTTTGCAGTTGTAGTTGTCTTAATGTTTTAGGTTCAGGGAATCATAATCCTTAATTCATACAGTTCTTAATCTAGTGAGTTTTATTTCTGGAACTGTTTCTTTTCCTTTTTTACTCTTTAGGTTTTTCAAGTATCTAATTCCTACCATTCTTTTGAATCATAAACAAGTTTAAGATCCATTTAATATAGCTGTTCCATAGAGACATCTTTTAATTTCACACAGTTTACAAGTATGACATTTGAAACCTTTAATGTCATGTTCAGCCAAGGGGAAAAGATGCTTTGAGAGGAAGTAAATTGATTGATTTTTATTTTTTTTTTTCCAGGGGATTAAACTACAGTTTTATTACTAGTGCTGAAATCAGAGTCAGGCCCAAACCTTATATTCAGTGCTTGTATCAGTTAACCAGTGAATGGATGTTGCTTCAAGATCTAAAGATTTTTCATGAGTTTAAAAATACTGTCATTATGAAAATAAATCTGAGTTGAAACTTTGTATAAACAAACTGTAGAAACTATTGTTTTTTTGCCATATACCTTGTTTAAAGTGCTTACTAGTACACATTTTTATTTTCTCCTTTTTGCTAATATTCCTTCCAGGTTTTGATTAGAATGGAAAAGAAATTGCTGTGGTTTCAGTTCGTCACTCTGCTACAGACCTTAGGTGTTACCACCCTTATTTTACAGACTGTTGGGCAATATCTCTTTATCCCCAAAGAGTTTGTGAGCTGGGTGTGCTGCTGGTGTGAAATGCCCCAATAATGCTGGTACAGGAGGTACCTGTGGGACACTGTGCTCCTGTTGATACAAGAGCTGTGTCTGCCCACTGGATCTAATCAGTGCTCATCCACAGGCAGAGCTCTCTACACGAGTTGTTCTTTTAGCCCTGAGAGACTTCACATGCTATGGCTGCTAATTTTCTTACTGCAACAGTACCTTGGCTTTTACTGCCTGCTTGATTTTGCTTTTGATAAGTGTTTTGAATAAACTGAGGGGGAAAATGATAAGAAGGCATTAATCCAGAGGGGATTATCCCAAAGTGTGGAAGAATATATGCAGTACTTGAAATGACTTTTAACCCAAGTTTGACATTTGACTTGCTTTAGAGGTGATAATATCCTTTTGAGATCTCTGACTTATAATCAGCCTCATTAATTCTTGTGACTTCTCTTGTTTCTTTTTATTGACACATAAGATGTGTTATTTTAGAAAATGAATTCCAGTTCTTTGTCACAATTCCCTGTTACAAAAACGAAGTAAGGTTAAACTACACGTAGGCTCAGAATATGACAATAGTTCTGCTCTTTCACTGGGGGAAGCATGCAGGAATTATCAAGTTAGACCCTAGAATTTGCATCAATTGTTGTGATGTCAAAGCTGCCATATTAATATTCTTAGTTTTCCATTTCAGTGGTTAAGGATAATACAGATCAATCTAATGAGGTTTTAGGTACACTAAGTACTTCTAGCTTTTACAGCAGTATGGTCTTGAGTTAAAAATAAGCTTTTTAAAACATATAGTCATAACTGATGAAAACTTCTAGTTTTAAATAAAAAGGGAATTTAAACAGGAGGGAAGTTAGATATGTAAGTTTTGTCTGGTTTTCTTAAAAATGAACACGCTCATTGTAATAAAGAAATAGTTTTTAAATCTTTATGAATTTGTAGAGTTTGTTTTGAGCAAGTTTTTAGGTGACCTTAAGAATGAAAGCTGTTTTCCAAAAGAGAATGATCTATAACAGTTATTAGAGTTATTTAACAGTTTATTGGGGCAGGTGATGTTCATTGCTCTGATATCTAGGTGCATTAATGTGTTTTCCTAACTAAATACTGAGAAAAAAAATTCAGAAAGCTACCTAAAAGCAGATGCAGTGCTTACTTTGTTAGATTCAGAGCTGAAAAAACAAAGACACCTCAAATTTATGCCAAGAGTGTGAAAACTTTATGGTCTAACTCACCTATTTGTTCAGTATACTGTGTTTTATTAACACTGCAAACCTTAAAGTAGATTCAAAAGAAATTCTTGTGATCTCTTATCCTGACAGCACCGTGGTCTGGTGAAATAATGTCACAAACCATGTCTGACAGGTTTAGAGTTGAACACAGGTGGCCTGTATTTCCTTTTTCCTAACTCTGCTCCTTATTACAGGCTCGGAGGCTGGGCTGAGCCTGCACTGCCTGTGTTCTGTGTAGGCAACACAGACAGATGTGGGCTCTTTGGTGGTGAGCCAGGAGCCACAGGGAACTGTGCACTCTGAAAGGGTGGGGCTTTGAGTGTAATTAACTCTGAAGAGGGACCAGGAATGGAGAATCAAGCCGTGTCTCCTTAAATGTAAACTGTGAGCAGTTTGATGAAAAAAAATGGCCTATTCTATCTATTTTATCTAGTTTTTATGGAATTGGACCACTTTGTTTCCTTAAGAATCCCTATGGAGATGCTTTTGAACAGAAGAACAGTTTAACACAAGAAATTGTCATTTTTAGATACATGAATACAATACAGGAGCATTTATTACATTATTTTAAGTACATTTTCCTATTTCCTGTAGAGATTTAAGAGTGTTCTAGTGTAGAAGATAATTACCTTGCTGCTATACCTTTTTATTTAGTGGGTAAGATTTTTTTTTTGAGCTCTTTAACATTTTTAAAGGCTTATTCCTAAACTTTTATGGCAGAAAAAGAAAGGTGTGTAAGGACAAACCATAAGTTATTTTGGCCCCTTATGGCACATGTGTTTGAAAACTAATTTGGTGTGATTTCTACCCACTGACACTTCTTCCATAGCATCTTAGACATGAGCTAGTTCAAGATTCCTGGGCTATCCTGAACAAATTTCCTTTTGGGTGAAAGGTTAGTTAAAGGTTAGAGGTGTGTAGAAAGCAGGAAGGAGGGTTTGTCTTTTCTATTTTCTATTTTTGGCTTTTATTGGCTTTTGGTTGCCACGGACGTTGGAGAGGCGCTCATGATTCCTGTCACGCCAGATCCATGTTGCTCACAGAAATATCAAGTCTTGACTCATTTTCTGGGATGCTTGAGAATGTTTGGGTGTCGAATCTGAGGCTGCAAGCCCCCAGTTGACTAGTCCAAGTTAGCAGAACAAAAAAACAGGGCAGATTCACTTCTTAGCTAACAGTCTTATGTAGATCTGTTCTTAATTGGGGTTTGGCTGGGGCAACTTTGTACTAAACCTGTTCCTTTCTATAATAATTTACCTAGCAAGGTTTCTTTCTCTTTGTGCAAATTTTTCTGTGCTTGCATGTAAGAAATAAAATCGAAACTGATGACTCTGTATCTTTCTAGCAAGTGGGCTACTTAATTGCTTTTTTCTGTAGCATCTAAGAATGATCTGAAGCACCTAGTTAGACATGGTATCTCTGTACATGCACTTTTCACCTGTTTTGCACCTTTCACCTACATCTCAAAGCATAAGCAGCAATGAATGACCTGTTATTTGTGTCTTTGCTCACTGCTTCACCCAAGCAGCCGGTAAAAGCTGATAAATTATCCTTAGATCTTGCCAGAGAATCCAATGTATGTTAACAATTCTGCAGTACTCTGCAAACTCCCATTTAATAATGAACAAAACACAAAGAAATGTGTGGCTGTTTCTGAGCCTTCATCTTCTGAAGGTTCCCTTTCCCACTGAAACTCCTGATCTTTTTAAGTCTTCAGGTGGAAAAGTGCCTTTACCGTCTGTTATCCTCATATAGTTTCATTCTTGAATTTTAAAGTTAGATTTTTATCCAAATTTCAAATTTTGCCTGTTCTGACTAAAATTTGTAGGAGTTAATCCCTTAAAACAAAAATGCGGTTAAGCTGTACCTTGATTTTTTGGGATGTATGTATGGCTATGTATTTACCATAAATGCATTTGTGTTTGTATAGCAGTGTTGTCAAAATGCTGAGCTATATTCATCTAAGTCAACTGCTTAGTTTATTTCCTCTTCTTAACCATAATTTATTCTGCTTGGAATTGTTGTAGTTTAGCAAAGAAAATACATAGTACTTATAGAACAATGAAATAAATACTTAATTTTTTTAGGAAAACTTTTGGTATTTTTCCCCCTACCTCAAAGATACTGATGGATCAAGCCACATTTTTTAGGATCACTGAGTATCACTTGATCCTCATCCCCTGTGTAGAGATACGATCCATGGCATGGATTTCAACAGCTCTAAACAAAACAAAAAGAAAGACATACAATCCTTTGAAAACTTACCCAATGGCAAATCACTCTAATGAGGCCTTATCCAGCCCATAAAACTGGCAGTGTGACCCCTGTGTGTCATGAAGAAACCTGGCCACATTCAGCCAAGGGCTTCAACCTCATCACGGCAAACAAAGTGTTCCTTTAAAGAATTGGGCTGCAGTCTCTGGAGAAGGGAAATTCTGGAGACCACCGTGAAGTTAAAGTAAGGCTTCCTATTGTGTATTCAGCTTCCAGCCATTGAACACATTTGACCCCCAAATGACAAAATAAATGAAAGCTGCTCTTCAAAGTAATGCAATCAGTTCAAAAATATTGTGCTAATAAAGTTATAAATTCTAATTGAAAGATTTATGGCAATCCATTTAGTTGTTACTAGGTTATTTGTGGCAGACAGATGCAGAGTAACCTGATTAGAGTCAGCATTGTGATGACTTGTAGCTGCAGAGGGGAATAAAGCTTTAAACCATTGTCATGGCCCATTCTCTGAGATGCATTTGGAAGCTGATCTGAAAGAAAATATATGACCCTTGAATGTAGTTTTGCAGCTGCCTCAAATAAGTTGGCCCAAAGGAAGTGCCAAAATGACTGACAGGTCTTTCCTAACCTAAGTTTTAATTTGTAACTCAATTTTGCAGATGGATTTAGAAGAAATTCAATTGAAACACTCTTTTCAATATATTTTTTTTCCATTCATTCTGTATTTAATATCTCATGTTGGGAAGAATAGTCTTAATTCAGTTAATAACAGAAATGCTATTAAGGAGTTTATTCTTTTGGATTTGATGGGCAAGCTTTATGAAAATATGCTTCCTCTGTGAGCATACCCTTGAAAAATGGTCTTTATTCATGTATAGCTGTGAAGTTTTAGTTGAGGGGGAACTTAGATTTACTGGTGTCAAATAATAGTTTCATAGATGCTACAGAGAGAAGGAGGTGAGTTGCTAGTCCGGTACACATTCCTAAATTTAGTATCTATAAAATGGACATTGTTTTCTTACTTTCTTTGATATATATGCTCTTATAGTTACACCCTTCAAATTATTCTACAAGTGAGAATTAGTTCTGTTTTGTATTCAATTTGTTTGACCTATTTATTGTAAAGGGGATTAATTTGTGACAAGGATGCAGTTTTTTGAATAAAATGTATCATGTTTTTGATTAATGCCATAATAACGTGTACTGCAAATCAGTTCTTGCTCCTAACTTCAGTGCACTTGAAGAATTTGGCACAATAAAGCAATAAGATGATCCAGGTTCAGGCTTATTGGTGAGTGCTGCCCTTGGCCATTCTGATTAATAAAGGACTTTTTCTGTAATATGTCAATTTTTGTTATATTTGAAGTTATGATCAAAGTAGATATAGTTGTTAAGGCTGTCAAATGGAAGTATATTGACAGAACTGGTTTTGTATTGAGAGTTAAATGATTCTTATGGCTCCAACTTTACAGAAAAAGTACACTTGCTCCTTACAGAGTGGTACAGTTGCTGGCATTCATTCAACAAACTTTTTTCTGTAATGCAATAGGAGAAAACACTAATTTAGTGTAACATAAAAACAGAGAGTGAACTGTAAATATGATCAATGAATGGATTATTAAATTTTGTGTTTATGTAGAGCAGAGACTTCTTTGACAAATTGCAATAGTGTGAAATTTTCTGTTAGCGTTACCTAGTAAGGGTAATAAAATAGCAGGAAATACTAAAGATAAAGAATTGTAAAAGTGTTTGTCTGTATTGGCACATTTTTGTAAATTGGTATATGTATGTCTGTGGTACATATGTATCTGTTATATTCCAGATAATTGTTAATGTCATCTTAACACTGTCCACTCTCTTTTCCCAAGGTAAGAGTAGTTTCTGTTGCCTGTCACATTACCGAGCTATGATCACTTCGCCTGAAGAGCCAAGTTTGGCTCTGCCTTCAGGATGGTTTCTTGTGAGTGCTGTGATGGGGAAAGCAAAGGAAGGAAACAAGGCAGAAACGTTGCCCCTTTCTAAATATGAGCATTTTATGAGCCAGCATCCTTTGAATACCTCATGCCAAGTCCTTCCTAAGGAAGGATTTTGGAGCAGATTGAAGTATCTGGATACTTAGGACTAGAAACTTCTCTTTCACTTAGCTATCAACATCCCTTCAAGGCATCCCTTTTTACGGGGTTGAACTACCAGACTCTGAGCTCCTAAGCAGTTACATAGCCTGAAGGTTTCATCGGTGTTACTTGTGCTCAATCCCTGGTGAACAAGATATTCCCTGCAATTTTAACTTCATTCTAATGGTGGTCATTTGAAGCCTGGAATGGTTGAATAGTTCCCAAAGTGATGGATTAGCATGCAGAGAGCTGTTGAGGTGTGGTCAAAGGTGCACGATAAATATAATTCATCACATGGATGTTGCTGCTGTTCCTAGGGGACAAATGTAAAGACATTAAAGGAACTGGCAGAACTTCTATTTTTAATCTTTAAATCCTTATTTAATAATATTTTTTTATTGCAAGTAGCAAAATCATTGTGATTAAAGCTACCAGTACAGCTTTGTGGAAAATATTAGTACTGGTTTTCTACTGCCCGGGAATACTAATGTTAGGCACAAGCTATTGTGGTAGGGGAGCAAAAAGAAGATCCAGAGCTTGTCATCACTTTTTCAGTTAACTTTTGTTGCACCAGATTATGATCATTGCCCAAAACTTAAAACTCCAGACAGACTGTTTTAAGAACTGCAGTAATGCAGTTTTGTATTTCCCAAAGCTTTTCCCCTTTGGAATTTGTAGCGAAGGACAGAATTACAATAATGTGGACTAAATAGCTGGACTCCTAAATACTTTGGTCTTAATGTGTCAGGAAGGCTGTTGAAAGAGCTTCAAGATAGTGAAGTAGATCTTTAGCTGACGTGCATGGACTCTGTATCATTTGATTCCCTAAAACTTTGCTCTAGGAATGCACTGCAGATGGCCTGTCCCAATGTTGGTAATAAAAGCTACAGTGCACCCTCACTCCCTCTGTAGCAGTCATGGTGATCCTGGAGGTTGCTGGCACAGAACTTCCATTAATTCCAGTCATCGTTTCTATGCGTGTGTCATGATTTAGGAGTGGTACTCCCCAGTTCAGTGCCCCAAAAGAGATTCTCCCAAACAAGACACTGCTCACTTGCTTCCCCCACCCCTTTCTGCTCTGGGGATGGAGTTGAGAATTGGAGACACAAAGGTAAAAATGAAGGGGTAAGAGAAGAACAATTTACTGGAAACAGCAATGAGATAAGAAAGCAAACAGTAACAGCAAAAACCAGTGCTTACAAAAGCATACAAAGAGAGGGTGATTTACATGCAAAATACTCACCAAGCTCATTGGTGAAAAACAATGGCAGAAGAACTTTCTTCTGGGAAGTGAATGAATCACTTTGCCCTGTCCCCTGGCATTGAGGTAAGATGGTATTAAATAACATTCAGGAGTGGCTGTGCCCACTCAGTCCAGTCCACAGCAGCCCAGAATTCCTGGGCTCAAGCAATCCAGTGGGCTCAGCCTCCTGGCAGCTGGGGCTACAAGTGGGCACCACTGCTCCTGACTGCTGTATAAGAAATGAGCTCTGTCCTGCCCAGAACTAGGACAGCATATTTTTCTCCAGCTTAAACACACAAATTCCCTAGTCTCTGGATTTTCTATTAGGGTTTGTTGGATCTTACTCTTAACACTCAAAAGTCAGCAGTAGACTCCAAATGCAGGATAACCATCTGCTATTTTAATGAGAAAGAGAAACCCTTTTTTCTAGCTCTCATGTTAAATGTTTACTTTCCAGCTCTATTCTACCTTTACTTTGCCTCCTAATCTCTTAAGTAGCGTTCATAAAGACTTAGGTTTGATTCCCCAATTATACAATCTGGAAAATAATTCCTAAATGAAGAGAAATCTGCTGTAAACTGGATTTTGAGACAGTTTTAATTTTCAGTTGCAATATGTCACAATCAAAGCAATTCCTTATCAGTCTGTCAAGTGACTGGGGCACTACTGAAATGAAGAGGGTTGTTCTGGGAAGTCTCAAGTGTTTGTCTCAGGTACCATTGCTGTGCTCTTTCAGTCGTGCCAGAAATGCTGCGGTGGGCATATTTTGTTCGTTCACATCACTGTCTGTCGACACTTCAGGAACCTTTTCAGTCCCCTTTTTCCTGCTGCTCTCCCATATCAGAGCATGACTTGCTTACTAAGATTCTCATAAGCTAATCGTTTAATAGCAACTCTGAGCCAGAAGACAAAAGGAAAGAGAGTTCAAGAGCTCATTGCTAATTTCTCTCCCAGCATAATCCAATCAGTACAGCTCTCCAGCCAGGACTTATAACCCTTAATAAGTCACTCTATTCGATTAAGAGGAATTGATTTTCTTCTACTGTGTATCATAGTGATTATGATGAATATGGTATCTGCTGCTCACTTCCCTATCTTCCCTTCTAGTCTCCATTTGTTTGCAGGGTCGGCAGGTAAACGAGCCAGGGAGCTGACACGGTGTCATTAACTGGAGCTGGTGTCAGCACTGTGACAGCTCTGGAATTGAGGTGCCCCGTAGATCAGAGGAGAAGCTGGTTGTGAGGGTCTCACACAACAATTCCATACTTTTGACAACTCTCCTGACAGCCTCAAAAGCAGGAAATGATGGGGCAATCATTTGCAGTTGTGACTAGAAGGGCAACTTGCAATTGGTGGTGCTGTGGTGGTAGCATATTTACCGTAATTTACAGGTTAACTAACACTAAAGGAGATGGGAGAGGGGGGAAAGGCAGTTCTCATATTTCAAAGGTAAAGCAGTATTGAGTTTTCTTCAATCAGAGGATACTGGTGGAAGCATATTTTGATAATGTTACCTATTAGTTTGGTTTCCTCAATTTACTGGCAGTAGAAAAATTAATTCACTTGAATGAATTTAATTTTTGGTTAGGGAAGATAGGAGTAGAGAGGCGAATTAGCCAAGTTTCAGTGCTGTTCAAGATAGTTTTGGAAATGGTCACATAAAGACACAAAAATGTTTGTTTATTTATGTTTAATTTATCCTGAGTGCAGTCAAACAGCATAACACAACATTAAAACTGTTTGGGAATTTTTTTTCCCCACCATGGGAGTAGCAGCCTGTGCCTGGACTGCTTTCCTCCTGGATGTCTTCAAGCTGTAGAGAACGTAGCAGGTGCAGCTGAGCTTTGGGAAGAAATGAGCCAGTCACATGATTCAACTCTTTAAAATTTATATTTCTCTCTTGAAACTGCAGTAAAAGTTAAAACATAGCACACTTTTTAATAATCATTATTATTATTTTCCAGAACTATTACCTACCCTGTATGTGGGCATCTACTTAAGAAGGTTTATTTTCAAAACTATTTAATTATGTTCTTGCTGAGCAAGGGAAATTGAATTGCCATTTTGGTGTTGAATTATATAATTTGAATAAATTAAGTCAACGTTTTCAAAATCATGTCGTTTGACATCCTGCATAACCCAAACTACAACTTCATTAGCAGGATCAATAATGTGTGGCTGGATAAATACATTCTTTTTGGAAGAGCTTGAATTTGTTATATGTTGTTTTGAATAAATATTCAAATGCCTCTCTAAAGATTTCAAGTGAAGGAAATCACATCTCCTTTAGGATGTTTTAATATTGAGATGACCCAAAGGTAAAACTTCATGAATTTTAGTTGTTCCTGTTAGGCTTCAGATCATGTTTCTTTTTAAATTATACCAACTGAATATTCTGCAGAGAAAAAAGTTTTGCTGCCCGCACCACATTCTGCGGTACTTCTGAGAAGTCATATGTCTTAAATATTGCAGCTGTTCCATGCAGTTGACATTTACTTTCCCTGCATGGCTGTGTGGAATGCCTGTAAAATGGGATTCACATCGCCAGGTGCTGTCTCATAAGTACAGCTTTCAAGCGCTGATTGGATGGCAGTCTGATGGTTTTGGAGTGCCTGAAATCCACAGTCTTTGGATCCAGAGGCAGTTTTGAGGGAAGTAAGATAGACTGATTAAATTTTTTTCAGGTTTCAGAATACGTTGGCAGGTGTGCTTCATTTACACCAAAACAATCTCCCAAAAATCACAAACCCTCAATCCATTAAACTTGCAGTTTGAATTTTCCTAGTCCCAACTTCTAGTGATGAAATACTGCAATCCTGGAATGGGAATGTGGTGCTAAGGAAGAAGCCTTGGAAAAATGCAACCTGCATAAATATTTACCACCTTAGATAGTGTTAGCATGTTGAATTTTTTGAATGTCAAATTATAAATTGGGATTTTCAAACCTCACAAAAAGGACATCTGAGTAATTTGAAAACTGTGGGGCTTTTAGTGTATTTTAAAAGTGTGGACAGTAATATTGGGCAAAATATCACAGGAATAGCCTAATCATTGGCAGTTGCTCACTGGGTGAACATCTTTGTGCTATTTTCTAATATCCCGATATAATTTCCGTAATTTTTATCTGCCTTGTTAAATCAGGAGGTTGTGCTCCCCGGGTTATTTCCCTTTTCCTCTATGATACAATATTCTATTCTCTTATTGTGGCATTTCTTTGTTTGTTTTGAAATATGATCTTACCATAAATCTTACACTGTGCCCAGTTTACAAAGCGATGTTTATTTGTATAGATTGCTTGCCACTTCATTATCCAGCAATGTGTGTTGTCTGAAAATTGGATTAGTAATGACCTTGTATTTTCTTCTCGATTGCTGGCAGGTATTGAATTGTTTTGAGGGTGTGAACCAATACCATCATGACTCCTCTAGGAACCTGCTTTTTCATTGCCGATTCCCCAGTGATACCTCTTTTTCTGGATTTATCAATTACCAGTTTCAAATCCACTTAGTACGTGCCAGGTTTAATTTGTGGGATGCTAATTTCCTAATGCAAATATCATGCGGTCAGATGCTTCACTGAGTATATAACCTCTTCTCTGTGAAATGTGTTGATCATAATACAGTGAGATGTGATATAGTCATCAGCCTCCTCCTCAGCAGCAGGTTTAGAGCTTTTATTCTGGATTATTTGACACTTTGATTTCTCTTTTGTAAAAGCAGTTTTGTCTGTGTGGGTGCAGCTTTTGGCTTTGCACCTTAAAAGGTGTTCCCTGTTGGTGTTGCTTTTGAGTGTTCTGCTTATGCTGTGAGAGACACTGAAGTGCAGCAGTGCTGTTTACTTGACTGAACTGCCTTAAATGCATATAAAACCTGGTTGTTGTGGACTAGAAAGTGGAATAATCTTCTGTGACATCACCCAATTTATAACAAATGGAAATTCTTCAGCACCTTCCTTCTTAAGGCTTTATCTATCGGTTTGTATTTATTTTGTTATTTTAGCAGCAACAGATGCTGACAAAAAAGGTTTGGTAATTGAATTACTATTTTGACCCTAAAATTACCTATTTGATTAAAACTTTCTTATACACGTTTCTTTCTCTTTAAAATGTATCTCATTTCTCTTAAAAATGTCTTCTCTCTATAAAAATGTTCTTGTTCAGGTCCTCTGGACATTGTTTTGGCTTGTGCAATTTGGAGATGTTGGAATGCACTTAGGGCCCTGGGAAACGCAAGGTTAGAGTAACAGAGGGGGCTCTTGTTCTGTCCTTGGCCAAATATCTCTCTGAACAGCACTTAGAGGATACAGAATGTCCCTGGGCCAAACTGTATTCCATCTAGGAAATCTGCATGACCTCATTGGCACCTGCTTTTTATAAATTATAATCTTTATCCATTTAGTATATTTCTCTGCTTCTCATCCTTGCTTGAAACTTTGAGGTTCCTGATATGAAGAAAATTGACATATGATTTACTTGCTAGAATTTCTGTAATAATGTAGGGTTAACAGCATCTGATAACATAGAGGTGATTGTATTACCAATACCTTGCTTAAATAATTAGGGTTTTTTTAATGAAAATGTTAAGGTAGATATAAGATTCATCTCAGAGTGAAAGTTCCAATGTATTTTGATAAAACTGGTCTTCAGTTGCTCTCTCAATACTTAATGCTGGTTTTATATTGTAGAGTCTAGCAGGTTCACTGACAACTTTTCCCCAGCTAGAATGCGTATCCCAAGTTAACATTCCTCCCTCTCCTCTTGGCATTTCCACTGGGAAGACAACAGTGTAAACATCATAGGAGAAATAGCTGGGAGGCACTGACTTAGCTCTGAGAGAGAGAATACTCTAATCCCCAGAGCTCCAGGGTATGCAAAAGAGTAGTGAATGCCCCCATTTTTATATCCCTGCAAAGCTTCTTTTGTAGAAAGTTGTTTTTATGTCAGGAAATAATTTCCAACATATGAATGCCAAAAATTATAGTCAGTATAGATTACAAAAGCAGAAACTCTAGAATATCATTGACTCTTAGAGGGGGTTCTGTGGTTTGTTTTTGCTTTGTGGTTTTGGGGGTTTTTTTTGTAATCTTGAGTCTGATTTGAATCAAGGTTGAGCATTTTTTTACTACTTGATGGTCCTAAGCAAAACACTATGCTTGAGTTATAAGCTCTTGAAAAATGAGTTCAGAGTACTGATGCACTCCTCCAGTCCAATGTAAAAAATGCTGCTATTGAAATTAGTCATGTGCCCAACAGAATTACACAGAGGAGTTGAAGGAATGAGGGAAGAACATAACTGGGTGATGCAAATAAACAAAGATCCTTTTGGATTTGCTGGTTCCTTTCTATGAGCTCATCTGATGCTGTAAGTCAAGCATAGAAGTCTCAGTGGGCATTTGATGATTGCTCATGATACTACATCATTAGAATTTTGAATAGAAACAGTTGAGGATATAATTAATTAGTTTATGTTAGTAAAGTGCTCTGTAAATACTAGCTATTATAAAATAAACTGACAGATATTCTGGAAAAATGGTACAAGCATCCTTATTAGTGTAAATCACTAGGTTTGCTAACAGAGTTCTGCTTATTATTAAGGAGAATTTATAACTGATGAAGGGTTCAAAAGTGACCTTCAGCCTTGAGTCCTTAATTTATCACAGGATCAGGACGTTGTTGACAGAAAAAAAAGAAAAAAAATATGCTGTGGTGCTTCCAGTACACCCTAACCTTGACCTCGAGGATACATCTCTGGGCAGGATTGGGGAATTCTTGCTCCATGCCCTGTAATTTGTGACCTTTCTGTTACGATTGCCAATAAGGAGATCCATTACTCTCTCTTAAAAGTTGGATTGTATTAGTGTTAACTATAATTTATTCTACACTGAGGCCTAGAGAAATGGCTTCCCAATGTTATAAACATTGCCAAGGCACAACAAGAAGACCATCTCTCTCCCAGAGAACTTATATTTGAACTCCTAGGCTGTGAATCCTGGCACTCTATCAGATGACTGTCCATCACATTTCCATGTGAGGCACTCACATTACTGAGGGTTGAACTGTTTGAGCGCTTGGGTGCTCTGGTTAGTGTTGGTTTTCATGATTTTTTTCCCTCTTTTAAACCAGGTTTTACATTTCAGTTTAAATTATTGCTGCATAGCAAGTCACCAATATAAGGTAAATACAAAAATCTGTAGCTGAATAGTGCAACCACAGGGCAAAGCATTCTTAAACATTCCTTTTGCTGTGGTGAGTTTAAAAATCTTTGCAGTTTTCTTGCTTATCACAAAGTTTGATAGGAGCAGCAGCCTTTCTCAAGTGACTTTTTTCTGTCTGTATTTTTTTATGAATATGAACTAAGTTCAATTACTTTCCAATCAAGGCAGATTCTGACAGCCTCTTATGTGAGTAAATAAACCTACAGGTGTTATACTTGTCAACAGTGAATTAAGGGAAAAAAAAATAGGGCACATCTTCAATTCTTTGTGACCATATAGAAGTTTAAACCAAACAGAAAAGAACTGGGAAAGGAGCAGTGCTTCAGATACATTGCCTTTGTCAGCAATACATATGTTATGTTGTGAAATATCTCCCAGTTTAAGTTCCAGGAATGAAAATAAATATCCAGGTTATTAAACATATACTTTTAGTGCATTTGTCATTCTCTAAGAGTGCAAATGCCCCAGTTAAGATAAATCTTTTCAGAGATCTTTGCTTGAATGCTCTTAAATAAAATGCATACCTAATTCAGAGGCTACTTCTGATTAAAAACAAACAAACTTTATTCCATATTCCTCTTCCTCTACTTGGATCTCTCCCAGACACAGACCACTGAAGTTGGCAGTGTGGTGGGAGAAAGAGCAAATGGTTCTTACAGGAGTTCTTAAAGGTACTCAGTTCTTTCATCTGCTTATCCTCTTGAGAGAATTGCTTTGATCCTGTTTGTAAATCAGTTTAATCCCTGTAAACAAGTGTGAGCGACTGAAAGTGTTTGGTGTTTCCAGGTGGTTATTTAACCACGTGGAGCTTTTAGTGACAAAGATGTGCTGCTTTCCTTATTCTGGAATGGGCAACACTGAAAATGCACATTGACAGGACAGAAAACTGAGTGAAATCTTGGAAGCACAGGCAATGGAAAAATGTGGTTTGTGTTTAATGCCTTTCACTCTTAATGTTCCTAGGCCGTATTTACTAAATAATTCCCTTTTCAACTGGCTCCTACACTACCGTATTTCTCAAGCTATTGGTGACATATGGAAAAAACTTATTTTACAAAGGTCAACAGTAGAACTGTATGGATATATGTATGAGTTGTCTTTATGGATTGATGTACCTGAATCAGAAGACTGAAAGCAAATTCCTCTTTCAAGTTCTGAGCTTGATTAAATTAATTGATAAAAGACTACGTGTGCGATTCTTCATAAGTTTCAAAGACATTGATATAGAAGAAAAAGCAATAGATGTTGGTATATTAATGATAGCCATCCTCACAAATCATCTTGAAAACACACATTTGGAGACTCAAAGAAAAAAAAGCAGGGAAGTCTATGTTTGTAGAAACGTATGCAATATCAGGTTTTATATAAAATTCAAGGTGTTCCTGAATTTCACGGTCTTTGATTTCCATCCTTCCTGTAATTATAAATAACCCTTTCACTCATTCACCTGCTCTAGAGTGTAAAGAAATACAGTCAGACACTTGCCTGGCAATACACAAGCATTTTTTGACACTTTTTTCCACGGGAGTTATTCATTATGGTAATGGTACTGTGTGATGTGCAGTTTCTGGATTTATGACCCATTCTCGATAAGCGTGAATCCAGCCTGCATGTGCATCTTTGATAAGGTTCTAATTGGATAGCAGTGACCTTTCTGAATGTAATTCTAGGAGGAAGATTAAAAAGCAGTCCAGAAAGTGACAGGTTTGGGACAATAACATATGAATTCAGCTCTGCTGGCAGGCATGAGATGTAAGCCATGATAAATTAGAGGCAGGCCAAGCAGGTTTGCTGAGTGATTGCTCATTTCTGCTGCATCCTTGGGTAAAATCCCGTGAGTAACACCGATGGTGCCATATTTCTCCCATATTCAGTGTTTACTGATTATGCATGCTAAGAAATAATACAGCAGGGGAAGTTTCAGGAGACACCAAGGAGAGCCTGCTGAGCATTACGCATCTCAGTGATAATGTCTCCTCGTGTGGTAGGGGAGTCATATATTTGTTGTCCTCATTTAACTACTTTCTAATAGCTTACTTCTGCTTTCTGCTCTAATTAAAGTACTTTTACAAAAGTGATCTTCCTCCAGTGTAGGATTAAGAAATTAGCCTAGAATAGCCTGGAAATTGAAACTAAAATTAATCAACTTGACTCTGCACGTATATGTTTTTGGGGGTTTTTTTTATGTAATGTGAAGTTGGGTTACGGAACTTGTTCTACTCATGTTCTTAGATACTTAAGAATATGTAAGAATGCACTGGAAAAGAAAACTGAAAAAGAAAAAGGTGTAAAATCATATTGAAAGTTCACTTCAGTAAAAGTTTTATAGTTTGGTTACGTTGCCAATTACCCATAAGAGTCACCAGATGCTTCCTGTATTGAGACACCTTTTATTTCAAGATTCAATGTGATCTATATTTTAGATGTCTTTTTACATCCGTATTATTTCTGCATAATTTTTGTGGAGGAAGCTTGACGGTAAAAAAGCAACATTTTATATTTATATCTTGACTTTTCAATTTATATCTTGACTTTTCCTGTTTTGTACATACACAGATAAAGGGTTGTTGTGACTATTGGCCTCAGTACAGTTTTTGCATTGTGACAAAAATACTGAGTTTCAAGTCACTTTTTAATTTAGGTGAAATTCTTTCTCTTCTGTATGAAATCTGAGATCACCAAGCTGAAGGGGGAATATTTGTCACTCTGGTGAAGATAACTATGAATAACCTGTTTTTAAAGCTTTTTTTAAGCTGTTACTATTCAACCTTGAAGTGGAGAATTCAAATGGTCATTAGATTGAGCCTTTGAAGTAAAATGGTGGTGAAGGGAGAAAGATGTTACAAATGTAAATAGGGTTCCGGATAACTGAGTAGCATAGAGGTCACTGGAGTTGTAAACAGGGATTTGTAGTTTTATTCAAGTTTGTAAATTTAGCCATATGGGAAATAAAAAACTGATTTTGTATTTTCATGCCTAATCTTACGACAAACATATTTAAATCAAATCCCCTGGTACTGGTGATATTTGTGAGAGAGGGGTGTAATTATTTATTAATGCCTTGGTTTATTGGAGCATGCTGATAAAATGAGCTGTCGCTACCTCCTGATAGTTTTTGTTTTACCCTAATCTGTCTTGAAACATTTAGAAAATAGGTCATAGTAAGAAAGTTGGAGTTTATAGGGCATAGCTGTCATTTAAATCTTAATAGTCTGCCTCATGGAGATACCTAAAAGCAGATAGAAAATATCATTTGCTGTAATAATTTGACAGCTGAAGTTGGGCAGATAAGTTTTTCAAGTGAGAGGCCATATTTTGGTTAGTCTGGTACAAGTGTTTTAGAGAAAGGTTGAGAAGAGGAGGAATTCCCACTGTTAGCAAAACTTGCCTGTACAAATGTCCATTAATCAGCCCAAATCTGACTTCAGAACTCTGCACTTCAGAATTCAGCTGAGACAAACTGCATATGAGAGACTCAGGGCTGAAAACATTCCTAGAATCAGCAGTAGCCCCTCTAGGTGTGTGTTTTAATGGTGTCATCTCAGGCCATGTGGCAGGTAACTTAGGGCTCGTGTCACAGGTGGGATAACAACTGTACAACACCTGAACAAGCATTATACTTTGTGGAAATGGAATTGTCAAATATGATTACTTAAATTTAAGATCTTATTTACTTGATTTTCCTAAATTCTTTGGTGCTGATAAATTCAATGTCCCATTCTCGGGTACATAGAGAATTTGGGATCTGTAGGATCTGGGTGCTTTTGTATTATGCCATATACTGGTATATATGGGGTATTTTTGTCACGTGAGATATAGGTGTTTATTTTGTATTTAAAAGTTTTGAATATTTTAATTAAGTGATGCAGGTTTTCACAGTTTTTGAGAGTGAAGAGTTTGAAATAATGGAGTGCAGTAATCAAGGAATGTCCAATTCTACCCACATGGTTCAACTCTGCATCTCTGCTGTTCTTAAACTGGTATTTTAGAATACAACTGGAATATGTGCTATGATACCATGTAAATGTTGATAACTATTTCATAGTGATCCAGAGCAATGAGTTAAAAGTGGCTGTTCCTTTCTGACTATGTGGCTAATTAAAGTTTACATGAAAAACAAGCAGGTGTGCAAAAAAAAAAGGTGATTCTTGCTGTTTTAAATTGATGATGTGGCATTTAAGCTGGTGGTGCAAATTCTGTAGTTATTTAGTTCAGGCATTTCTTTCAGTTTTCCTTGTTACCATGCCAAACCAATTGTCTTGCTTGGTTGCCTTGGTTTTTTTTTTTTTGATTTTTAAACCTTAATGGACTTCTGATCTTACTGTAAAAATCTCTGGAAATGGGCATGTGCTTTGAGATGGAGGCAATATTGGCTCACTGACCAACAGCATCAAAACACAATCAGTACTTCTGAGACAGCAGAATCTGTTGAAGCAAAATGTTTGTTAAAGTTGTTTGTAATGTCTTAACACCACATCAAATAGGATGAAAAAAACCCCCAAAAACAAACCAAAAAGAATGTAAAAGGAGTGACAGCACGTGTTGATGAGGTACCATGGTAGTTGGAATCTCCTTCTGATGGAGAAGAGTCCATTATTATGTTTTGGTTGCTCAAGTATCTCATTTTGTGTGGGAAACTCACAATACACACAGAGCTATTTGTTTTATTATGAAGTTTTCACAGTTAATTATCCCAAGCAGAGGAGGCTGGTGGGTGAATACATCTTGATTTGCATTAGCAGTTTTCCCGATAAGAGACAAAGTCCGCGTTCCAGACACTTGTTTGGTTTTGTGGCCCTGGTGCTTTCATGTTTTCCATGGAAAGGCACCGTCCGTCCCCCACAGGCGAACTCCCATGCTGCTGTTCCGTGGAGAGCCAGGGAAATCAAAGAGCCACCTACTGACCCCACCTATTGTCTGGCCTTGTCGCCTTCTATCAGCAGCATGCCACAATCAGCGAGCTACACGTGTACCTCGTGCTTGCCTGGGCTTTGGCAGAGCCCTGCCTTGCACCTGTTTGCTTATGCATGAGCTGGGCATGTTTGACTCCAAAGAGCTGACAGAGAGGCAAGGAAAAGAAGGGGGAGGGAAGGAAGGAGGGAGGGAGGGAGGGAAGTCACCGCCAAGCACTTTTCATTAGGCTGCTTGGAGGAGCCAAGGCACGGTGATGCTGTGGAGGCAGAGGAGGCGTTGGCAGAGTCCACCAGTGTGTTGTCAGATTGGGAATTTTAACAGATGTGGACAGCTGATCATGGCACATGAAAAGCCATCTGATTTTTTTCCTATTTATTTTAATTCTTGGCTTTGATCTTTGATGCAAAAAGACTGCCCCTCCTTTGTGGGCGATGGGGGAATCTGTACTTTTCTCGAACAGGATCCTTACTTAGAATAAAAGCTGATAAAAGTGCTATTCAGCATAAGTAAAGATGACAGAATCCACCCTGATATCAGCTTACAAATCTAATCTATCCAGTCTGCTGGGTCTTGTAGGCATGTGTTTACAACTGCTACAGAGGAGGGGCCTCTGATTTTTCCCTACTATGCGTAGGAGCTGCATTTAACCTTGTTCATCAAAGGCTTTTTAATTTTTTTGTTAGGCATTTCTCATACGGAATCTCCAATGTGAGTGTGTGGGAGCAGAAACAGAAGAAAATAGATTCCATGTGCTACTGCATATTTCTTGTCTTTTCAGTGTTTTGAGTAAGGTACAGGAAAAGCTTATTCCAGGTCAACCCAATAAAAGTAGGTGTGGGGCCACATTCTTGATTTCTTGTTTGTACCTGCCCAGAGAAAACTGATTATTGTCCTCTCGGCACAGAGATATTAAATACCTTCACTCAGGTCCAACTTTTTTTGGTTCTTCCATGTTTTTCTTTTCTTCTTGCTTCAGGCTGTGCTTTGGAAATCACACTTTGCCTCAAAGCACTGCGTACAGATAATGCCAAGTTCGGGTATTCTTACTCATGATGTGGCTTTGTTGAGGTAGGGGTGATTCTTTGCAAGGGATAGGAACGTAATCCCCAGTCTAGACTTAAATAACAAAGTGCTGTGGGATAAGGTAATAACTAGATATTAGCTGTATTAACCAACATTAGACTTATACTAGCCTTATACTATATGAATATGTGAAGTAATCTTTGCTGTCATTCAGCAATAGCCTGAACAACTTTAATTCCTAAATGATGCATTTTCTATTGACACATAGGCTTGATTAAGGCCAACTTGTTTTAAATTCCTAAAGCTCGGATCTTTCATGTGTAGTCCTTCAGAAGGAGATAGGAGATTTAACTTCTGAATACCTTTGAAACATGGACCCTGTGTGATTGTTGCATTTGAAAGTGGGGCTTGGGTTATCAAAGGCTCCAAGGATGCTCTCACAATATTGCAACTCTGACTCAACAGATGCTTTCATACACAGAATTACAGGAGAGTAAATGAATTAACAAGTTGCCAAATTTCATGAAGTTAGAGCTACTATGAATCTTACTTGCTTTATCAGTGAAATTTTCTGCCAAGTACACACCTAATGACAAGTATTACACTGATCCCTCCTTTCTCCCTGTCCTTTTTAGGGCTATCTTTATATCTTGATGAGAACCAACAAAAATTTAAGGTGGTGGGAAGTTTTATGTTCCTCTGCAATAGGAATGTTGGCTTCTTTTATGTGGAGAAGGGTCTTAAATGTGATTTTCAAAATGAGCTCCTGTTATTAAATTCATATTGTGCTTCAAGTAGTCCAGTAAAACCTTTCCACAAGGTAAAATTTTCATGCTATGAAATGTAATTTCAGTAAGTATTTCAGCATATTACACTGGATTTATTTTATATGATTCATTACTGTATCAGAGAAGTTCTGTGTTTTTTTTTTCCTAGTGCAAATGAGCCAGTGCTTCTAATAAATTTCTTCCAATGTTTCACCTCCAGTCTGTTGTCCCATACAGCTGTTATCTGACAAAAGGGGAAATAAAAAGAAAGAACAAGACACATTTCTGAGGTCTATTTTGCACATTTATCTATGGTGGTTAAAACATGGCCAGCCCTGTAGTACGTAGAGCAGCATTTGCAATTGAATACATGTAATAAATCCTGGGGAGACTCCACCTCTTGTGTTGCACAACGAAGTCTTCGAGCTGTTGTGTCTCTGTGCCCCACACAGCCTGAACTAATGTACACTTTTGGACTTTGCATTCAGAGTTTCAGTGCTTGGGCAGAAGGATGTACATCTGCAGGCCCTTGCATGACTAATTTCATGTCAGCAATGGGTTTTACTGCCATTTAAATAAGAATTTATAATAATAGCTGTAAAGTTTCCAGATGGTTAGACTGGTAAGTTTTAAGGCCACTAAGCTTAAAAATACGTAGATTTTTTTTTTTTAAACTGACTGTCTTTCTTGAGCACAAACCTATTTTGATGATTTTTTCAATCAGCATTTACTAGAAATATTCTTTATTCCTCAGGTAAACCCATGTATTATTATGCAGCTGCGTTTCAGTAGATTTTTTTTCTTTGACAGCTGTTTTGATCAGATTGACTATGTACGTAAGGAAGAGCAATGCAGTAACTCAAAGGCATGGGTATAGAACCCCTTTTGAATTCATGGGGAGTAATGGGAATTTTACCCGTATTGTGTGTGGAACCACTGCATACAAAACCAATTACTTGCCTTTGGGAGTTTATGCCTTGTTTAAATCCTAGCAGGTTTAAAATTTCCAGAGGTAACTTTTGCCTTCTCTGCAGCTTTTCTGAACATATGCCTCAGAGAGCTGTGGGTTTGTGCTCTGGGGCACCCCTGCCAGGACTGCAGAGACCTGGGACCTGTTGCTGATAGTTTGACTCTGAAGTCATCCATGAGTTTCTGCTGTTCTGAACAGAGTTAAGTTCAGTAAGCTTCACAGTCGGAGAAGAGTCACTATATCCCTGTCTTACCTGTTCCTCTGCTTTAGGTGTAAAATTGCAAAGGAAATTTCAGCTTCACAAGATACTCACAGCTACAGATGGAAATTTCAAGTTAAGGAATGAAGTCGTTCCCATTGGACTATTCTTCTATAAGGACTCATTAATGTTTTGAGGTTTTCCTTCAAGCTTTTTAAAGGATAGTAAGCTCATTTTCTCTCTTTGGCACTGGAAATCTATGTGTCAATTTGATTTTGGAAAGTTCTTTAAACCGTCGCATCTGTATTTGTAGATAGATTTCACCTGTTCAGCTACAGTGTATCTGCAGGCTTGTTATCCCAGGAACAGAAGATCATAAAGAAGCCAAAGATGCAAATGAGGTGTTTGGGAGTCCTGTGAATTTTAAAGGTCTTAGGAACATTTTTGTATCAACATAAGCATTTATTACAGGTTGGCCATTGTGCTGTGGTGAACAACTTTTCCTGTGAGATTTTTAGTATTTATAAACATGTGCAGGACATAGAGCAGCACACTGATGGTTCCCAGCATTTTTATCAAGAGTCCAGAACTAGTTTTGGGGATATATTCCCACAGGTCCCTGTTGTTTTCTACATCTTTCAATAGATTTAGGTCCTTTACTGATATTACTCAGTCTTTACATCCTTCTCATCCAATTCACAGCTTGAACCTCCTTACCTACTAATACATGTCCTTACTGCCTGAAAAATATGCTTTAGAAGGCATGTTTTAAGAAGAATAGATTACTGGCTTGGTTACATTCAGCTTTGTCACAGACATGATCTGTATAAAATATTTTGATGACAGAATATTTCATTTCTAGTTTATCTTTTCCATTCTCTTGTTTTGGCTGTCAATTAGTGTTCTCTTCTCTCAATTTCTTTTCTTTACATTTTGCATATTTTCTTTTTAGCTTAATCACTTCTAACTATGGTTACAGATAATTTGTAAAATAACAGGGAACCACATAAAAAGCAGAAAAGCAAGGGAAAAATGCTTTCCCAGGAAAATGTCAAAATTGGATAATTTCTTTTCTCTCTCTCATCTGTCTGCCTTTTTTTTTTTTCCCTCCCCCCTTCACTGGATGTATAATTACCTCATTGTTTCAGTAATGTGAAACAAAAATTAGATGCAAGAGGGAAATCTAAATAGAAGGACTCTAAAACGCTTTTTCAAAATGAAGAATTTAACTAAACCACTCTAAAGTCCCCTGCTGGGCTCAGGCAAGCTGAAATTAATTCAAGAAGGCAGATAAAAATTTTAACCAGCCCAAGTGGAGATGACGGATGTGACAGCTCTCAGTTAAAATGTCTTTTAGTGGCAAATGCATGCATATTAGTCAAGTGATGTGACATAACTGTCCTGGGTGAAAGGAGATGAACCAATGACCATTTGCATTGAGAACAAAAGAAAATTTAGAAGATTGCAATATAGAGAAGAAGGAAAAAAATCAGTTAGCATTCTGTTTCTACGTGTAAACCTGTAGCTTTGAATGTACACACACGTGTGTATGAAAGAGGTAGCTTCAACAATAGTGTGGGTGATGGGAAGTAACTTCTGTTTAATATTTTTGAGTTTTCTTTTTACAGAAGAATTCAAAAACAACTGTAGGCTTGTTTGAATGGGATCCATGAAAATTTGTGGCTTTTCCTTACTCTCTGCAATATTGGCAAAAAAAAGAAAAGACTGAGGTGTGTGCTGTTAATTCATACACTTCATTTTAGAAGTATTTCTCTTTTGGAAGATATTTTTGGCCCCTTCAGTGCCTTCTCAGGCTGAGAAGATGTATAGGTTGAATTGGAGCAGATTTTAATCAAGGATCATGCAAGGATGCAGCCCATTGTGAAACCCTACAACAGAAATAAATAACATCAGGAATGGACCTTGAATAAAAAGAAATTACCTGCAAAGAAAACACACTGAGAAAGACTGATCTGTTTGCCATATGATTTTTTTTATTATTATTATTATTTTCAAGTTACGCTTTACCAAGTCACAGTAGCTCCAAGTTAGAGCTGCCCAGATAATTTTATTTCAGTATTCTTATTTTTCCCCACTATAATCAAATTGTATTATCATAATTTTGTTATTCAGATGCACCACTCCCTGTGTTCCTCAATAACGTTCAGTGCCGCATCTGGAACTTAGTACCCTTAAATGCTGTGGGGAGAATGGGAGCAAGGGCATGGGAATTTCATCTAGTAACACTTGGTTGCAAAATAAGACATACTTCCAAACTCTGTTATAGAGGGAATTCTCTCTAAAGGTTAATGGTTGAAATCTTAAAACTAATTGGGCATTTGGGATATGGCTGCTTTTGGTATCTTTTCTGTGTGAGAATGTGAATAAGTTGATCCTTAACATCTTAATTTTAATACCCAGACAAAAGAAACGCATTTGTTTTGTTTCCATTGGTGACATTTCCAAATGTGCCCTTGTGCAGCATGCTCTGTGATCCTATTTCACTTGAAAGAAGCAGCATTCATTAAGGGAGTTTTAACTATTGAACAAAGTACTCTAAAACAGGGTCAGAGGGGTAGGGACTGTAAAATGCTGACCTGTTCAGAAATAAACTGCAATTCAGCAAGCCTATAGCAAGCTACTCATTAACATTTTAACAAGGGGAGCTAATGGCACAACAACCTGATTACAGCAATGTGTCTGTATACATTTGTTCTGTGGATTTTTTTTTTTTAATCCCTGTTTACGGTTTCCTTGAAAATAATGTTTATATTGTTTAAAAAGGTGATCTGAGCTATTATAAGTGATTTGTTAGAGAGACAAAGTCAAAAGAGTAACATTGGCTGAATTTATTTTAATTAAAATCACGTAAACAAACAGGTTATGTTTTTTTTCTGTCTCTGATGCTGAGTGCAGGCGTGTACGTTGAGAACATCAGGGTGTAAATCAACTCCTCTAAACTTGCAAATGTTCAGGTTTTCTCAGTGTCTTCATCAAGGTCTGTCTTTTCACACTTTGGCGCGATCTGAATTTGAAATGGCCATAATTCCAGTTCCCTAGCTATTCCCCTGACCTTGAGCAAGGCTTCTATACCCTTTTTGTGCTTCAGTAACCAATCTGTAAGATGAAGACATTAGCTTTTCCCAGCATCACACGGACACTAAATATTAACTGCTTTTTTTGAGTAATAGTGTGCATACAGTTAATGTACACCCTTATGGACAGTGTGCAGCCTTTCTGGGGGAAGAGACCAAGGTAATTTCTGTGGGTTCATTCCTGTGACCCCGGAGTTTGCTCTTGTGTACCTGGAGATCATAGAATTGCTTGGGTTGGGAAAGACCACTAAGATCACCAATGATTGATGGGTCTGGAATCCAAGAAAAGTTTCTGAAGAGTCTCACAGCTTCATGTTGCTGTCTCATTCAGTAAACTAAATAGTGAAGGAGGAGTATGAAATAAAATGCGTGGAGTAGATTACACCAGAATAAACCCTGTACGAATAAAAGTGCCTCTGCTTAAGAGTTCGATTGTTTTAAGTGAAGTCACTCTTAATTGGTGTGCTTAGCATGTTGCCTACCAGGATATTGTCTGCCTGTCTCAGTAGGGAATAGATTAATATTTCAGGAGGAGGGATGTTGACCACAGAGGAGATTTCTGCTTGGCTGGCTTTCCAAATTATGTCTAGTTGAGGAATATCCAGATTATTTCTCTGTCCCTACAGTAAGGTTATTTCAAGCACTAAAAAAATATGATTTTTTTTTTTATATTTGAAATCCAAATGATGCTTTCAGGTGACTTAGTCTTTATTGGGATCAAAATTCCAATTTTAAGACCTTTGAGCAGAAATAGTGGAAGTCAGTAACATCAGCAGTCTTAGTGAGAACAGGAACTTCACTGCAAGCTAGAGTTTGAAGCATTTTGTCCAAATGTCTTTTCTGTCACAGTTTATACTGTTATTTCTGGTTTCTCTCAGTGTCAGCTGCTTTTTTATGGATCTCAGCATTATTAATACCATGTTGTAAGGTTTGAATACATCATGTTTATACAAATGAAAGGAGGTCTGGTCTCACAGTGATTAGGGTCTCAGAAGGGAGGCATGCTAATATAGAGATCCCTTTAGGGATCTGATTTAGGGTGCTGTGGAGATCCATTTACTTTCACATATGGTTTTGCAAATGCAAAGTACATATTAGGATAATGTAGGAAAAATTGTGTAGGTAAACACAGTACAAGATCTTGTAGAAGGGGAAGGTGATATTTACTTATCAAGTGTTGAAGCAAGTTGTTTGTATGCACTCTCACTTCAAAGATGAGATCACTCAGATGAAGATATTTGTGTCTACATGCTCAGATCCAGATCACTTGTGTAAGACACAGGAGACAAGGGATGTAAGTTCTTCTTGGCTGACAATAACAGGGCAGATCTTTGGTCTTAACATAAACATCATATCCTGCAACTGTATTCCTGGGAATAAAATCTTTCAGTATCAATATAGGCCATTATTTTAAACCTTTATTCTGCTCTTATTCTGGTGTTAACACACAGATTTTTATTTATATTTTATTCTTACCAATTTCAGGGTGGTTTTTTTTTTTCCCCCCGATACAAATCTGTATAATAACCTATTAGGAAGGGTACATACTACTCTCTCCACAGTAACTCTAATTTTAACTCATTGGAAACCATGGGAAACATTATCTTCTGTAATTTTGTGCTACATAGGAATGTATGGAAGAAATGTATGGAAGCATGATGATAAGTGTAAGCCATTCAGGTGAAATGCTGAAGGGGCTGTAATTCAGTGTACTTTTGTCAGAGTGCATCATTTCAGGTATGGGGAATTTCTCAGAATTTTTAACATTTACCTTGACCATGAATTTGGTTTTCTCCCCTCTCTTCGCACCTCTGTGCTCACAGGGTGTGTGTGTTCACACTCTTTACTTCTCATTGCTAGGTAACATTTTCTGCCTTTCCTTATACCCACATCCCCTCTTGCTTCCTAACTGTCCTGTCAGGTCTATCTGCAACTTACCCATACACAGCCATTACTATGAAGTACTGGTGAAGATGTACTTTGCTTATGAATATCATTACTTACTGCCATTTGCTCTCATTTTTATAAATTTTGTCAGCAGTTAGTGCTTTATGAAGATGTAAATGCTGATACCTTGATTCTGAGTTCCGTGTGTGAAAGGCTTAGTGGAGCTGGTCATGGAGCATGAACCCCGTGGGCCTCAGCAGAGTTCCTGGTGAGGTGTTAACCCAGAGATTTGTGGAACTTGCAGCCACTTTCACTGAACCTATCTAGCACTTGGAGTAACTCTGCCATGTGTCTTTTTTATTTCACAATCTGTTCTCTCTTCCTTTGCTGTGATTTTGGCACTGTGGTATGCTCAGAGGTTCCGTGCTGCAGAATGCTTTAAGGGAGGATGTTTTCCACTTCACATGGAAAACTCTCCCAGACCTTTAAAGCATTCTCCAGAAGGATGGCACACTAAGTGCATTATTCCCAAGTGTTTGTAGATGAGCTGCCTCAAAGCTATGGTTTAGCATTTATTATTGCTGGTTCTGTATTCAGAGTCTAAGATGAGAGGAGCTCTGTGCTGTTTGGGGGGAGGCAGATGGTATAAATTTAATGAGTTGTTACTGATTCAGCACTAATGTTGTGTAAATGTTATCCATGTCTTGCTTCATGATTCTGTGCCCTCATACCAAATGTCCTCCTATTATGGAGCCACTACTGGAATTTGCCTCAAAAATCTTAACATATTGATTAAAATAATAGTAACAAGCGAGATTAGCTCCCACAGGGAGGATTTGTGGATGTTAGAAGGAAGATGGAAGTTAGAATCTCATAGTTAGAATCTCACTGGGCTGATCCACACTGGTGCAATTGTGCTAATTTTGAAAATCCTATTGATACAGAAAATTTTATATCTTCTAAAATATTTTAGTATTAAGGTGTTTAAACCTTATTTTACCCAAACTATGTAAACCAGCATAAACAGCCAAAGAAGTCTCACCTTACCTCTTCCTTGTTCCCTGCCAGGTCTCCCCAGTTATCCCCTCTCATGTCAGAAGGAGTTGTATAGCCAGGGAGTTCCTCCAGATGGGGTATCTAATCTTGGTTAAAAAAAAAAAAAAAATCCTCAGTGGTGGGTAAGTGCATGGGTGTGTTTAGCCAGATTTAGAAGTTTTTTCCAGATCCCTTTTAAACTGGATTACTCCCCAGGCCAGTTCCAAACAGGTCACACAAGTGCTTGCAGTGGTCCAGCACAGGGGAGGAGGATATGGAGCTGAGAAACTGGAGAATGCAGGGCCGAGACATCTAGGACTGGGATGAATGAGAGACCTCTGTTTGGAGGTAAATTTAACATGGGGCTTGATACAGCCCTGTCCTTGGGCAGGAATGTACAAAAAGGCACTCAGAGAGGAGTCTCATAGCACAAAAAAGTGCCCAGTGTGGCCTGAGGGACGGAGACACAAATGACACTGTAATGCTAAATGCAACTTAGGTTATTAAAAGAAGATAAAGTCATAATAAGTATTTTATGGAAGAACTGTATTACAGGGAGGGGGGAAGAATGACATTCTGAAACGCACTGCAAATTATTTCTGTATCTAATCAAAGGTTTAGTGCTGGTTCATCACCGTTTTCCACCTGCTGCTTATTCACAGCTTACCATTTGTTGAGTTCTATAAATGTCACGAATTCATCAACTTCCCTGTTAAGCCTTTCAAAAGCCACAGAATGGCTGCAGGTATTACTGTGGGGCCCTTTCTTCTCTCCTTCCCAGTTATCTTTGCATTTTCATTAATTTCGTCGAATTTTCTTCTGCTTCCCGATGCTTTTGCTGTTAATCATCCCTCAGTGGTCACTCTGATGTGTACTGTGGAATTGCTGGGCAGCCCTGTCTCTTACCCAGCCTGCTGGCAGACAGGGAATAATCTGGGAACTGCCAACACTGAAGTCTCAGCCTGTCCATTGGGGGTGAAATCAAATCTTTGTTAGTAGAAGTTCACGGATGTCACTGTTTTGATACCAAAATAAGACGTCCCAACATCAAGTGAAACCCTACAGAATGATTATACTAGAGTTTTTCTTCAGACTGCTGTTGGTAGTGGTTACAGGAATGTGCTCTGCCAAAAAGTTGTTGGTGTTGATATGCAGTAAATCTTCCTTTTAATATTAACCTTATGTTTGTTTATGTTGTGGCAATACCTACAGGTATATAACTTCCTGTGTACTGCTCAAACAAAACACAGAGCACTAATGAAAAATTCGCTCTCTAGTCTTTACTGTTATTATATTCCTCACTTCTTTTGAATCTTATAATAATTATTACCTTCAAAACATCCACACTTACTTGTTGTATTGCAGGTGCTGTTTAGATACTGGGGAAAATATAAATAATGCTTAAGAAAATATTAAAAAGCTCATACGGTACTTTGCATAAAATATTGTGTTCTACAGTAGGTACTACAATACAATTCCTGGTGTTATTTTACAGTGTTTATATTTATATAATTTTAAAAAACATGTTACAGAAGGAAGGGACTGTTTAGATAACACTGGAGAGAACCTAATGTGGAGCCAAAGCAAGTAGTTGAATTCAAGGGAGATTTTGAATAAGAAAAAGTATGTGGGGGATAGATATATCGAGCTCTTTTTCTCTTAAGCTCTCAGGAGCAGCGTTCTAACGGATATATTGCAGGTAGTCATCTGAGAATGAAAGTTCTATTTCTGTGAAAAATCATTTGGGAACCCATCTGTTTATATTTCACAGAAGTGGTGAGTGCAAGATGTATAAGTGATTGAAGATTGTGTGACTTGTAAAGGGTCAAGGGTGTGAATGAGACTGTTTCACTTCTCTTGGAAAGAGAGTTGCATTTTACAGCCCTAAGCCTAAAATGGCTTCATTTCTTGCCAGAAAAAATAATTAGAATTAACACACATGCAATGCTCACTCTAGAGGCAGTATTTTCAAAGCAGCTTAGGGTAGGGAAACGGGGAACTTTCTTTAAAATGGAGGTTGAGTACTAAGGCCTTTGAGCTCTTAAAAGCACCTGGTTTTAAATGCAGAGGGCTGAGGAGTGTGGTTTTCCTAGCAGGCCTCCTATGAAAGAAGGGGAATGGGAAAAGAAAAGGTGCTCTGTATAGGGCAGATATTTCCAGTGTATAGGGGCTGCCTTAGGCCTAGGAAAAGAGCAGGGGAAGGAACCAGAATGTTTCTAAAACTGCCCTTTCACACTTGGCCCATTTCTTACCACACTAGGTTGGGTATGGAATGTTCCTGTGGGCACTTAAATCCCTTCTCTTTTATTATAGCAAGTGGCTGCAGAGACTCATCTATTTAAGGAAGCAAAGAAAAAACCCAAACACAGATAATACTGACATTCAAGTCCACTGTGTCATCTTATACTCTGATGGTTTTGTAGACTCATTTTCATCTATTTTAGTGGGGACAGTAAGTTTTTAATATTTGCTTAAAAACACTTCATAAGCCAAAACCAACAAAAAAATCTCAGAATCGCATGTAGTTAGATAAAAAATGTTCCTCTGAGTTCCCGTAAAACTGTTTGTTGTATTTTTTCTTATTTATTAATTGTTGCTTAAATGCTTTAACAAAAATATGCTTTAAAAGGGACCCTTGTAATAAGGGCAGATGTAGTAGAATGACATTGTCTATACCCAAAATGTTCCAGTTTATTGCCTGCAGTGAAAGGGTTATTCTGGCTATAATATCAGTGTTACCTACCTTGGATAAGAGCTAATTAAGGAGTACAAAAGTTTCCTATGTGAGAAGTTGACTTTTTAAAAGGTTGTTCGTAGTTTAAATGTCATGTCAACTTTAATGTCAGGACGTTAGAAGGGTTTATGGACGAGTCAAGAGCATTGTTAAGAGAACAGATGTTGGGAACAGATGCCATATCCTTGTATGTTTAGCAACACCTCTTTCAGAGCCTTGGTTCTCTACGGCTCTGTATCATAAATAATGTGTTGACTCACTCTTAATCCTTCTGCTGTTGTGCTGAAAGCCAGGCTATGTTTGGATCCTGTAAAATGCATTATTGTATCCAAGGGCTGAGCTGGTCAACGCGGAGGCACTTGAATACTGAGAATTTTTATAATTTCCATCCTTTCTTGGAAGGGGCAGAGAAGGTGGATTTTTAATTTCTGTTTCTGGGCTCAGTCTAATCTCAATCTCTTCAGTCACAGTGGTTTAATATGAAAAGTCGTTTTCTTGATAGGCTTTTAGTGCAGGTGAATGGGTGACATTTCCAGGAAATTTGCAAGGGGTTCAATAGTGATGCTGATTTTTAACTTTATTATTTCATTTTAATGAAAAAATGTAAAGAAAGGAAGGCTGTTTATAAGCAAAACTCAATTGAATCTTAATTCAACTATAGAATGAGTTTAAACCTTTTTTAAGGATTTACTAACACTTGTAGAATATTCAACTCAAGGCAACAAAGAAGTTGACTTTCTTAATGGTGATTCTTTTCTGTCTTTCCCCTTTTTCCTCTTGGTTTATATGGATTCATAGAGATCTTAAATATATAACAAAGGTTTGTTGATTTAACTTAAAGCAGTTTCAAAACTAATTTAACCTAAAAAAAATATTCCTGTCTAGACTTAAGAACGTTTTACTTGGTTTATCTTCATGCCTGATAGACTGAAAACAACTACAGCAAGCCTCTTTAACTGAATTGATATATACATTCTTTCAGTTATTGAGGTAATACAGAAAAGGAACTGTACTAATTCTGGGGGAAAAAGTAATTTGTATCTTAACATTTATGTTCTTCTGGATTTTGCCAAGAGGATTAAATATTAAAACACAAAAGCAGCTGTCAACTAGGGATTTTTTCACTCACACACACACACACACATACATGGTCCATTAGAACGTGTCCCTGCCCATGGCAAGGGGGTTGGAACAAGGTGAACTTTATAAGGTCCCTTCCAACTCAAGCTGTTCTATAATTGCAGAAAACAACCATCCCTACTTGATATTATGGATCCACAATTCTAAATACCCAGGAACTCCATTGGAACAAATAATTGTTTTCTATACATCTAAATGCTCTCAATTTGAAATTCACTTCTTCAGCCAGTATATTTTGAAGACTGCTCAGCCTAAGGGACCCACCTGCAGTAGAAAATGACAAGCATGTGCATTAGCTGATGATTGGAAATGCTGCATGGTAGAAAAGGGAAGCCAAAGTGTGCAGGAAAAGTCCATTCCTGTGAAACTGTCAGTAAAGTCCATCAGAAGCCTCTTAGAGTAATCAACAGGTTGTGCGTGTGTTACGTCCCAAATGAAGGTAGGAAAGCCAATCAGCAGAAAGGTAAAGACCCTTCCCAGAGCTTTCCTTTCCCTGTCCCCCCATTTGCATGGAAATCCTGCTAACGCAGCAGGCATCATGTGGCTCTGATGAGAGCAGGTGTGTTCCCTCACGGAGCCCAGCCACTTGTGGGTGGTAATGAAACCAATCTGCAGATGAGATTTTAAAGGGTGCAATATTTCATCACTGGCAATACTGTCAATGTGCAGAAGGCCCTTCCTTCCCTCTCTTCAGAGGGGAATGAGATTAGTTGCAGATTAAGAAGGATGACAGGACAGAGTTTGAAGCACACCCTCCGTGGTGTCAACAGGCCTTAATGATAACACAGTGCCGCTTCCCTGAAGGAGTTTCATGTCTTATTCAATGTAAATGGCAAAAATGTGGCATTTTAGAACCAATGATGTGTTTTTCTATTGATGCTGTCATAGGGTCTGTTTGTCAGATCCCATTTTCCTCAGTGATTCATCAAACGTACAGTTCATGCATGCAGTATCAGAATGGGAATAAATAACTTGCAACAATGCATGGGACAGTGTAGTGCTTTATTCATCTCCTGCCTGCTTTGATGCTATCTGATGTGTCAGAGATTTTGGGTAGGCTCATCCAGGTATGTGTTTGGTATTTTGCAAACTGCATGTCTACTTTTCTGGGAGCAGGACTTAAAAACCAGGGATATTATTGAGTTAATGGATGAGAAAAGCAAAACTATGCATTTACATTCTTTCTACTGTGGAAGTTTTACACTCATTGAAAGTGCCATTAATGCAGCCTTTTCTCTTGCTCTTAAATTCTGTAGATTTGTCAAATTATAGTCATTCTAAGAAGGAAGAAAAATTGGTTTAATGAAACTCTAAACTGATTAAAATCTAATCTACTCACCTAGCACTTGCTATCACCTAGAGCATGCAAATGCATGACATGACATTATTTAGTAGTTATGAAATAAATGTTTCTGTTTCAGAAGGGTATGGGCACTAACTAACTATGAGTTCTCAAGAAGTTCTGGGCATTTCTGGCTGTCACAATGTGACCTGGGTGTAAATCAAGATGTTGGATGTCTTTTCATTGCTAACATGGGAGAGTGGTGTGTGGCTTTAAGGATTAGTTTTAATTATTGTGGGATTTTGACAGTTTAGGATCTGATTTGAAATTGTTAGGAAGGGGTGAAAGGGGAAGACAGGCATAAGGAAAGCCAAGTGAAAAGCTTGACACATAAGAGCCTTCTCTTTTGGAAAGTTGATGTTGATCAGTGTTAATGGGAGCTGGGCAGATTTTCTAAAGGGAAATACTACAGAAGGGGAAGAAATACAGAAAGTATTTCTTTAGGGAAATACTTTCCCTAATACTTTCCCTATCACAGAAATACAGAAGTATTTCTAAAGGGAAATACTACAGAAATACTTCACACAGTCTGACTTTAGGAGCCTGAATTAATATGTTGATGCACAGAGACTATATAGAGTGGTTTGGGTTGGAAGGGACCTTACACATCACCTACTTCCAACAAAAGTTCCTCTTTAATGTCTGGCTAAAGAAAAGAGGGAAAATATTGTAGTTTACGTGCAAATTGTACACCCCAGCTTGTGTGAGGTTTTGAATAAGAGAAAGCATCAATCTGTGCTCACTACTTGGGATGTAGTTTAATTTTCTATTAAAATCCACTTTTATTCCCTGAGTTCAAGTTCTTCTGTGTGCAGTGTGTCCTCCTGGGTCTGCTGAAAGGAAAGGCAGAAATAAATTTCTCTTCTTTTTAATCCCTCTTTTTCCATAGTAGCTAACCCTCACAGAAATTGTTCTAGGGAACAGCCTTTATGTGGTCTTAAAGGATGAAAAGCTTATGAAGTATGGTTTAATAGCAATTTAATTGGCATAATGGTAATAGTATGCAGTAGACATTTTTCTGATTGTTTTGTTGCTTCATATTCCAATCTTTCAGCCCACCTGACTGAAAGATCAGTTGGGTGACTCAATTTTCCACGATGTCCAACTATTTTCTTCAGCCAAATCACAGGAGAAACAAAAAAAAAAAAAAAAAAAAAAAAAAAAAAAAAAAAAAAAAAAAAAATCTGTTCAGGGTAGCCTGGGAGGCACAGTAGTTGAACTATTGCTGGGGCAAAGATGATAGTATCCAGCAGGATTCTTTCTCTCTCTAGGGATGTTTAAATTAGCATAATATAACCAACACGGGACCATTATTAATCAGTTTTGAAAACAATTATACACATTATACATGTGTGTACTAATAATTTCCATGTGTATTACATTTGTATGTACCAACACATGTAGATCCCCACACACAGAGTATACATAACTCATTAAGTGTCACAGCAGGGTAAGTAACTTTTCATTGGTTAAGTCATTTTTCATTGGTGTATGGTAAGGTGTGATCAGGATGTTTTTTTCCATTTTTCTGCACCTCGGAGCTCATTTACACATCATTTAGAGGAATGCAGGAAACTTTGGTATCTTTTCAGTGTGGATTTAGTAACTGCTTTCATTAAAAACTTGCTGGTAGTTTTCTGTCATGTTTTAATCAAAATCCCCAGCAGTGCTCTGCCCTGGAGCGTGCTTCTAACATGAGTAGTGGGCTGGAAAATGTCACTAGATTTAAGATAATGATTTATCATTTCATGAACCAAATTAATGGATGTGTCTGTGAGCATTACAGACAATGCTCACAAAATCCAGTATACTCTTGCATTTTGGACCTCATTAGGCATCTTTAGCATTGCCTTCAGGAGAAAAATGGTCAAAGTAAAGGTATCAGCAGTTTATCCAGTGGTGAGGGAAACAGGTAATACAGAGGAAGTTTGGGACTGCTGGGTGGGGGGTGGCAGGATGCAGAGAAAGTGGCTTTCTGGTTAGAGAGTGGCAGATGTATATTGAAAGTGAAACATGGGATCCTTTTTCTTCCTAAATACAACTCCAGCTTGTATGTGGTGTATAATCCATCAGCATAAATCCATGAGAATTTCTGTGCAAGACTCCTTCTCCCAGAGTAAATCTTCCAATATTCCCACTCAAGGGGCATCAAGGGCAGAAATTCTAAGAAATGAATGTGTAGAGAGGAACTAATCTTCAGAAATGTGAAATGAATACTCTTGGTGGGTATTTATGATGCAGTTGCACAGCAGTAGCATGTTGGAAACAGCTAAAAAGTGTGAGTTAGAACTCATCTCTGGGCTGAAATCACCACAGAATATACTTTTTTTAGCAGCTGATGAAATTTATGGACTTCTCAGTTCCACAAAGAGTTATGACCATGTAAAATATTATTAAAGCATCTTATGTGATTGAATGGTTAACAGATTACGTGAGTAAAAGAGAACTCTGGACTAGGGAAGCCTGGCAATTGCAAGTCTACTTCAGCACTGAAGCTCGTGGTCTTTGGAGGACGCTGGATTTAGAAAGGACTGTCTAAGGCATGAAGGTCCCAGAGGCTTTGAGCTGTTTATTTAGGAATTGATTAAAAAAAAACCCTCAAATACAACACATGATGGTAATAATAATCACAATAATAATAATAATAATAATAACAATGTATTTTGAATTGAATATTTGTGTCCATATTACGCAGTCATTCTATGTGTGAAAATGCAAACCCAGCATAATTTTATAATGCTTCATTTGCTAATGGAGCAATGTAAACCAAGTGAAATACAGACATACAATCGACAAGCAGTGCTATTACAGCTCATTTATCAAACATGTTAGACTCCTGAATTATGTTTTACATTGTTTATTAGTTACATTAGTTACACCATTTCATGGCTTACCTCCCTGTGATCTCAATTGACACAACACAGATATCTGATGGTTTGAGGATGATTTAACAATCAGTATTTTTCTCTTTTCTCAAGAGTAAGCTTGGATCTTTTTTCTGCAAAAAGATGTCTGGGTTATTGTCCAGTCCTGGCCCTGAACTCTGTTTTAAAGGCTCAAGTGGGCCAGAAAAAATGCTCATGTATTTTGCCTTGTAACTGGCAGTAAAAAGGACCGTGAACTTCACTTTGTGGGACCCACTTGTTGAGCACATCATATGCTACTATGAATTTTTCCTTCTCAGTGTTTCTAACTTAACTGATAATTACTGAAGAGGTTTATTACTGGAGGCTTTGGCCTTTTCATGGGGAGTTGGAAGCAATAGTGCAAAAAGTCTATGCAGATTTCAAAAGGAAGCCACAAGCAATTCAAAAGGCGTATTATTTCTGGTGTGTGGTAGTTTTCTTTGTTTAACACAAGAAAAACAATGCAATGCCTTCAGAATAATGAAATACTCACTTACATCTGAAAACAGTCTGATGTGCACCTTCATGAAGAAAAGAGGAGAGTGAGAGGAGGTTTTGCCACAGTACAGGAGGGGCAGGCTCTGACCTCTTCTCTGCAGCGCCCAGTGACAGGACCTGAGGCAACAGCTTGAAGCTGTTCCAGGGGAGGTTTAGGTTGGATATCAGGAAAAGGTTCTTAGAGAGTGGCTGGGTGCTGGAACAGGCTCCCCAGGGCAGTGGTCACAGCACCAGCCTGACAGAGCTCAGGAAGTGTTTGGACAATGCTCCCAGGCATAGGAAAATTGATGGGACTGTCCTGTGCAGGGCCAGGAATTGGACTTTGATGGTCTTTGTGTGTCTTTTCCAACTCAGGATGTTCTTTTTTTTCATATAATATTTTGCTCATGTAGCTTTTGTTGCAGATTGTTTTAATGGCTTCCAGATATACAAGACAATAAAACTCATAGTCAGCTCCTGTAGTTCTTCTCTTGGGTTTAAATATTTTCTAAATCCTTCTGGGGAAAAAAAAAAATGCAAGTTCTTTCTTATTAAGGCGTTTCAATTATTTATTTTAGTGCGAAAGATCCTTCACATTATGGTATACCTGTAAGTATTTACAGAATTGAATTAATTTAGACTTTGGGTAGTGAAGGTGATCATTTTTAGTGCATTTGTAATGGAGAGAAAGAGGATTTGGAAAGACAGAGTGGAAATGTTACTTCTACATCATTCTACTTATAACTTTGAGGCCAGGGTACCTCTGGTATTTTGCATTGTTCCCTTTGTAAAACAAGCCACTTACCTAAGCAGCCCTCCTTCAGTACATGTGCATAGCTGTAACTGGGTAGGAGAACACTGGTAATGTTACAGGTAGGTAACTACTCAAATTCATAGTGAATTTCCTTTTAATCCTTGTCCCCATGCCCTTTATTTCTGTTATACACGTTCCCTTCATTGTAGTTGTTTTAAGGGCATCCAGAGGTTTTCTCTGTCTACAAGGGAATGAAGAACCTGCACAAAAGCCTGTAAATGCAACTCCCCATGAATATTATATGAGTGAGAATTAACCATTCCCACTAGTCAGAAAATATAATAAAAACAGCTGAGGTCTCAAGCAGAGGATTTTCATCACTTATTAAACCTCTAGCTTAAAACAGACAAAGTGTAACAGTGAAGTTTTATTGCAGTATAATGTCCTATGCTCTGTAGTTTATAATGTCATTTATTTTAAAAAAATCTATAATCAGTTAACAAAGGTCATTTACCCCTACTGAAATTCTGATTTTGAACAGTATGCAGTCCCATGTACATTAATTTCCACTGACATTTGTCTCTCCCCCTTTGCCTCCATGCATCTGTGCTAAGGGAGCCAAAGTTTATTAGTCACAAGAGGAGATGATCTTAAATACCTCTTGCTTTGAATTTAAATGGGGCCAGTCTAGCTACTTTGAAATTAAAATTAAATTCAAAATTAGCACCCTTGATTATGAAAGAGAGTGTGAGAGAGCAGTCAAGTGTGATTTTTCTGAAAAAAATTATCCTTCTGTGATACTGCTATATACAGTATTTGGTAGTTACTGACACTAGGCTGGGTTGTGACAGGCCTTTTATATACATGGACATATGTGAAAAAGGATCTACTTCGTATCAGGCCTCATCATAGGCTGCCTGAAATTCACAGTGCTTAACTTCAGGAGAATGCACCGGCAGATTCTCCACTAAAGTCTGGGAAACAGGTTTTACATTAAGTGATCTTTGGATGTAGAAGGCGCCAAGGAGAAGAGAGCAATGAATTTGAATGTCAGAGGATCCTCTTATTCCTTCAAAAGTCCTAGTGCCACATGACATAAAAGTGCAGGTTAGTTATAAATTTATGCTGCTAATTCCAATTCCTCCAAACATTTTTGATAGGTGAACGTGACAGCAGCAGGCACTATGCCATGCTGTCAGTCTTCCCACATGGCCAGCACTGATCTCATATTGTGTGCTGTAGTGGAGTTTGCAGCAATCTGCCTGCGTGTCTGTGCTGATCAGGAGCAACTGTGAGCAGGAACATGCATCTGCTCTCAGTAATTATGGAGCTGTAGCCTCAGTGGCGGTATTGAAAGAGTTTTAGGGAATTATTGAGGTATTTTTGGGTGATAACTGTTGCAGCTGCCATTAGTTCAGTGTAATTAATGCCATCTTGTTATGGCATGGTTGTGAGGAGGAACGTGTGCTTTCTGTGATGAGAGATGAATGTTGGAATTCTACAGCATTTTGTGTTTTCTGCCTCTGAAGGAAAACCTAAAATGTAACTCCAAGTGCCTGGATGTCATTTATGTCATTATTTCTAAGCCACTGAGAAACACTTAGTAGTGGTTAATACCTGCTCTTCTTTTAATTCCTGAGTTCATAAATGATTGTGTGCATAGTTTGCCCGGACTTACTTCTTGAATAACTAAATTCAAGGTGAAAAACATCCAAGTTTGATTATTTTGATTCTTAACTGAAATATCTTAAAACATTCTCAAAAGACTGTCTTAAACTTCCTTGGAAGAAGTGTGTCATGTCTTGGTGCAGAACCCTGTATTTTATCTGAACTGATGAAGTTAGAAGGAAGATTTGGTAAGACAAGATTCTCTTCCAAAGCTCTATTAACTCTTCTAAGTACAGTATCATAAAATCAGAGAAGTGTTTCACCTAAACTTTAAACCTTTCTAAAAGGTTTTAACTAGCAGTTAAATGACCAATGCAAAGGAGAATGAGACTGTGTTTGTCCATTAAATTAAAGGAAATTAAGTAACACATTTTGGTTTTGTAGAGCGTGCTCTTGTTGTGACAAGCATGAAGACGTTTCTGAGAGGGTTGATTAGCCTTTTGGCCTCTCTGCTTAATATTTTTGTCATTCTTCTCTGGAAGTTCTTGTGTGCCTCCCATCAGGATTATTGGAATTTGGAACCTTATCTATAATTGTCTACCGATAGGGGTGACATGATGTCTCTTCGCTGCATTAACTTTTATCGTTCCCTGTAAAACATTAACACAGCAAAAATCTGATCTTGTAAATGAGACCCATGTCTTCATCTTGATCAGAGAAATGAAATTTGTAATTCAAATTAGAAAAGTTAATGAACTTAATGCACAGGCTAGGAAAAGTGTTGTAATGTGCCAATTTGGTCTGCCTATGGATGCTTCCAAACATTCCCATTAAGGTATTGATTGTGTCCATTTAGCAAAGTGAAGGGAACTCCCTAATGGTTTACACATTACACCAGTAGTGTCTAGACCCCCAAACAAAGGAAACCCATTGATAAGCCTTAAAATTCCTGAAAAATTGAATTTAACAATGTAATTATTAATGCTAGTATGCTTCTTTTGAAGATCAAAAGCTGTTGCAGGCAGAATATGCAGTCTTTTGTGTTTATTGATATCAATGAAGAATTTAGTGTTCCCAAGTTGAAATAATGGTGGGTGGAGGGTCTTAGCACTACAACTAACTACTGAGGTGTCCCATGACATAAATGACTGATGTAGTTTTATACTAACATTTTATCTGGAGACATAATGTTGTGATCATGATTACAGTTTGGGAATTCAAATTCCGCTCCTTGTACTTTCAGAAAATTTTATTTCTGCACTGGTTACCAACAGCCATGATTTTTTCTTTCATCAAGAGTTGTTGGTGGTTCACAAAGGGTGTTCAGGCACGTGATCAGACGATGTTGCACAAAGCTTTATTAGTAGGGTCTGGAGTTGTTGGCATCTGAAAACTTTAAAGTTACCTTGGGGAAAAAGTAAGTAAACAATTCCCCCCCCCCCCCCCCCCAAAAAAAAAAAAAATCCAATAAACTGAGGACAAAGTGAAGACCTTTTCCCTAGTGATTGTTTGTGAAAAATAATAAAGTGTATCCTTGGACAACTGTCCTCTGCAATGCACTAGGGAGTTTCCCCAGGTGCTTTTTTGGTGAAGATCCCTTTGCCTGGACTTCCAGGCTAAAAGCCAGGAGGCAGAGAGTGATCCAGGCGTCTGTAGCAGTCTGTGTCACGGAACCCACTGTGGCAGTGGCCAGAACATGCCAGGGCAGGGCTGTGAGTGGAACACTTGGGGTAGCAGGAGAACCACTGCCTCATTATCCTTGGGGTGTGTGCTGATGAAAAGTCACAAGGTTACAAAGGACAGTCAAGTTACAAAGGTAGAAATGGAGGGCCTTGGGAATGTTATGGTAGTGGACAGTGCTTTGTACAGGAGATTTGATACTGTACTAGCCCCAGGTGATCTCTAGATTGTGTGACTGTGTATAGAAGAGTTGGTTATGAGCGATACAGTAACAGCTGCTGCCTTAGCTCCTCATGCCAAGCAGTAAAGTGAAGTAATAACAACTACAACTGTGCATTTGAAGATTCTTTAATTTTTTTGTGAGCTGTGAAACGAGCTTCCACTTCAGTATTTTCTTCCTCCTGCGTTCAGAACTTTTGTCTCGGAAGATTCATGTTCCATGAGCCGTAAATAACTGATTTTGTCGTCTTGAGAGATTGTATGTGCCAGCCTGTGATCATTTTACTGTTTTACCAGGCTAACAGTCTACAGTTTTAGGTTACTGGGTGATGTATAAATGTTTGTGGACTTCGTGTTTAACAAACTATTCTGATTGCCAGACAGCGTTTTCAGTGTGTATACACGTGGTAGTTAATTTAAAATAAGATCAGTTTTTGCACAATATGCATCTATTTCCTCTAAAGCATGGCTATTTATAAATGCAGTGATTTTGTATGCTGTGGTTAAAGAAAAAGAAATACAATCGAGAAAATAAACCTTGTGGGGAGTAAATAAGTGAAACTGATGGGAGTAAGATATTTTAAAATTGAAACAAAGGACGTTGCAAAGACCCCAAAAACTGCTTCCTACGTTTGAGTTTGAAAGTGTTTGAGAGGTAGTGTGTGCTAAATGGAGACCTTGAGCAGCCGCATGCCCGAAGGCAGAACAAGCCGGTGCGCTATTGATTGGAGAACGGGGGGATAAATGTGTGGCTTCTGCCCTTAATGGAAGCTGATTGTTCAGGGACGGGCCGGCAAGGCTGGTCGATTCTTTAGCTGTTGTTTACTGGGGAGGACGATATCAATTTTCCAGAGGGATGATTGGTGGGATGTCAAGGCTGTCACCCTCTTCTTCTCATCACTGACAGACAGTTGAGTGACAATTACAGTGATGGGACATTGTCTGCATTGGCATACACACCAGAGGATAACTAGCAAACAGCAAAAGGCAGCAGCGCTTTAAAAAAGATATAATCAGCAGTTGTCAGGACTAGTTATATATATGATGTCTGAATAACAAGGCCAGAGTGTCCTGCCTCAGATGCTGACATAAACTGCACTGTGTGTTCTTCAGTCCACGCAGAAATTAGCTCCGGAAAAGTTACTGACTGTTGCTAGAAGTCACTGGCAATCTACTTGGGAATTAAGTATCAAGGGACTATTTCCATGTGGTTCTCACTGGAGATAAGAGAGCTTTTCTGCAGAACTTCAACATGGAGAGGGGAGCAATGTGCTGAGCTGTTTCAGGAGTCCTGTGTTGGAATTCCTTCTGACTACCCCAACAGTTAATCAGATGGCAGGTGTGAATGTGGACTTTGTGTTTGTGTTACATATTTAACCTGCCAGGCCAGAACACACAGACTAAGCTAAACTTTACGTCTTGAAAGTCCTGTTTTACACTACATAGATATCTAGTAGGTGTACATAAGTACTTCTTGTGAATTAATTTCTTGTGATAGTTACAAATCATTATGCATGACTTTGACCTCATCATGTGAACTCATAGATGAAACTTAAGATTTCAGTGGTGGACGCTGAGAACTGGTGAATTCAGTTGTGCATTAACAGCTGTCACTTCCTCTTGCTTCTGGAAGCTGTGGTGAGAATGGGGCTATCAGGAAAGAAGAGAATAAGAAATGACTTAAATGTTAGATTTACAGCACAGAGCACATCTGGCTTATCTGCAATCATCTGTATTCAACTCTGTACTGCTCTTCTTGCGACTCCTGCCAGAAGCTCTAGATTGAGCAGACCTTTTTAGAATGTGTTTTAGAGGTACTCTTCAAACCTCAATTATTGTTTTGACAGTGCACTTACATTTACTTCAAACTTTTACCTGCAGTATACATCCTGCTGAGACTTTTCTCTGGTGTGCTTCCCAAGATGTCCTGCAGCAAGCACAGGAGAGGGCAGAGAACTCAGCTCCCTGCATCACTAACTCCGAAACAAGGAGAGAAAATGGAGGCAGTGGTTTTAGGAACAGTCCTGTTCCTCCCCACAGGCCACTATCTGTGGTCCTACCTATCGTGGATTAAGAATAAAATGTAGTAGTGGTCGGCAGTTCTACAAAGTTGTGCCTCTCCAAAGGCAAATGTATGAATACACCAGCAGAATGTGAATGATGACTGAGACATATGTTCTCCACATATAATTAAAGGAAAAAATAGTGCAGAGAGCAATTGGTGCAACGAGGAATTGACAGTCAGAATGCTTTTCAGGCAAAGTGGCACAGTTACTCCAACCCCATTGCTGGAAATGTTTGCACCTTCCACACCTGCTGAAATTCTGGTGCTGGTTAGATTCTCTACCTTGGACAATATATATTTACACAGATGTAGGTGGGGTATGGTATGAAGGACACTCATGCTGCTTTTCCTCAGTTTAGCTCCCTTTTTCTCTTATTTTCACTTTTTGACCTCTTTTCATGTGGTAGCCAACTTGCTTTGGTATATTAGATCCTTTCTATTTTCTATTCCTTTTTTTTCCTACACATTTTCTATACATGCATGTTCTTTGTAGTTTTCTGTATATACTGTATTTGTTTGCTACCTGTCTTTTTCTTACCTACCACTTAAGCATTTTCTAATGACACTGATGTTTGTGGAAGTTCAAGTTTCTTTTGTTTTCTTGATTTTTGAATATTTAGTGTTCCTCCCCACCAAGATAAGGTTGTACTGGGGAGCTTAGAGAAATCTCTACAAGCAGAGGTTATGATTTGTGACCTGTTGGTTTCCAGGTACAAAAAAATTCATAACAAGTTGCACCTAGAATTGCCTGGTGCAGCAGAGATACAATATGACATAGGAAGCTGGCTGTCACCCAGCTGAATGGCATTAGAGAATTACATCATACACTTATCTTCCCTTTTCCTGCTTTTTTTTTTTTAATTATATTTTCCTTGAGTGCTTTTTTTTTTGGCTATGCCTGGGAGTTTTTCAGGTTGGTGCTGTGAAAGACTGTGATGTAGCAGGATAGGGATTTATTTTGTATTTTTATTTTAAACAAATGGTTCATCATCCTGCATAAAAAATACCAGTGCATACAATTAATACGAAAGTTTATTTTTGATGGGTCTCATGAAAACACCAAATGAGTATGATTATTAATTTCTTTTTTTTCTAAGCCACCAGCTAATTGATTTTGCACTGTGCTCATTAAAAATAGATGCTTTGCCTTTCAGAGGACTGTCTGGGAAACCTAAGGCAAGGCAGGACTCCTCTGGGACACCATCAACTGACCATTCCATCAGGCAGGGAGAGAGTGGTCATGGTGCTTGTCAGAGCTGAAGTATATTTACTTCATCTCCCAGCAGATAAACATTTGCAAGGCAAATAATAAATTAGCCATTAATCAGGAGAGTGGCTGTGTTTGATGAACCCTGAATAGAGTGGAGATGTCAGGTAAGGAGACAGAGTAAACTGACATTGTGGACTGAGTCATGTGGAAATGACTGCTAGCAGTTCTGAAAGCTTTTGTGCTGCCTTTGCAAGAGGCTTCCAAGGTTAAAGTAAAAGAAGACAGGAGACATGAGGCTACCGGCAGTTTCTAGTTTTCAAAATGGTAGCATTATGCAGTCTTTCACCTCAATTAGATCTGCAGCATTATTGCAGCTAGATGTGATACAGAAAAAAAAAAAAAAAAAAAAAAAAAAAAGAAGAAGAGGATTTTACAGACAAGGTACAGAATGCCCTATTATTACCAAATTATTCAAGGCATACATTTGTTCAGACTTAATGATCTCAATACATCTTCAGGTGAAAGTTCAGACTTCTGATTGACAGTGTTTCTTAAATATTAATTTCTGCTACATTAAGTCGAGGGTTTTTTTAGAGCATTTACAGTGTAAATAAGTGTTTTCCTCAAAACGGTGGGAGAATGCTACTCTGTTATTATCCAGGCAATTTTATTAAAGATTGGGGGTGTGCTTTAATGGCCATACTTGTAAACAGAACTGAAAATAATGGCAGAGTTTCATAACTGCCATGTGTGGGTGCTTAATTTGAGCATCATTCTAGAATTACTAAAACATCTAGGGAAGCTTTGGATGGTCATTTACTAAAAACTGGGCAGTTGGTGTCTCAGAAGAATTAGTCCTAATGAGTTTTGGTGTGAGCTTGTAAATAATTTGAAAAGTAAGATATGTAGGGAATTCTGTAAGATTTCCCAAACTGAAATAGGACTTGTAACACTTTTCTTCTTAACTGACAGGCAAAATTGCCATTCTTACAAATTGTACATCAGTTGTTTAGTCTCATGCTCTTAGCCTTTGGGTGTCACAGAACACTGCTTGAAAAACAGATCTGCACTTTTTTTCTTGAGTGTTTTTTTTTTTTTTTTCTAAGGTAGATTACATATGCAGTTGTAGGTTTTTGGAGTAATCAGAACATTCAAGACCTTTCATTTTCATTTTCACTCATTCAGCACAGTATAGCTCCTACAAATGAGTTTGCAGGCTCTCAAAGGGAAACCTTTAGTTTCCAAGATCATCTGTGTTATTGTTCATCTCTGTGCTTCCCTTGGCTCTTGAAATCCTTTAAATGACTAATTTTGCATTAACATTTCTTCAATTCATTAGCAGGACTTGAGGCAAACAGCTTAAGGAAAAAAAGGTAAGCTATTGTGTGTGACAAGCTGCTTTCTCACAAAAGTAATAGATTTCAAATGAAAAGATTACTGGTTACTTGTTTATTGTTTGTTCATTGCAGATTCGTGTTACCTGGTGTGGCTTTGGTTTAAAAGTGCACCTCCCTGCCATTATTCCAGTTTCAGGAAGGAGGTTGTTTTATCTTGGCAGTCACGTGCATGGTTTTCTTTTTTCAGTTTGGAAAGGAACAAGCCAGTTTTCTACAGGATTGTCAGGGTGGTTTTTTTTAATTTTATTTATTTGTTTCAATGAACTCTCCTCCATTATGTAACTAGCCAAAGATCATCTCTGTCTCTAAAACATTCATGTTGTAACCCATCTTATGTGTTAGGAAGCATCATTTTACTACTGCTGGAAATTGTGCTGCAGGTGAATGTCTCAGCAGGAGGAAGCTTTTCTTCCTACAGTTCTAATTCTCTTGAAAATTGAAAATAGAGGCTTCATGAGAAAGAAATCTCTGAGCACGAAAGGTTTCTAATCTATGCATATATAGTAAGAGTAAATTTGAGGGGTTTAGAAACAAGGCAACAAAAATTCAATAAAAATATTTTTCTATCTACATCATCTGCTCAAAGGCGCCTTTTGTTTGTTCTGGGGTTTTTTTTAAAGTTAACTGTTGTTTAATTATAGACTTGCCTCAAGTTCTCTTGCTGGTTTTTGTAGGTCACAGAAGATCTTTCAGTTTTTTTAATCTGCCTGTATATAGAAAAGAAAACCCACAGAGAGTGAAAGCGAGAGGAAATTATTCTCAAATCTAGATGCTTTCCCCCATCTCTTGTGATCACAGCAAATCTCAACAGTCATTTATAATATAATAACATACTGTTCATTTTTAGTCAGCAGTGTGATTCCAAAATTAATGGTGACCCTTCAGATTTCAATTTTCTGAATTTAGCAGAGTCTCCGAATGTGAAACCAGCCTTCAATGCTTGTTTGAAGTATCACAGGGTACCTGTGAAGTGCAAGTGTGTTCCCATAGGAATGGTATTATTGCTTTGGAGTGAAATGGCGCCTCCAATGTTTTTCATAATGCTGTTTTGTTATAAAGTTGTTTTTCCTTCACAGTGTGTGTGTGAGCTAATAAATTATTTGGGCAGAAATAGCCAAGGCCCCAGAATGTGTTTAAGAAGCTCCTCATCAAATAACTGTCAGAAAACAGATCTTGAAAAGATAAGTTTGCAGATGAGTGGCCAGGAGACTCATGACAGAGGTATTTTGGGCTCTGTGGCATTTTGTCTTTGGGAAGGACTTGAGTTTTGCTCTATCTATCCAGGGAGATCAAACATTACATATTCTAACACAATATTATTGCACATTGGTATCAAAAGAAGAGAATCACATTTACTTTTTTTTTTTTTAAATGAATTTTTTAGCACCAGATTATTTTTCACAAAAACCCCTTCAAGTACAATAATTACAAAATGTACTTATTATGATGCTCTTTTATTTAAAATTTATATTGTGGCAGAAGCAGACATCAGTAGACTGAAAAAAACCCTTTGTTTTGCTTGTGTAGTTTTTAAATTATTTGGAGATAAACTTTTCCTGGCTTTTTGTTGGTTTTGTTTAATTGGTAGTGGTTTAGGCACTAAATGGAATGGATGTTTCAGGCTTTTTTAATTGAATTTTGAAATCCTTCTTAAATTTACTGCAGCAGCCTTGTGCTTAGCTTTCTACAAACCCCTATACTCAACACAACAGAGCAGTGTATTCATATGTAGATAACATGCCAAGTATTCCTGACTGACTTGGTTAGGTTTTGGAAAATGGCCTTTAGGTTTTCTATTGTTCCGTTGATTAGCCAAGTTTAATAGAGGTTCATGTCAGAGAAATCTGAATGCCCATAGCCTTGTCCTTTACAGAAAGATATGTTAATGCTTTGCAGATTAGAAATTTGTGACTAAATGGAAAAGCAAGATCTTTTTATACATAAATATATATATAAACACACACATACATATTAAATATATACATATAACAGTATAATGAAAACAGTACGTGCATTATGCAGCAACATAGGATTAACCTTGGTGTATTTGCACTGAGCCTGATGGAAGGAATGTTTTGGTTAGCCACACAAAAAAAATAAGTGTCTTGCTCTCAAGGTACTTTGCACTGGTGTTAGTGTCTCAGGGTCACTAGCTTGTATATATCAGGTAACAAGGTAGTTTAAATGTCAGTTCCTTTATTTCAAACCTTTATAATTCTCAGGCTTTGACTTTGTCACTCCCCTATTCTGATTGCATAATGCTAAAATAGAGATTATAATTTTAAACTCTGTAATCAGTAGAGAACAAGGGACTATATTAGACTGCATTGTGCAGAAAGCATCTCTCTTTTTTCAGCAATTTTGTGGGTAAACAAGAGAGAAATATGATAATGAACAATATCCTTTTTAAAACCTTGGTTATCCAAGTAACCTGGGCTGATGTGAACTCATAGCCATTAAGGTAGGAAACAACAGTGTAAATGTAGAAAGGTAAGTTATACAGTTACTTTCCTATCAGTATTGCAAAAATTATTTCACACTTACTTTATTAAGTGGTGGTTTCCACAGACATCTCTACTGAGCATACCATAAACTCTGTATGTAGCTGTGGCCGGATATCAGTTCTGGAATCTTGGGCTCTGTACCTGCCCTTGCCAGCTATGATTTCCCTTTGCTCTTTTCTTGCATCTCATCCTTTTTTCATAAATAAGTGTCCTGGTGAGTTGAAGGTCTGCTAAGTTTGTTACCTTCCTTCCTTCTTATTCATGTTACAAGTGTAGTGGCACAGGATGCACCTGAGAGGAATGTTACATTACCTGAAAAACTAACCTGACAGCACACAAACATGGGAAAAAGACAGAATTGGAGTCTGTTGTGCTATCTGAATTGGTTAATCAAATCAAATTATATTCTTCTGCCTTTGTTTCTGGTCAGCTTTAGGAGAACAGAGGCCACTCTGGATTGAAATCATAATTCAGCAAACGAACTTCACTTCCCTGGTTCACTGAGTTTATTAGGAAATCTCCACAGCCAATATCGCTTGCTTTCTTTGTTAAAATACTAGTTCATAATATTTAGGTAGTTATTTCTACTTAACCTTTTCACTGACTAATCTCTAAGCTTCACTAATGTTTTAAAAGGCAGAGATGGTATGGAACTTTCCAGATTAATTCTGGTGTCTTTTTAATTTATTTTTTTTTCCCCCTGATGAGCCAGTAACATGATATAGTTATACATATTGCAAAATAGGTCTCTGGACAACAAACTCAGTAGCTTTGGATTCTCTGATGATTCACCATGACTTTACTTTCCCAGCAGTGAGTTTTCCTAAGCCCCAGTAGAATTAGCGGAAAATACTCATATTGGTTGTAAGAGACTGATCATACTTTTTCTTCTCCTGTTTTATCCCTGTTGTGTCTGCTTCTTCACTAGGGTGCTCTAATACGAGCAGGAGCCTTTGTACCAGTCCCCATAACGTGTAGAAGATCAGTAAAGCTTGTTAGTTGCTGAATTACATTTTCATTCTCAAAGCTGTCTCATTACACAAAACTCACAGTTTAAACTTTCAAGGTACCTTCAACACTTTGAAAATTTTTTGCTGTTTGGCTCCCCCACAGAAGACTTTTTAGCTTCATCACTGGTTTTTGGTCTCTCCATTAAAGACTTCTGAATCATCCATGTGTTGAGGGGGAAATTAAGCAAGTTCCTACATCCCCAGTGCAGCTCAGCTGCAGGTTTGACATCTCTGCTCCTCTCTCCTCCTGTCTCCCATGTGAGAACTCCAAATGCTGAGCTCTCTCGGCTCAAGCTGGGTTAAATTACTCATCTCACTTTTGTAAGCACATTTGCTTCTCTTTTCTGTTTTGAAAGGAATTTGCAACTCCTGTTTATTTGTTGAAAGAAGAGACCCGAGTGCCAGTCTTTGTGAGGCAGTTCTGTGTTATCTTCTCAGCTGAGGGAAATGGATTCCAGTAGTGGGAAAACAAAAAGGAAAGGGGCAAAAAAAAGTAGTGTGATTTTTTTTGAGGCTGGACAAAGAGGTTGTTTTAAACAGCTTTGTGCTTATAGAGACTTTGTCCCATCCACTCAGACTCCTGTTTTCCTTCACTTAGTTTAAGGGCAGACCTTCCCCTAAAGCAGGCAGTAGCTTCTGCCTGTGGGGAATATCAAACATCAGTCAAAGAAATGCTCAACACTGTGATACACTTTTTCACCTTTGAACCTCATCCTTATTTGAAATCACATTTAGCCTATGCAGTTTGAGACATGCTTTTGTGGCTGGGGGGCAGCTAAAAGTGTGTGGCATTTTATATATGGCGGTTCTGTGGGGTTGGCTTTACCCATACCATAAATATACCATATACCACGCAGTTACAAAGCAAACCAAAATGCATACCTTGCTAATTTTCCCTATTTCAGCTTCTGCAAACTCGATCTTTAGCTGCTTTGCTTATAATTTGTGCGAACTGTCCATCCAAACTGGATGTCTCCGGAGGTTCTGAAACTGTAATTTTCCCTTGCCATTACTGAAGTGGTGGTTTTGAATGACTGTCTATTTTGCACAAAAATAGAGCAGAAAGAGCAGTGGAAGGGGAATTTTTAGCAGGAGCAGGCTCAGACAGCTGCAGAGCAGCAGCCTGTGCGGGTCAGCCCGTGCTGAAAGTTGCAGCTGAGGCAACTGTGCTGAGGAGATAGAGCTGTTCTGACTGCAGTCCATTTGTAATGAGATAAGGGATACTGACAGGAACACTGAGTTAGTGGCTCCCCTCCAACGAGAGCTATTGACTGAACATTAGGTTTTGCATGAGATGGTGATGCAGTCGATAAAAGCATCAGACCTTGTTTGGAGTTACACCGCCGATTACTCCCTAATTTGCTGCCTGGAAGTGAGCCACGGGCATTTCAGCCTCGTGTTTAGTGTTGATGAGATCTAGAGCGCACATTTAATCTTATGTTTACTAGAAAGCCACTCGTAAGGAGGATGCAGCACCACAAAAGGGTGACTCTCTGATGGCTTTCCAGCAGTAGAGCTTTGTTTTAGCAGTAACCCAGTTCAAAGCTGCAGCTTGATAAGGACTGTTCCCTCTGTAAGCTGTAGCTCAGGGCAATCTGTTAAACCTTTGATGAGTGACTTTTTTTTTTTTTTTTTTCCTTCAAGGTATGTGTGATGTTTACCTGGCGACTAAATCGAAGTACTCTTTTTCCAAATTACAGCAGTCCCAAATCTTCAGTGTGCTCTAGATGGAAAGGGACATCTCTTCACTTGTATATTGTCACTGCTGGGAGTCCACAGTTGCCACAGGCAAGCAGTTTGCAGAGCTCTTTTGGCAGTCTCCTCCTCTTTGCTTTGACAGATTTCTTATCAATAGTGCTTTATCAACACTGTTTGATTTTTAGATTTATTCATGTGGTGAATTAATTTGAATTCTTTTTTTGTTGTTGTGTCTAGAAAGTTACTGAGCACGTACAGGAGATATGTGATTTGCCTTGCATCAAGGCTACAGACTAATAATGTTTTGGTGAAATACAGCTTCAACTGTAAGTCAGCAAATGGGAAAGGAAAAAATACAGGGGAGGAGAGAGAACAGTAACTGAAGTAATCTTTAAACATCTTTCAGGAATGCATTTGTGAGACTTCAGCGTAGTTCTGTTTCCAAGAAATTGGTTCATTCAGGAGTCTAAAAGAGAAATCTTGGCCACAGGGAAAAAAAAATACAGCCAAGAGATTTGGTGCAGAAATTAAGTTAGTTTAGGAGATTGGGGATATGAGGTTTTTCACTCCTTGGCTTTTCATGCATTCATAACATGTGCTTTTCCTCTGCAGTGGTGATTTGGATCCTCTGTGCAATGAAATATGCAAACTTTAAATAATTACAGTAGGAAAGAGTCATACCACAAAGAAAACAGTGTTCCCCACATGATCACTAACCCTAGCTGTGGTTTAAATCCTTCAGAAGAGGTCAAGTAACATCTGTTTAGGAACCTTACCAGTTCCATTACAGTTGGCCAGTCTCCCTAAAGATATCCTCCCTTATCAGTAGGCGTACGAGGAAATTCTGTAATTCCTGTTGCATGAAAATTAATTGAGTTTTTATTCCCATTCTGTAGGAAAGTTGAGCAATCTGTGTACAACCTATGAATTCTGACTAATTGCACAAATTGTTTAGCACTGCAGGATGTGTGTTTGTTACTGCTTTAGCTGAGGTCAGTCTGGATTAGAAAGTATTTGTGGCATTACATAGCTGCTCCAAGGGTACTGTTCAGGCTTAGGCTGCCCTGTCCATCAAGTGAGGTCATTCATGAGGAGGTCAGTCTCTCCAGCCCTGCTGTAAATCTGCTGATAGCCTCTGTCTGCCTTTAGAAATGCTCCAGTCCTTTCAGCATGGGAAAACATTCACACTCTGTCCAGGCCACTGGCATAACTTTGTAATGACTTTTTCTGTATTTATCTGAAACTTGAAAAAAGGAAGTTTGTGTATCACGTAAGCTTTTGGTCTGTCATTTTTGTGTATGCAGGAACCATTTCTAACACAGTGACAGTCATGTTTCATGAAGGATGCTTCTCGATTTCATTTTTTGTGTTAATTGTGACTAAAAGGGGGATTTCCAGTGTTACTTTCAAAGAGATGTGTAAACCAGGAGAGGCTCCCAGAAGCTGCAGTGTAGAGCAGAATGCAAAGAGCGAAATGACATGGGTTTGAAGTAGGAGGTTTCTTTAAGTTGTTGAACACTCATCAGAGGTGGAAAGCTGGAAAGGACATATTTTAAATGAAACTTGAGAACCTAAAGTTCTGAACTGTGCTAGAGATGCTGATGGAGGAAAAGGAATGTTTTGTGGGGAAAAGAAGGGACATCGTTTTAAGGAAATACACACTGGTCTTTTGTTATCTGCTTGTGGGAATATGGCCTGATGTGAAGGCAAGAACATTATTGTGGGGTTTAATTCCCTGTATCTCTGTGTCCATGGCATAAGAGAGTATAAACTGCGTCCTGGCCCTGACAAAGCCCACCCAGAGGTGGGGCTCCTTGGGGAAAAATGCATTTAATTTTCCCATTTGCTGTAGAGGTTCTTTATAGTTCGGATATCACCTCTAATGTTCCTGGGAGCTGGGTGGGTGGGTTGTATGTGCTTATTTCTGTTGATGATTGGCTGTAATTAAGAGAGGGCTTATGCACAGCAATACACCAGAGGAGCCATGGACTAAACCAGCACCACCTTGCTGCTGCTGACATTAAGTGATACTGTTCTTCCTTTTGCTGGAGGGCAATGTTTTCCTCAGAACAGAATATCCCCGAGCTAGTGTAGGGGATATTAAACTCATGCAGATGTATTCAGGCTCTTATAGCTGTTCAGTGTTATGATTTAATTAAATTAATTAAGCCAGAATAGTACTTGAGCACTGAATAATTTATCAAAATAGATTTAAGGGGAGAATCAAAACAGTGTGTCTCTCCAGATTTTTTTCTGGTGTACGGGAAACTTTGTTGTGCTGTGATCATCCTCTGCAAACAGGCAGGGCCTGGACAAAAGTCCTGAAAGCAGCTGAGGTGGACTCCATGGAAATCTCTGCTCAGTGCATGTAGTATGGCACGGAATTTAGAAGGCAGGCTTCTAGGCGATAAATGTGTAAGGAGAGTGTTTGTGAAGAGATGTGGCACAGCACAGGGGGATGGGGAGCCCGCCCAGGCTGAGATTTCTCATCAATAAATGATATAGAGAGCTGTATTCAGAGCCCCCCGTGGTCTAGGGGGGAAAGGAAGGGAACGTTTGCTGTAGTACACTCTAAGATTGGCAACATCAAGAGTGGCACCAAGGGTGGGCAGGGATGGCTGGTCTTTGTTAACCTTTTCAGGCCACTGCCAACATGAGTGACGTGTGATGGACTGTTGTATTTTCTTGAGGCTCAAAAGCCCCAGACTGAAACATCAGTTTAGACGAAGCTTCTGCTTCCAGCTTGCTGGATTTTGCTGGTGTAGGATTTTTCATTTTATCACATGGGTCATTTTGTATGCTTTATGACAGTTGATGCTTGTGAAAAGACTTAATTGAATGTTTAAGCATTATTACATGCGCAGTTGATGAAATGTATCTTGGTAGGGCCTATAGGGAGGAGGAGGAGTTGAAGTACTGCAAGAAACTTTCATATTTTTCTTGAAATGGATTGAAGCTCAGTTTTTGTCATAAACATTTTAAACCTAAACTGCTTTTGCTTTTGTTGTCATACTGGGCTCTGGTCAGTGTCCTGCATTTTTTTCTGGAAGAAACTTCCTTTCAACTGTCTTTCACAATTAAGCTGTATGTCTTCAGTGAAAGATAACTCTTTATTAGCATCATGCAGGAAGTAAATATGTGTACTCAATAAACTGAACCTATGGAAGATTCTTTCTTAGGAAGACAGATGGTCGTTAGATAAATTGGAATTTGGATCCTACAGCAAGAAGAGAACTTTACCAAAACCCCCAGGGCTCATACCAGTGCAGTGCTGTCTCACTCCAGCCCTGAGGTGTAGGCTGAACACCACATTGGCTCTGGTTCAGGCTCTATTGAAGTTCATGGGGCTAAGAAATCTCCTGCTTTTAATCTGTCCCCGAGAGGGAACAGTGTCAGCTTTGAACCACGAAACCATTTCCTGGCGCACCTGTGTTTTCCTTGGAGGACTCCCATGCAAACATGGTCTTGCTCAAGACTTTGGGATCTGAGATCAAAGCCCAGGGCAGAATGGCTCTGGAGGCAGGAGCTGAACAGAACCAGCCAAGTGCAGTGGCTGTGCAGTGGGGGGTTCCTATGGGAAATCTCGTCAGTCCTCCTCAGACCATGGCCATGAGAAAAACCACAGCTGAGGGAAGAACTCAAGGGATGCTGTGCTGTTCTGGGGGGAAAGGATGCTCATCTGTGTTCATGACCCTTGAGCTGCAAAACCAGCATCTTGCAGACTGGGCTGGGTTGGCAGTGGTACCAGAAAGCAGAGTCTTCACTCCTTCCTGCTTTCCCCTCTACCATGTAAAGCAGTGCCTCTGAAACTGTGAGAGAGGTGGTTTTCTGTTTTACTTGGTGGTTTTTTTTTTTTTTTTTGGTAGTGTCTATGTAAATAAAGACCAGTGGGATTATTTACCTTCAGCAAGTAATTCTGCCAGAAACCTTGCTAAAATCTCCTATTTATACAGAAAAAATGCTGAAATCTGCTAGCCATGGTTGGCTATGCAGTCTCTAGCAGAGATCCTGTCAATTTTCTTTCAATCCTTTATGTCTGTGGCTTACCTTATGATCTAAGGCTACTTTTTGCAGACTTGTGATAGTGAACTGTATTAAATCTGTCTGAACAACCCTGTGCCCAGAATGCTTACATGTAATTATCATCTTGCTCGTTAAGGTGTAAGGAATAATTACTCTAGAGGCATCCATATCACTGGACAACACACCTGCCTCTCGAGAGACAATGGCATTAATTGTCAAGTGTGTATTTTTAACTTCCTGCACAGCTTACATCAGCCTGCTTTGTAAAATCTAAAATCAGCAAGTAATTTAGCTTTCTTTCAGTGCTTGGAAAGCATGAGGATTTTAATTTCCTGAAAGGGCTAAAAAAACCCCCAAAAAGCAGCCATCAATGATCACTCTAAATCCAGTGAAGTGTGGAAGCAGCATGTTCACTGAAGACAGCTTGTTCTTGTCCTGCATACACCCTATATTATTTTTGGTGATGAGTTCGCATTATTCATACCAGATGGCATATTTGTTTTACTATCCATCAGATCTCATAGTGTATTAACTGGAAATATTTTTGGTCAGTAAATACTGAACTGTTGCATTTTGTTCAATGACACAACTCTGTATCAGCCTTTTGAAACAGAAGGGGAAAAACGATCAGTGTCACCATCATCTTTGGTGTTGTGGAAATTTTCATGTGTAAGAGTGTAAAAATCAGAGATGTTTATAATGTTGGTTACAGCAGTAATCATAAGACTGGGACTGTGCGATTGTACAGTGTTTCTAAGAGCTCTTTTTCCCTTAATTCCTCCAGGGCACTGCTTTATTAAAGAGGTTTATATAATGATTTGTTTTGTCTACGGTGCACTAAGGTAGCGTCTCATGAGTACAAAGTTAGGAGCAGATTACCAGGTTAAAATATATGTGAGAATATGACCTACAAATGAAGATTTTTACCGTTTTTTGCATTTTGTATTAAGATTATCAGCTATCTAGTTCACCTGGAAAAAGTGCACCTGTAGTCCCTAAACTGCAGACTCCTATGGTTTTTGGTGAGCCTGAAGAGGACAGTGACTTTGTATTTACAATTTTAATAGTAAATACAAAGTTTTTACTTTGTAAAGTGTTTACTTCAATTAACAATTGACGTTCATAGATCCAAGAGTAAAGCCTCTGGCATGGCAATAGTTTCTAGCTGTACTGAGTGTAAAAAGAACTAAAATTGAAACTGGACTATAACTGTAGTCTTTTATAATCTATCAGGCAGACCAAAAGCCAACTGAAGATTAATCATCAAAACTGTACCAAATTTTTCTTCCCCTTTTGAGTTCAATTATGGGATTAATATGCCTATATGTGAACATGCCCAAATGTGAGGCAGTACAGTGATGAAGATGAAATTCCATCATTGACTTGGTTTACCTGGGAAGAAAAGGGCTGCTCTGAGGGCTGGAAGTATGTTGCTGTAGAATTAATTCTTGTAGGAGTATGTAATTCTTCATTAGAGAAGAAGTTTGTAGAATTTAAAATAATAACAGAGAACTTATTCCAATGAAAAGCAAAGAATAACAATATTTTACATTTTCAATGACATAAATGAGGCCAAAATGAACAGAATAGTATATTCAGAATACAAGAGTTTAGTAAAATTGTGGTCTAGATTACTTGTCTTAAGCAGCAATAAAAGATTGTAGACATTTTAAACTCATTTTAGTATAAGATATCAGACCATAGAAATTTAAAATAGGGTGAAATACTTTATTGTTGCAAAGGTTTAAAATCATGCTTAATGCCATAAGAACTAAAGTAGTCTATACTTTCTCAAAAATTCTTGTGTGTTCAAACAATTACTTTGTTTACCCACAAAATTTCTCAGTGATTTTAGTACAAACTGGTGCATCTCAGTGTGGATCCTCTAAGGTTCAGTTCTCCTATGTAGATTTAGATTAATTTATATGTAATTACTTCTGTCAAGTCCAAATAAATTTTGTTCAGAGTGATTTGAGTGTATCCACGGGAACTTTTTAACTCTTAACTAAGCTTATTTATCATACCTTTGGATATTTCAGTTAAGGGTAGAAAAAGAAGATACAGTTCCTCTGTCTGGATATTCAGGATGTCAGATTACGTAGCAGTACCAAACATTTCTTGCTCTGCACTCTGTGCATGTTGCTGGCTGGTTTTATTATCTTTGACCATCAAAAGTTAATAGTGTTTATTTTTAATAATAGTAGTTGTGGTGCTTTTACTCATTTTTGTCTCTAGGCAAAATCTTGTTCCCTGTGAAGTACGTAGGATTTTTTGCCAGTGGAGTTTGGATTTCATGTTCAGTTATTGGATTTAGTGATATTGTGGCACCTGATGTGATGTGAAACTTCCTCCTTTGGTGATGATCCAGGACACTTGCCTTCTTAAAAGACAACTTAGCCACAAGTGCCCTGACCTTTTTTTTCCCCCCAGGCTGAATTTGTGCAGGTAGAGGCAACAAGACTGAAAATGGTAAATTTGGCAGCAGCTGCTGGGGCACCTCTCCTGCCTACATTGCCACCCTGTTGGGGCTCTCAAGGGTGTGGTCAGGATCTGCTGCTCTCACACCTCTGTGAGGGCTGTTGGGGCAAAATTAAAACCCTTCTGAACAGAGCTATGACAGGTATGATGAGTTTTAATAGCTGGTGAGCAAGTGATGTGGCAGGAGGTTTCTCATTTGCTTTGTCCTTGCTATTCATGACAACATTAGGCAAGTCTGAAGAAAATTAGCTGCTCTTGAAGACACAGTTAATAGGGGACATTGGCTGAAACCTCATTTCATGTCTAGCCTGGTCTCTTAGTCATCCAAGTTTTGCTGGGTTTTAAAAAATACTTGTTCAGTGAAAATTGGACTTTAGTTTTGTAAGCCCTCTTGGTATTTTCAGGGAGCTTTCTGTGAGAAAAAACATAGCAAATGCAGGCAGTGCTTCTTCAAAGCTGTGGCAGACACAAGGTCCCTTTGCAAAAGGGCTTTTCACGTAATTGATTTTATGAACAGTATATTTTTAAAAAAAATTAAAACCCCTTCCCTCATAATTCATGTTCCTAGTTTTTTGAGGAGCTGTGAAAAGGGAAATGTGGCTGTATTGCAAGCCTTGGGCTTTGCATTTTCTAGTTTTCATGTCTTTAAAAATCTACCTTAGCTGCAGGCATTTTGTCTTTTTTTTTTTTTTCCCCCTCATAAAAACTATTATTTTTCTAGCTCCCCTAGACCAACAGCTCAAAGAGGTACTGGTATTACTGTTGCTGCAAGTGATTCCATGATCTTTGCTATTAGATTAGCAAGTGACCTTATACATGGAAAAAGGTTGCTCATAGGCTGTTTTCTTCTCTCACTACAAGGCTTCAGGGCTCCTTGTCACTGGTATTTCTTCCTGGATGTGCAAATTGTTTTAGAAAGCCAATAACTGTCATAAGAAAACTCAAAATTATTCTGTGCAGTGTGAATTTTTCAGGGTTTTGCTTCTCCATTTCTTGATTTACTTAATTATCTGTAATAAAATCAATAGTTCAAGTTTGTTTTTCAAGTACAATGTGTTTTCAAGCACTGGTAACTTTGTGTGTTTTGAATATAACAATGTGGGATTGAAGTTATAATTGGTTCCATCAATTTCACCAACTGTTCCCCACAATATTTTCGAAACAGTTTTATAACTAAATCAGACCATGTCATACAGAACTTGCATAAATGAGGTCCAAGCTGTTATCCTCAGTTTATATTATAGAAAATACTTCACCTGTTTCTAGAGTAGAAGTATAAATGAAAAGGTCAGTAATTGAGCACAAGCACACTTTTATGATGAACTTGAAATGGAATGAAGCATCCTAGAAGCTGAAGATGTATGTCATTGTGCAGCTTTGAAAGCTGCTTTATGTTTCATTTGCAGCAGGTGAAGTAACACGTTAAAGGAGCGTGACTACCCAGCCATACAATGTTCCCTTAAAGAGCTGTGATTTGTAGCTTATTCAACCAGAAATTTCCTAAGACAAGGATAATCATTCTGAAAGCAGAGTACACAAAACCTGACCTACTAGCCTCTTTTTTTTCTTTAAGCTTTTATCTCACAATTCATCTGGGGAGTGGGAGGGAGAGAATTCTATCTACTTCTCAGACAGACTGTCATAATTTCTGCTGGGAGTGCAGCAGGGATACACTGCCATGTTTGCTGGCAGTGCATATCACACAAGCCCATCCTCAAGGGGTACAAATCTGAAGAGAAAGAAAGTGTGTTATTGCCAGATGTGCCTTTGGTCTTTGCCCCGCCTGAAACCTAGCAGGGAAGACATGATGGGAAAGGGAGACAGAGGAGACAACTGCTGGACAATTCCTGCTTTTGTCCTTACCTAGCAGTCGTGTAGACACTTGCAGTAGGGATGGGTTGAGGAAGGAGAACAGACCACAGACACCAGGCAAATGATTTTATTTTACCACCTTTCCTGGGGTGTCCATCCTCCTGAAAAGTATCTGAAAGCAGTAAGGTGGTCCTGCCCACCTCCTGCCTAGAGTTGGATGGTATTTTTCTGTAAAAACAGTAATCCTTCATTCCTGAGATATATTGATCTCCTAAAAAAAACCAAAAAAAAAGCTCCCATTGTGAATGAAGACAGCTCTTCCTTGCCTGCTCTGGGGTAAAGTTAATTATAGAAATGTTTCCCTCCTTTTGTGAAGGCCAGTGGGGAAGTAAAATGAAGCTCTGATTAAAGATTCCATTCCAAGTTGGAAGCTAAGGAAGTATTCTTTATAGGGCTATGTAACTATTCTGCTTATCCCTTTCCTCGTTGGTAAGTGTGAGTGAGATGCTTGGAACAACTATAGGTGAGGTGCAGAGTTACAACTTTAGGTAACCTTCAGAATTCCTTTCTAGGAAGCACAGTGTTCTGTTTTGTTCCTGTCAACTTACCACTGTTCATAACATTGTAACTTTGATAATTAGAATATGTATTAAGGAAAGAAAAAACAGGAGAAAGAAAGAATTAGAGCAAAGGCAACAGTGTGGGACTCATCTGGATTCACAGTCCAATGCCAAACTAGAAAACCGGATTTTTTTTTTTTAGTTAGTATCACAGAAAGCGTTGCCTTTCATCCTGGAAAAAGCATAGGCTTTCCCTTACTGCTCCTTTGTTCTCTCAGCATCTCCTGTCTAGTTCTGTGGCCACAACTCGTTTTCAGGTCTTTTAACAGAACTGACTTGTCTGTTTAGATTTTGCGTGTCCTGGGTATCCTGAATCTTTCAGTTGGCTGAGCCTGGTTGTGTCCCAGGCAGAGGCTCTGCTGGAGTCTTGTCCATTTGTGAAGAGAAACTACACAACCGGGTTTGTGCTTTCTCATGTCTCTTCCCCAGTGTTCTTTCATGCAAAGCCTTGTTGCTTTTCATTTTAGGTTCAGGACTTAGCAGGTTTTTTTTTTTTCTTGTGGCAATGTTAATTAAGGATGCTCTTTACCTAGTGCTACTAACCCCCAATATACTTTGGAGTTTTACTGGAGAGAAAAATGACCGCTAACCCGAACTTGTTTCCATTTGACCAGGGATTGGGAGTGCTGACAAAAGTGTTCCTTTGCTGAGAAGAAATTATCGAATTTACAGTGGAATAAACTTAGCCAGAGGAAATTGTAATAGCTAAAATCTAACGACAGTTTTTGATCAGACCCGTTGTTCTTTGCCATAAAGGTAAACTGTACTTTTCATCTGCAGTTGCCCTGTCTTCAGCATGGGGCGTGGTTCTTGCTACTTGAAACAATCCATTATTTTTCTTTTAAAAAAAGAAAAGAAAACAACAAAAATAAACAAGAAAAGCACCCAAACCCCCCTCTGATTGATGATGCTATTAATGAAAATTTCATCCAACAGTACTTGGAAGAAAAAGAATGAAATTAAGAAAATGAGAGTCTTTGCAATGCAACTTCACTATGTGTATTTCTAGATAAAGAAATAGAGTTGGAATTTAATTTCACACTTTGGGAAAAGGTGTTTTTTGAGAAAGCTTATTAGTTCCCGTTTTCCTTACAGATGTATTTAACAAACACAACAAGTTCATATGAAGGAAAAGCATTATAAACTACTGCAGAATGTCTCATGAACCTTTGCCCTGACTTGTAAACCACCGTGTTTCAGTCCTGGGTCTCAACTTGAGCAGAAATTGCTAATTGTAGAGTTGGTTCATGATCTGCTGGATGTCCACCAGGGATTGAGGTGAGATCACAAATCTGTTAACTCGTGACCTCAGGAGGACACACAGGAACATTGGCCTCCAGAGATGAAAGGCGAACACACAACCCCACCACTGCCATCCCCCCATCGTTCTCAGTAAAATCAAGGATTATCCCTGCTTTGTGGGCTTTAATATTTGATAGGTGTGTATACAGAGTAACTACATGGCAAGGAAACGTAAGAAAATGTGGACCAAAACAATCAATGCAGGGAATAAAGAAAATTTCTAAAGCCCAGTTATGGAAGCATATGACATTTGTCTGTTTCTTGGAATTCCACATACTTAGATGAATCTAAGGAGATGCAGAAAATGACCATTTCCTTTTATGGCTAACAATCATAAAGAAAACAACCAAACAAAATTTCTTTTAAAAATCCTTGTTCCTTTTAATAAGAATTCCAGTGGATCTCTCAGTTTCTTCCAGTGCAATACCAACAAAAGTGGCTGGTAAAATATATACTAAGCAAAGACAGTAAAATTACATTTTCCTCTTTGAAAGATGATGACCTGATGATTCAAAGCACAGCTGTGCACTTGACTAAGATCTTTGCTTAAATGGAGATGGTGCTAATGCCCCTAGCAATGAGTTGAATGAAAGGTTTGGGAATTTTCCCACATTATGTAAATTTAGCAAACTTAGCAAAATGTGTCGTATAAGGCTTATCTGAGAACAACTTTTATAGTATGAAATGAACAATGAACAGAGGGGAGAAAATTTTAGGTGATTGATTTAATTTTGCAGCAAATTTATTGTTTCCTTTTTTCATGAAATAATAATTTTAAAGTATCAAATGTTACATGCAAAATTAATGGCTGCACTAATTTTGCAGATGATTATTCATTTTAAAGTGTGCAGTGAGCTAAACAAAAAGGACCATTTATCAGGAGTGCTGGATGGGAGATGATGGATCACTTTGCAAGGAATAATATTCTACTGTATTGAAACTACCAGAATGTTTTCACTCCGTGTGTGTTGTGGGATCACACAAGACCCTTCCTGTATTTTCACATCAGTGTGTGGCTGTCCTGGGAGGGGAGATCTGAGAGAGCCCCATCTGATCCCAGGTCTGATCCCATTGTAGTGTGGCGGGATGTTGCTCCTTCTTTGGCATGAGGTGAGGCTGCAATTGAAAAAAACAAAACAGTGGGCATGCCTCCTTCGTTTTTGCTTGGGGAATGGCTGTCAGGAGAAAGACTGCTGAGAATAGTAGAGGAGGTTTGAGGTAGCTATTCAAGATTTTGATGCTGTTAGGTTGAAATGCTCTTTTGTAATTTAGGACTTACTAATCTTGTGGGTTTTTTTTTTGGTTTGTGGTTTTTTTTTTTTTCTTAATAATTATGATTGTGAATTTGAACCTTAGTTTATGATTTAGGAATTTGCTGTCTCTCTTGTGATATGGCAGAGCAAATAACTTCATTAAATACAAAGAGATCTTGAAATGTTCAAAACATAATTGTTTTTGTGGGGTCTTTAGGACATTTGCAAAACCAAAGCTCTTCATCGGCTCTGATTGCCATGGAAAGCAAGATTGCAGAGATTTAATTTTTAATGGACTTTAGTATAACTTTTAAATATATATATATTTTTAATGAAGAAGTCCGTTGAGATAAGAATGTGCTTTCTTGTCAAACACTGAAAACTGTTTGAATGGATGGTAAATTCTTCACGAGGAAACCTTGCTTTGTTTTTCCAAGGCTGTATGATCCCTTAAAGTTACAGTTTTTTAAAAAAATCCAATGTGGTTGCATTTACAGTTTCTTAATGAAGAACAAAGCTGTCATTTCCTCCTAAAAATGAGATGAGCCTCGAGCAAGCTTGTTAGATGTGCTAACAAGTCCATTTTGTTAATCCTTTCTTCTTGACAGGACATTCTTTGAAGATTGTGAAAATAGATCGATACAGAATGGATAGAGAGGTATCAGACCTCAACAGAAAACCATTTAACCACATGATGAAGTATTTTTTACATACTAGAACATCTCTCATCCATCCCATGCTTACTTTCAGGTCTACGATTTTTTTTTTTTTTTAATCACTCTATGGTTATTGTTTCTGATTGAGTCTCAACAGAAGCTTCCGATGTATATATTTTGGCAGTGCTTCATTTCCCCCTGTGCTACTGTTTATGAAAATGCACATTTTGCCAACACCTCTCCAGTTTCTGTTTACCATGTTCATAAATCTCATCACCCTTTTTTATGGCAACTGGAAGGATAACTTTTGGGGTAGTATTAATCTCTGTTTTAATGTGAGTTATGCCACTGCCTCTTGTAGGCAGCCCTTCATGACATCGGAAGTTTAGGGGAAGATGTTTATAATGTATGATGCAGGTTCCGCTGCTTTAATGAGATACTGCTCCTCTGGTATGTAAAATCGACATGAATATTTATGAGCCAGGCACAAAATCTACTTGCCCACCTTTCATTATGTTGATGAAATTGTAATGAGGCTTCACCCGCCTGTCAGAAAGTTGCTTCCCTTTGGACGGATTAGCAAAGAGAAAATTTGCAGCGCAGTTTGTCTGGGTTTTCTCTCTGAATAAGAAACTCTCCGCTTCCCAGTGCGACTTGACATTGAATTTGGAAAGACTCGCTGTACCCTTCCTGCAAGATGGGTGACAAGAAGGGAGGGCGATTCAGGCTTTGTCTGGGTGCGGGATGGAAATGCCTGAACCCTGGCACTCCGCCTCTTGCCTCACCCGAGGCTCATTAAGCCGGATCCAGCGCCCGCTCCAAGGCGGCGTGGGTGTCGTCCTGATGAGTCGGGGGCAGCCCACCCCTTGGCAGAGCCGGTGGGTGATGAATGTCCAAAGCCCTCCAGGCTGACTACACATTTTTCATCATTAATCCGGCCCATTGTGAGCTGGTCACTCACATTGATTCCAACTAGAGGGCATCATCTGCTGTTAAGAGGGTGATGACTCGCTAAAAATGAAGGCCTGAAACTAATCAAATATAGTTAGAGCCTTTGCTGGCAGCTCGCTTGGATTGCTCTAGGGCACTAATGGGGAAGCTGCAGACATGTGGGCAGATCCCTCCAGGCGCTTGCGGGCCTTTGTATAGGAATGCGATGGTTTCCTTTGACAGCGTGTTGTGTTGTCATAGCTATTACTCCGTCAGACGCTGTTAGGAGAAATTCTTCTGTCTCTTCCTGCAATTTTTTTTCCTGGTTGTTTGGCAAGAAAGAAAAAAAAAGCCCAAAAGCGGGGTGAATTTGGAACCGTAATGTAACACCCATCCTGTCAAGTCAAGATCAGACTAAATGATCGTGCTACAAAGAGGAAAGAATTCCCTCTGCAGCAATCTTTGTCTGCCTATCGAAATCATCTGCCTGTCTTTTCTTCTATTTAGCTACTTATTTATCTATTTATCTAAAGGCTTCATTTCTTTTGTTTAAAAGCAACGCATATGCCCGGCTTGATGCCTAATTCGGCGTTTGTCTTTGAATAGTTGTAATTTGCTTGTATGGAATGAGTCCAGCTGAGAAGCAAAGGCTGAAGATCTGTGTAAATCATAGCCTCAAGTGAAATTACAGATTTTACAGAAATTATAGAAATTACTGAGTTAATGTGTTTGTAAGCAAATTGTCCCCTGTGGTTCTTCTTCTTCACCTCCCTGAGCGTGTCCCTCTTCTAAAAGTTCCCGTCACTAGAGGTTCCCCTTGGAGGAATTTAACACTGCCCATTTCAAGAGAGAGATCCCTTTTCAAGAATGCATCCATTGTTGGCAGGAGGCTTTCCAAGAGTCTGCATTGTTGAGGGGACCCCCCACCCCTCCGGGGATTGTTTCCTGGGGTTCTCCCACTGAGAGCTCATGCTGGAGAAAGCCAGAATGTTTAATTGGTAGCTCGTAAAGCTCTCTCGTTGTGAAATGCCTTGCCCACAGTAAAAGGTTCGTAAATACATCACGCAGCATTCTACTTTGTTTTTATTACAAGATGTGCAAATGATGCCTAGTGGCAACTTTTCAGAATGTGAAGCTGTTGCTCTTTTTTGAGCATTGATTTAGTCCTCTTGTAAGCAAGTTCAACTTCCAGGTCATGTTTTCTTAGAAAGCTGTTTATGCTACAGGAGTAACCACTTTATGTTGGGAAGAATTGCTGAGAGCGCTGGTCTTGGCCATTCATTTCGGCATAATGCATTAATGAAGTGGTCTACTAAAAAAGAATCCAAACAACAAAAAAGCCCCCAACCCCCCAACACAAAACAAAACAGGGCTGGTTTCCTCAAAAAAACCCAGGACAGCTGTTGTTTGGAACTGAGGGGTGAGAGGAAATTCCCTGCTGCAGACTTTCTTAGCCTCAAACAATGTCATTGAAAGCAAGCTAATTGGGGAGCTCCAGACCGGCTTTGTGGCTGGAACCAGGGCATGCTGGGGAGGAGCCGGCAGGGAATTTGCTTCACAAATACCCTCCTGCTCTAAAGCAAAAAACATGAATATAGAGGCACCCAAAGGGTCACAGTTTTGTAAGGATAAGTTGGACTTAAGCCAGCTCCCACTGAACTTGTCTAGGACTCCCAACTTTTTCTGCCAACACCTAAGTTCCAGTGCCTTTACCTGTACTGCTGCTGCTGCTGTGGGAGCTGCCTCCCCACACCTGACAGGGTAAAGGGTGAAAATGCCCTCTGTGGAGGCTTTGCCACAATTATGGACTTTACCCAAGAAAATACTTGTGGGACTGTTCCGTGTTTTTAAAAGTGAAACTGCTTTCTTCTGTACTTCTTTGGATCGTTTAGTTTTGTCGTGGCCATTCAGGGAAGTTCACGTTTGAATGATAAAGGTGAAAATAATTGGGTGTTAGCTATCAATTGCAGTCATGCATTTTCTTTTGGAATACCAGACCTACCTTTTGTGCAAACATTTGTTTTCATAACAGATGCCTTGATAAACTATATAAATACTTGCCCAGATTTTCCAGGATTTGATTTAATTTTCCTCTGTCAAATCTAGATATTGTTCAGAACAAAGAATATTCACGTACTTCAATATTAGGTTTCTCAAACCATTCTTTTAGGTTTTGTTTCTTGTTTGTATTCTAGCATTGTAGATGGTTGAGTATTTTTAAACATAATTTATGATATCTTGGTAATTTGATTCAGAGAATGTTATAAATATTTCTTGTCTATTCAGCATCTTCAATAAAGTGAGCTATTTTAATTTCTCCTACCCATAAGTAAATGAATGAATTATTACTTTGCTCACACATTTAGAGGCCAAGGAAAGATTTTACAAATAATATCAAAGAAGAGAGAAGGCAGCCATCTGTGAAATTACTGATCATCTGGATTTTCCCTCCAGTTTTGACTGCATATAGTGAGCTGGAATAAATGCATTTTCTGCAGTATACAGCACTTCTGCCTTATAGTAGTTCATACCAATTTGCTTCTTTTGATTACATGTCCATCTTACTAGAGCAGAAGTAGTGTACTGGATGGTTTGTAGCTTATTTTCTAGTGAACCTTCAGAAGAGGTTATATAGGGCTGGGAAGGGAAGAAAAGTCTTATTAATGTGTGTTTGCCCTTAATGTCCTTAAGAAAAATACTCTGAGGAGAGATTTCCCTTCCAAAAATGGAAATAGTCTTTCTTCGTAGTGTTTTAATGCAAAGCGACAATGTAAAATAACTGATGTGTAATAATCCTTCTGCAGTGTAAAATGAAGTGAAACAGTCTTTTGTTGAGTGTTTGGGAGTACACTGCCTGTATTAGCCCTTAATTCCAGTTGCTGCTTGGGAAGGAATGAGCTCATTCACTGAACAAAGTCTGCAGCCCTGCTCCTCGATCAGATAAGCAGAGCTAAGCCTGTCTTAAAGGAGTTGGGCTTTAGGAAGTTATAAATAAGAGACCCTCAAGACCGACCTGTCTCATGCTTGTGGCAGGTTTTATGTGCCCTGCATTACGTATGCAAAGGGTGATTGACTGTGTAGGTGATGAAAGGGAAGTTTATCAAAATATCAGTAACCCTGTAACGACAAATACTTCAAGGCTAATTTTAGAGTGAGAGTGGCATGGTTATAATGAGATGGGTGTGATACTGTCTATGCTCTCAGTACAGCCCTTAAGAAAAAAATCCAAAATACTTCTCTTAAGGGGACACCATCATTTTGTAGGTGGGACAGTGCACTAATTGCACGTGAAGACTGTGCTGTGTGCTTAGTGGGAAAGCTGCTTCAAGAATTCCCTGCTGCTGATGGCTTAGAGAGCGCGATGTGGGCGTGGGTTGGTTGGTTGCTTTGCTGCTGGACTCTTCCAGCAGATCAGAGCACACTGCACAGCCTCATCATGTCGCCAAACAGCTCCACTGGCAAAACTGGGGAAGCTAGAAAATGGCTGAGCAGGTGACAGAAGGATATTGCTGGGACAAGGTGTAACTTTGGAAACTGGCACTGTGAGCAGAGAAAAATACAAGGTCTAATTGTACTCTGGCACACTTCAAGAGAAATTTGTGATCAAATATTTTGCTTTTCTGGAGCTTGTACTGAGTCGCTTTGTACATGCTGCTGCTTGAAACAACAAGGAAGTGTGACTGCAGTGTGTCACTATGCTGTGTTTGCTTGGAACATATTTAGATGAATTTGTAAGTTAAATGATACATGATTTATTATAACCTTCTTAAGCAAGCCTCATCTTTCTTGCCTCCCTTCCAGTTCTGTGACATGCAGCAGGTTCTCTTTAGGCTCTCTGCAGTGTTTTGCACTTGCTATTTCTTTTGCATGGATAAAGGGAGATTGTACAAACACCAAGGATACTCATGTGCTTACATAAAGCATCTGTCCCTCTTTTGTGGTGCTGGTGGACCATTCTGTTGCTGAGGAGTTGAGGTGTGGTTTCACAGCTCCCCAGTGACACTTAGAGGCTGTGTCAGACTCTGTTGCCCAAATTGCTCTGTGGCATCTGTGCACAGGCTTTCCCTTTGCTTGGATCTCCTGATGCTGCTGATTCTGTAGCTATGTCTGAGGTAAAATGAGCTGTATTTGATAGGGTAACTCAGTTTGACTGAAATTTCTGAGGGAACCATGACACAGTCAGGGCCTCTAGAATGAGGAAATTGGAGCTGTATTGAGAGGTGTAAGCTGTTCACAATTCTGTCTTTTGGCTCACAGAGCCTTTGGCAGGAAAGGATACAAGAGCAGCTGCGGAAGTAATCCTTAAATGCTGTTCAGTGCAGCAGAAGTGTTTGATATTAAAGAGAATTTACTTTGCATTCTTTTCTTCTAAAATATCCAGATTCTGTGGTAAAGAAAGTAGGGTTGTTTTTTTTTCCTGTAAAAGAAAGAGGGCATAACTTTTGTCATGTGTGTTTTGCTTGTGGAAAATAACAGCATTCATTGAGCCCTATTACAAGTGTTGCAAACTATTGCAGACACATCAGCCACAATATCCAACTGAAACTATCTATTCAGAAGAGAAAATGTAACATCGAGGTAGCCTAATTAGTCAGATCAATGCTCTTGGAGGTGAGGATGTGCCAGGACCTCATGCCAGCAGTTATTGCCTCATGTGGTCTTAAACCAGCTTCATAATCTGCATGATTAGGGGAAGCATTTTTCCTGTCTGTCAGGGGCAGACTGAAAGATCCTCTGTGACTCCAGAGGAAATGGCAGATTTCCCTCTGGCTGTACATATACATCACATTCTATGATATTCGGAACCGATAGATTTTCTCAGAAAGTTGCTTTTCAGTGACCTGGGTAAATTTAGCACAAAAGAAAAAGAAACAGGAGGGGAAAAAAATAAAAAAGGTATTACCTTTTTTTCCTCTGTATTATCAACATGCTGATGCTTGAGTTTTGAGTAGTGCCATTTGTGCATAATATCTTAATATGTCATGTGAATCTGTTGTGTTTTAATCTATTTTGGTGTGTTTCCAGTAGAACATCAAAAGCTGGTAATGGATAGCAGTGATTCCTAGGGGAGTGAGTGAGATGGTATCAATCTTCCATTTTGTCACAACAGGTGTTTTAATTACATTTTTAGATGTTCTCTTGGTAGATACTGGTTGTCTTAGAGCTCTTATCTTTCAAGTTGTGTCTTCACATGACCACAGGGCTCAGTAGCAGCCTGCAGGCCCAAGGCCATACATCTTGTAAAGCTTAAGTGTGTCTTGGCATGGCTTTAAAGTATGGAAGGTCAATACATACTTGAAACTTTTCAGTAGGCATATAGTGTGACTGCTGAGCAAAACATCAGAGCTGGAGAGGAAATTTTATTCAGATTTTATTTTCCTGCATCAGTGGTATGTTCAGGCTGTGTGATTAACACTGCATTCTGCAGCTGTAAGTGCAGAGCACTGCCACACAAACCCCTGAGGTGGGGACGTGGTACAGCTCCCACCACCCTGGGAGAGGATTCCCCATGCTGTCTGGCCTGTTTTCATATTGAGCAGGGCCACACCAGGACTGTAAAAATTGCCTTTCTTGAATGATTGTTCTTACACTGTGGCTTTCATTAGTGACCACACTTGCTTGGAAACTCTAAAGAGGCAGAGAGCCTCAGCATCGTGCAAGATCTACACATTTAATCTTTCTGTTACTTACTGTCCTTTCGCACTGCTTTTCTGCTAAAGATTCAATTTTCAAAACTGTTTTGTCTCTTTGCATTATTCAGTTGACTCAGGCGTATCACGTTCCAGGGAACTCAGTTTGTGCATGTGAGCCTGAGGACCAACACCTGCACCTTCACATCCTTCCTGCCCTTGATCCGTGCCAAGCATTGATAGGTAACTTGGAGGCAGGCAAGTCATGGCACAGGGTGAAAGAGGATTTAGTCAGTTGTATGTGAGCAATAATAAAATATTTCTTTTATATATGAAGAAACAAAATCAGCTTGAGGTAAAACCGTGAGGGCAAGACTTTCAGAATTGTCCAAATTTTTTTGAGGAATCTCAATTCTTTCCTGTCTGAATTGAGGCATATCTAAAGTATTTGCTTTACAAAGGAAGATGGCAAGTATTTCTGGAAAACTATGCCTTTTGAGAAAAAGGGGGAAATAGCAGGTGGGGGTTCCTGATGTAAAAACATTTAAAATCACAGGTAAATTAAAAATAATAAAGACTCCCAATGTGAACCATACTGTAACAGACTTGCCCTGTTATTCTTGCCGGTGGTTGAACTTAATCCCTCTGGAAAGAGACCACTCTTGGTCTCTGCTGTACTTTCCCTCCACTTGAATGCTATTCTGAGATTTCAAGTGGAACTTAAGTGGTAGGGGTGCATTGGGCAGTTCTCCTGCAAAGTTTTGACTTTAATAATGGCAACGGGGAGAGTTTCATAACATAGTACAAGGACAGAAATTTAGTCCATGGAAGGAGCCTGTGTTGTCTTTGTGAGTAGTACAAATAAGAGAAGGAGTATAAATGTAGAGCACTTTTCTAAATACTGTTATGTTCAGACAAGTGAAAATGTCCTGTGATGAAAATTCTTAAGTGAGATATTTAAATTTACTCCACTTACGAGAATAAAGTAATAAAATTATTTTTAATGCACATCAAGATTCCTGCATATTTGTGTCAAGATATTTGTCACAAATAAAGTCCATGTGCTCTTTGTATGACTGCTCTTTACAATTCTATTTTGTATTTTTATTGATCAGAATGCATTACCATCCAATTAGAAAAACGTTGAACTAGATCTTTGCACAAGAAGTGATCTCCTTAACTGGATGCATGTCCGTGTTAAAAGTTGTACTGGCCAGGGAACATCTAATGTGGTATCAAATGACAAGCCAAGCAATGAATGTGAAGGGTGAGCTAGGAGTGTCCTTTCTTTCTGAGGGAGCACTTTGCAGGAGGAGCCGGAGTGTTCTGCCTGGAGGGATGTGAAAAGACATAGCCACTGATGGACACTCCCCAGTTCCTCCTGCCACCAAACCTTGTGTTCTCAGACACACTGAAAGTGCTCCCTAGCTGGAATTTGGAGCATTTTTAGTGAAAATATTTTATTTAAAATAGGATTTTGGTGTTTCACACGTTGTCTGAGCAGGCAAGTAGTCTGGCCAGCTTTTCACAATCTGACTTTCAGCGAAGTGCATAGTTACAGTGGCAGAGACGTGTGCCACGTGCCTGCAAACTTCATTATGCAGTAAATTGTTTACCACCTTTTCATTGCCTCTGACCTGCTAAACAGTCCACTCATGAGAGCCTATTAGTCTTGACCTAATTAATATTAATGGACTGAAGCTACTTATAATTCAGGTTTAAATGGGCCATCAATCTTATGTTGGGTTGTGAGTGGTGCAGACCTCATAGTTTCATTCCTTGCCCTATGTCAATATCTTCAGTCTTCTCGAATTACTGCTATATTTAAAAATAAATACCTGCTGTGCTTGCCAGTGCATAATTTTAGCACTACAGAGAAATTTGAAACAATGTTGAAAAGAAATACCAGGGTAAAAAAGCCAGCTCATTTTTTCTAGTTGTGGCATGCCTGAAGTTTGGCAGCAAAGTCACTGAGAGGCAATGCTGTGAGCTGGTGATGCCATGGTGAAGCAGTTGTCTTCACCTCCTGGTTTGGGACAGTCACCTGAGTCCTCCTCATTCACTTGGGAGGTTTGTGGTTAGTGCCTCATGCATTAGGTAAATAATCAAATATTTATTTTCAAATGAGAACTGGAGGATTGAGAAGCCATGCCAGTAGCAAGCCAAGAAAATAAATAAATAGGGTTCTTTTGTCATTCTGGTCTGTGTTGTACAATCAATTCCTAATGTATAATAGTTGCACTTAATGTGCACATTGTTGTTTTCTAAGGATTCTAAGAGCAGAAGTTAGACTTTTTTTCAGCTGAAAAATGTTAATGGAAGCTGACACTCCGCCTGAAATTCGCATCGTGACAGACTCTTTTCAATCCTCGTGCTAGAGGACATTATCTCTTGTTCAATCCCATACAGCCTAATAGAAGGAAAAAAAAGAGTACTGTTTCGTGGTCATGAAATCCGAAATTTTTGTTACTTTAAAAGAATTATTTACTTCTATATTATTTTTATTGCATACAGAAATAGAATCTGTCCAATTGGTTGTGCTTAGGGTACTTGATAATAGGGTACATTCTTATACCTTTCCAAATTTTGCATTCTTCAGTTTCCAGAAGATGATTGTAATTCTGATCAGCAACTAAAATTTTCATTCTTTTCCTGCAAACATTGCAGTGAAAGCTGATTCAGTAGGAAAAGACCCCATATGAATTAGTAAACAACAACAATATGATACAGGTATTTTTAACATAATCTTTACTTAAATGGGATAGTATTTTAACACTATAGAGAATATCCTAACCCTGTGGGATTCTTGTTTTTCTTTACCTATATTATGTTTTAAAAGCATCTCACTCTATCATCATGTTCTTTTAAATGTAATTGGGTTCCTGTGTAATGCATTATATCATCAGATATTCCACATGGCATTCTGGAGAGTATGCTATTTATATGCTGCAGCCATTTAGTCATGTAAGAGATGCATTAGAATAATTTTCCTGAACACAATGCATGATTAAAGGACAATGTCAAAGTAATTTTTCAAATGATTTCCCCCTTTCTGTGTTGTTTATAATGGCTTTTTGGAAGAGCAATACTTGAGGCATATTCATTTGAAATCAAATAATGTCTCAGAACATTTTCTAACTTGCCTTGGTTCATTTTGGTGAGCTAATGAAGAGAGATTAATATCTGTTTCACTATTAAGACATTAATGAATTTTAAGTCCTGGGCACCCAACTTTGCCATTCATCTTTCCTAAGAGACAAATTATTGCATAACTTTCAGTAGTGCTTCAGAGTTTTATTACATCTATAATGAGAATACTTGTTCAAACAGCAGCATTTTTATTCTAAATGGCTAAGGGGCATAATCCGGTTGAAGTATAAATAACTCTGCAACTCAGTGATGAGGAAGTTCTTAGCATATTTTGATTAGTAAATGTCTTGAGTCACATTCAGAGCAGCAGCCTACTCGTGCTTCTGGCTTCATAGAAGGGGAGCAAGGACAAACCTTTTTTCCAAGTCATGCCTTGGGGCATTTTATTCACTTCCTTTTGGGTTTTATCTGTTTTTATATCTGCTGCCACCCTGGTATGAAATGCTGAACTTTTATACCCAAAATGAAAGGTATGTTTGTCCAAGGTTTCTTCACTTGGGGTTGCTGGATCTTTTGCCATCTCTGGCTCCTAAATGGCATGTCTCCCATCAGAATTTTACTACCAGAGTTAGTATTAAGGGGTGTCACTCTTTAGAGATGTCATAGCTTAGTAAATGTATAGTTGGAGTGAGAGTGAGCTTTAGATTTCAGCTGTGTGTGTAGTCTCTTGCATGGAGGATCTTGGTCCTTGAGAGATGCTTGCAAGTTGTTGCCACAGTAGCAGTAAAGTAGTTCCTGCAGATGCTGTAGAAACATTGATTCCATTGCTCTGAGCTGGGAAAAGTGGGTGAGCCCACCTGGATCTTCTTCTTTCTTCTAACATTCTCTGTGACAGTGGGGCTAGAGGATTACTGATCCTAATCCAGGATCCTGGATCAGGTCTGGAGGGATTCATGTGACTAGGATTATATGGTTAGTGTCTGTATTTTGTCTTTCCTGCTGAGATCCTTGCTCCCAGGCTTTTCTTCTCCTGCACACCAATTGTATGTAGCTCAGGCTTTGTTCAAGTTTGGGATTTTTTTTTTTTTAAGAATAAAACTAATGTGGATAATTCACCTATTTCCACAATATAGTTCATTAGCATTGTTTTTATATTGTCACTGGTGTTCCCATTGTTTATTTTCTTTAATGTCTTTCTTTATCTAGCTGGGCTTTGCAGAATGCAAGCATACTATGGTCAAAGATTAATCTGTTGTAGAATGACACTGATCTGAGCAATAAGACAGTTGAGTCCCAATTTATTTTCTTTTCTGAATATGAAGGTCTATTGCACTGCAGACATCTGGTGTTTTGGGCACTTAAAGCTGCAGATCCCTGACAACTCTGTTATTTCTGTTTAAATACGCATGAACTGTTGTTTAGGTAATCCACCCTGTCAAAATAGCATTAAGTGTAACATATTACTGACCTTCTCTTTTGTATAGTGTGGAGGGCTGGAGTACTTACTTATGCTTGCAGCTACAGTGGCTGTGTTGCCTTCCTGATACATTCAAATCTTTGGAAATGTCAAGATTATAGAGGATGTGATATTTGTAAAAGGTAGCTTCATTTATTCATAGATTTTATTCATTTAGTCCTAAACAGGATACGAGATTCATCTTTTAAAACACAATCTTGGTCTTAGGGATAAAGGAATGCAACGAGGTAACTTGGCAAGCTACAAGCCTTACTCTGCAGGTTGTGTAAAACATTCCATGAATGCAGCACCTGTCCCCCTTCTTCACCTTCCGTCTGGAGGGCTGCAGGAGCCCGAAATCTCTGTAGTTGTAATTTGCTTTTGGTCTTGAAGGAAGCAAGCTTGCATCACCCTGGAGGTCATTTTAAGAGTGATAATCAGAGCAGCACTCCAGTCTTCATACTTTCTCCCCAGCCAAGAGGATCTGCAAGCATGTGGCAAGTGACCACTCCTCGGTCAGACAGATAAAGGAGTTTCATGATTGAATTGCTTCTGGAGTCCTGTGTAACAGAAGCTTCTTGGGATGGCATTGCCCACAATTGGTATTTCAAGAAAAACAGGCTTTTGGTTTATAGTCAAGCCATGACAGTTTACCTGTCATGTAAACATAGCCCTTTCAGTGGAAATTATGGTCTGTGTCAAATGAAATAAATCATGTTCTTTAATTTCTTTTTTTTGGTGGGTTTTTTGTGTGTTTTTTTTTTTTTTCTTGTGGACAAGCTAACAGGGAAAGTGGTTTCTAAAGGGTCTTCTGAAATCAGTCTCGGCAAGTATTTTGAGTTATTGACCTTGACTACTGAGAATTGGCCTTGTCTACTCTTGATATGTTTATGGATTTCTCTGCCACAGTTATGGGAGGAAGACTTCTTGCAGAATAGGTATAAGCTCTACGATTTGGTTTTCTGAGGCTGAAATAAAACTGACTACAGTTGTTCTGTTGTTTTTTGTTTGTTCTTAACTTTACAATGTAAAGTATTGCTGTAAGGATAGGTGTGATTTAAAAGGTACAGTCTTGTCTTGCTGCAGATGAATGTATTTTTTTAATGGGCACTTAATCCTTGTGAAAGGTGCTGGGTTGTGACAGCACTTGAAGATGAATTCCTGTATTTTTCTGCAGTTGTACAACAGGAGACAATGGCAAGGCATGCTTCTCTCACAAATATGTCTGAACCCTGACCTAGACAGATCACCTTTAGAGATGAGTCTCTGTGCCCATTCAATCCTTGACCTCCCTGCCAAGACTCTCTCAGTGTTGCCAATTTATGATGTGGACCTTGGGCCGAGAGGACCAGCTCATTTCAAGTTGACTACCAAACCAGATGTGACTGATGGCAACTCGATAATGACCTGGAGGTGGTTTCAAGCCAGTGGTGACTGAGGAAATGCTTCCATCCTATTACAGATCTTCTGAGCCATCTAGCTTGTGGGGCAGGTGCTCTTCATTGTTGAAAGGGACTTTCTTTGTCTATATTCTGTGTTCATTTTTATTAGGTCTTCAGTGCATTGTTTTTATGTATGTAGGGGGAAAAAAAAGGAGGAAAAAAAGAAAAACAAAACTTGGGATTTCTTTTACAAATTTAACATGTATGTGCAGAAATTTTTTGGAAAAGAACTGTATTTAACTATGACTTGTACACCAGGGTTGTTTTTTTTTTTTCTTACTGAACCCTGCTTGTGAACAGTGAGCTTCCCGAAGGAAGCTCAAAGTGTGTGCATGAATGTGGCAGTGGTGGCTCTCCATTAGCAGGTCATGCACAAACTGATGTCCGAGCAGATGCTTCCCATCTTTTCCAAGGAAAAGATTGGAGGTCTTTAAAAAAAAACCAAACCACCTGGGGAAAATAATATATATGCAATTAAATGTATGTGCATGCATGTGTCTTCTAAATATGCACACATTTGGACGAAGTATTCTGCAAATAATTTATGAAATGCTGACTATAGATTGGTAGGTCCTATTCTGAATCATTGCTAGACTTTATCCTACACTTACTGGGTAACAGAAAAACTCTCACTGCAGCATTGATTCAGTGCCTTGTCCTTGTTAGTGTTTTCAATAAAGTTTGTAGGCACACAGGAAAAGAGAGCTTTTTAGTGATTATTAGGCCTCTATTTCATGTTTTATTATAATTATCCTTCTTTACATTAGGAGGAATGAGAGCCAACTAATGCATTTTGTGAGATTTTTCTCTCCCTTATCTTTTCTTTAATAATTGACTCAAACCCAGCCTTTTTTTTTTTTTTTTTTTTTTTTTTTTTTTTTTTTTTTTTTTTTTTTTTTTCTGTACAAACCATAATGGTGTCAGAGCCCTTTTCGTCTTTCTCGTTCTTAAACATTTGAATAACATTGCTCATTTGGAACCTGTCTTAACCTCAGCAATATGCTTAGGCTATTTGAATTCTTGTTCTCTTTTCCCTCTTTGTTATTCACTGTACAATTTGTTTAATGCTGCTGTAGCCATGCATTACTAGTCAACCTTATATATAAATTCTGTAATAAATTAAATAAAGCTCTGTATGGGTCAGCTTAGACTAGCCCGATTAAAAAGTGATTTACTAAAGAGATAGAGGTAGCAGGGTGGTAGAACATGCTTCTAAATCAATTATGAGTCCATTCACTGTCGGCCTATTGTGCGTAATAGTGTATTAAAATGCATTCTATATTGTTAAAAAAAATTGACTCTTTCATTGAAACTGAATTAACATTTGCAAGCACATAATAGTGTTTGGAAAGCTATAAACATTTAAATTCAATCCCTTATTGCAGGCTAAGTGTATACAGCTAGAATTGTAATATCTAGATAAGTCTTGATGTTGTGCTCATTTCATTATTGCAGCAGGACGTTCACCATGCTAAAGGTAAGACTAGGTGGACGCTTGCATTTATAAGCCCATAATTACAAGGACAAAGCAGCAGCACAGGAACTGGAAAGTAGTGTCTGTATGTATTTGTGCATGTATGCACATATGTAAAATTTATATGCAATACCCATTGCTAAATTGGTACTGGGGAGCCTGTAATTCTGCCCCACCCACCCCTTCCACCCCAAAGCCTGTGTGCCTCCCTCTCTTTTCCTTGTGAGGGAGCAGAGGCAGGGAGCAATCCAACAGGCTGCCAGTTCTTGAAGAGCTGTGCCCATGCTTGCAGCTTGGCACAGACCCTGTCATCCATCACGGAGCCGCCTTCTTCATCTCCTCCAGGGACTGCAGGAGGTCTCAGTTCTCACCAGGGAATGCCTGCAAGGATTCCCCCAGGCATTAGTGACCTGGATGCATCTATGCCCTGAATTCACAGGCAGCACACTTGCATCTTGCTGCTCCCATGTTAGCACTCAGACAAGGGATGCAGTGGAGTTCTCTGCCTCTAGAGCATTCCTCTGCTGGGAGTAATACTGTCTTTAGTGGGATTTGCTTACTTCAAATTCAGCTAATTAATTTTTATGGGATAAATTCAAAAGGAGCTGAAACTACAGCTTTCATTGCAGTTTTACTTACATTTGTACTTGCTTCTGTGTTTCCAGTATACTGAAATGATATGAGGGCTTCCACAGGAAACAGAACAAGCAGTGCAGTCTGCAGGGTTTGAGAGTTTTAAAGAAGTTGTAGTCTATTTTATGTCATGGAATGGAAATACTGGGACTAGTGTTGAGCTGCCTTTTTTTTTTTTTTTTCCTTTTTTTTTTTTTCTTTTTCTTATTCTTTATAGACTATATTTGCTTCCATTGTGTCCTAAGCTGGTTCTGTGAATGAGCACCTCTCTGCACACACTCGTGCACTGAAGTGCAGAAATCCATAACGAGAAGCTGCTCGGATCTGAGGCAGATCAGTTTAAAGCAGTGCTGTTCTTTCTGTCAGCATTGATCTGGAGTAGCTCCCAGTGCAAGACCTGAGCTGGTATGTTTGTAAAACATTTGGTGAAGAGGCACGAGGAACGGATGAAAATTGTTTGTGACATGGGAAGCAGGTAGTGAACATCTTCTCTGAAGTTTTACAGTGTCTAGTGTTCATACCAGAGTTTCCAGAACTGCAAGAACGATTCTTTCAGCCTTTAGAGTTTGCCTGAATTTGTTCTGAAGGTGTGTGTGTAATGCAGGTTGACATGCAGGATGTTTGCAGAAACCTCTGAGAATTACCAAAGTGCTTTTGTTACACCCGTGAGGGACACAGAGCTGAGCTGGCATGAAGACTGATTTATTTCTCATCTCTGAAGAAATTCAGCCTTTTGCTTCTCCGAAACGAGCAGGTGGAGCATAAATTCACTGGTGTATTATATCTAAAGCAAAAAGAAACATGTATGGCTTTAGATATTGTGCTTTTCCAAAAAAATAGAGGTCTATAGGTACCATTATAGCTGTACTTGTCTTTTAAATAGAGGTATAGGGGTAAATGGCTTTTGATATATTTTCTTAGGACTGGGACAAATTTATGCAAAGAGGAATATTTCAGCCTGCCAAAGGCTTTATACTGTGGAAAAGTCTGTTAAGGTTTCAGGTTAATTTTCTGTCCTTCCTGTTAAGTATGACGTGGTTTAATTTTTTGTTTGTTTTTAAATATATAGAACAATTTAAAAAAGAAAATTACATTTTCTCTGTTACATATTTAGGTTGTTTGTTTTTTTCTTATTAAACAAAAATATTGACAAATTTTATGGGTTGTTTGCTATTTGATACTCAGGAAAATACATGAATGTTTAACCTCACTTCAGCCCCGAGGTTCATAGTGCAATGCAGGGACTATCCAAATGAAATAATTGCTTTGTCTGGCAAATAGATTGTCTCATAAGAGGACTGAACTGTATTAAGTGATTTTCCCCTGGTGATTGGAAGTATCTCTCTCTACAGGTTCAGGTAATTCTAAGGTTGTGCCTTCACTCTTTCATGCTAGACTGCTTTTCCAATAAAATAAAAAATGTAGAACCTGCTACACAAATGTAATGTTAACCTAGATTTCTCTGAGGACAAAGGTGAATGCTATAGGGCTTGCTGAAGGCAGAGGAGGAAATGATATTAAAAGGTTATTAGAGATAGAATTGGATGCATGGGACTGTACAAAGCTGAAAGGTGCATATTGGGGTGTATGATTTTTATATTAGTTTACATATCTCTGGGACTCCTTAAGGCAAATCCTAACAGATTTTTTAAATGCTTGAATACTACTTTATTTTCCCTACCAGATTTAAATTCGTATTAACGTGTTTCTGGGTTAGTAGAATGGTCACATGCAGAAGAGGAAGAACTACTGGGAAAAGAAAAGCATAAAGATCATTACAGAGCAGGCTTGCATGTCTCTTTGCATTGTTTCTGCTCAGTACTTGACCAGGGCCATGGCTGGCCGAACTGGGCATGTCCAGTGAAACAAGATGGAAAGAATCAGCAGTTCTGGTGCAATGAAAAACTCCCTTTCTGATTTAAATCCTGATGTGAACTGTCAGGACCTGCAGTTTTTTTTGGCATGGAACAATTAGGAATGCCCAAAGACACAGCTGGCTTTTTCCATAGTACTGTACATAGGTTGAAATTACATATGCAAATGCTGAAATGCACTTTATGCCTAGCAAACCATCATATTCAGCAGGGAAGCTGCTTTCATTGCAGCTAAATGGGTGCAATCTGGATGTATATTTGCTGCTGTAGTGGCATAAATGTACACATCTGGAGAGATGTTGGGGTAGAGTACTGGTGGGAAGGAGGGAGTGCATCAGTATCTATTTTATGAACATTTTATTCCTGTGCAATTATGCAACTTGTGCTCAGTTGCACTGCAGCTTGAATGTTGTCTGGTGCTGGGAGTACTTGCTGCTTCAGTTCTCTACAGGGGCTTTGAGTGTGGGGTATGTTACACAAAGGTGCCCAAAAATCTGTATCTCATTACATTGTCCATGAGTACTTAAAAAAAAGAGACAACAGAGCTTTAATTCTGAATAGAAGATATGTTTAAAAGCGTGTATTTCAAAACTGCCATGGAAAATGTTTTGAAAGAGAGAAGGGGAGTTATTATATCCTCTGGCAAGGAAAACAAAATGATTCCAGAACAATTTCCAGAATACAACACAGTGCAGAGATTTTAGTCAGATGTTAGAAAATGCCATGACCCACACTGCACATGGAGTAACTGAATATTATTTAGTAGAAACACCCTGCAGAAAAAGGAAAAAAAAGGAAAAAAATTGAAGAAAATTATGTTCTTTTATTGCCAAACACCTTTTTATTTGCCTGAAGACCTTAATGACAGCTACTGTGTCTGGTGGAGTGGGCTCCAGTATAAGAACAAATACCTGCACTGCATTTTTGCCCATTATCTTACAACAGTCACTCTCAGAAACTGTATCATCCTTTTAGCAGTGCAATCAGTTTCCAGTCTACCAGGCAGTTGTTGCCCAAGGATGATATGAAACAAATGCCTGTAAATTCCAGTGGTTCCCATCGTGCAGCTCTTCCCCACATTTCCAGTGGCTGGACAATCAGGATCAGCACACGGGTCACTGGTGTGCAGGGCTCCTGGAGGAGGTGGTGGGGGGAATCCTCATCTTGGGTGATGTTGTGTTCTCAGGCTTGCTAAGGAGAATTAATGGGATTTGGAGAAATCCTTGTCTGGACTCTGGCAGTAAGGAGTGTGATCACAGGACAAAGCCTGCAAGGAAGAAATGGAGAGCGAGGTAGAAAAGGCCTGAAAATGTCTTCTTGACAAGGCACATGCAGAAATGCAGACAGACTTTCCTCTCTCTCAGCAGCTGTGTGTCCTTTCTGTGTGTATACTCAAGAGTCTGCAGTCATCTTAATATTTATGTTTCCGTATTTCTCCTTCTGACACAAATGATGACCCAGGAATTGATGTTATGGGCCAACAGTATCATTGTCTTTGTTGTTACAAGACTACAGAGATCTGCCTTCTAGATGTGATGTTGTAGAATAGAAGAAAGATTTGTAAAGTGGGCAGTAGGTTTAAGTAGAATGTCTGATATGACTGGGATAAGCATAAAACTTTATAGCCATAAAATATGCAAATACTATCAGTTCTGTGATCTGGGAACCCATGAGCATTTTCATTCTCTCTAAAGAAATTTCAATATTTTAGTGCACAGAAACTTGTTTATTGTAAGTTTCTATTGATGCCTCTGCTGTGGGAGGAAGACTTCATAGGCTTTTTTCAGCATCACAGATGATGTTGTTGCTCAGCAGCCATTAATATAGCTTTATCTCTAATTAGGGAAGGTCTAACACCTTTCTGGCCATATGGAAAATGATAAGTTAGCACCTGCCATAACAGGAAAATAATTATTGGGTAAAGTATAAATATCAAAACACGATAAATAATGGTTACCCCAGCAATCCTCAGCTGGATAAAAGTAGCATCTGCCTTCAGTTTCTGGATATCACACATGATTAATCTGGAAGACAGTGAGGTGCTTTCTCAGCTGTGCTGTTTCTACTGGGCAGTGAAGGCAAGATGTCTTAGGCCTTCTTTTACCCTTAAACACTGTGGTGATATCTCTGCATCAAAAGGTTTCATCCAGATGGTTTTTTAAGGAGAAGTGGGAAATAAGGGCAGGGGTGAGGTGAAAATTTAGCATTGGCTGAAAGTATTCAGTTTTCTCTTACAGTTTTGTTTATGGAAAGTGCATCTGAACAGAGCTCAGTTTTGTTCTCCTCAAAATCTATACTCTGTGTGTGTTGGGAGAGATTCTACCAGCCCCTTGCATCACAGAGCTTGACTCTCACTTGCTGTCAGGTCACCCATACAAATACCCTGAGCATCCAGTTTCAGTCAGAGATGTGACCTGACAAAACCCTTCCAATCTGAATTGAAATTCCAGAGCTGGTGGTGGGTGATAGGCGCTGTGCAGAGCACATCACAGGTTGAAACAAAGCCCTGATGAATGATGGTGTTGTTGCTAGGCCAGCAGTGCCCCCCAACATTTGCCTTTATGACTATTTCTTTGAGAAGAAAAAGGAGAAAATAAAGATATCTCTCTGTGTATGTTAAACAGGAGAAAATAGGGGAATGGCCACTGGTCTGAAGGAAATTCACTGATAGAAAACTGAAGTTCTCTGTTCACTGCTCCTGTGGAGGCTTTTGAATAAAACTGTGTGTCACTGACTTTCTTAAAATAGTGAAGTGTATGTGGAATCTTTACTCCTGTTTGAAATGAACAGCAATGGCAAGATGCTCCAGAGTGTGCTGAAATTGCTCCCGTAAGCTTGGTGCTAACTGTTAATCCATCCTGACTTGAGAGACAAAAGGAGGACTGTATCAGGGGGGAATTAGGGCTGATGTTTTTATTTTATCTTAGCTCAAATGTCTGCACATGCATAGAATTTCTCAGTAAAGTATCTTTCCCCCTTCCCTAATAAAACTTTTTAGTTTTCTGTAGATTCTGCATCTATAGAATCTGGGTATTTACTACTTAAAATTTGCTACTTAAAATCTTATGTAGCTTGAAGTCCATTAGCTTCCCAGAACTCTGGGACTCTGCCCTTTGCCTCGGGAAATAAAATATTTAATATTGCTTTGCCTGTGCTTACTTTGAAAAACATTCATCCCTCATTTGGGTACCATATCAGAACTCATTGGGAAGCAACAGCTGATGTTGCCAGATGGAATCAAACCTTGACTCTCTCCTTCCCCTTCTGCCATCAGGGGTTGTGTCAGTGTTGCCATCTCAGGAACCCTTGGGGCTGATCGTGATGAAATGAAGGGAAATTAGGACCGTGGTAGAAAGCAGGCGGATATCCCAGGTAGTAATGAAGAAAAAGACCCAGTTTGCTGTCAGGGAGATCCTTCTTTTCTTGAACAAACACTGCAGGATGTGTATTTCTGAATGACTAAAAGCCATGTAAAATGTGAATCAGTCAAACTATATATATAGGACTCATTTTTCTTGTGAGGTTTGCCTGAAATGAACAATGCACATAAATAGACTTTACCTTGCCCAGTTAAGAACATGTTTCTTCGAAGAAGAATATGATGTGACATGGAAATAGGAGGATGTGTATCATTTCTATAATGTATTTTCATTACATGTTTTACTATCTTTGTTTCTTTCTTTCTCTCTCTCTCATGTATTTAATGGTGGCCTGAGTGCTTTGGGCATGAAGCAACTTTCCTGGGATGAATTTATTTCAAAAGATGCACAGTCAGTGGACTTAGTGTATGCACATAGTATGGTAGAGATTCAGTTCATATGAACACTGAGTACACCTTCCTTGTAAACTATAGTGCTGTAAATTGAGAGTGCTTTGAACAGGCTCTCCAAACGCTTAGCTGGGTGATACCAGCATTGCTATAAAGGCAGTCGTTCCGAGTTTTTAGGTGTTTCATCTTGCTCAAGTTTTGTCCAGGGATTTTAACAGTACAGGTTACATAACTTTGTAGACAGGTTCTTACATTTCACAAGGCCATGTTGTAGCATTAAATAAAATAACATGGGGTTGTGAGGCTTTCTGCTTCAGTAGTTAAAAAATGCCATGTATCCGTTCAATAAGTATGTGAATGTTTTAGAATTAAAGACAAAATCAGCAGTGAAGTAGAAGACTATTTCAATTTTGTTCCAAAAGAATTACGCTATTGTTTGATTAAATTTAATTACACAATCTAAACTGCTGAAGACATCAACTTTTGTATTTCATAAAATAAATATGAAGGAACTTCTTTTTTCCTGTAACTTCAGAAGAGCACACACTGATATAATGTTAATATTTTCTCAAAGCTCATTATGAGGTTTTAGCACGTATTTTATATGACATAAAGCTCCTCCTGGAAAACAAGGAGGAGATGTTGTGTGATCAGAGGTGGACACTTTGCACTTCTGCAGTTACAGTTTAGTTCAGCTGTCCCGAGTTACTGTGTGATGAGTGCTAATGTTATTTAAGAGGGTGGGAATATTTTCAAGGTGTTAGGTTGTTCGCTTGTTTCTATTTTTAAGTTCAATTATTACAGATAGCCACATAGTTAAAACTGGGGTTTTTTGTGTTCATTTTACTGGTTCACCTGGACATATATTTCATGTAAAATTATGCCAATGTTTAATAGTGGAAAGATAAGTTTTCTTTCAAGGTATTTCCCTTATCCTTTACAATAAAATAAAATAGGAAGAACTATAGCCTGTTCTTACCCAGAACTGGAACAGAAGCTGAAAGATGCAAGGAGTTGTCTTCTTCCCCTTAGTATTTTCAGTACAAGGGAAGACTTTGCTTGATGATGGAAGGTACCACAAGGACTGAGCACTTCTCGTGCCCTCTGGGGATAACAAGAGTTCAGTCTAGGGCCTCTTTGACTTCTGTGCTCACCAGCAAAAACTGTAGAGTGGAAGCATGGCTACAATTTTTATTAATTTCACAGGATCTTCTGCTTGTGTCCCTGCAGTGTTTTCACCATTTCAGGAAAAAAACCCCTCTTCATTATCCATCTACTCATGTTGTCCTACCTTTTGTGTCTCAGGCAAGGTGTAATGGCCTGTTGGGAGATTTAAACTTCTTAGGCATTGCATGATTTCCACAGGGCTGAAAATTTTATCTGTTTTGCATGATGCCTCCTTAACAAAACCCAGAAAAAGTTAATTGATCCAGAAACACCTGCAGCAGTTGCTCTTGAAAGTGGAATGTTCATTTTGTCCTCCTGTGAGATTGAAAGTATTTTATGGGATGCTAAAGCTTAGTGTTGCTAATGCAAACTGCTTAGGAGCCTAAATCCTGCCCTTGAAAGATATTATTTGTAATTAGTTTAGCACGGCTGCTGCTTTCATACAACTGCTTGTAATTATGATGTCTTCAGTAACTGGCAATTACTGGTCATTGATACTGAGTGAAACATTCGGTGGAAACATGTCCAAGGTGCAAGAGACTTGGCTGTAAGGGCACAACCTTTTCTCAGGGGCCAGAAACCTGGGTGGACGACAGCAGAGGGTTGGAAGGAATGCTCCCAGTGGTGGTCCCAATCACCTACAGCAGATTTCCTGGCCAGGGCAGGCTTCACCTTTACTCCTAGGAACTCTGTGGGCACAGAAGTTGGTCTTACCAGCTGCTGAACTTCACTGAGCAGCTATCAAGTATCAGTTAGTTCTGTTCAAATGCCTGGTTTTCCAAATGGTGGTGGCTCCCCAATTTGTCCTGCTGCTTAATTTCTCATTGCTTATTCATATTTGCTTGTGATGCGCAGTTGAAATATCAACGCCCTCATCTTGAGCAAGCTTGTAGTTAATTACATGTAACCCTTGTGAGTTATGAAACTGAACAGCAATATTAACCCATAGTGACATTAGAGATTACACATTAGAATAAGAAAATGTGTATGATCAGGTTGTCTTAGTAGTGGTTTAGGTCTGTCGATTATTGTAGTAAATTCCATTCCAGTAAGAAAAAAAATAAGTATTAAAATTAGTAAGTGAACAAGAATAGCCTATTTTCTTCTCCAACAATGCAGCAAGATAAATTTGGGGAAAATGAGATCATGACTTTAAGCAGCATAATGTTTCTATTTTATTAATATGCCAAGTAACATGTCAAAACAAGAAATCAAAAGCAATTTGCTAATTTCTCCCTACAAAAACCCAAATACAGTGCTCCACACAATGTAGTAGGAATTTTAATTTGATCTTGTCCCTCTAGATTGAAGTCAGCCATCAAGTTTCCAAATAAATTTAATACCTTATAAATGTGATTGATTGCTGATGTGGTAATCCAGTTAGCTGTTGGGAAGTTTAATAGCTGGAGAATCCACTTAGAGAAGAATAAGGATCTTGAGGTTAGGATTCTGTGGAGTATTTTCAAGAGGTCTAATTTCAGTTCTTGTCTTTGACATGAATTTGGCATAATTCCCCTTCTCTGTGCCTGCCTTTATGAAATGGGCATTTCTGTCTCCTCTACCTGGTGGATGTAAACAGAATAGTCCCCTCAGCACAGATGTAAACATCATGTTTTTCAAAGATCCAGCAGACAAATGTTACATGCAACTCGTGTGTTATTTTTTAATATTGTAACCTACTGAGGAGAGAAAGGATCTGAGAAGCTTTTCCCAAGCTGATCTCTCAGCTCACAAATCTGTCTCTTCAGGACGATGGTAATTGGACTTTTGAGTACAGTCAGAGCTTTAACAGCTGTTGGTACTGCTGGTTTCACACTGAAGTTGCAGCATCTCATTAGTGTGTCACTTCCTCAATAGCAACATACCTTTACATCTTAAATGTTCTTTTGCTTGTACTCATACAGGACACTTAATGATTTTAGCTTTTGTCTTTTTCTCCTGAAACTGATGATCGTCAAGTGATTTCTTTTGGTGACAGTTTATGTCAGAGTTGTGCCTTTCTTTTTGTTCCCATTATGGAAATCTATCCTACTTATCATTACCTGTGCTAGAAGAAAAATCGTAGCTAGTGTGATGTGGGTGCATGAAAGCATGCAAAGACAATGCTGGTGTGACAGCTAATTAAAACCAGGTACTTCCGTGCTGAGAAACAAACAAAAATCTTCAATGTTACTGGAAATCAAAGCGTTGTGAAGGCAGAACAGAATTGCAGAAGGCTTGTTCAACAGACAACTCCAAAGATTTATGGAGTACAAAGGAGTATGAGTGATTATCTGGAGGAAAGCTGTGTTATTGTGGCTCCCAAATGACAGGCCATTTTTGCCTTGGTGCTGAAAGACTGCTTTAGTTACAAAGCAACTATAGGTGATTTTTCAGCTTACAGTACTAGATAGCAATGAAACAGACTATTTTAGATCAGTCAGATTGCTCCCCCAAGCTCTTTTGCAGATTATCCTTCAGCCTGACCCATTGAGTAAGTCCTTCAATGCTCTTTTTAGCCTCATCACAAAACTGTGGTATCATTCTCATTTGTGTATGAGAAAATATAATGTGTAACTTTTATCTAAGGCTTCTTTTGGCCCCAGTGTTAATATTAACGGTCGTGTAAAAATTGTGTTGGGAAGAGGCTGTACATTTAATTATTTGCTCTGATCTGAATGCAGGTTGGAACTTTGTTTTTAAGTACAGATGCATTCCTCTAAAGCCATTATACCACTAGGTTACCTTCCATTGTAATGAGGCGATCTTACGATAAATAGATATTTTTACAAAGCCCTGTGATATGCTGGTGAGAACTTTTTTACTTAATATTATAAACATAATGCAGTCCCATTCTCCTTTGAGGTGTGCAGCAGAAGGGCTGGAGGCAATGGCCATGGGTTACAGCAAGGAATGTTTCAGCTAGATAAGGGAAAATAATCCTGCATGGTGGGAAGTGTGATTTGTGGCACGGACACTGATGCCCAGAGGGGTGCTGGAATCACCGTCCCTGGGTTGGTCAAAATCCATTTGGAAAAGACTGTGAGCAGAATGACTCCTACTTTGAAGCTATCACTGCTTTGGGAAGAGGGTCTTACCAGGTCACCTCCGCAAGGCCTTACCACACAAATTTTTCTGCGATTCTGTGTGAGATTTTATATATATATATATATACACACCCACATAAAAGTGATGAAGAACGTATTGCCAAATGGTTTGCTATTGGCACAGCCTTTCAAGGTGTTAAACACACAGGTAAAGTAGAATTGGGAGGAAGTGTCATTTTGCTTTAGGAAAAAATAGAAGTAGCATCATACAGGAAATGCTTTGAAGTGGCAGCAAGGTGTCATGTGTTTGGCAGTTAGAGATAACAACATTTAGGCCTTGTGGGAATAGATTCCCTTTCCCCCTCCTCCCGCTCTGTTTTGCTTCTAGAGCGTGCTTTTGGCAGTAGAAAATGTCATTCTATGCATCATGCAACACTTTGGTTACGTTTCCTAAAATAGGATTCAGCTGAGGATACAGTCAGCATTTGAAACCAACTACTGTACATGGAGAGCAGACATAAAAGACTTGTGCTGAAAGAGATGAACCCATTCCTGTTTCATTTTCAGAGCGTGTTGGCAAGAGTTGCAATTGCTGACATTTTGGGGGCAGTTCCTGAGAAGTGCAGCGCTCAGTTGTCTTGCTCTGTTATTGCCACATCAACATTTACACAGTTTGTTTGTGCAAATGTGTTGTCAAATTGAAAGCATTTGTTTTAAATCAGTCCCGTTTTATTTTAAAAGTGAAAGAAGATTTTTGGCATGCATTTTGCAAAGCCATAGAAGTTTATGTCTAGGAGGCAAAGCAGCGGAAAAAATGGGGGTATAGTGTGTCACAGACATGAAGAAGCTGTTTGTACAATACATACAAAAGCCTGGGAATGAATAGCGAGTCTCTTGTCAGTAAGTTCATGACCACCTAAACCTCACTTGACTTTAAAAATTAAGTGTGGCACAAACTAGAACAGAGACTGTGTTCATTACAGCCATCCATTTGTCCACAGTTTTGAAAAGAGGGAGCAAGATGTGACTTTGGCATATCATGTATTTTTGTGTGTGTCTTTGAAGGATGTGGAATATTGAGATACAGAAAACATCAGTGCAGGAGGTTTAGTTAGGCATGAATGAGCTTTCTTTGGAGATTTTCAGGGAATGGAATAACTTTTAGTAAGCCCTGGGAAGGGAAAAAAAATCAGCCTCACCCTGAATCCTACAAAATTTCAACAGATGCATGACTTGGGCTACTTAAAAAGATGCCACATTTCTGGTGGAATTGTCCCACTGCTCATGTGTTTGTCAGCATGTATGCAAGAGAGTAGGAGAAATTTTTATGGTCTCATGTGTTATTTAAGAAATATATGTGTAGTTGGCCTTGGAGGCCAGATCTGATTGACTTCACAACACCCAGGATTCCACCTTACATTAGAGAGTTTTAAACCAACCTATGTGATTTACAGGTCTGAATTCTAGTGTGGGAAGCTGTGCTTTCTCAACTGTCTTTCCATTCACCTTAAAAGATTTTTAAATTAGATTAGTTTTCAATTGCTGTTCTAACGAGTTGGAGAACGTGATACATATAGGCCAGTCCTCATGGTTGTGCAAAAGTTTTCCTGATTTAGTGATGCTCTTAACAGCATAGTCAGTTTCCATGCCTTCTGTACAGACTGGGATCAGTAATGATGCTACACAAGCACTGAACATAGAACAGTGAATAGAAATCCCAGCTTTTATTTTCATAAAAGTAACCAAAATATCTGTGCAACGCCTATAAAGGCTTTTAACGACTTTGAAGTATAAGGCATGACATGTTGTTTTAATTTATATACAACAAACACCACGTTCCTAAAGTTGCTATTTGGGTTTTTTAAAAGATGAAACCGATGATAGCTGAAATGAAATGAAGTAAGTTTTATGCATGTTGCATTTTAACCAGTCTGCTTGTCTCATTGGAATGCACTGCCTTCTTGTGCTACATTTTATTTTTGGAATTTAATAAGGCGCCTGTCATATCTGCCTCAAGGCTAAAGAATATCATGAGGGAGAAATCCAAAGTACTGTCATGTTTGACTGACAGGGGGCCAATTTTAATTTTTTTATGGGAGGTGGCTGATATTAACAGGCTGTAGTGCTGAAGATGCACTGCTCTACCATCTGCTTTAAACACCCTGTGTTGATGAGCCAGTAATGACGTTGCTCAGTGACATTTATCAGGTGAATTTGGCTCTGACACTCAGTAGAGGATTTTCATTAAAAAATTAATTCCGTGCATTTTACAGTGAGGCCCATTGTGATGATAGATTCTGGTGCTGTGCCATGTGTCTCCAGAAGCTGTTCTAATTACCTGAGAAACTTGGGAAGGCAATAAACTACTACTTTCCATTTCTTGTGTGTACTCCCTTAGCATATAATTAACACACTGACTCACTTAGCTTAAATCTCTGAAGATCTATGTCTATGTGATGATTACTAGCTCTTCAAAGTAATAAGCAAATGCACCTCAGTGGCTCAGTGGTTGGATGGCAGTGGGCTCAGCAGCCTTTGTGAAGTGCAGTCTGATGGTGCCATTCCCTAAATGGTCACTGGAAAAGTCAGTAGGATACAGGAATAGTGGAAATGCTGCAACCTAGGCAAATGTTTTAAATACCCGCCCAACTTCCAAGAGATCTAATGAAATATTCCATCAGTCTCTGAAATCCAGGGAGAATAATAATAATAAAAAAAATTCACCAAAGTCTTTTTTCAATATTTATTGTTACATTCTTTCATCTTGGTTGACTTTATTACTCATTAGCTAAACATTAGGGAAAAAAAAATTCCAAGAAATTAACTCAGATTGCTTAAGAAGCAGAATCCCTCAATTATATCTGGCATTTTATCTAGCATCTTTCCCTGTTCTTTGATGTGTCAGATCTACATGTATCCTTCTTCACTTCAGAATGACTTTTAAGTGACCTGGGAGGAACAAGTAACCTTAACATAGCTTTTCAAGCCCCTGCAAGTCCACCCTGGCAGGTGCTGGCTCTTCCACTGATAGTCTTGGTAAAAGTGGAGAGACTTAATAAAACACAGTAAGAGGGGTTCATTGATGCTCATCTGTTCATTGATAATCATCTCTGTTAAACCAGATTATTCTGCAGTGACTATTTGCTTTGAATCAAGGCTGAGCACAAGTTCTCCTTAATTTATTGTAGCACATGATGAGGGGATTTGTGCCAAGTTTATGCACCTAACTGGAAGAGATGATGCTCCCCTCAGCCTATAACTAAAGTACCATACACAGAGCATTGCAGGTGCAGCATGGAGCCTACTAAGGCCAGATTTACTCCATCATGGCATACCATGATACCACCTCAGATAATTGGGGGTGTGATAATCTAAGCAGAGCAGCTGAAGGAACAACTGCATTGAGAAAACAGATCAGGCAGATTGCACGACATTATGCTGCTGATCATCAGAATACTTAAGAACAGCTTAATGCAAACCAGGTGAGTTACCCATTAATGTCTCTGGAGATGATTTGATTAGCCATTAGATTACAAACATTCTATATAAAGTGTTAAGACTTTTTTTTTTTTTTAAAGTAATCTCTTGTGTTTCATAGTGATTGGAGAGGTTTATTATTTAGAAACAGACTATAAAATTCTTATCAGCATTTTTACAGAGAATTTCTGAGGAGTTCTCAAACAGATTTGTCAGCCTTCTGGAGGGGGGAAGTGTGTTAATTCTCTATTCTGCAGTGTATCTCCATCCTTCTGTTACACAGCAATACTTCTTTATTGTCTGGTTTAGTAACATGAATACTTACAAGTGTATTTGGCTCAGCAAATCATTTGGTGAAGGCCTGATGATAGCCTATGCCTGGCTTGGGAGACAAATGCTAGTGAGAGAGGGAGAAAAACAGCACTCGCTTAATGGCAGTCCTGAAAGAAGTAATTTTGTGACCTTTAGAGCAAGGACTGTTTTGGTGGGCATTTTCACAGCAGGCACTGTGAACTCAAATTCAGTATCTCCTTGGGAGATACTTAGTTTCCAACCCTTCCTTCCCCTGCCCTTCCCAAGTGGTGATTTTTTCCAGCTGACTGCCCTGTCCCAGCTGTTGGTGCTGCTGTCACCTCTGGCCCCCTTGCTGGTGGTGCCGGCAAGAGTTAAATCAGCGTGTGGCTCTCTGCTGCTGAGCTCAGCCAGCTCACTCCCAACCTGAGCAGATGGTTGTGCTGCTCAGCCTTCAGAGACAGGCTTTTTCTCTTCTAGGAGCAAATTAACCCATGGCTGGAAGGTCATGGAAATGTGGTGTTTGTTTTTTTTGTTTTGTTTTTCTGTTTTTTTTTTTTTCCTAGCTTTTTTTGTTTCTTGCTTGTTTTCCCACATAAAGGTCTGCGAGGCCTAAACGGGAGTCTGTCAGTTTGAAAATTTAGCAAAATACTAGATGACTGTCACAACAGGAACGGTAATTTAAATATTAGTGTAAACCCCAAGCAAACCTGAGGCTTTTTGTTGTTGTTCATTTTTAGCTGTTTCCTGTTCACTTACCCATCCACCTCTCAAGGCTCTGATTGTTTCACGTTTGCAGCACATTGAAGAGAAAGTAGTTGTTCTTTACCGGGAAGTATCTTTAAAACCATAAAGTTTTTTTTTTAAATTCCTAGCTGCTGGTCATGAGTGAAAAACCATGACACAGAGTATGTCTTGTTTGCCTGGGTCTTTCATATAAAAGAAAAACGAAACAAAAACCTCAGCTGATGAAATGATTTCTTGCCTTTTTCCCCCCACCTTGTAAAAGAAGTAGTTGGTCCTGGACATTCTAAGCCCTTTTGACAAAAATCTGAAATAATTGCTGTTAATTTCAGCCACACTTCTGTAATGATTTCATACTTGTAGAAACAGAAAGGTAGATTAAGTGCATCCCTAGAGTTCTGCAGTTGGAGTTAGGAGCAAGAGAAAAATCATAGTCCTGAAGGAAAAAAAGTGTGGAGTAGGTGCCTTCCTCTTCTTCTCCCCCCTCTCCCTCATTTTCCTTTCCCTCCTTATTTTCTCTGTGAATAT